>NW_024544152.1:1432500-2063750 GCF_018167655.1 Microtus oregoni | reverse complement strand
TCCATCCATTTGCATGCAAAATTTGAGAAGTCATTGTTTTTTACCGCAGCGTAGTACTCTAGCGTGTATATATTCCATACTTTCTTCATCCATTCTTCCATTGAAGGGCATCTAGGTTGTTTCAAGGTTCTGGCAATTACAAATAATACTGCTATGAACATAGTTGAACAAATGCTTTTGTCATTTGAAAGAGCATCTCTTGGGTATATTCCCAAGAGTGGTATTGCTGGGTCCAGGGGTAAGTTGATCCCGACTTTCCTGAGAAACCGAAACACTGACTTCCACAGTGGTTGCACAAGATTGCATTCCCACCAGCAATGGGTGAGGGTACCCGTTCCTCCACAGCCTCTCCAGCAAAGGTTATCCTTGGTGTTTTTGACTTTAGCCATTCTCACAGGTGTAAGATGATATCTCAAAGTTGTTTTGATTTGCATTTCCCTGATTGCTAAGGAAGTTGAGCATGACCTTAAGTGTCTTTTGGCCATTTGAACTTCTGTTGAGAACTCTCTGTTCAGTTCAGTGCCCCATTTTTTAATTGGGTTAATTAGCATTTTAAAGTCTAGTTTCTTGAATTCTCTATATATTTTGGAGATCAGACCTTTGTCTGTTGCGGGGTTGGTGAAGATCTTCTCCCAGTCAGTAGGTTGCCTTTGTGTCTTAGTGACCATGTCCTTTGCTTTACAGAAGCGTCTCAGTTAAAGTAGGTCCCATTTATTCAATGTTGCCCTTAATGTCTGTGCTTCTGGGGTTATACATAGGAAGCGATCTCCTGTGCCCATCTGTTGTAGGGTATTTCCCACTTTCTCTTCTATCCTTTTCAGTGTGTTCGGGCTGATATTGAGGTCTTTAATCCATTTGGACTTGAGTTTTGTGCATGGTGAGAGATATGGGTCTATTTTCATTCTTCTACAGGTTGACATCCAGTTGTGCCAGCACCATTTGTTGAAGATGCTTTCTTTCTTCCATTGTATACTTTTAGCTCCTTTATCGAAAATGAGGTGTTCATAGGTTTGTGGGATAAAATTCGGGTCTTCTATACGATTCCATTAGTCGACTTCTCTTTTTTTATGCCAGTACCACACTGTTTTCATCACTGTAGCTCTGTAATAGAGTTTGAAGTCAGGGATGGTAATGCCTCCAGAAGATCCTTTATTGTATAGGATTGTTTTGGCTATCCTGGGTTTTTTGTTTTTCCATATAAAGTTGATTATTATCTTCTCCAGATCTGTGAAGAATTTTGATGGGATCTTGATGGGGATTGCATTGAATCTATAAATTGCCTTTGGTAGAATTGCCATTTTTACTATGTTGATCCTCCCAATCCAAGAGCAAGGGAGATCCTTCCATTTTCTGGTATCCTCCTCAATTTCTTTCTCGAATGCCTTAAAGTTCTTGTCAAATAGATCTTTCACTTCCTTGGTTAGATTTATCCCAAGATATTTTATGCTGTTTGTGGCTATCGTGAAAGGTGAAGCTTCCCTGATTTCCCTCTCTGCTTCCATATCCTTTGTGTATAAGAGGGCGACTGATTTTTTGGAGGTGATCTTGTATCCTGCCACATTACTAAAGCTGTTTATCAGCTGTATAAGTTCTTTGGTGGAGTTTTGGCGGTCGCCTATGTACACTATCATATCATCTGCAAATAACGAAAGTTTAACTTCTTCCTTTCCAATTCGAATCCCCTTGATCCCACTATGTTGTCTTGTTGCTATTGCTAGAATTTCAAGCACTATATTGAAGAGGTATGGCGAGAGTGGACAGCCTTGCCGTGTTCCTAAGTTAAGTGGGATGGCTTTGAGTTTCTCTCCGTTTAATTTGATGTTAGCTGGTGACTTGCTGTATATAGCTTTTATTATATTTACGTATGACCCTTGTATCCCTAATCTCTCCAAGACTTTTAACATAAATGGATGTTGAATTTTGTCAAATGCTTTTTCAGCATCTAATGAAATGATCATTTTTTTTCTTTCAGTTTATTTATATGCTGGATTACATTGATAGATTTTCGTATGTTGAACCAGCCCTGCATCTCAGGAATGAAGCCTACTTGATCTTAATGGATAATTTTCCTAATGTGTTCTTGGATTCGGTTTGCCAGTATTTTGTTGAGGATTTTTGTGTCGATATTCATGAGTGAGATTGGCCTGTAGTTCTCTTTCCTGGTTGAGTCTTTAAGTGGTTTTGGTATCAGAGTAACTGTGGCTTCATAAAAGGATTTTGGTAATGACCCCCCTGTTTCTATATTGTGGAATACATTAAGGAGTATAGGTATTAGGTCTTCTTGGAAGTTCTGGTAGAATTCTGCATTGAAACCATCTGGTCCTGGGCTTTCTTTTGGTAGGGAGGTTTTTGATAACAGCTTCTAATTCTTCGCGATTTACAGGTCTGTTTAGATTGTTCACCTGGTCCTGGTTTAGTTTTGGTAAATGGTATTTATCTAAAAAAGCGTCCATTTCTTTTACATTTTCCAGTTTTGTGGCATATATGCTTTTGTAGTAAGATCTAATGACTCTCTGAATTTCCTCTGTGTCTGTGGTTGTGTCCCCCTTTTCATTTCTGATCTTATTAATTTGCATGTTCTCTCTCTGTCGTTTGATTAGTTTGGATAGGGGTTTATCATTCTTGTTGATTTTCTCCAGGAACCAGCTTTCTGTTTCATTGATTCTTTGGATTGTTTTCTGTGTTTCTATTTTGTTGATTTCAGCCCTCAATTTGATTATTTCCAGTCTTCTACTCCTCCTAGGTGAGTCTACTTCTTTTTTTTTTTCTAGAGCTTTCAGGTGGGCTGTTAAGTCTCCAATATGTGCTTTCTCTGTTTTCTTTAGGTGGGCACTTAGTGCTATGAACTTTCTTCTCAGGACTGCTTTCATAGTGTCCCATAAGTTCGAGTATGTTGCTTCTTTATTTTCATTGAATTCAAGGAAGACTTTAATTTCTTTCTTTATTTCTTCCTTAATCCAGGTATGGTTCAGTAGTTGACTGTTCAGTTTCCATGAGTTTGTAGGCTTTCTGGGGGTAGCATTGTTGTTGAATTCTAACTTTAATCCATGGTGATCTGATAAGACACAGGTGGTTACTAATATTTTTTGTAACTGTGTAAGTTAGCTTTGTTACCAAGTATGTGGTCAATTTTCGAGACGGATCCATGAGCTGCAGAGAATAAGGTATATTCTTTCCTCTTTGGGTGGAATAATCTATAGATGTCTGTTAAGTCCATTTGCTTCATTACCTCCATTAATTCTCTAATTTCTCTGTTAGGTTTCTGATTGACCTGTCCATTGGTGAGAGAGGAGTGTTGAAGTCTCCTACTATTAGTGTGTGTGGTTTGATTGCTGCCTTGAGTTTTAGTAATGTTTCTTTTACGTACATGGGTGCTTTTATATTAGGGGCATAGATATTCAGGATTGAAACTTCTTCCTGATGAATTGTTCCTGTTATGAGTATAAAATGTCCCTCTCCATCTCTTCTGATTGATTTAAATTTGAAGTCAACTTTGTTATAAATTAGTATGGCCACACCTGCTTGTTTCTTAGGTCCATTTGCCTGATAAGCCTTTTCCCAGCCCTTTACTCTGAGTAGGTGCCTGTCTTTGTAGTTGAGGTGTGTTTCTTGTAGACAGCAGAATGTTGGATCCTGTTTTTGTATCCAATCTCTTAGCCTGTGCCTTTTTATAGGTGACTTGAGCCCATTGACCAGTGGTTGTTAACTCCGGTCACTTTTTTAGTAGTAGGGTTTGTGTGTTTTCCTTCTTTGATTTGTGCTGGTGAAGAGTCTCTTGATGTCTGAGTTATTGTGGTCATTGTTGGACTCCTTCGTTAGTGATTTTCCTTCTATTATTTTCTGTAAGGCTGGATTTGTGGCTACGTATTGTTTAAATTTGTTTTTATCCTGGAAAATTTTGTTTTCTCCATTTATAGTGAATGAAATTTTGGCTGGATATAGTAGTCTGGGCCTGCATCCGTGGTCTCTTAGTTTTTGGAGAACATCTATCCAGGACCTTCTGGCTTTCATGGTTTCCATAGAGAAGTCAGGTGTAAGTCTGATAGGTTTACCTTTATAAGAAACTTGGCCTTTTTCCTTTGCGGCTCTTAATATTCTTTCTTTATTCTGTATATTTTGTGTGTTGATTATTATATGGCGAGGGGATGTTTTCTTTTGATCCAGCCTATTTGGTGTTCTGTATGCTTCTTGAACCTTCATAGGTACATCTGTCTTCAGGTTGGGAAAGTTTTCTTCTATAATTTTATTAAGTATATTTTCTGTACCATTGAGCTGCACTTCTTCTCCTTCTTCTACTCCAATTATTCTTAGGTTTGGTCTTTTTATTGTGTCCCATATTTCCTGAATGTTTTGTGATGAGAGTTTGTTGGACTTGCTGTTTTCTTTGATCAGAGTGTTTATTTTCTCTATGTTATCCTCAGAATCTGAGATTCTTTCTTCTATCTCTTGTATTCTGCTGGTTATACTTGATTCTGTAGTCTCTATTCGTTTACCTAGATTTTCCATGTCCAGCCGGCCCTCTGTTTGTGTTTTCTTCTTTGCCTCCATTTCAGTTTTCAAGTCATGAACTGTTTCCTTTATCTGCTTGATTGTTTTTCCTTGGTTTCCTAGGGTATCATTCACTGATTTACTCAATTCCTCGAACTTTCTATTATTCTTCTCTTCCATTTCTATAAGGGCGTTTTTTATATGCTGTTTAAGGGTGTCAATCACTTTCATGAAGTCAGTTTTTTCTACTTCTTCTTGATTAAGGTGTTCATGTCCTCCTGTTGTGGGGTCACTGGCTTCTGGTGGTTTCGTGTTGTTTTTCAGATTGTTGGGAGAATTCCTGCATTGGCATCTGCCCATCTCTTCCTCCCAATACTCCCCTTTGGATCTTCTTTTACAGGATCAGGTCTTCTTGCCCACTGATGTACCTTCCCAGTGATGTCACTCCCCAGAGATGTTTCTCCACAATGATGTTTCACTCGTTGCCCAGATCGAAACTCCGCGCTGCTTGGTTAGCTCGCAAACAAAGGGCCCACCCCGTTCGCTGCGGGCAGGCTATGGGAACAAAGGAGCTACTGGCCACCCCTTTGTCCTCCCGGTTCGGATTCGGTCCCAGCGCCCTAGCAGGCTGGGCATGTTGAAGCTTTTCTTTCACCCACTTCCATGGTCAAGGCAATAATTAGAGTATTAGATGTGGAACTGGGTGCCACATCAACTCCAGTGTCGTCTGTGTGACATGACATGTCATTATGCCGGACGGGAGCTATGTGTCCCATGGTACTAGGCTGCCTGAAGGTCAATGGCAGACAGCCTGGAATTAGCCACAGCTGAGGCATAGACGGGTTTCTCAATTAGATGGCTATGCGGGATATGAGCTTTGCACAATCTCTTTTATAATAATGATATTCTATGTTTATATACAAGACAAGGATCATTCTCTTCAGAAACACCTCTGGGATAAGGAAGCACAGTATGGAAATGTATAAGACTACAGCAGAACCTTTGTCATATACAGGGTGTATGATGAGCAAGGGAATAGATGGGTTAATGTCGATGGACAAAGACTGTTATATTATACTTTATACTTTATGGATAGGCTTGCTAGACCCCAACCCCTATGATGTCTGCTGCATAAGAAGGTACTAAAAAGTATAGTTCAACAAGTGCAGAGAACTGATTGGGTATATTTGGTCACTAGATGAAATAAAAGGTTAGGAAGAGGAAGGGCCATGATAGCGATAATGAGACAGAAACTTTCTATTCATAAGATGAAACCACTTGCCTGAGGTTTACATTCCCAAGGACAAGATTTCCTCTTCTAAGGATGTTTTATGTCTAACACCTGTTCCTGATAATGTACTTTTCTTAAATATTGCTGATGTGACTAAAAGAAGCTTTCATACTGTGCCAACTAATGATGCATGACCTTCTGATTTGTTCTTTGTTTGAATACTATATAATGAAAACATAAATTCAGTAAAATTACAGGAGATTCCAACAACTCTCTTATGTGTTGTGTCTGTCTGTCATTCGCTAAACTTGTGCCTTCCTGTTACCAAGACTCTGCTTCTCCCACGGTCTAAGTGGTTCCCCTGAGCCAGTCCGTGGCAACTGGGTGTCATACAGCTTCTGCTAAACATATAGTATAACATTTATGTAGCACATATATGTAAATATTGTATTCCCCAGTTATTGAAATTACTCTGAAAGGCTAAATCATTCCCATGTGCTGGGGGAGATTGTAACTGCTACCAATCCACCAGACCTGCTGTAACAGTAAAGAATTTGGCAAGAAAAATTAAATTCTAGAACCTCCACACTTCTTAGCCATTTTCTATGGATTTTCTTACTAAAATTCTTCAATTTTTTGTCATAATTTTGTTGAATCTCCAAAGATACTGACTGATTAATTTTGTTGCTATTGAATTTATATGTATATTCCCTAAGCTGCTTTTGCCATTACAGAAATTTTACTCAAAACTTATTTTAAAATACATATGTATGTATATTTATGTGTATATATGCATATACATAAACTATTTATATTTCTTGGTTGTTTGTTGTTGATGTTTATGTATCAAATCTGTAAATCTTTATTGAGAAAGGTTAAAAATCATGTTGCATTTGCCAAAGCAGGTTTATCCATACATTTTAAAAACTACATATACTATTCCATAATCACTAGGTTCATGAAATATATCTTCTTAAATAAAATCTAGGCAAAATATATTCGTAACATTGCTTCAAAATCATACCCTGAGTTACCTTTTGCAACAATCATATGAAATGCCAGAATTCATTAAAATTATATCATTCTTTATTCTTTATAAATATTTTCTCATCCATTACAACAAAGGGCAGAGTAGCAGTCTTCTTTTCTCCCAAAGAAAAAAAAATAAAGAAAATAAAGAAGAAAGGAAGGAAGAAACGAAAGAAGGATGGAAGAAAAAAGAACAGAAAAGAAAAAGGAAAAAGGAAAGACAGCAAATGAAGGAAAGGGGAGGTAGGAGAGGTGAAGACAGGAGTGAGAGCGAAGAGAAAGGAAGAAGGGAGAAATGTAAAGTGAAGGTATGAGAGAACGGTGAGAATGGAGGCAGAGGGGAAGAAGAAAGGGAAGGGGAAGGGGAGAGGATATAGAGATAGCTGAGAAGGGAGAGAGAAAAAAGAGGGAAGCTTTTGAAAATTCCTTTAGATATAAATTTCATGCAATCCTTCATTATATGCTATGGCTTTTTCTTAATTTGTAAGCACATTTTTTTTCTATACAGCTGTTCGCCAGTTTAAAAGGAATCAAATTTTTTCCTTAAACCTAACATTTTATTAAGTCATTCACAACTTTGTATGATGAATTTCGATCATATTCACCATCCACTTTTGCCTGTAACTCTTCCTAAAATTACCTGCTTCTGTACTTTTTAATCTTTTTTAAAACAAACAAATGAAACAATGGAATCAAATTTGTGCTGACCATATAAACTCATGGGTTTTGGGCCATCTGTCAGAGAATTATATCTCAGAGCTGCATCAATCTCTGGATAAGGAAATATGAATTTAGAGAGCAGACTGTTACTATGTCTATTTAGAAAAATATTAGGTTTATTTCTGGGGCAAGTGAACTCTCCTACCTTGTGTTCTTGGGCAGTTTTATAGTACTAGGCATGTGTTCCTTTCTGTGAAGCAGAAAGCTCTTTGATACTTTCTCAATAATTTTGCCATTATCTCAACCATGGACATATTTTTCCAAGGAAATTATAATTGTTGCAAACACCTGGGTTAAACTATAAATTACTTTTCTACAAAAAGCATAGTACTAACTAGCAGAGAGAAAGTTATTGGTCAGTACTAACTTGTTTTTTTTTTCCTATTTCCTGTGATCCAAGTATGTGGTGTCTTCACCAGTATGTACTTACTATCTTCTTTTGGACAATCAAGAGCAATTGGTTCATCTTGTATTGTTTACGGGCTCTATAACAGCTGTGGCCAGAATCCTACATCCATCATCTGGCTTTTCATTTGACAATCTATGATTTCTGGAAGAGCACTATGCTTTGTGAAAAGTAACTCCAATTAAACTCATACACATACATACATACATGCTAGGAATATTTTCCTAAAGTGAGCTCTCCACCAATGCATAATTCCCAATCAAACCAAATCAAAACAAGCCAAATTAAGAAATATCTAGGTTTAATGGGAGCTCTGCACTCTCAGGTGGTCCTCAGGAGCCATGAACACTACCACAGGGAGGAAGGAAAAGGGACCACGTGTTCCTCTTTTGGGAGTTCACTTAATGTTCCGTGAGAGTGATCCTGAGCCACCCCCAGGGATGGGTTAGGACCTGGCCTGCTAGGATTTTGAGTTCAGAGTGCTAACTCTCAGGGTCAGGGGGCTAGGATAGATGCAAGAGGCTGGGGCCTAAGCTCCCAACTTAACACTCCAGACTCTTTGGATAAAGGGGTGACAGAAAATTGAGTGATAATTCTGACAAACATTTAGGCTCTCTTTGGAAAAAAAGGGCATAGAATCAAATCTGACTACTTCCTGTGGGCATGGGGCGATGTGTGGAAGGGGAAAGCTAGGTGTCCATGTTCAGCAAGAGGTGTGACTGGAAAGGCGTCCCATGTACTATCATCCCAGAGACAGCAGGCATCTGTTCCTTGGGGGATATGAGAAGGCAGGTGTCTAGGGAAAAAATGTTATCACCAAAGATGAGTGTGCTAGAATGAGGGGCAGGTAGGCCCTTCTTCATTGTGACATCCTGGAAAACAAGAGGGTGGAAGGTCCTGAATGCTGGGCAGACCAAGTATCTTGAATAGGCACCCACTTGATCCTGGAGAGATGGTAACAGCATGGGTGTCCCAAGAGCTTGGCAGCTGAGGGGGTGGTGAGGATTACCATGTGAGGTCCTGTCCATCAAGGTTTGAGAGACCTAGGAGTTAACTGTTTGAGGAGTACTCTGTCCCCTGGTGTGGTTGCAGGGAGACAACTGTCGGCATGTGAATGGAGAATGGACCTTAAAAAGGAGAGGTAGGGTAGTTACCTCCCAGTGGAGGAATTTGAACTGGGAGGTGATGGTTAAGGAGAAAGGTCCTGCCATAAAAGCGGCTCAAAAGGGCTCAGGACCATAGGGAAATGTGGGGTGGCCCCGAGGCAAGTCAGGGCAATTGGGAGAAGGGAGAGCCAAGATAACTGAGTTCAATGGAGAGCATGGTTAGTTGTTGTTTGATGAGTCTATTGTTGGTCTGGATGGTTTTTGGGACACCAAACTGAGGAATGATATGGTTCAAGAGTACCTGAGCCACCACATCTGCTCTTTCCTTGGAGGCCTGAAACACTTCTATCCATCCTGTAAAAGTGCCCAAAAGTGTTAAGAGATAACAGAGTTTTTTATGAGTAGGAATATGGGTAAAATTAACCTGCCAATCTTTGCCCAGAAACAATCTTTTGTCCAGGAGACTGGTGTAGAGATTGACGTATGTAGAGAGCCCCTTGTGGGTTGGCCTGGCACACGTCTGGCAGGAGGATTGAACCTGTAAAATAGAATCTTGGAGATGGGTGGGGTCAAAAGGGGGCTCCAAGAAGCTGAAGAAAGATTTGGTGTAGCTACTAAGGATATCTCTACCCAGTAAAGGTGCTGGGCAAGCCAGCATCACTAAGAAAGAATGAGAGAAATAATTGTCCTGCAAGAATGCAGGAAGTGGCAGAATTTTAAGTGGGGAGGAATGGGTTCTGCCTACCCCCCATAGCTGAAATTGGTGAGGGAAGCTGAAGGACTGTGTGAGAATAAAAGTAATGGACTTACCCGCTACCTGCAGCTTTACCTTAGGCTTGGATAGGGTTACGGGATAAACCAAGTCTGGGCAGTAAAAATCTTCTGCAAGGCTCTCACAGTTTCACTTGCTGATGGTGATGAGGCCAGAGCTTCATGGCTTGGCATAGAGGACAAGCCCGCAAGGGGACATTGTGATTTCCAGTGTCTAGGCTGCTGACAGATAGGGCATAACCTCAGAGGAGGCATAGTGCAATATAGTGGCACATGACCATTTAGGCCACACTTGAAACAGTTTGCCTGTGAGGCTGACATAGGCTGGGCTCTATCAGGGTAGAGCCTTGTGACTGGTTTCCCTTGTCTCCATTCCTGTGACAGCTGCTAAGGCCTGGGCCTGTAGATTGTTGTAGCTTTGTCTGTCAGGAAGAGTCAGCTGACTTTTTGGGGGCATTAAAAACTTTAATGGCCATTTTCACCAATTCCTGCATAGAGGTTTGGGGACCATTCTCACCCCTTCTTAACTCATTCATAATATCTGATACTGAGGAAAAAAAAAATGGGTAAGTAGAAGGATTAGTAGAAAAGGAGCCTAGCTGTTTTTCTATCTGAGAGAGATCTGGAAGAGAAAAGAGAACACTTGGGAGGATTGGGAGGGCTAGCCTAGTGCTCATAGAGGGTCCAGGAGTGGAGAGATGAGGTAGGAGGGGTGGGGAATGTGGGTAAGTTGGGAGCTGACCTTGAACCTCTGTATTGGGAAGGGAGGGGGAGGAATGTTGCTCCACAGGAGGGGGTTGGGTAGTGTAGGCTTGAGGGAGTTGGGGAGGGGCCAGTTCCTCTGCCAGCATGGTGCCCTGAGACACTGGCTACTAAGGGTGGGGGCTAGAGCACAGAGCCTAAAAACCATGGACATATCTAAGCTCTGTCTGTGTGTCCTTAAGGCAACAAAATTTTTTTAGGTCCTAGAGGATGGTAAGCTCAAGACTTAGTACATAGTGAAATTAGTCATTTGAGACAGATTGTATTTAGGACGGGCTCAGTTTAAACGATTTGGTAAGGGGAATTACAATGGCAACAGCGGATCTGGCTTTGAACTGTAAGGGCCCATTTTAATGTCTATGCCCAATCATGTGACCTAAGTCCACTCCAGTGCATTGGCCAAAATGGCTCTAAGGTCCAAATGGGGCTGTGGTAATTGCATGCCTGGTGTCCCAAAACAAACAGATCTCCATCTCAGCCAAGACCGTCCAGCCAGTCTCACCACTGCTGGGGATCCAACCCCGGGCACGGGCCACGATTTCAACAGGAATCCAAAAAAAGACAAAAATAAGTATAAATGGGTTCCCCCAAAACCCTATAGCATAAACAAGAAAAGGGACTCACCAAGACGCAGCCGCTGTAGCCCAGAAGCTGGTTTTAGTGTGGCATAGAGAACTCAGAATGTAGACTAGGGAGCTTTCAACTTGTGGCCTGCCACATGGAAAGGGTCTGCCCTATCTCGGTGGGACCTCCAAGATGTTAGGTATATTTTCCTAAGGTAAGCTCTCTGTCAATGCAAAATTCCCAATCAAACAATGCTGCTATGAATATAGTTGAGCATATACTTTTGTTGTATGATAGGGCAATGGCACTGGATTTTGATCCTACTGCACATACTGGCTTTGTGGGAGCCTAGGCTGTTTGGATGCTCACCTTACTAGACCTGGAAGGAGGTGGGAGGGCCTTGGACTTCTCACAGGGCAGGGAACCCTGACTGCTCTTCGGGCTGATGAGGGAGGGGGAGATGTTTGGGGGAGAGGGAGGGAAATCTTTAATAAATAAATAAATAAATAAAAAAGACAATAAAAAAAAATCTCCATCAAGCCAAATCAAAACAAGCCAAATTAAGAGATGTCCAGGTTTAATGGGAGTTCTGCACTCTCAGGTGGCCCCAAGGAGTCGTGAATGCCACCACTGGGAGGAAGAAAAAGAGACCACATGTTCCTCTTTTGGGAGTTCACTTAAATATTCTTTGGGAGTGGTCCTGAGCGCCCCCCCCCCCATGGAGGGGTCAGAAGGACCAGGACTGCAGGGATTTTGAGTCCAGAGTGCTAACTCTCAGGGTCAGGCGGGGCTAAGATAGATGCAAAGAGCTGGGGCTTAAGCTCCCAACTTAACAATACACACACATACATATATATGTATGTGAATCTTATAAAATAAATTTTCATATGGGATTATAAAAATTGACTTTTACCATGCAAAGTCCACTTTAGTAGGAAATAATTAAAATATTGAACTTGAATGAAAATCTTTATAAATATTTTTAAATAACCTTGATAATCTCAACTTAAGTAGGAGAATAGAACATCACAAAACTTCCTTTGGGTAATTCTGATGCTAATGGTATTTGCTGAAACTAGTAAAGATTCTATGTATCTACTTGTTAAATAAAATTTCTGCACTGTGGATATGGTTTATGTTTTTCTGACTTTACAGTTGACAACTAAGTTAAATGGAGAATTTGCTGTTCTGGTATAAGTGATGTCACTAGAAAGTAAGGAATATACTTTTGATTTTAAGGAAGAGTAAGTCTTTTTTTCACATTTGGAATTTGATTTTGAGATGACTTGTTTTCTTGACTATATAGCAGTACTAACAAGGAAAAATGTTCTTCAGTGTATCTGGATCAGTCTAGTCATAGCTGCACATGGGCAAGTATTAGAAATGGTATACTTCTAAATGTGGATAATCATAATTAAATCATGTAATGAAAGGGAGCCCAAACTATGATAACTCTGTGTTGAATCAAATATTATTGTTTTTCAAATTTTCCTTGAACAACATTATGAAAGATCTTTTTAAACTGAAAAACAAAAGCATAATTCAATGGCTATTTACATAAGAATCACTGAAGAAAGAAAGAAATTTTTTTGTAAATTATGGCTTTTGTGGTTGCTACAAAGCATCTTTTTTCTCCTCTTTACATCCTGCACTTTTTCATATTAAATTTTTCTCGTAAAACAATTATTTCATAAAATGCAGTTAGTAATTGTGATTAGTAAAATATAAGTTGCATGAAACACATTTAAATAAGTGTTATGAAATATTCTATTTGTAAAAAAGCATATACATTTTAAAAATAAATTTTATTAATTCTTTGCAAATTTCATAAAACATATTTTGGTCATATTCTCCCCTGATCCTTACTTAAACACCTCTTCAACCCAACCCTCATCTCACTATTCACTTCAAACTTGGTGTCCTCTTTGTTTTGTTCTATTTTTCTTCATAATACGACTAGGCCAGCTTGTACTACCCATATACTCATAAGGGTGGGGTTTTCTACTGGATCATGGTCTTCCTAAGAGAGGCCAAACCCTTAAAAATTAACTATCCTTTTCTTTGAATCCATCAGCTGTCAATATCTCTTTAGTTTCTGAGGTCTTCTAAGGCCTTTTACAGCCATGTTAGAATGTTGACTAGCTTGATCTTATTTAGGTCTTGGACTGACAATCACTGTTGCTGTGAATTCATGAGTATACCAGATATAACAGGTCCAGAAAACATTGTTCTGCTCCAGTCTTTCCTGATGTCTATCTCTCATTCTTTCTGCCACCCTTTCTAAAATGATATCTGAACCTTGGGTGCATCTCTTCCAGCCATATAACTATCACCCACATTCAGAGGGACTAGCTTGGTCTTATGTTCGTTCCTTTCCTGTCAGGACAGAGTTGGTAGGCTCCCAATAGCTCAAATAAGCTGTTTCAATGGGTATCCCCTTGATGGTTATAACCTCCTTGCTCATATTCTCATTCCTCCCACTCTTCAACTGGACTTTGGAAGCTCAACCCAGGGTTTGGCTGTGATTCTGCCACTGCTTAAATCAGTTGATGGATGAAGATTCTACGGCAACAGTTAAAATAGTAATCAATCTGAATACAGGAAAAAGCCAGTACAGACACCCTCTCCACTATTATTTAGGGTCTTAGTTGGGGTCATCCTTGTGAATTCCTGGGTATTTTTCTAGTGGTGGTTTTCTTGCTAACCCCATAATGCCTCTCAATAAAGATATCTCTTTTCTTGCTCTCTGTCTCTGTCCTTCCCCATCTTGAATATTCAGTTCCTTCAAGTTGATCATGTATCCTGCCACATTACTGAAGGTAATTATCAGCTTTAGGAGTTCTCTGGTAGATTTTTTTGGATCACTTATTTATAGTATCATATCATCTGCAAGTAGCAAACATTTGACTTCTTCCTTTCCAATTGAATCCTATTGATCTCCTTTTGTTGTTTTATTGCTCTAGCTAAAACTTCAAGAACTATGTTGAACAGGTATGAGAGAGTTAACAGCCTTGTCTTGTTCCTGCTTTTAGTGGAATTGCTTTGAGTCTCTCTCCATTTAATTTGATGATGGCTGTCGGCTTGCTGTAAGTTGATTTTATTATTTTTAGATATGTTCCTTGTATCCTTGATATCTTCACGACCTTTACAAGAAAAGGTGTTGGATTTTGTCAAATGCTTTTTCAGCATCTAATGAGATGATTCTATTTTTTCTTGTAGTTTATACAGATGATTACATTGATAGATTTTTCATATGTTGAACCACCCCTGAATTTCTAGGATGAAGCCAACTTGATCATGGTG
Source organism: Microtus oregoni (assembly GCF_018167655.1). Lineage (NCBI taxonomy): Eukaryota > Metazoa > Chordata > Mammalia > Rodentia > Cricetidae > Microtus > Microtus oregoni. The sequence continues at coordinate 2,049,370 of NW_024544152.1, read as the reverse complement.
GATAATTTTTTTTTGTGTGCTTTGATTCAGTTTGCCAATATTTTATTGCGTATATTTGTATCAATGTTCATGAGGGAAATTGGTTAGTAATTCTCTTTCTTGGTTGAATCTTTATGTGACTTCAGTATCATGGTAACTGTAGCCTCATAAAAAAGAGTATGGCAATGTTCCTTCTCTTTCTATATGTGGAACAATTTGAGCTGTACAGGTGTTAGCTCTTCTTTGAAGTTGTGGTAGAATTCTGCACTGAAACCATCCGTCTTTGGGCTTTTTTTGGTTGGGAAGCTTTTGATGACTGCTTCTATTTCCTTGCATCTTATAGTTCTATTTAAATTGTTCACCTAGTCTTGATTTAATTTTTGTATGTGGTATCTATCCAGAAAAATGTCCATTTCTTTTACATTTTCCAATTTCGTGTAGTACAGGTTTTTGTAGTATGAGCTCATTACTCTCTGAGTTTCCTGGATATCTGTTCTTATGCCGCCCTTTTCATTGCTGATTTTGTTCATTTGTATGTTCTCTCTCTGTCTTTTGATTAGTGTGGATAAGGGTTTATATATCTTGTTGATTTTCCAAGAACAAGCTCTTTTTTTTTTTTTTGAGACAGGGTTTCTCCATAGCTTTTGGTTCCTGTCCTGGAACTAGCTTTTGTAGACCAGGCTGGCCTTGAACTCACAGAGATCTGCCTGCCTCTGCCTCCCCAGTGCTGGGATTAAAGGTGTGTGCCACCTCTGCCTGGCGAGCTCTTTGTTTCATTGTTTATTTGTATTGTTTTCTTTGTTTTTATTTTATTAAGTTCAGCTTTCAATTTATTTCCTGTCCTCTACTACTCCTGGGTGAGTCTGCTTCCTTTTGTTCTAGAGCTTGCAAGTGTACTGCTAAGTCACTAGTGTGAGATTTCTCCACTTTCTTTATGTAGGCACTTAGTGCTATAAACTTTCGGGTTAGCACTGAACCCATCGTGTCCTGTAGGTTTGGGTATGATGTGCCTTCATTTTTGTTGAGTTCTACAAAGTCATTTATTTCTTTATTTCTTCTTTGACCCACGGGTGATTCAGCTGAGTATGTTCAATTTCCATAAGTTTGTAGGTTTTCTGCAAATAGTGTTGTTGTTGAATTCTACCTTTAAAACATGTTGATACATAAGATACAGGGAGTTTTCCCAGTTTTTTTTTTTTTAGTATCTGTTGAAGATTGTTTTGTTACCAAGTATGTGGTCAATTTTAGAGAAGGTTACATGAAGTGTTGAGAAGAAGGTATATTCTTTTGGTTTGGGGTGAAATGTTCTATAAATGTCTGTAAAGTCCATTTGAGTCATGACATATGTTAGATCTCTTATTTCTCTGTCAAAAGTGGGTAGGGTGTTGAAGTCTCCTACTATTAGTGTGTGGAGTTAGGTGTACAATTTAAGCTTTAGAAATGTTTCTTTAACATATGAGGGTGTTCTTTTATTTGGGGCATAGATACTCAGGATTGAGACTTCATCTTGATGGATTGTTCCTGTGATGAGTATGACGTGTACTTCTCCATCTTTTCTGATTAATTTTAGTTTCAAGTCTATTATAGGTCCATTTGATTGAAAAATCTTTTTTCAACCCTTCAATGTTTGTCTTTGAGATTGAGGTGTGTTTCTTATATACAACAGAAGGCTTTCATATCTATTCTCCTCATCTGTGTCTTTTTATAGGTGAATTGATTCCACTAATATTATGAGATATTAATGAACAGTGATTGTTAATTTCTGCCATTTTTTGGTGGTAGTATTTGTGTGTTTCCCTTCATTGGGATTTGTGGGGTGAGATTATCTTTCTGTAGGTCTGGATTAGTGTATATAGGTATTGTTTAAATCTGATTTTGTACTGAAGTAACTTGTTTTCTCCACCAATGGTGATTGAAAGCTTTGCTGGGTATAGTCTGGACTTGCTTCTGTGGTCTCTTAGTTAGTATCTGCAGCAATCTGACCAGGACCTTTTGGCTCCCATGGCTTCCATTGAGAAGATGGGTATGATTCTGCTAGGTCTGCATTTATATGTTACTTGGCCTTTTTCCTTTGCAGTCTTTAGTATTCTTCCTTATTCTGTATGTTTTGCATTTTGATTATTATAATCAAATGGTGGTGAGGGACATTTTGAGGGGCAGTCTATCGGGTGCTCTGTAAGCTTCTTGTACCTTCATAGGAATTTCCTTTAGGTTGGGAAGGTTTTCTTCTATGATTTTGTTGAATATATTTTCTGTGCTTTAAGATGGAGTTCTTCTCCTTCTTCCACCCCTATTTTTCTTAGGTTGGTCTTTTCATTGTTTCCCAGATTTCCTGAGTGTTTTGTGTTAAGAATTTGTTGTATTTATTGTTTTCTTTGACTGATGAATCTATTTTCTCTATAGTATCTTCAACACCTGATATTCTCTCCTCCATCTCTTATATTATGTTGGTTATGCTCATCTCCTTAGTTCCCATTCATTTACCTAGATTTTCCATTTTCAGCATCTCCTCGCTTTGTGATTTCTTTATTGCCTCTATTTCAGTTTTCATGTCTTGAGCTGTTTGACCTGTTTGCTTCACCTCTTTGATTGTTTTTCTTAATTCTTGGGTTTATTTAAGATATTTAATTTTTTTTCCAATTTTTTATTTGTCTTTTCCTCCAATTCTTTGAGAGATTTTTTTTTAATTTCCTCTTTAAATGTATCTATCGTCTTCATAAAGTTACATTTAAAATCATTTTCTTCTGTTTCTTCTGGGTTAGGATAATCAAGTCTTTCTGTTGTATGACCACTGGGTTCTGTTGCTACCATGCAGTTTTTTAGGTTGTTGAATGAATTCCTGCATTGGCACCTACTCATCCTCCATTTGGTGCCTGCAGTGTCTTTGCATCTTGGTCCAATCCTTGCAGTTGCTGTCTGTATCTCAGGTCTCTCTTGGCCCACTGTCTTTGTCCATTTACTTTGTTTGCCCTATTGGTCCTCTCTGTGCAGTTGCAGTCATACTTCAGAGTTCCTATGAGGTCTCTGTGGACAGGCAGGTGTGGGAGAGCAAAGTGGGACTTGTAGCTTACAGGGTCCAATCGATGGGGATGTTGGACCAGCCTACCTGTAGTAAGATTGCTTGCTAGCTGGCTAGGTAAGGGACGGACCCAGGTTTTTTGCCTCAGTATGGATGGCCTAGAGAGTGGGGTTCTAAGCTGTGTGGGTAATTACTCACCTCTTGGTCCACTCTGTACAATCCAGTTTGTAGACTTTTAAGAGTGTTTATTTTTAAAATTACTGAATAGATTATAAATAATTAGTTTAATGACTCTAAAGTATCATGTATTCTTTGTAGTTGAAACAATTTTTAAAGAAATAATTTTTAATTAGATTTTTCAACAATGACCACATTATAAAATTATATTGCTACTTGATATTTCTAAACATCAAGGAGAGTATAGCAGGATATACATATTTATTCCTTCAGTTCTGTCACTTAAAAACAAAAGTCTCTATGTCCTCCAAGTTTGACTATTCTCATCTAGGAGTTAATCTTGCTTCAATTTTAATGTACTTACCAAGATATAAATCAAAATGTGTCACTGTACTACTCTTATTTCTTCCATATCAGTATTTCTTCTCTGTATAATTCCTTTTGCAGGTTGACATGAGACATAAAGCTTTTCTCAAGTGCCAGTGCTGTAGTCTTGAATTTGGCATGTTCCAGAACTGCAATAAATAAACCACTTTTTTAAAGGCATCTAGTAAGATTCTAATAATAACTTAAAAGGAACCAAGTGAATATCAATTCCCAAATAAGTGTGTGAATTCATGCAATAAATATGCTTTCTTTCAATATCGTGTATATACAAAGAAATTAATTTAAAATGTTTTTTTTTGATTTTATAAATAGGAACTTAATTTGATATAAGGGGACTGGAGAGATAGAGCCATAGGTAATATCACTGGATGTCCTTTCAGAGAATCAAAGTTCAATTCACACCCCACTCAGCAGCTAACAACCACTTCCTTTCATTAGTTTTTATATATTTTGTACTGGTGAGGATCAACTTAAGAGCCTCTTGCATGTTTCATGCATCCTCTACCTTTGAACTACATCCCCAATATAAGATTTTTAATTACATTTTTATTATTTCTAAAATTTTTCATACAGCATATTTTGATTATTTTCCTTCTTCCTGAGGTCCTCACAGACCCACCCCACCTCTCTATCCATTCACATAAAAAGGAAAGAAAGAAAACCAAATCGACAAAAACACCAAACAGTAATACAATAAAAATTCAAACACACACACACACACACACACACAAACACACACACACACACACACACACACACAGAGAGAGAGAGAGAGAGAGAGAGAGAGAGAGAGAGAGAGAGAGAATATGTTTCTTTTGTTGATGTTGTTGTTGGTCAACTACTTCTGAGTATGAGATTTACCCTGGAATGTGATCATTCTAATAGAGACGACTCATTTTGCCTATCCCATCAGGTACCCATTATAAATAGCTTCTCTCTAAGGAGTACAACATTGTACCCGTTTCTCATTATCCATGCTGGGCATTGATCTGTTTTAAACATGTACAGGACTTGTGCATGTCCTCCTAGTCTCTGTGATTTCATATGGGCTTTTTGCACTGTTGTGTATGGAAGATGTATTATCTTTTTTTTTTAATTTTTTATTGAGAAAAAAATTTTCTGCCTCCTCCCTACCTCCCATTTACCTCCCCCTCCTCCCACCCTTCTCCACCTCCCCTCACTCCTCTCCCCCTCCCTCTACAGTCCAAAGAGCAGTCAGGGTTCCCTGCCCTGTGGAAAGTCCAAGGTCCTCCCCGCTCCATCCAGGTCTAGGAAGGTGAACATCCATACTGGCTAGGCGCCCACAAAGCCAGAACATGAAGTAGGATCAAAACCCCATGCCATTGTCCTTGGATTCTCATCAGCCCTCATTGTTCGCCATGTTCAGAGAGTCCAGTTTTATCCCATGCATTTTCAGTCACAGTCCAGCTGGCCTTGGTGAGCTCCCAATAGATCAGCCCCACTGTCTCAGTGGGTGGGTGCACCCCTCATGGTCCTGACTTCATTGCTCATGTTCTCCCTCCTTCTGCTCCTCATTGGGACCTTGGGAGCTCAGGCCGGTGCTCCAGTGTGGGTCTATGTCTCTATCTCCATCCATCACCAGATGAAGGTTCTATGGTGATATGCATGATATTTGTCAGTATGGCTATAGGATAGGGTCATTTCAGGTTCCCTATCCTCAGCTGCCCAAGGAACTAACTGGGGATATCACCTTGGGCACCTGGGAGCCATTCTAGGTTCAAGTCTCTTGCCAACCCTCAGGTGGCTCCCTTAACTAAGAATTGTGCTTTCGTGCTCCCCTATCCAACCTTCCTTTATCCCAATCATCCTGTTTCCCCAAGTTCCCCCCATCCTCCCCTTCTCACTTTTCTCTCCCCATCTCCCCTTACCCCCATCCCACCCCACCCCCAAGACCCCAATTTTCTACCCGGCAATTCTATCTACTTCCAATAGCCAGGAGGATAACTATGTTTTCCTTTGGGTTCACCTTCTTATTTAGCTTCTTTAGGATCACAAATTATAGACTCCGTGACCTTTATTTATGGCTAGAACCCAATTATGAGTGAGTACATCCCATGTTCAACTTTTTGGGTCTGGGTTACCTCACTCAGGATAGTGTTTTCTATTTCCATCCATTTGCATGCAAAATTCGAGAAGTCATTGTTTTTTACCGCTGAGTAGTACTCTAATGTGTAGATATTCCATACTTTCTTCATCCATTCTTCCACTGAAGGACATCTCGGTTGTTTCCAGGTTCTGGCTATTACAAATAATACTGCTATGAACATAGTTGAACAAATGCTTTTGTCATATGATAGGGCATCTCTTGGGTATATTCCCAAGAGTGGTATTGCTGGGTCCAGGGGTAGGTTGATCCCGAATTTCCTGAGAAACTGAAACACTGCTTTCCAGAGTGGTTGCACAAGATTGCATTCCCACCAGCAATGGATGAGGGTACCCCTTCCTCCACAGCCTCTCCAGCAAAGGCTATCCTTGGTGTTTTTGACTTTAGCCATTCTGACAGGTGTAAGATGATATCTCAAAGTTGTTTTGATTTGCATTTCCCTGATTGCTAAGGAAGTTGAGCACTACCTTAAGTGTCTTTTGGCCATTTGAACTTCTTCTGTTGAGAATTCTCTGTTCAGTTCAGTGCCCCATTTTTTAATTGGGTTAATTAGCATTTTAAAGTCTAGTTTCTTGAGTTCTCTATATATTTTGGAGATCAGACCTTTGTCTGTTGCGGGGTTGCGGTTTTTTTTTTCGTGGTTCAACTTAATGATGTTGGCAATGTATGAAATTTAACCTCTTAATTCTATCTCACATATATCAAGGAGGGAGGACAATAAAGTATAACATGTATATAACAAGATAACATGTATAATAATTTAAGTGGATGTGTGCTCCTATAAAGTTGGAACATAGGGTTTTTGTTTCAGAAAAGAAAATATTTGTTTTCATAATCTGATGAAGTATATTTTGTTAAGATAGAATGAGAAAAAATAATTAGCTGTTATATTTGTAATAATAGAAAATACATGAGCTTGTGTTTGCTTATGTGAGTCTTGTGTGTGTACATGCATGATTTTGGAAAATTGAAGAGCTTATGATAGCAGGCAACAGGGGAGTCATGTACAAGTCAGAGAAGCTACCAAAATAATTACTGTCATTACTCTACCTTGGCTACTGAAGGAGATCCAAACTGACATACATCTTTGAGAACACCAAAATGAGACTATAAATATTCCCAATATGAGTACAGAAACTATGATTCTAGATAAAAAATAAACATAAATGCCAGGACAGAATGCAAGGAAAGAGGAATTCTGCACAGAGAAAAACACTGGAGATTATTACAGTATTATTTATGTATTCTCTTGAAACCTGAACAACAGAAAAAATAATGCAGCCATTAGAAAGAGTACCCCAAAAACTATCAGAGAAAATAATTCTCATTTTTTTATTGAGCTAGAAATAACTCCTGTTCTTGCCAAGTAAAGTATAAAATCTCAGAAATGACAGGCATCAAGCAGAGTACTCAGCAGGATTTTGCATGGCTTATGAAGCAAAATCAGCCATTGACAAAAGGCTGCTCTAGTCTTCTATAGCAATGATTGGTATCTGTACAAAAGGGATGAAGCAGAAACAATTTGTCTGTGATATAGTAAACAGCTAAGAAAATCTGTATGTGTCTTTGTCAGTTTGGATTGTGCCTTAGTCTATCTTGTATTTTTGTAATAGAATACTAACAAATGAAGCATAATTAACGTGTTTTTCATGTTCTGGAGCCTAAAAGAAAAAGTTTATAAAACTTAATATGGTGAAGTCCCTAATGATGAATCATATCATGGCAATGTCATCGTAAGTTAAGTGAACATGCAAGAGACAGATAGTGAGCAAGAGGGAGAAATATTCATTTTTATAACTAGCATAGTTCCCTTAGAATTATATTAGCAAATTTCTAGACAAAAATATTTATCTATTAATTGCCCTGCTTATCAACAATATTAAAATGACTCTTTAATGTTAATATCATTTTGAAGGATGCAGTTAAATGCTAGCAGATTGCTATAACAAATCTGCCATATTGAGTGTCCCAATCAATTTTTCAACTGTCCCAATTTCTTTCTCATAGTCTAGAACTTTGCAATGCTGAGATATAGGTGCCAATATGAGATATTTCTTTTCTGTTTTCTTCTCCCTTCCCCCGTATTGAAAATAGGCTATTTTCTCATACACTATATCTTGATTACAGTTTTCCCTCCCTCTACTTTTTCCAATTCTTCCCAATCTCCATTCCCATCCAGGTGCATTCCACTTCTGTTTCTAATTAGAAAAGAAGAAGACTCTAAGAATAATAACCAAGCATAATAAAATAAAATATAGTAAAATAAAATAAGAATCATCACATCAAGACTGGACAAGGCAACCCAACAGAAGTAAAAAAGTCCCAAGATTGTGCATGAGAATCAGAGACCTTGTTTACACACTTGGAATTCCCACCAAGTACTAAGCTAAAAGCTGTAAGATATACACAGAAGACCAGGTGCAGATCCGTGTAGGTCTTATGCTTGATGCTTCAGTCTCTGTGAGTTCGAATGAGCCTTGCTCCATTGATTTAGAGAGCCTTATTCTCCTGGGTTCTTCCATTCCTTCTGGCTCTTACATTCTTTCTACCTCCTTTTACATGGGGTTTCGTGAACTCTTAAAGGAGGAATTTGATAGCAAGATTCCTTTTATGGTTATGTGTTCCAAGGCCTTATGTCTGTCTGTGGGTCTCTGTGTCTGTTCTCACCTGCTACACAAAGAAGTTTTTCTGATGATGAAGAAAGTATGGAATATATACATATTAGAGTACTACTCAGCAGTAAAAAACAAGGACTTCTTGAATTTTGCATACAAATGGATGGAAATAGAAAACACTATCCTGAGTGAGGTAAGTCAGACCCAAAAAGAGGAACATGGGATGTACTCACTCATATTTGGTTTCTAGCCATAAATAAAGGACATTGAGCCTATTGTTAGAGATCCTAGAGAAGCTAAATAAAAAGGAGAACCCAAAGAAAAACATATAGGCATCCTCCTGAATATTAACCTTCATCAGGCGATGAAAGGAGACAGAGACAGAGACCCACATTGGAGCACCAGATAGAAATCTCAAGGTCCAAATCAGGAGCAGAAGGAGAGAGAGCACGAGCAAGGAACTCAGGGCTGCGACGGGTGCACCCACACACTGAGACAATGGGGATGTTCTATCGGGAACTCACCAAGGCCAGCTGGCCTGGGTCTGAAAAAACCTGGGATAAAACCGGACTCGCTGAACATAGCGGACAATGAGGACTACTGAGAACTCAAGAACAATGGCAATGGGTTTTTGATCCTACTGCACGTACTGGCTTTGTGGGAGCCTAGGCAGTTTGGATGCTCATTTACTAGACCTGGATGGAGGTTGGTGGTCCTCGGACTTCTCACAGGGCAAGGAACCATGATTGCTCTTTGGGCTGACGAGGGAGGGGGACTTGATTGGGGGGGGGGTAGAGGCGGGGAAGAGACAGAAATCTTTAATAAATAAAAAAAAAAGTCTGGAAGACATCTGCCTAGGCCCGTCTGCCTATTAGGCTATCCATGGAGAAGTCAGGTGTAAGTCCTGTAGATCTGACTTTATATTCTAGTTTCCCTGGAAATTTTTGACATTCTTTGTTCTTTACATTGAATATTGTAATTATTATGTGCTTAAGGGATGTTTTTTCTTGTCCAAACAATTTGGTGTTCTGTAAGCTTCTTCTACTTTAATAGGCATCTCCTTTCTTAGGTTATAAAATTTTCTTCTATGATTTTGTTGAATAAATTTTATGGATCTTTGAGCTTGGTTTCATCTCCTTATATTCTTATTGTTCTTAGGTTTGGTCTCATCATAGTGTTCAAGATGTACTGGATATTTTGTGCCTGGAAATTTTTTTTTGATTTAAATTTTTCTTTGACCAGTTTATCCATTTCTTTTATCATGTCTTCAATGCCTGTGATTCCCTCATCCATCTCTTGTGTTTTGCCTCCGAAGTTACTGTTTGAATTAATAAGTTTTTATTTCCAGAATTCCCCTAGTTTGAATTTTCTATTGATTCTATCTCTAATTTCACATTTTAAACAGTTTTACTTATTTCCTGTCACTGTTTGTTTCTACCTCCCTACATTTCTTTAAGAGATTTATTTATTTCCCTTTTAAGGATCCTATCATATTCATAAATGTTGTTTTAAGGTCTTTTTCTAGTGGTTCAGTTATGTTGAAATATTCAGAGCTTTCTCTTGTAAGGTAGCTAGACTGAAGAAGATATATTTTGCTCCAACTGTTTTGATTGTCTTTATAAGCTGACCTCTGGGTTTCTTAGCTTCAGATGATTAAAATTCTAGATGTTGATTCTGGATTTGTCTTGTTGAGTGAGTATTTTGTTCTTTGATTTACCTTTTCTCCTTTTATTTTCATAGGGTGTGTTGGCTGTTTGTCTGACCTATTCAGCTTGTGTGTTCACAGGGAATGAATACCTGCTTGTGTTGGATGCTGGGTTTATGTGATGAGCTGGGAGAAGGAAGACTGGGGGAGATCTTTGTGATCCTTTACTGGTAGGTTCAGAGAAGAAAGAAAGACCATAGTATGTTTTCTGTTTCCGAGCTGGTGAAAAGACATGGGGGTCTTGAGGAGAAAAAGAGTGTGAATCCACCTTTAGCCTATTTGTTTTCCTAAAGGAGAGGTCCTTGAGTTAGTAGGGAGTGCCTGTTAGCACTGGGACTAGGGCAAAGTGATGGATTGGGAAAGGGAGGTTGGGAAGGGAACAACAGTGAGATCCACAGAAGATGGGACCAGCATGGCAGGGCAGGGTTCCATAGTTGTTCTACTGCAGAACTGGGAATAAGACTGGAGGATTGATTGGGGGAACACTGGGAGAAGAGATCTGCACAGAGCTTACCTGATTTCCTGGCAGGTGTGGCCTGAAGTTGGGGGCTGGAATAAATCATCAAATAGGAAGAGTGAGGTTAGGAAGTGATGTTTCTGGATAAAGAGGAAATGTGGGAAGGGAGAGAGAGGCTGCAGCCAGTGTTCCGTTGCAGTCTGAGAATGACTCTGGGGTGTTGGATTTTGAAGGAGAAGGGAGTTAGTTGTGAAGGTCTTCAGTTAACTTGCCTGTTTTCCTGGCATTCTCAGTTTATATGTTCCCAGGTAATTCCTACTGTTTTTAGAGGCTGGAATAGTGGGATAATTTGCAGATGGGAAGTTTAGGAGAGAACTTATTTGTGATACTTTGGGCATAGATTCATAGAGGAAAGAGAGACTACAGCAGGATTTCTGCTATATGGCTGGAGATGAGACTGGGAGAATTGGATCTGCTGAAGCAGAAAGAGAGTTGTGGATCTCCAGGCAACCTACCTGTTTTTTGGCAAAAGTGGTCTGTGAGTTACTGTTTGGTACCTGCTGGAGTCAGGGATGAGTGGGAGGAGGAAGATTAGGAAGTTAAGATCTATGTGATCCACAGGAGATGGGAACAGTGGTGATGGAGGAAGGTCATTGGCTAATAAAGGAACTGCCCTGGCCCATTTTATTGGTTAGAAGATAGGTGGGAGGAGAAAAGAGAACAGGATACTGGGAGGAAGAGGAAGTGAGCTCAGAGACTCCACAGCTCTCTCGGGAGCAGACGCCTCAGAGAGAGACGCCATGCCCCGCTCCCGGGATGAAGCTCCGACCCAGGATGGACTAGGCTAGAATCTCCCCGGTAAGCGCACCTTGGGGTGCTACACACAGATTATTAGAGATGGGTTAATCGGGATGTGAGAATTAGCCTGTAAGTGCTAGAGCTAAAGGGCCAAGCAGTGCTTAAAAGAATACAGTGTCTGTGTAATTATTTCGGGGCATAAGCTAGCCGGGCAGGCGGCTGGGGTGTTGGGGACGCAGCCCCGCCGCCGCCCCTTATTACTTCAACAGTGGGGCTGATAAGGCTGCCACAGGTGTTCTTCTGTGGCAGATCTGTGGTAAGGCTGAGCATGGGCTCTTTCAAGTGAGAACTCTACTTTTGATGTCCTCACATGAACAAAATAGAGGAAACAAAGTCTTTGGTATCTTTTCTTAAAAGAACAGTAATACCATCATGACATTTCCACCCTCGTTATTCCAAGATCCTCCCTCTTTATATACTGCCACATTAAGGATTAATGTTTGAATTTTGACTATTGAGAGAAAACATTTTGCCTTGGCAACCTGAACACAAAAGTATATGGCATCCAACATGATGAAAATGACCTATATGTTAAAACCAATTAAAAATTTAAAAGTCAAGCCTTGAAAGAGGTAAGAATTATGTCAAGAGAAAATGGGATTGATTACAACTAAGGAGAAATAACACAGGTGATGAAATACTTAATCAATATATCAAGATATTAACTAACAAAAAACTAAAAATAGGCATCGTACAATTTAGCTATACCACTCCTAGGAATATATATATAAAAGAATCTGTGTCAGTGTGTTACAAAGATAATGCACATTCATTTTAATTCTACCACTATTTATAATTCTCAAGTTACAGGATCATCAATCAACACATAAATTTTTAAAGAAAATGTGAGACACATACAAAGGGAGTTTTTTTTTAGTCATAAATACAATATGTCATTTACAGAAAAAATATATAAAATTGGAGATCCTCATAGGAAGCTAAACCTCAGACAAACAATAGAAGGCTACTGGTCAGAAGAAATGGTAAGTAAAGTGGGTAAGGCGGGAGAATGAATCTAATCAAATCATATGATATTTTTTTCATGGAAAAGTCACAGTGGAACTCAACTGGCACAGTAAATAGACTCTAATATTAACTTTTAAAAATGTAGCTAGAATGACTGCCATTAAAGTGCATGGAGATTTAAAACTTAAATTGAGAGTGAGAGGAAAATTAATAAAATTGCACTTGAACCACACCAATAAAATGTATCAAGATGAAGAAAACAGTTCATTAGAAAAGGACATGGTTTGGGGACTCCTTAGCAGAATATGATTAAATGTACAAAATATTTGGAAAAACGTGAAAGTCAAAGTAGAAAATAAAATTGACAAATACAATTAATGCATTACCTTTATCAAAACTAAGCGCAAGAAACAAAGAATAGCTAAAACAACAAATATCCAAAGTGGGGTGCATCTTAATGGATCCCAATGACTTAAAATAATGATAAAGAGAAATATTTTCTCTGTGCTCATTGATTTATTGTGTGGATGTGTTTGAGGTGTGCATGCTGGAGAACAAACTCCAGTAATCGGGTCTTTCCCTTTACCATGGGAGTTGAAACTTCAGATGGTCAGGCTTGGTTGAAAGCATTTTTATCCAGTGACCCATTTTTGATGGCATAGGATAATAGTTAGCCTGAAGTGATGGTGCAAGCCTTTAATCCCAGCAATGGTGGAGTCAGAGACAGGTGGATCTCTGAATTCAAGGCAAGTATGGGCTACAGAAAACGTTCCAGGACATTTGGGGCTAAACAGAAAAACTCTGTCTCAGGAAAGAAATGTAGAAAGTAAGAAAGCAATTAAGGAAGGAAGGAAGGAAGGAAGGAAGGAAGGAAAAGGAAAGAAGGAAAAAAGGAAGGCAGTTTAAGATTTTTCTTTTTTTATTTGTATATATTTATTTATTATTTATTCATTTTACATACCAACCAGTTTTCCTTCCCTCCCCTCTTCTTGCTCTCCCCCATCTTCCCTCAACCCACTCCCATCCACTCCTCAGAAAAGGTAAAGTCTCCCATGGGGAGTAAACTGACCTGGCACATTCAGTTGAAGAAGGACCGAGCCCCTTCCTACCCATATCAAAGCAGAGCAAGGCATCCCACCATATAGAATACGCTCCAAAAAAACAAGCTTATGCATCAGGGATAGATCCTGGTCCCACTGCCAGGGGTCTCACAAACAGACAAGGATACAAAACTATCGACCACATGCAGAGCGCCAAGTTTGGTGTCAAACAGGCTTCCCAGCTCTTAGTATATAGTCCATGAGTTGTGACAAATTTGGGTCAAATGTCTCTTATCTAAGCAGAGAATACTCAACAGAAAAATCTCAAATGGCTGAAAGACCTTAACGAATTTCTCAACCTCATTAGTCAGCAAGGAAATGCAAATCAAAACAACACTCATATATCATCTTACACCTGTCAGAATGGTTGAGTTAAAGAACATTGACCTCAGCCTATTTTACAGAGAATGTAGAGTAAGGGCAACACGCCTCTACTGCAGATGGGAATGCAAACTTGTACAGTCACTTTGGAAATTAGTATGGTGGTTTCTCAGATAACTGGGAATCAATCTACCTCAAGAGCCAGCACTACTACTCTTGGAATATACCCAAAGGATGCTCAACAAACAGTTTAAAACAAACACCAAACAAATGATATCTTGTAGGTAAGGAAATAATATATGACAAATAAATGCGAAAATTTAAGTGTAACAAGATATTTTTACTGTTCCTAGAAATTCAAAATAGTAAAGAAAATAGTTTTGTAAAAGATAAATGTTGCTGAGATGAAATATGGCTGTAAACAAATAAGAAAACACAAAATAATCATATGTCCAAAATATAAAATAAGTATAATTTGTTATTTTTCAAAAAAGTTTAGTCTTTGATATTAAAATATTTAATTATAATATTTTAATGTTGATCTTAGACATTTGTAAAGACATGTGCACTTACCCTCTTTTACATACACAGACACACACACACACAGACACACACACACACACACACACAGACATAGTCACACCAAAACATGAAAAAGTCAAGTAAGACTAAAAAGACAATAGAAAATGTATACTGTATAAAATCTTTTAGAATCTTGATTAAGTAATGGCAAAAATATGATGGAATAATTTTCCTCCTCTGAAGAAAATAAAGAACAGAAAATTGTACCAAATACTAGTTAATATTTTTGAATGATTGAACAATAATGTAGTTGTCGTAACTTTACTTCAATGAAGAAAAAAAAAACATAGTTACCGAAAAGAAAAAAGACAAATTAAAGTCGAAAATCTAGAACCAAATAATACAGTAATTTTTATTGAAAATTTTTATTAACTAATCAAGAAGATGTCAGAAAAAATACAAGTAAAGTTTGAAGATCAATGCCAATTATAATTATTTACATATAATCATAAACTATATAAATAATATATCTTAATACAAAACGTTGAAAATAAAGAAAAAATAGACATATAGTTTAACCTAAAGTAATATAATTGCAATTACAGAAGAAAATAAATAAATAAGGTATAAAAACCTGGAGTAATACTTTCCTAAAGTTTTGTACACTTGATTAAAAATAAAGATTTGCAAACATGCAATGTATAAAGAACACAAAACTTATTTTAAAAGATGTAGTAGGAACAACCAATCTTGAAATCAAAAAAAAAAAAAGACAGTCTACTGATATACTTGAGAATCTGCCTTGTAATGTGGACCAGGGGCTCTCGTAGTTCTCCCTTGTTATCCCACTTCAGCCCATCCTCCTAGCTCATTTCCACTCCTTTGTGACTCCCTACTGACCCAATGAACTGTGTTCTACTGGGGACTCCATAACCTCCACACATGGCTGGGACTCAGGTAGAATATGAGTGCCCTCCTTTGCCTTATCCCTTTTCTACTCTCTAGGTTACTCTTACTTTGATATGACTGATATTCTCAAACCCTTCTCCTAGTTCATCTCCATTCCCTCCAGACCATACCATTCACATATGAACACAGGGTACCCCTAGTTCTGTCTCTTGTTCCCTTTGTGGAGCTGAATACCACTTCCTACTTATGAGACTTTCCAGAACCTTTTTCAGGCCCGCTTGCCTGTTACCAACTACATCTACTGTATTGATCTGGTAGTGTTTGTAGTCTGAACCGAAATCTGGAACTATTCAGAGTCTAAACCTTAAAACCAAGTAATGCCTCAAGACTGAAATACAAGCATCTGTATTCTCATTCACAATCTTTCATTCTTGGATAACAGTATATAAAGAACTGGAGATATACTTAACAATGGTGAGACCAGAAATTCACAAGAAACACCACATGCCTAGATCCATTCACAAAACCATAAACAAGAACAAATAAGAAAGTGTTCATCCTTAAGAAGCCAGTAATCCTATTTTAGCATGTCTTGAGAAAAAAACAATTTACCTGAATTGAAGGACTTCAAAACAGGAATTGTGATATGTTCAAGTACCTAGAAGAGGATGCGAATATATGTGTTATTGAAGATCATAATATGTCATGGTGAAGTCAAATGAAAACAGAATTTAACACAGATATGATATAACAAAGAAGAAGAAGAATCACTAAAAAAATGCAAACTGAGCATGGGCACCTGGGGGAAGGTTGAAGGGGAGGGGAGAGGCAGGGAGGGGAGCAGACAAAAATGTAGAGCTCAATGAAAATCAATAAAAAACAAACAAACATAGGCAAAGCAAGGCATCAAAAAATTGAAACTATAGAAAATATTCAAACTCATGGATGCTGAACAACACACTAGTAAATAAAAAGTGGTTCAAGTCAGAAATCGAGAATTTTTTTTTAATTGGGTGAACATAAAAAAAAAAAACAGCATAGCCAAACCTATTTAACAGAATGAAGGCAACTTCATAGAACTAAGTGCCTACAACAAAAAGCTGGAGAGACCTCATACTGTTAACAATACACTATAAATATATATATACAAAAGAAATAACAACCCAAAGAAATTGATGGAAAGAAATATTAAGACTTGGATCTGGAATAAATGAAATGGAAAACACAACAACAAAAAAATCAAATAATTAATGAATCACGGAACTAAGTATTTGAAAAATAACAAGACATTGAAGAAAACATTAGAAAAATGGAAAGACCAATCATGCTTCTTGATCAGATTAGTATTGTAAAATCACCATCCTACCAAAAACAATCTACAGATTCAATGCAATCCCTATCAAAATTCCAACACAATTTCTTATTAAAAAAAAAACTTAAAATGCCATTATATCCACACATACATATGCACAATAAGAACAACAATAAAAAAGACAAATGAGGAGCAGAAGGAGGGAGAACATGAGCAAGGAAGTCAGGACCACGAGGGATGCGTCCACCCACTGAGACTAATGGGAGATCACCAAGGCCAGTTGGACTGGAACTGATGGAGCATATGGTCAAACCAGACTCTCTGAACATGTTGGATGAGGAGGGATGACTGAGAAGCCAAGGACAATGGCACTGGGTTTTGATTGTACTTCATGGACGCGCTTTGTGGGAGCCTAGTCTGTTTGAATGCTCACCTTCCTGGACCTGGGGTGAGCGAGGAGGACCTTGGACTTCCCATAGGGTAGGGAACCCTGACTGCTCCTTGGACTGGAGAGGGAGGGGGAGTGGAGGAAGGGGAGGGAAGTGGGAGGAGGGGAAGAGGTGGAAATTTTCAATAAAAAAATAAAGTAAAAAAAAAATATATAAAGACCAGGTAGCTAAAACAACCCTGAATAAAACAACTTTCCGAGGTCTACCACCCCAGATTTCAAGCTGTATTATAGTACCGTAAAAATAAACAATCAAGGTATTGGCTAAAAATGAAAATGTTAATCAAAATAGTTCACCTGAAGATCTAGCAATCACTTTACACATCTACATACATCTAATATTTTAAAAAGAAGCCAAAAATACACAAAGAAAAGAGAACTTCTTGAATAAAAGGTGCTGGTCATACTGGATGGCTGCATGCAAAGGAATGAAAATGTATCTGTAACTATGACCCTTCAGAAAACTCAACTCCATACAAATCAAGGACCTCAATATAAGACCATATTATTCTTTTTCTCATAGGAGAGAAAATACAGAATGGGCTAAAATTCATTGGCACAAGAAAGGACTTTCTGAACATAATGCATTAAGACATTAGGAACAAAAATTAATAAATGTGATATTATGAAGCTAAATAGCTTCTGTAGAGCAAAGAACACCATCATCCAGGTAAAATGTCAGTCGGTATAAAGATATTTTACAAAATTACATATAAAATAGTGTTATTATCTAGAATAAACAGTAAGAGAATTGAACATCAGAAAAAGCAATTAAAAATGGGGTGTAGAACCAAACAGTGTGTTCTCAAAAGATGAAACACAAATGACTGGGAAACACTTAGCCGTTAGGGAAATGAAGATTAAATCTACTTTGAGATTCCATCTAACTCCAATTAGAAAGAAATCGAAAGAAATTGCAGCATTCTGGCAAGGGGAAGGAGAATGCATATTTATTGCTGGTGGGAGTGTAACCTAGTACAATCACTATGGAGAACAGTGTTCTCAAAAGGATGTTCCTCAAAAGGATGAAAATAGATGTATGACAAGATCCAATGGAATTACTCTTGAACATATATCCAAAGGACTCCAAAGATATTTGCCCATCCATGTTCATTGCTATTCTATTCAAAATAGCTAGAAATTTAAAATGCCCTAAACATCAACTGAAGAGTGGGTCATAAGAATGAGGTAATTGTTCACCTATTTATTAAAAATGAAATTGTGGAATTTGTTAGTAAATGGAGAAAACTAGAAATAGTCATCATGAGTAAAGTAACCCAGATCCAGAAAGTTTTGTGTTTTCTCGTAAATGTCTAATGGAATAAGGGATCAGGAGCAATGCAATTTATTTCTGTGTACCTCAGTAATATGGTTAATAATCTTCTTCCCTCCCTTATTTACTTTCTCCTGCCCACATCCAGACTTCCTTCTTCACTTATTCAATATTCAATTTTTCTATTTTTTAAAAACATATTGATGTATAATGTATAATACATATTATGTATAACAAATTATATATATATACATATATATATATATATATATATATATATATATATATATATATATATATATATCTTTCCCAAGTTTAATGCATAGTGTTTGATGAATTTTAAGGTATGTACACAAACCTGTGATATAATCATAATAATCAAGATGTCAAATATTCCTATCATTTGCAAAATTTTCCTGACAAATTTATTGATCAAAATAATGAGTTTCACGGTTACATTTTCATATAGATTGTATACTTCGATCAGGTTTACCTGTGATGTACTCTCCCTCTTTTTTTTTTTGTTCCTTTCCTCTTCTCATATTATCCCCTTTGAATTTAGCTGTCTTAATTGTTTTTGAAATCTAACTTCTAAGGACAAGAAAATATATGTGTTATTTGTCTTTGTGTTTTTGGATTATCCTTTCTTGTATGTTTTTGCTTATCTGTTTGCTTGAGTAAGTGTGGTTAGGAACAATGAACATGAGGTGTATGATTTTAACATGTTATAGTATACAATATTTTTATTATTAACTGTATATACCGTGCCATAGAATAAACTTCTAGAATGTATTCACTTGATACAACTGAAATTTTTATAATTACCGAGGGTCATTTTCTTATATCCTCCCCACAACTGCAGACAATGCCATAATAACTGAAACAATGAGAAAAATAAATGTTTCTTTTCTTAACTTGCTTTTGTGGAATATTTCAAAGCACTGAGAAAAGTAATTTATATAATGTCCCAATGTAAAGGTGATATTACAATATATTACAAAAGTTACTTACACAGAAAATAAACTAATAGTATTACAAAAATCAAATATCCAAATGATACATCAAATAATAGAAATTGTATAATACCTCCTCAGAGCGTTTAGACTTGAATAGAGCTAGACAATATTCAATAGTGCTTTCAGATTGATTAACTGAGTCTCTCTGGCTAAGCATGAATTAGTAACTATTTTTCCCACTATATTACACCTCTATGAAGAAATATCTCCACAGCTCATCAACTGAGCAATAAAAATTTTCAAATACTCATTTAGACATAATACTAAATATGTAGTGGGGTACAAAATGCCTAGGACCTGAAACAGTTTATTCTGTTTTCAATCAAGTACATGTTAATCACTAATTTGGGCATTTGTTAGGAATTTTTGCCATAACTCGAAGACAACAAAACTTGCTAATGCCTTCCTGTCAGCATCTGTTAGTTATAAGAGACCTTTGACTATTCATTAAGTACTAGTTATGTACGAAGTCAATTTAAAAAACATAGGTCTTGCTAAGATTGTAAATATGTTTGAATGAAAGAAATAAAAATGAAATGTTATGTAGAATGACAAAGAATGTAACAAAGATGACCTTATAAAATTGTGCTCTAAATGTCTGTTGGAAGTTTAATTTGAATTAGATTTATTTAAATTATTTATTCCATTTAATTTATTTTAGTTAGTCATATATATTTAAAATTCATCAGTTACTTTAAGATATTCCAGTTTTGTGGACTATGGAATTTAAAACAATGTTCCTATGATTCCCCAAATTTCTTCAGTATCTGTTGGAATGTTTTTGATTTTGTCTTTGATTTTATATAGTTTGGGTCCTCTCTCTCTTATGGTTAATATAGTTAAATGCTTGTCAGATCTCTTAATTTTTCCAAGGAACCAAGTCTTCTTTTCATTGATTTGTTGTATTTTTCATGAATTTTTTTCATTCCTGTTTCATTAATTTCAGTCATAATTTCAATTACCCTTTCCCATCTATTCTTTTCAGTTGTTCCTTTTGATTTTTGCCAAGGCCTTCAGGATCATCATTAAGTTATGTATTTCAGATCATTACAATTTTTTTTTATGTGGGTACTTAGTGCTACAAAGATTCCTCTTATATCTGCCTTCATTGCATCCCATAGATTTATGATATATTTGTTTTAATTTTTATTTCTCCCTTGATGCAATTTTTTTTATTAGTGTGTTCTTTGGCCTTTATATTTTATGTGCTCTCTGCCTTTTCTATTGTTGTTGGTATCTAACTTTATTCCTTGAGGCCATAAAGAATAAAGGATGTCACTTCAGTTATCCTAAATCTGTTGATACTTGCTTTATGTTCTAACACGTAGGAAATTTTCAAAAAAGTTCATGAAATGCTAAGAAGGAAGTATACTCTTTAGTATTTTGGCAGAATGTTCTGTAAATGCTTATTTAAGCATTTTGATTCATTGTTTCACTTAACTTAAAACGTAGTTCTGTTTAGTTTTTGTCTGTTAGTGATAGTAGAGTACTGAAGTCACCCAAGATGACTTAATTTGATTCAATCTGTGGTTTTTATTTAATAGTGTGCCTCATAAAATTTCATGCACCTGTTTATAGTGCATAAATATTTATAAATTTATGTCCTTCTCTATTGCTTCTGACTAGTTTTTAAGTTCATTTTTACCAAACATTGGAATAGGTTTTGCCTATGTGTTTTTCAAAATGTGGTGGCTAATATTAGTTGTCAACTTGACTACATCAGAAATTATGTAAAATCTAAAAAGCTGGACACATCTATGCAGGGTTTTGTCTTTGATTGGATTACTTGAGGTGGGAAGACTCATTTAAATGTAAACCATTTGAAATCAGAAAACTCATCTTAAATATTGTCCACATTTTCTGGTGGCTGCCTACATTCCTTTATTCTCACTCACTAGTTCATCTATCTTGGTGCTGGGGCATTTCTTCACTGATATTAGGAACTACATCTTCAGTATTACAATAAAAATCAAAAGATGACTAAGACATCCAGCCTCATTGGCTTAACAACTACCAGATATCCGGTGTTCCTTTCAGGAGATATCTATTATTGTAAAAGCTAGACCAGAGCCTGTAAGACAATCTAAAAATCATATATATATATATATATATATATATATATATATATATATGCATTCATTCATTATATTAGTTCTATTCCTCTAGAGCAGTGGTTCTAAACTTTCCTAATGCTGTACCCCTTCCTCATATTGAGCTAACCCCTAGCCACAAAATATTTTGTTGCTACTTCATAACTGTAATTTTGCTACTGTTGTGAATCATAATGTAAATAGATGATATGCAGGATATTTGATATGTGACAACCAAGAGTATTACAATGAAGAGATTGAAAACTGCTACTCTAGAGATTCTTGACTAACATTGACTGTGAAAGCAGAAATGGGTTTAGGTAGTGGTGCTGCTAGTCCAACAATGAAGGATGAGAAATGATATCATTTGTTTTGAATAGTATGCGATATACTGTGTGTAGAATAAAAATTACAAGCACACTTCCCTTTTCACCCAGCATAAATATTAATGTTACAAACAGAAAATCCACAACCATATGTTGAACATTGGAAAAGAATGGCAGAAGTAATTAAAGTAAATACTTGATCATAACTGAAATGATGGGTTCAGTGGAGTAGGACTTTTATCTTAGAAGTTGCCAATTGAGAAAGAGTAGTCCTCAGAGCTAGTTCCAGGACAGTCAGGGATACATAAAGAAACTTTTTTTTTTTGCTAACAAAAGCCAAAATAAAGAATGAGTCAGGCATGGCTGAAAAAGAATAGTGGATAAAAAGCATAATTTAAAATCTTTTGGAAGATATTTTTCACAAATACAAGATATTTTCTTTTCAAAACATGTTCTAAATGATGCTTATTCTTTCATGTGCCATACATGAATGTACAGTCCTGTAAGCTTGGTCAACAGAGGAATAGAGGCAGAAAGAGATTTTCATCACTCTATATTATTTTTACTCATGCAAAGTTAGACATGTGTAAAAAACAACATACGTTGTCCTCAGTCTATGGATAAAGGTAGTATGAATAATAGTTAAGCCAAAGAATTAAAAAAAAATCTTCCAAAATTACATCTGTTGACATTTTAGCAAAACATATGCTAAAATCTGTTCATAAAACTTATAGCTCCTTTCCTCCATTGAATATTCTCTCCTTATCATATTTAGCTTAGTATTGGATTAATATCAATCTTTTGACACTTTCTGTACATGTCCCTTTGTGATGAATATTTATAGATTAAACACTATACACTACATTCTCCCACATTTTGGAGGTCTCATGAAGGCAGTGATAAGAAAGCCTGCCTTTGCCTTGAAAGCCATCTTGTAGTAAAGAAAGCTAGCTTCATTCCTGTTTATGATTAAAACTCCATTTTTCAACCATACCTTTATTTCAAAGGTTATTAGGACCACCTCTTTTTATGAATACCTTCTGACCACCTTGTAATCATGTCTTTGTTTCACAAGGTTGTTATAACAAATTTATGTTTATTTTCTGTTTCTGTAACATTACCTACCTCTTTGCCCCCTAAATATCCTACTTGGAAATACTGTATTCCTGATCTGTAAAAGCCCTTATCATCCCTATGTCCAATACTGACCTCTTGTATCCCTGCTTAGGAGGACATAGCCCATTTACCCAAATAAAAAAGCTTGCTTTAATTAATTGCTCACTTTAATTAAATTGGCCATGATGACTTGGGTCAGTGGTTTTTCTCCTTGCATCTTTGGGATTAACAATAGGAACTGGATACTAATCTTAGAAAGAAAGGCACTGACTTACTATTTCATATTTTTAATGCTAACCACCCATAAATGTTTGTTTATGTGCAATAAAATGCACAGAAAACCAAACATGTATCAATAAAAGTTATTTGTAGAATACAGTAGCTTGTAATAAAGGGGAGTCCATCTCTAAAATTTCACCAGAAGTCAATTTTCATGCTCATTTCTTTCACAAAAATGGAAACTGGGTTCTTCTACTTTTTGTTTCCTTTTGCTGTTACCATTTAGGAAGATAGAAAATGTACATCTGTTCTCACTTATGCTGTCAAAGTGATTTGGCTATTCTCTGTGGAGTTGACAAGAGAAACTATTCTTGTCTTGATTACCATTAATAGCAAAGTTAGTTATGTACATTAACTATGAATGAATCCCAACTGTTCTCAGTAGATCTATGCAAAGGAATGTATGAAACAAAGGATGTAAAGAAAGTGCTTCCAAGGGAAGTAAGGTACCAGTTTTGTGTTGTTAGGTTCTTAAGTACCTATAAATATTCAGATTTTTCATGACTTTTCAAAATGTAGCTAAAACACATCTCTTTAGCATCTGAACTCTTAAATTACTTTAATACTTCATTTGTAATCAGAAAATTTGAAATATACTAAGAATGAAAATTTATATGACTATCTTATTTAATTTATTGTTGGCCATAGGCATTCTATAAATTGAATTTATTATGTTTAGGTATGTCTCCTGCATTGCTAATCTCTCCCAATATTTTTATCGTGAAGGATGTTGGATTTTTTTCAGAGATATTTTTAACATCTAATGAGATGATTGTGTTATTAGTAATCATAACTTTATAAAATTATTCAGAAGTGGTTCTTAACTTCGATGGCATTATCCAAATATCATATTTTCTCTTTCACTTCCATTGATTTCTCTGACTTATACTCTTTCACCATTTCTACATTCTCATCAGGCCCAGTAGAATCAATGTTCTGCTCTGGGCTCATGACATTGTTCTGCTGAATGCTTTTTTGTGATCCATTATTCCATACTTAAAAAATTGAATTTAATATCATGAATAATAATGATTAATTATTTATTTACATCCTGACCACAGCTTCCAGTCCCTCTCTCCTCCTCCCTTCTATGCCCCCTCAATCCTCCCATGGTTATCAATAAAACATAGAATATCAAGTTGCAGTAAGACTAAGCACCTCCTCTTGTGCTTAGTCTGGACAGGCTGGACAAGGCAACCCTGTATGAGAAATAGGGTCCCAAAAGCCAGAAAAAGTTTCAAAGCTAGGACTGGAGAGATGTGTATATAATATATAAATCAATTTTTTTTAATTGAGAAAAGGAGAAAAAAAAAAAGTTTCCACCTCCTCCCAGCCTCCCATTTCTCTCCCCCTCCTCCCCCCCTACGCCCCCTTATCCCACCCTTCTCCACCTCCCCCCACTCCTTTCCCCCTCCCTCTCCAGTCCAAAGAGCAGTCAGGGTTTTCTGCCCTGTGGTAAGACCTAGGAGGACCTCCCACCTCCGTCCATATCTAGGAAGGTGAACATCCAAACTGGCTGGGCTCCCACGAAGCCATCACATTACGTAGGATCAAACCTCCGTGCCATTGTCCTTTGCATCTCATCAGCCCTCATAGTTCGCCATGTTCAGAGAGTCCAGTTTTATCCCATGCTTTTTCAGTCACAGTCCAGCTGGTCTTGGTGAGCTCTCAATAGATCAGCTCCACTGTCTCAGTGGGTGGGTGCATCCCTCGTGGTCCCGACTTCTTTGCTCATGTTCTCCCTCCTTCTGCTCCTCATTGGGACTTTGGGAGCTCAGTCCAGTGCTCCAGTGTGGGTCTCTGTCTCTATCTCCATCCATCACCAGATGAAGGTTCTATGATGATATGCAAGATATTCGTCAGTATTGCTCAAGGATAGGGTCATTTCAGGTTCCCTATTCTCAACTGCCCAAGGAACTAACTGGGGACCTCAGCTTGGGCACCTGGGAGCGCCACTAGGGTCAGGTCTCTTGCCACCCCTAAAGTGGTTCCCTTAACTAAGAATTGTGGTTCCGTGCTCCCCTGTCCAACCTCCCTTTATCCCAATCCTCCTTCTTTCCCAAGGCCCGACCTCCTTCCCTTCTAACTTTTCTCTCCCCATCTCCCCTTACCCCCAACCCACCCCACCCCAAGATCCCAATTTTCTCCCCAGCAATTTTGTCTACTTCCCTTAGCCAAGAGGATAACTATATGTTTTTCCTTGGGTTCCCCTTCTTACTTAGCTTCTTTAGATTCACCTATTGTAGACTCCGTGACCCTTATTTATGGCTAGAAACCAATTATGAGTGAGTACATCCCATGTTCATCTTTTTGGGTCTGGGATACCTCACTCAGGATAGTGTTTTCTATTTCCATCCATTTGCATGCAAAATTCGAGAAGTCATTGTTTTTTACTGCTGAGTAGTACTCTAATGTGTAGATATTCCATACTTTCTTCATCCATTCTTCCATTGAAGGGCATCTAGGTTGTTTCCAGGTTCTGGCTATTACAAATAATACTGCTATGAACATAGTTGAACAAATGCTTTTGTCATATGATAGGGCATTTCTTGGGTATATTCCCAAGAGTGGTATTGCTGGGTCCAGGGGTAGGTTGATCCCGAATTTCCTAAGAACCCGAAACACTGACTTCCATAGTGGTTGCACAAGATTGCATTCCCACCAGCAATGGATGAGGGTACCCCTTCCTCCACAACCTCTCCAGCAAAGGTTATCGTTGGTGTTTTTGACTTTAGCCATTCTCACAGGTGTAAGATGATATCTCAAAGTTGTTTTGATTTGCATTTCCCTGATTGCTAAGGAAGTTGAGCATGACCTTAAGTGTCTTTTGGCCATTTGAAATTCTTCTGTTGAGAATTCTCTGTTCAGATCAGTGCCCCATTTTTTAATTGGGTTAATTAGCATTTTAAAGTCTAGTTTCTTGAGTTCTCTATATATTTTGGAGATCAGACCTTTGTCTGTTGCGGGGTTGGTGAAGATCTTCTCCCAGTCAGTAGGTTGCCTTTGTGTCTTAGTGACAGTGTCCTTTGCTTTGCAGAAGCTTCTCTGTTTTAGTAGGTCCCATTTATTCAATGTTGCCCTTAATGTCTGTGCTTCTGGAGTTATACATAGGAAGCGATCTCCTGTGCCCATCTGTTGTAGGGTATTTCCCACTTTCTCTTCTATCCTTTTCAGTGTGTTCGGGCTGATATTGAGGTCTTTAATCCATTTGGACTTGAGTTTTGGGCACGGTGAAAGATGTGGGTCTATTTTCATTCTTCTACAGGTTGACATCCAGTTGTGCCAGCACCATTTGTTGAAGATGCTTTCTTTCTTCCATTGTATACTTTTAGCTCCTTTATCAAACAATCAGGTGTTCATAGGTTTGTGGGTTAAAATCCGTGTCTTCTATACGATTCCATTGGTCGACTTCTCTGTTTTTATGCCAGCACAACACTGTTTTCATTATTGTAGCTCTGTAATAGAGTTTGAAGTCAGGGATGGTAATGCCTCCAGAAGATCCTTTATTGTATAGGATTGTTTTGGCTATCCTGGGTTTTTTGTTTTTCCATATAAAGTTGATTATTGTCCTCTCCAGATCTGTGAAGAATTTTGATGGGATCTTGATGGGGATTGCATTGAATCTATAAATTGCCTTAGGTAGAATTGCCATTTTTACTATGTTGATCCTCCCAATCCAAGAGCAAGGTAGATCCATCCATTTTTTGGTATCCTCTTCAATTTCTTTCTTCAATGTCTTAAAGTTCTTGTCAAATAGATCTTTCACTTCCTTGGTTAGATTTACCCCAAGATATTTTATGCTGTTTGTGGCTATCGTGAATGGTGAAGCTTCTCTGATTTCCCTCTCTGCTTCCATATCCTTTGTGTATAAGAGGGCGACAGATTTTTTGGAGTTGATCTTGTATCCTGCCACATTACTAAAGCTGTTTATCAGCTGTAAAAGTTCTTTGGTGGAGTTTTGGGGGTCGCTTAAGTACACTATCATATCATCTGCGAATAACGAAAGTTTAACTTCTTCCTTTCCAATTCGAATCCCCTTGATCCCATTATGTTGTCTTATTGCTATTGCTAGAACTTCAAGCACTATATTGAGGAGGTATGGAGAGAGTGGACATCCTTGTCGTGTTCCTGAGTTAAGCGGGATGGCTTTGAGTTTCTCTCCGTTTAATTTGATGTTAGCTGTCGGCTTGCTGTATATAGCTTTTATTATATTTAGGTATGATCCTTGTATCCCTAATCTCTCCAAGACTTTTAACATAAATGGATGTTGAATTTTGTCGAATGCTTTTTCAGCATCTAATGAGATGATCATATGGTTATTTTCCTTCAGTTTATTTATATGCTGGATTACATTGATAGATTTTCGTATGTTGAACCAGCCCTGCATCTCAGGAATGAAGCCTACTTGATCATAATGGATAATTTTCCTAATGTGTTCTTGGATTCGGTTTGCCAGTATTTTGTTGAGGATTTTTGCGTCGATGTTCATGAGTGAGATTGGCCTGTAATTCTCTTTCCTGGTTGAGTCTTTGTGTGGTTTTGGTATCAGAGTAACTGTAGCTTCATAAAAGGAATTTGGTAATGACCCTTCTGTTTCTATATTGTGCAATACATTAAGGAGTATGGGTATTAGCTCTTCTTGGATGTTCTGGTAGAATTCCGCATTGAAACCATCTGGTCCTGGGCTTTTTTTGGTAGGAAGGTTTTTGATAACAGCTTCTAATTCTTCGCGACCAACAGGTCTGTTTAGATTGTTCACCTGGTCCTGGTGTAACTTTGGTATATGGTATTTATCTAAAAAAGTGTCCATTTCTTTTACATTTTCCAGTTTTGTGTTATACAGGCTTTTGTAATATGATCTGATGATTCTCTGAATTTCCTCTGTGTCTGTGGTGATGCCCCCCTTTTCATTTCTGATCTTATTAATTTGCGTATTCTCTCTCTGCCGTTTGATTAGTTTGGAAAGGGGTTTATTAATCTTGTTGATTTTCTCCAGGAACCAGCTTTTTGTTTCATTGATTCTTTGGATTGTTTCCTGTGTTTCTATTTTGTTGATTTCAGCCCTCAGTTTGATTATTTCCAATCTTCTACTCCTCCTAGGTGAGTCTGCTTCTTTTTTTTCTAGAGCTTTCAGGTGGGCTGTTAAGTCTTCAATATGTGCTTTCTCTGTTTTCTTTAAGTGGGCACTTAGTGCGATGAACTTTCCTCTTAGCACTGCTTTCATAGTGTCCCATAAGTTCGAGTATGTTGTTTCTTTATTTTCATTGAATTCAAGGAAGACTTTAATTTCTTTCTTTATTTCTTCCTTTATCCAGGTATGGTTCAGAAGTTGACTGTTCAGTTTCCATGTGTTTGTAGGCTTTCTGGGGGTAGCATTGTTGTTGAATTCGAACTTTAATCCATGGTGATCTGATAAGACACAGGTGGTTACTAATATTTTTTTTGTAACTGTGTAAGTTAGCTTTGTTACCGAGTATGTGGTCAATTTTCGAGACGGATCCATGAGCTGCAGAGAAGAAGGTATATTCTTTCCTCTTTGGGTGGAATAATCTATAGATGTCTATTAAGTCCATTTGCTTCTTTACCTCCATTAATTCTCTAATTTCTCTGTTAGGTTTCTGTTTGATTGACCTGTCCATTGGTGAGAGAGGAGTGTTGAAGTCTCCTACTATTAGTGTGTGTGGTTTGATGGCTGCCTTGAGTTTTAGTAATGTTTCTTTTACATACGTGGGCGCTTTTATATTCGGGGCATAGATATTCAGGATTGAGACTTCATCCTGATGAATTGTTCCTGTTATGAGTATAAAATGTCCCTCTCCATCTCTTCTGATTGATTTAAGTTTGAAGTCAACTTTGTTAGAAATTAGTATGGCCACACCTGCTTGTTTCTTAGGACCATTTGCTTGATAAGCCTTTTACCAGCCCTTTACTCTGAGTAGGTGCCTGTCTTTGTGGTTGAGGTGTGTTTCTTGTATACAGCAGAACGTTGGATCCTGTTTTCGTATCCAATCCCTTAGCCTGTGCCTTTTTATAGGTGAGTTGAGCCCATTGACATTAAGTGATATTAATGACCAGTGGTTGTTAACTCCGGTCACTTTTTTAGTAGTAGGGTTTGTGTGTTTCCCTTCTTTGAGTTGCACTGGTGAAAGGTCTCTAGATGACTGAGTTATTGTGGGCATTGTTGGACTCCTTGGTTGGTGATTTTCCTTCTATAATTTTCTGTAAGTCTGGATTTGTGGCTATGTATTGTTTGAATTTGTTTTTATCCTGGAAAATTTTGTTTTCTCCATTTATAGTGAACGAAAGCTTGGCTGGATATAGTAGTCTGGGCTTGCATCCATGATCTCTTAGTTTTTGCAGTACATCTATCCAGGACCTTCTGGCTTTCATGGTTTCCATAGAGAAGTCAGGTGTAAGTCTGATAGGTTTACCTTTATAAGTAACTTGGCCTTTTTCCTTTGCGGCTCTTAATATTCTTTCTTTATTCTGTGTATTTTGTGTTTTGATTATTATATCGCGAGGGGATAGGGGATGGTTTTTTTTTTTTGATCCAGCCTATTTGGTGTTCTGTATGCTTCTTGAACCTTCATAGGTACCTCTTTCTTCAAGTTGGGAAAGTTTTCTCTATAATTTTATTAAGTATATTTTCTGTACCATTGAGCTGCACTTCTTCTCCTTCTTCTACTCCAATTATTCTTAGGTTTGGTCTTTTTATTGTGTCCCAAATTTCCTGAATGTTTTGTGATGAGAATTTGTTGGTATTGCTGTTTTCTTTAATCAATGTGTTTATTTTTTCTATGGTATCTTCAGTGTCTGATATTCTCTCTTCTATCTCTTGTAATCTGTTGTTAGTACTTGTTTCTGTCATTCCTGTTCGTTTACCCAGATTTTCCATCTCCATTCTTCCCTCGGTTTGTGCTTTCTTCATTGCTTCCATTTCATTCTTCATGTCTTGAACCGCTTCCCTAACCTGTTTGATTGCTTTTTCTTGTTTCTCTTGGTTTTCTTGTGTGTCTTTGAGTGATTTATTCATTTCCTCTACCTTTTTGTTTGTAATCTCTGTTTATGGCAGTTTTTCACCTCCTGATTAAGGTCCTCTATTATTTTCATATAGTTCACTTTTGAGTCGATTTCTTCTATTTCTTCAGGAGTAGGGTGTACAATTCTTCTTATTTCGGGATCCCTGGTTTCTGGTGGTGTCATGTTGCCTTTCAGATTGTTGGAGGAATTCTTGTATTGGCGCCTTCCCATCTCTTCCTTCAAATGGAGCCAGGAGAGGCCTGGTCTCTTGGTCCAGACTTTGCTGTGATTGACTCTCAGGGTATATCTCTTCAGTGTAGAAGCAGGAACCATTCCCGTCCAGATGGGATTCCTCCGTAACCATCCCGTCCTGATGTGATTCCTCAGCAACTAAACAGGGCCGCTGGTAGCCCAATGATCCAGGGCCAACAGGATGAATGGAGCAGGGGGGGGGGGGGTGGTATCCAGGAGCGCACAGGAAGCCTGGTGCTGGAGCTGAAGGTGCCTGACTCCCTTACAGGGGACCCTGAGGCCTGCCCTGCTGGCA
This sequence comes from Microtus oregoni, assembly GCF_018167655.1. Taxonomy (NCBI): domain Eukaryota; kingdom Metazoa; phylum Chordata; class Mammalia; order Rodentia; family Cricetidae; genus Microtus; species Microtus oregoni. The sequence continues at coordinate 2,018,803 of NW_024544152.1, read as the reverse complement.
GGCACTCACCGCTCTGGGTGGGTCGCCTTAGTTTAGGAGCTTAAGACTGTAGTTGAGCACTGGTCCTAGCATACAGCAGGGCAGGGTTGAGGAGGGGTGCTGGGGGTGCTGGGTCATGCGAAAGAAAGACAGCCCTGCAGAAGGAGCTGGGGGATGGGGTTTGTGCTCTCTTCAGGGACAGTCCGCCCGCCCCTGGGTAGCACACACTCACCCGTCCTGATGGGATTCCTCAGCAACTAAACAGGGCCGCCGGTAGCCCAATGATCCAGGGAAAACAGGATGAATGGAGCAAGTGGGGGGGGGTGGTATCCAGGAGCGCGCAGGAAGCCTGGCGCCGGAGCTGGAGGTGCCTGGCTCCCTTACAGGGGACCCTGAGGCCTGCCCGGCTGGCAGGCACTCACCGCTCTGGGTGGGTCGCCTTAGTTTAGGAGCTTAAGACTGTAGTTGAGCACTGGTCCTAGCATACAGCAGGGCAGGGTTGAGGAGGGGTGCTGGGGGTGCTGGGTCGTGCAAAAGAAAGACAGCCCTGCAGAAGGAGCTGGGGGATGGGGTTTGTGCTCTCTTCCGGGACAGTCCGCCCCTGGGTAGCACACACTCACCCGTCCTGATGGGATTCCTCAGCAACTAAACAGGGCCGCTGGTAGCCCAATGATCCAGGGCCAACAGGATGAATGGAGCAAGGGGGGGGGGAGGGGTGGTATCCAGGAGCGCGCAGGAAGCCTGGCTCCGGAGCTGAAGGTGCCTGGCTCCCTTACAGGGGACCCTGAGGCCTGCCCGGCTGGCAGGCATTCACCGCTCTTGGTGGGTCGCCTTAGTTTAGGAGCTTAAGACTGTAGTTCTATAAATCAATTTTTAAAAAAATTCAAATATAGCCCCTGTTCTGATAGTGAAGTGTTTCTCTAAGCTGTACAATTGTCACATATATGTAGAGAAACTAAGCCAGATCCATGTAGGCTCAGTGGTTGTCATTTCAGTCTCTGTGATTCCTTATGAGTCCAGGCTAGTTGATTCTGTAGGTTTTCTTGTGATTTCGTTGATCCCTCTGGCTCTTCCTATCCTTCTTCTCTCTCTCTTCAGCAGGATTTTCCAAGCCTGGCCTAATGTTTGACTATGTCCATCAGTTGCTGCCTAATGTTTGACTATGTCCATCAGGTGCTGCCTCAAAACAATCTAGTGACCATTGGACTAGGCACCAATCTATGAGTCTAGAAGAATATCAATAGGAATCATTCAATTTGTTTTCTCCAGTCATGTTTGGTTCTATTCTACTTCTCTGGGTCATCCATCCTGTAAGTCTTGGTGCTCCAGGTAGTGTCAGAGGTGTACTTACCCTCCTGGTATGGGTTTTAAGCTAGTCGGGTTATTGGTTGGGCACTCCCTCAATCTCTAATATACCTCTACCCCAGCACATCCTGTAAGCAGGACAAACATTAGGTCAAAAGTTATGTGGCTGTATTGGTGTCCCAATCCCTCTATTTGTAGTCTTGCTTGATTGTGGGAGATGGCCAGTTCAGGTTAAGTGCTAATGTTAGAAGTCTAAGTTAGGGTCCTCTTTGTAGATTTACTTGAGCTAGGTTTACATATGAGCCCAAAATACTCTGCCTTTCCAGTAGTCTGTTTCAGTAATCTCCCCTTTCATCTCCTGCAACCTGCTTGTTCATGTTCCTATCTCCATACAACATCTCTTCTATTTCTCCTTCTGAGGGAGATCTGGGAATTACCCAGAAACCTCCTTGTTATCTAGTATATCTGGGTGTATAGTTTGTAGAAGGGTTCTCCTTTGTTTTACAGCTATTATCCACTTATGAATACTTTGTCTTTCTATGTCTGATTTACCTCACTCAGGATAATTTTCTTTCTAATTCTATCCATTTGCCTGAAAATTTCAAAACATATTTTTTTTCTAATATCTGAGTGGTACTCTATTGTGTAAATGTACCACATTTTCTTTGTCCATGTCTTGAGAGACATCTAGGCTGTTTCTAGGTTCTGGCTATTACAAATAATTCTGCAATGAACATAGCTAAGCAAATATCCTTGTGTAATGATTGAGTATTCTTTGGGTATATACCCAAAAGTCATATAGATGGGTCTTATGATAGAGTGATTCCCAGTGATTTTTTTTCTTTTTTTGAGAAGCAGCCATATTGATCTCCAAAGTACAAGTTTGAACTTCCATCAACAACTAGGAAATGTTCTTGTGCCACATCCTCTCCAGCAGGAGCTGTCATATGGGTTTGTTCTTTTAGCCATTATAGCATGTGTTAGATGAATTTCAAAGTCGTTTTGATTTGTATTTCCCTGTTGGTTAAGACTGTTGAACATTTCTTTAAGTGTTTCTCAGGCATTTGAGATTTTTCTGTTGCAAATTCTCTATTTAGGTCTATACCACGTTTTAAAATTGGATTGATTTCTTTCATCTATTCATATAACATAAAAGTGAGGAATTTCCAAATCAAAATGTTTTGTAATATATTATGCTAATAAATGTTGGGTGAAAATATGAAAATAAAACCATATATTGCTTTGAACACTTAGTTGAGCATATCTTCAGAATTATCAATAATTAAATTATGCAATACTCTTAATTTAGAAAAAGTTGTTTTTTATTTATTTGATGTGAGCAATAAATATTTTCCAAAAATGCTGTATTATTGCCATGTTTGTAAACTTATGAAATTTCTAACATCAAATAATAATTATTATTTCTCAAAAATTTTATTATGAAAAATATGCAAATTCTTCAACCTGATTATTTCACCATTACTTCTTTACATAATGTTTTTATCTGCTAAATACATTTCTCAAAGTAGCAAATGATTTTCTATTTTTCATTTACAACAGGACTGAATTGTAAAGTAAGTATGATTTCATAAAAATTTCTTAGACACTTATAGATGACTACATCTATCTAAATTACTAGACCATAAAGTATCAAATATATGATAATAATTCTAGTGAAGAAATTGAATAGGAATGTTAATGTGTACTACTTTTCTATATCAGACAGTATAGAAGTAAATGTTCATATACTTTGTAATATATATGTTTGATTTAATTCCATTTAGACATAAGGAAACTGGGTTCACTGTCATTAATCCAAAAAAGGTATGGAAACCTACTGCATTCAGATACTACACCATGTCATTGGCCTAGTTAACCTCTTCAAGGAAAAGCTATTGTAGTTAGATATTGCTTAATTTTTAAATACTTGGCTTCCAATAAAGAACACAGGGTGAATAACTAAATGATCTGGAAGGAGGGTACCATTTATTGATTCCCATCCACCTAGCCTTGAAATAATCACACAGAAACAGTATTATTTAAATCACTGCTTGGCCCATTAGTTCTAGCTTCTTATTGGCTAACTCTTACATATTAATTTAACCTAATTCTATACTTCTGCATATCACCATGTGGCTGTGGCTTACCTGGTGAAATTCCCAGTGTCTGTCTTTGGAAGCTCCATGTCATCTCTGACTCTGTCTTTCTTTCTGCCAACATTCAGCCTAGCTTTCCCTGCCTACCTCTTTTTTTTTTTTTTTTTTTTTTTTTGATTTTCGAGACAGGGTTTCTCTGTGGCTTTGGAGCCTGTCCTGGAACTAGCTCTGTAGACCAGGCTTGTCTCGAACTCACAGAGATCCACCTGCCTCTGCCTTCCGACTGCTGGGATTAAAAGCGTGTGCCACCATCGCCCGGCTCCTGCCTAACTGATTAATGGTAATCACAGTACACAGAGGGGACTCCCTCCCCTTTTCAGTTAAAATAAAAAGTAAAGATTTTACTTTAACCTAGTAAATTTCATATAACAAAAATGGTATCAAATAAGAATTACAGTTACAATATTTATATCTATTTATATTTTATCATAACTAAGGGAAACTATAACTATAAATTCTTCAATGCCATCAAACACTCCAGAAGGATATAATATTACCTAAGTAAATAATAAGTTCATTGTAGGCAACTTCCAAAACTCTAGAATTGACAGAGACATCTCACTGCCTGGACAGTCACCCAAATTTCTTCTGTACCATTGGAGCATTGATCTTCAGCCTGCACTATTACTAGGGGAAATACAACAGTGTCTGCTTGCCATGCCCAGTTCAGCATGGTGGAGCCACTTGCCCCTGAGCTGTATACACTGCCCCACTTCCAGGCACATAGCCAGTCCATGTCGCCATTAATCAAGCTGCAGCAGTCTGCTCACAATTCCCACTCAAATCCTCTGTAGCCAGACCCACTTTCTGAAAGAGTCAGAGTTTGCACTGGCAGCAAAGCCCAGAAAACTGGCACTTCAAAAACAGCATGGCTTTTTTTTTTCTTTTGCTACTCTTGAATCAGGAAATTCTCTCTTAAAGGAGCTGCTGTACGCTGCCAGCAAACTGCAAGAAGCTGTGTTAAACTCTGTATTTTTGTGTCCAGAATTCTTTTTCAAACTCTATCAGGTTTTAAGTGATTTTAGTTGGCTACATGGGCACCAATCTGTTGCAAGTGGCAACTTGTTGGTTCCAAGCTGCTAAGCCCCGAAATAACCACACAGAAACTGTATTATTTAAAATAACTTCTTGGCCCATTAGCTTTAGTTTCTTATTAGCTAACTCTTACATATTAATTAAACCCATTTCTATTAATCTATATATTGCCACTTGGCTGTCACTTACCAGGTAAAATACCCAGCATCTGTCTTTGATGGCTTCATGGCATCTCTGACTCAGCCCTTCTTTCTCCCAGAATTCAGCCTAACTTTCCCTGCCTACCTAAGTTCTGCCTTGCTATTGGTCCAAAGAAGTTTCTTTATTCATTAATAGTAGCCACAATACAGAGAGGGAAATCCCACATCAAATCTGGCTGGATACGGTATTCTTTGAGGTATCAAGGAAATGTTTATTTTTGGTTGAAGGTGACTTCTACTAGTTTGTTGTAATGATGTCTTTAGTGAAAGGACATAATGATTCATACTAATTATCTTGTTACCTGTCTGTCATGTGATTCTAAAATGATTTGCTGTAACTTAAAATATTAAGTATCATTTAACTTATTTAATTAATATTTAACAATATTAGCTTGTAGATGTTGATTATACTAATGGTTTAGATCATTATATTCTATCAATTTGAACATATACCATTTTTGAAATAATAAAATTCTCTTCATTATTCATGTGTTGTGACCATACCTTGTTATATAGTCTGTGTTTTTATTACTTTTTCAGACAAAATACTGTAATTTCTGTGTTTTCCTGTCCTGGGACCTTAGATTTCTGTAATTTCCCCCTACATCTCTGACAGTAGTAGTCCTTAATCTTGTTGAATGATTCTTCTAGTCTACATTTCATGCTCTACCACTCAAGACTGATTCATAGCCAAGATGAGTTTAGTGCTTTGGAATTCTTATCAAAAGAGAGACTTAATATATAGTATACTTATTATTATATTCTATTTTCCTTGATAGAATATATTTAGTTATTAAGGGACTGGCCAGGAATACATTTTCTCAAAATACATGATAAGACAGTAAAGTTCACTGACTCTTTGAAGGTCCATATTTCAACTCTGATATAAGAGAGCTTCTGTGGATTTGTTAAGATAAATTATTCTTCAGTTTATAAGAAAGACAGTCATTACTATGAGGATTTTTCAGTCACATTGGAGAGTTCTGTAACACTGTAAGAAAGATAAATTATCCATAATATATAATAAAACACATGGAAAAACAGTGGGATACATTATAAGCAAGTCACTTTGCATGATATAAGATTATGTGAACTTAGATGACTATTTTTCTGGTACATTATATTAAATCCTCATAGTTTTGCCTCATAAACACATCATATTTGCATATGTCCTTTTGTCTGTTGCTTAATAATTTAATCATAACTAGTTGAACTAAAGAGCATGATATGACAGATATAAAGATCTACATATATTATAATTACTACTTTCTGCATAAAAAACTTACATTTTAAATTTTTGTATCTAAAGTGGCAATTAGTTCAGTCAGTAGCCTAAGTGCTTCTTGTGGAGGTTTGAGGACCATTGTTCAGACCTCCAAATCCCAAGTAAATTCCAAGTAGAAGTTATGAAATGTCTGTAATTTTAGCTGGGGAAGAGAATGACAGGTGTCCCCAGAACAAGCAGACTAGAGAGTCTAGCCATATATCTGATTTCTGAATTTGATTGACAGATTGTGCCTTAAAAATCAGAAAGGAGAGAAACTCAGCAGGATTTTTGGCATTAATTATTTCTATGATCCACATAGAGCTATACACCCAAACACATACACTCTTACACATATGCACCACACATCAAAACACACACATAAATACACACACACACACACATGAAAATGAAAAAAGAAACTATCGTTAATCATGATGGCCATATTATAACTAGTTGACTGAATATGTACTGTCTTATAGTTTTATAAACATAGTCTTACTGGCTCATAACCATATCCACCTGTTAATGCATTTTTCTTGCTTTTATCATGCTATCAGTATGAGTAGATCATTTCTCTTAAATTATACAGTGCTTTATATACCAAAAAAATACATCTTGTAATGATTATGCCTTGCCATTTACTATGTCATCTTATTCCAAACAGAAAATGTCAGGTGATTATTTAGTAAACTAATGCTCAGTCAAAGATAATATATTAATATGCATCATCCCAGTCATTCAATAGCTTAAGTGTATTGCTAACGAGCTCTTACATCTAGAATTAACCCATTTTCATTCTTTTATATTTTACCATGAGGCTTGTGGCCTTCTGGCAAGGTTTTGACTGGCAGCTAACGTCTTTCCCCTCTTGGGGGATCCATGGCATCTCAATGACTCTGCCTTCTTGCTCCCAGCATTCAGTTTAGTTTTTCTCACATAGCTCTGTTTCTCTATAGCTCTGCTATATTTCCAATGCAATACAACCCATGTGCGGTCATGGTTTTCTTCCAAAACCAACATATCACGATTGTTTTGGGTACTAGTAATAATAACAAGATAAACTGGGCCATGGAAGACAAGCAATAAACAGTTGACATCATAGAGATGATGTACTATGGCAGCTGCAAAGACAGGGGTCTGGTGGTGTCTGCCAAGGATTACTTTACAAAGTACAGATACCAAGATTTACCCTCACAAGCTGGGCATGGGACAATGGGATCTTCTTTCACATGAAAACACTCAGATCTTCATAACCTTTGGAAAGGCCTGCAGTGGAACATGACTGTGGGTATGGAGAATTCTTGAGATGACAGAAACAGGCTCTTAGCTAGCTGAAGCAAATAAATATATCATGATGGAATAGTAAAATGAAAATGTAGTTTGATTTGAAGGGTTTTACAAACTGAAGAAGACAGACAGAAATATGAAGGGTATATTTTAATAAGACAGAAACTCCACAGAAATGTATAAAAAGGAATTGTTCTTGCTGTCGAGCTGAGCAGGGATGCACAAAATAGAGAGTACTTGATCTGAGTAATGAATAATTATCGGTGATCATTTAATACAGAAGGGATGAGGATGGAAAGAGCGGGTAAAAGGCAAAGAACTTGAAGTAGCATTTTATTTATTTATTTATTTATTTATTTATTTATTTATTTATTATAGATTTCTGCCTCCTCCCCGCCACCGCCTCCCATTTCCCTCCCCCTCCCCCAATCAATTCCCACTCCCTCATCAGCCCAAAGAGCAGTCAGGGTTCCCTGTCTTGTGGGAAGTCCAAGGATCTCCCACCTCCATCCAGGTCTAGTAAGTTGAGCATCCAAACAGCCTAGGCTCCCACAAAGCCAGTACGTGCAGTAGGATCAAAACCCAGTGCCACTGTTTTTGACTTCTCAGCAGCCCTCATAGCCCGCTATGTTCAGCGAGTCCGGTTTTATCCCAGGTTTTTTTTAGACCCAGTCCAGCTGACCTTGGTGAGTTCCTGGTAGACCATCCCCATTGTCTCAGTGTGTGGTGCACACCTCTCGGTCCTGAGTTCCTTGCTCGTGCTCTCTCTCCTTCTGCTCCTCATTGGGGCCTTGGCATTTCAGTCTGGTGCTCCAATGTGGGTCTTTGTCTGTGTCTCCTTTCATCGCCTGATGAAGGTTAATATCCAGGAGGATAACTATATGTTTTTCTTTGGGTTCACCTTCTTATTTAGCTTCTCTAGGATCACGAATTATAGGCGCAATGTCCTTTATTTATGGCTAAAAACCCATTATGAGTGAGTACATCCCATGTTCCTCTTTTTGGGTCTGGCTTACCTCACTCAGGATAGTGTTTTCTATTTCCATCCATTTGCATGCAAAATTCAAGCAGTCATTGTTTTTTACTGCTAAGTAGTACACTAATATGCATATATTCCATACTTTCTGCATCCATTCTTCCATTGAAGGGCATCTAGGTTGTTTCCAGGTTCTGGCTATTACAAACAATGCTGCTATGAACATAGTTGAGCATATACTTTTGTCGTATGATAGGGCATCTCTTGGGTATATTCCCAAGAGTGGTATTGCTGGGTCCTGGGGTATGTTTACCCTAAATTTCCTGAGAAACCGCCACACTGCTTTCCATAGTGGTTGCACAAGTTTGCATTCCCACCAGCAATAGATGAGTGTACCCCTCACTCCACATCCTCTCCAGCAAAGGCTATCGTTGGTGGACCTAAAAGTATACCATGGAAGAAAGAGAGCATCTTCAACAAATGGTGCTGGCAGAACTGTTTGTCAACCTGTAGAAGAATGAAAATAAATCATATCTATCACCATGCACAAAACTCAAGTCCAAATGGATTAAAGACCTCAACATCAGTCTGAACACAATGAAGCTGATAGAAGAGAAATTGGGAAGTACTCTACAACATATGGGCACAGGAGACCACTCCCTACATATAACCCCAGCAGCACAAACATTAAGGGCGACAGTGAATAAATGAAGTAGCATATTGTACACTGATCAGTGAGACATTTAGTCAATTATTAAAATGTTAAATCACTTACATCATGATGAATCCTGATGCCATCAGAAAAAAGAGACTGAAGGTAAAGAGATCACTGTATACAAAGTAAGCTAAGATTATAAAAGAAATGTTGTTAGAAAATAGAAGTTATTTGTCAAACACATATACTGAAAGTAAAGAGAACTTTGTACAAAAACTATGATTAAAAAATAAGTGATGATAGAAAACAGAAATGATTTCTCAAAAACATTATACTGAATCTGTTAGCATATTACCTGTAAAAACTACACAGGAAACGCAGTAGTTGAGCTAATGAACTTTGTAGAGTTGAAAATGTTTTTAACTATGAGGAAAAATGATTGTGTCTAAATGATGCATTGCTTTCAGAAAATTACAGTAAAAATGTAGTCACTCAAAGGATAAGCTAGAGGAAAGAAATACAGTAATTCTTCTATCAGAAACCTAACCTGGTAGCTCTAATATTGGAAAAATTCTGCTTGGTCAATAGCAATATGCTTTCCCTCTTATACTCTGTTTGTGAATGCTTATATGTATAGATGATGTACATCAGCTCAAATAGTAACTGGCGAAGTTTGGAGAGAGAGAGAGAGAGAGAGAGAGAGAGAGAGAGAGAGAGAGAAAGCTATAATTTATCTCCTTCTTTCCTGTCAAGCTATATCACCTCACCTGTCCATCTTAAGTGCACTATTCTTCTCTCTGAGGTTTCCATTTCCCCTCTGTCTGCTTATATATTGTGAAAAACATTCCACCCTTCTAACTATCTGGACTAAATATTGTTGATAGCACTGGTGTTTCTATTTCTGAGTATCTGCTCTATCTTGCAACTTTTATCCCTTTATGAAAAACTTCCATTGTAACGGCGTAAACGAATGCAGACAGATTGTAAAAATATATATAGCTTTAATGGCGAAATAGACTTATAGATCCACCGTTCCCGCGGAGACCAGGAAAGCAGAAAGAGACAGCTGGGAGCACGCTTGCCAAATTTATAGGCCAACATTAGCCCGAGGCGAACATGCCACCTAAGGGGCGGGACTTATCCCTACATTCCATTGAAGTATTTTCATTTGAATATACTGTATATTTTATGCATGGACACTTACTATTGAAAAATTCAAGATTTTCTCCATATCTGCAATAAATATTTATTCTCTATCTACTTTGAGTAAATTTTCTCATATATGTTTCGATGGAGCCTGAAATTTGTAGTCTAAGAATGCACAACAGAGAATATACAGAATGGAGCATAGACAGTTTAGAACCCTTTATTATTAAAGATCCTGTCAAATTATAGTAAAAATAATTAAAACAGAAAATGAGAGAGATGTATTACTAGATAAGCATGCCCAAAGATTTTCTGAAAAAAAAAATGAGATGGCTTTCCAAGACAAATTATACTATACTACAAGGAACACAGCACAACAATGAGGTTAATGGCTATAATAAGGCCCATCCAACCTTCTCACAGGGCTAACACAATGTCACCTACCTATATGACATGATCTGTTCCAAGAATAATTCTAAACCAAATCTAGTGATTTTCAGAAGGAAAATCTACCTTAGCATAGCACGTTTCTCATAAATTTTAAGGCTAGTGGCAACAGTAATCCCAAAGATGTGGCACTGAATACCTCATAATAAATTTTGATGTTTCAAAAGAGCAAAATCCCTACATTCTAAAATTTCTACAATCTAAAGCAACCCTAAAGATGAACCAAAATTATTAAAATCCTATCCTCAACTTTGGCCTGTTTCTAGCCAGCTTCACTAATTTAAATTATCCTGTTTTGCTTTATCTACCCTTTGCTTCAGAGCTTTATTTTTCTTTCCTTCTGTATATCTTACTTTCACTTCTTATGTCTGGCAGACTGGTAGCCACTGTCCGGCTTACAGCCCTAGGCATCTCCCTAGTTCTCTCCTCTTTCTCTTGCTCCTCTTCATCATAGATCTCTTCTTCTATTTATTCTCTCTCCCAGCCAACCCTACCTATCCTTTCTCTGCCTAGTTATTGGCCATTCAGCTCTTTATTAGAACAATCATGTGCCTTAGGCAGGCAAGGAGAAACAAACACAACACATTTTTACATAATTAAATACATATCCTTACATTGTTAAACAAATGCAACATACTTTCATATAGTTAAAGTAATATTCTGCAGCATAAAGAAATGTAACACATCATTACCTAGTTAATCATTTGGGATTGAATATCATTCTAAAGCCTTTGTTGGCTTGAAACTCACTATGTAGACTAGGCTGGCCTCAATCTTGCAGTGGATCTTCTGAGTTTGCTTTCCAAATATTGGGATTACAGTATGAACCACCAAGCCCAGAAAGTATGTCATTAGAATTATAATGTTAATTTCATAGAATCTATAGATTGTTTCGGTTGTTATGGAAAATGTTCAAATATGAATTTCAGCAAATAACACAGGATGGCTTTATCCCAGTGTGTTCAGTACTAAAAGAAAGCATAAGAAATAATTTCAATATAGTGACATAGACTTGACTTTCTGTGTAGGATTCAGAAAATAATAGGCAAAACTGATGAACATGATTATCTGAATTTAAAAGAGAAAGAAGTTTTAGGGAATTAGAATAAATTTGTGCTGCCCATTCATTCATAATCAGGAAAATATCCAGAACACATAACATTTAAAAAAATCAATAACCAAGAGAACAAAATTATAAGATCAATTATTGGGCACATGAACTAAACACACTTCAGATGAAATACAAATGGCCAATAAAAACATATAAAAAAGACTGACATACTGTGGGACAAAGGCCTTGTATCTTGTAAAGATTTGTCACTTGTGTTGGTTTAATAAAACATTGATTGGCCAATAGTCAGGCAGGAATTATAGGTGGGGCAACAAGACTAGGAGAATTCTGGGAAGAGGAAAGGCTTAATCTGCTGTCAACAGCCAGAAGCAGAGGAAGCAAAATAAGAATGACTCACTGATAAAAGGTACCAAATCATGTGACTAAACATAGATAAGATTATGGATTAATTTAAGCTATAAGAGTTAATTAGTAATAAGCCTAAGATAATATGTGATCCAGTTTACATTAATATAAGCCTCTGTATGTTTGGTTGTAACTGAATGGCTGTGGGATGGGGCAGGACAGAAACTTCAGTCTACACTGACAAGATGACTCAGTTAGTAAAAGCACATGTAGTCAAGCTGGAGGATCTAAGTTTGATACGCAGTGCTGTGCCCAAATGGTAGAAGGACATAAATTCAATAAATACATTTTTTAAAATAATAAGCATACAGAAGTATTTATACATCAAGAAAACAAAAATAAAAATGACAATGAGGTTCTTTTTTACCTAGTCACAATAGGTATCTTCTAAAAAATAATTTTAAGAAATTGTTGATGAGGGTTAATATGGGAAGGAGCCAATATACACTTTTAATATGAATATAAATCAGTCTAACATTATCATCAACATCAATATGGACTTTCCTCAATGAAAACAAAAAACAAAATTGCCATATTATTCTGCTACACCATTCCTAAGTATATTCATTAAGAAATTAAAGCTTTTAGCCCAGTGGTGGTAGCACAAGCCTTTAATCCCAGCACTTGGGATGCAGAGGCAGGTAGATGTTTGTGACTTTTGAGACCAACCTGGTCTATAAGAGCTAGTTCCAGGATAGGCACCAAAGCTACTGAGAAACCCTGTCTCAAAATACCAAAAAAAAAAAAAAAAAAAAAAAGAAAAGAAATTAAAGTTTTTATAACACTGTGATACTTGTTTATCTAGCAGCGTTCACAGGAATCAAGTAATGGATTTAGCATAGGTGATATTCAATGGATGAATGGATTATTAAAATGCTGTGCATATATGCAGTGTGACAGGGCCCATAGGTATGTATCCATTCTACCTTGACTAAAGGTCAGAGAGTTGGTACTTACTTCTGTTCCATCAAGGTTATTGTCAATAGTTCAGACAACAGGTGCGGCTAATATACAAACCTGGTATTTCAGGTATTAAGATGTAGATCTCTTTCTACCTCAAACAAAAATCTAAGGATCCAGCTACATTCCTACTCCCTTAAGGAGATAACAATGAGTTTCACCCAGGGAGTGGTTTGCTAATAGAATATTTTGGTCTAGTTTGTGAGTGTTACTTGTCTTCTTTTGGCAACAGAATGTTTAATTAAGAAGCTCAATAAAAATAAAAAAGAAAGAAAGAACAAAACAATGTAACACATAATCCTTCAACTGGTCTATTCAATTCTTTTATCATGTAAAACGCAGTTTTTTTTTCTTACTCCTAACTGTTAGGGCCAGGGTATTTAAGCAAATGGAAATTAAATGCAGATGATTTTCAGTATTTACTGGAACTCCCTCCCAATTCTATCTTTTTTCACTTTAGTATTTTCACTCACGTCTTCATTCTCTTTGCTTATTTTTCTAATAACCATGACCTTACCCCAGTAAGTGGTATCCCTGTCAAAGCTGGTCTCTCCAACAATGAATTATTATAAATTTAAGCAAAATAAAATTATGTAATTTTCAGTTAAATTTTTGGAACTGGATTTATTCATGTTAAGTGACATAAGCCATCCTTGGAAAAATTATTTTATGTTTTCTCCAAAATGTGGATTTAGAACTAATCATGAAAGCCAGATGTATGGTGTATGCCTCCATTCCCAGCACTCAGGAGGCAGAAGTTCACAGACCTCTCTGAGTTTGAACTTTAAAGAGTTCCAGGCCAGATAGGGCCAAATAGTAAAACCTTGTCTTAACAAAGAAGAAAATAGATAGAGAAACTATTTGAGAATATAAAGTAAACAAGTGGAATAGGTATGTATGAACAATAATGCAAAAATATACAATGAGAGCATTTACAGAAACACACACACACATGGAAATTCCATCACAGTACCTAAAGGTTTACATAAGTCTTACACATTAATGAAAATTAAAACTAGAACCATCATATGATACAACAATTGCACATTTGAGGGTGCAGTCAATGAGACTGAAAGTACATATTAGTGAAATATAGTCTATCATGCTTATTGCAGTACTACTCACACACAAAAAAATCCTGAATGTTTATTATGAGATAATAAAATAATGAAAATATGGCAGGAAGGAGACAGGAAGAGCTAGACTGAAAAAATAATAATATATACCCTGTCTGTAGTAGCATAGATGAAGGTGGGAATAAAATCCTAAGAGACAGAAGCGAAAGGCAAAACACCTTATAATATCTCTTGTATACAGAATCCAAATATTTAAACAGAAACAAGCTGAGTTGAATTTAGTTTCCTTGGAGTGGTTTATGTAGAAATTTGGGCAATGTTAGCTTTAAACTTCTAAAAGAATGAAGTAGTTTGGAGTACCTAAGATATGCCATAGTAATAATGTTTTAAAATTCTGAATTATTTACCTACAATTTGATTTACATAAAAAATATATAAGTATTTGCAAGCAGTAACAATTAGTGAAGAAAGAGGTCATGAATTTGAATGAGAGTAGGGAGTAATGTATGGGAGGGTTTGGAGGAAGGAAAGGGAAGGGAGAAGTGTAATTATAATAAAATCACACAAGAAAAAAATTTAAAAGGTAGATCTGCAATATCATAGCTACACTCTTTTTCATGTTTATGTTTTCAGTGGAAACCTCAAAACTGAAGTGTTGATACATTAGAGAATTGAGTTCTGTTACTTGAATTGTAAAACAATTCTCAGTTACTTAGATAAATCCTCTTCATCGGTTAAATGATAACATTAACTTGTATTGTGAATTAAAGATGTCAGAATTGTGAATGCTTTATGATGATACATCAGAATTGCTGTAACTCTGAGTTTAGATTATGTATCTTCAACTCAAGTTAAAAAATTATATCACTATGTGATGATAAGTATTTCCCAGGGATTGACAACATATGATCACGAGTAAGGCACAAATACTCCCTGCAAAATGAAGGTTATTTAATAAATTTTGCCTGTATGTTTGAAATGCTATGATAGATATCTCTCTAGGTGGAAAAAAAATCACAACAAGAAGAATTATTTATTTTCATATAGCTGTACCAAAGCAATTTATGGATTATTGTAAAATCATGAAGAAAATAGTATATATTCTAACTCTCAAAGATTTTATACATGAGTATGCTGTTTTTAATATCTCTTCCAAATTATTATTTTAGCTCTTAATCTTTCCTATCTGCCACCTTCTCAGATTCATGATCTCATCTTCTGTAATTCTTTTAATTAAATATATATTGATAAATAAATATTAAAAATATTCCTACTGAGGTCATTTAGTTAGTATTTCCACTTGAGATTAGATAATCTAGAAAGAATATCATCTTTGGAGAAAACTCATTCTCCCTCCCTCTGTAACTGTTAAATGCCAATATTTATTTTATCTAAGAGGGGGCCATATGACTGGTGTGGCTATTATACAAGTCTTGTTTAGACCACCACATGGCTAAGATCTCATGTGTGTACCATCCCTGTCATGCATAGAAGATACTAATGGCAGGTATGGTCATTAAGATAATAATTCAAACTCTGGTCAAGTTATTTGATAGTATTACAACTGTATGTAATTTGACTTTATTTTTTATAAAGTAATAAGCTATCTATTTCAAATCTAGGGAAATAATTTAATATAATTATTGTAAATGTTACTGTGTATTGCCTATCTAATTAGTAAATCTTTCTTTTTCTGATAATTTTTTATTACTTTATAAATAATAACAATCAAAATTTCCACTTCCTCCCCTTTTCCCACTTCCCTTCACCTCCAGTCCTAAGAGAGGGCAGGGTACCTTGCACTGTAGGAAGTCCAAGGCCCTCCCCCCTCCATCCAGGCTTAGGAAGGTTTGCATCCAAATAGAATAGAATCCCCAAAAGCCAGTACATGCAGTAGAGACAAATCCCAGTGCCATTATCTTTGGCTTCTCAGTCTGCCTCAATTTTAAGCCACATTCAGAGGGTCCAGTTTGATCCAATGCTCATTCAGTCCCAGTTCAGCTGGATTTTGTTAGCTCCCATTTGTTCAGGCACAGTGTCTCAGGGGGTGGACCAAGACCTCGTGGTCCTCACTTCCTTGGTCAGGCCTTCTGCTCTTCAAATGGACCTTAGGAGCTCAGTCCAGTTCTCTCATGTGGGTCTCTGTCTCTATGTCCATCCATCCCCTGATTAAGGTTCTATGGTGAGATTCAAGATAGTCATTAGTCTGACTGTAGGACAAGGACAGTTCAGGCACCCTCTTCTCCACTGCCCAGTGTGCTAGCTGGGGACATCCCACTGGACACCTGGGAACCCCTCCATAGCCAAGCCTCTTGCCAAAACCAAATGCCTCCCTTAATTATTTTCTTCTCTGCTCCCATATCCATCCTTCCTCCATTTCAACCATCCCACTCCCTAGCCCTTTCCTTCCCCCTTCTCTCTTCCCCTATCCCCTTCCCTCCACCCACCCCACCCCCATGTTCCCAAGTTTTGCCTGGAGATCTTGTCTGCTTCCAGTTTCCAAGAGGATCTATGTATGGTTATCATTAGGTTCACCTTATTACTTAAGTTCTCTAAGATTGCAAACTATAGGCTCAATGTCCTTTGTTTATGGCTAGAATCCATTAATGAGTGAGTGCATGCCATATTCATATTTTTGGATCTGGGTTATCTCACTCAGATAACTATTTCCATCCATTTGCTTGCAAAATTCATGATGTCATTGCTTTTATCACTGAGTAGTACTCTAATGTATGTGCCACACTTTTTATCCATTCTTCCATTGAGAAGCATCTAGATTGTTTCCAGGTTCTGGCTATTACAAACAATCCTGCCATGAACATAGTTGAGCAAATGCTTTTGTGGTATAATTGGGCATCTCTTGGCTATATTTCCCAGAGTGGTATTGCTGGATCCTGAGGTAGGTTGACTCCCAATTTTCTGAGAAACCGCCACACTGTTTTCCAAAGTGGTTGCACAAGTTTGCATTCCCACCAGCAATGGATGAGTGTTCCCCTTACTCCACATCATCTCTAGTACTGGTTATCATTGTTGTTTTTGATTTTAGACATTCTGACAGGTGTAAGATGCTATACAGTTTGATGCTACTATGTCTATGTGAATAAGAACTTAATTGGAACTGCATTGTATGTGTACTAGCCACTTACAGTCTTAAACAAGCTCTAAGTGAATAAGTCAAAACTAAAAGGTATATTATACAAAACTGTAGAAATATGATGTATATGAACTTCAATGAGAAAATACAGCATAGAAAATAAAAATGACATAGATTCTAACATTCCAAACATCCCTGCTTCTACATATCAGAACACCATATTTGAATACTGCCCTGTTCACCCCAGATATGCACCATGTCTTTCCCAATTGTTAAAACTTAATTTAAACATCTACAATAGTTATATTTGGAATATATTGGGTGTGCATTTGACTTTATGCCATTATGTTGGGTCTCTAACAGGTTAGCATTATGATAAGCTAGCCTTTTTTGTTTAAATGTTAGGACACAAGATTTTCTCTTTGTAAACTGAATGATTAATGAGGACAGTAATGGCAGAAACTCAAATGTTAAGTACTAGATAAGATAATCCCAATTTAGAAAAGGAGTCTTACCTTAGAGTTCTAAGTGGTAAATAATAACCAACTGTAAATAACATATAATATTACAATTTTAGTAGTTTTAGTTCTGTTGCAATGCATTATGATAAAAATATATTTTATATTCTAGGAGACTGGAACTTTTACTGAACCTCAATACCAAAGTCAATAATTCACTTTAAGATCACTTAAGACATAAGACTGTTATCCTGTGTATTCAGGCCATTTCTTTAACCTGTTTTTAAGAGAAAAATGTAATAATCAATCTCGATTTTCTTGGGTTTCATGTGCCATAAATGTTTACAAACTAAACTAGTTTACAGCTGTAATCTTAAATCATCTATTTTGCAAGCCCCTGACCCAAGGTAATGCATGTGTGTTTGCATGTATATCATTTGTTGTAAACATCAAATATGCTAAAAGCAGTCTCATAAAATAAACATCTACTATAAATGTTGACTGTAACACATGGATATTATTTGATAAAAAAGTGATGTTTATATTACTGTTAGTTATCTGTGTCAGGTGGGTTCAAGTGGATCCAGTGACTTAATTCATTTTAGAACTCTGTCATTCATTTGTTACGGTGTGTTTTGTGTGTTCCATAAAAGACAGAGCCAAGCCCTTTCTTAGACCTAGACATATATATTCACATAGGCACACATAGAAACACACAGCACACAGATGTATAGACACAGACACCATGAAAAATTTGCAAAACAGTTTTTGCAGCTACAGATTCAGACTCTTCAACAGACAAACAAGAGAAGGGAAGACACCGGGAGAGGAACATAAATAAGTAAAATCTGGGCTTTCTCTTCCTTAAATGACTCCAAAGGAAAGGGTTTTGATTATTTTCTCTTAATATGACACAAACACATTATCATTGACTCTGAGTTAATCACTCATGAATTAAATCTATGCACAGTTTTATGAATAGAAACTATTGCAAGATACTTTCTATATTTTAATCACTAAACTTGGACAAAAAAAAACAGTTTTCAAGAAAATACAACTCTATTTCAATACCATTTTAAGCTCCCTGAAAATGAGTATAGATTTCTTGAAACTGCTGTTAATTTGCAGTGGTGTAGAGTAATAAAGTAATTTTGAATGCTAAATTGTGTGATGCCAGGCATGACGTCTGTTTCTCCCAAAGAGATAAGCAATTAAGACAATGAAGATATTTCCTGTAAGAAATCCACAAATGACAATAAAAACTGAGCTCATTTTCAACCTGTTGGAATGTCTCCACACTTCTATACTCTGTTGTTAAACATAAAACTCTGAACTAAACTAAGCATTAAGGATGTTGACGGAAAAGATAAGTGCACTTTCACTTTCTTCTTCAGTATTGAATGTATAAGATCTTCCAGTAGTGATTTAAAAGGCTATTAGTAAGTAATCTTCAAACATTAGATGCCTGTTGCCCCATGGGTTGCATTTAAATGAATTCTTAGGAAAAGGAAAACGTCTCTAGGAGTGACATGCATTCAAAATTAGAGGATACAAATAATGTTTTATGACCGTGTTATAGTATTTCTACATGAGAATAGTTGATGATCTGTACTTGTGGTATTTAATATTCTTATTACTGTCATCTTGTAAATTTTCTCACAGACGATGGCCACTTATTGCTTCATTTTGCAAATGGTTTGGTCCCATTTGTGCCACTCATGCTTTATTTATATTAACATGGATTTTAATTTTTCAATAAAATTGGAAAGTGGTAGCATTGTGGGTAATGAAATTTCTCATTACTTTCAGAGAACTTCTTTGCATGTCTACACTGATGTCGATTTAATTCTATATTCTTGATTCTTCTGGGGATGCATTTAGGAAAATAGTCGTGTATTATCAATAATAGACAAAATTTAAAAGTTGATCACTATAATGTATTATAATAATATATTAAATTAAGGGCCAATATACAGACATCACTGAAAGCAATTATTGCACTAACATCAGAAGTATTTTTTAAATCACACCAGGTGCTATTCATTAATTCTAAGTCAAATGGAGGAGTGAAGGTCACATTATTATTGATACTTTTAAAAAATCATTTATTTATTTATTTATTTTTTAATTGAAAGAATTTCCACCTCCCATTTTCCTCCCCCTCCCCCCACTCCTTTTCCTTCCCCCATTCTTCTCCCCCTCCCTCTCCAGTCCAAAGAGCAGTCAGGATTCCTTGCCCTGTGGGAAGTCCAAGGTCCTCCCCCATCCATCCAGGTCTAGGAAGGTAAACATCCAAACAGGCTAGGCTCCCACAAAGCTAGTACATGCAGTAGGATCAAAACCCAGTGCCATTGTCCTTGGCTTCTCAGCAGCCCTCATTGTCCGCCACATTCAGAGAGTCCGGTTTTATCCCATGCTTTTTCAGTCCCAGTCCAGCTGGCCTTGGTGAGCTCCCAATAGATCAGCCCCACTGTCTCAGTGGGTGGGTGCACCCCTCGTGGTCCTGACTTCCTTGCTCATGTTCTCCCTTCTTCTGCTCCTCATGTGGACCTTGGTAGCTCAGTCCAGTGCTCCAATGTGGGTCTCTGTCTCTAGCTTCATTCATCGCCAGATGAAGGTTCTATAGTGATATGCAAGATATTCATCAGTATGGCTATAGGATAGGGCCATTTCAGGTTCCCTCTCCTCAGCTGCCCAAGGAACTAACTGGGGACATCTCCCTGGACACCTGGGAGCCCCTCTGGGGATAAGTCTCTTGCAAACCCTAAGATGGCTCCCTTAATTAAGTTATATACTTCCCTGCTCCCATATCCACCCTTCCTTTATCCCAACCATCCCATTCCCCCAAGCTCTCCCCATCCTCCCCTTCTCACTTTTCTCTTGTGAGGTAACCCAGACCCAAAAAGATGAACATGGGATGTACTCACTCATAATTGGTTTCTAGCCATAAATAAAGGACATTGAGCCTATAATTCTTGATCCTAAAGAAGCTAAATAAGAAGGTGAACCCAAAGGAAAACATATAGTTATCCTCCTGGATATTGGAAGTAGACAAGATTGCCGGGCAAAAAAATGGGAACTTGGGGGTGGGGTGGGATGGGGGTAAGGGGAAATGGGGAGAGAAAAGTGAGAAGGGGAGGATGGGGAGAGCTTATTGATACTTTTAATAGAATGTTTTGTCCAGAGAAGTCTTAAGAAGTCATCATTTGTTCAAATCATTCAGTAGTTTTGTTTTTTACTAGAAACATGAAGATAAATATGAAACAAGCAAGCAACAATAGGAGTATCTGCAGCTTCCAAACTCTACTCTAGTTTGCCTGGGATGAAAGAGTAGGGTAGATAGCCCAAGAAGATCTCATACCTTAAAATACTACAGCCTGCCAAAACAGCATCACCAGCTTGAGCTAGCACCTTTATCTCCATTATCTTCTGACATCTCAAGTATAATGGTATGTGTGGAACACAGAAAATAGGCAAAAATGCTAATTTTTCTGAGTTATTAATTGAGTGGAAAATAATTTTTCAAACAAAGTCAAGAAGCATTTGCAATACAGTCAGTCCATAGCTCTGACTTCTCAGTTTAAGATAGATAACTTAGCACCATAGGTTTAAATTCTCCACACATGAACTCCTATTTGTAGTGGTTACATTTCTTCATTTCTTCTTGTATGTACTAGTTAGGATTTTTTTTTTATCTTCTGTGACCAAAAGCCTAAGAGAAACAATTAATAAGAGGGGTTTATTTTATCACAGAGTTTCATGATAAAAACAAAACAAAACAAAACAGCCATGTGGGCTGAGGCTCTGGTTGTGGCCAGTATTTTATAGTACAGCTTGATATATTTCTCTGGAATTGTAAACAGGAAGAATCCCAGGGCAAAGGACAAGCTTGTACTTCATAAATCTTCCCACAGTGACCTACTTATACCAAGTGCTGAGACTACAAGTGTGTGCCACAGCCATTCCCAGCAGTTTCTGCTAGATGGCATCAACCTGTAACAATTACAGCTACTGTTGGGAGCAGTGAGACCCCAGGTCCTGAATTTCTTTCTTTCTTTCTTTCTTTCTTTCTTTCTTTCTTTCTTTCTTATTTATTTGTTTGTTTATTTATTTATTAAAGATTTCTGTCTCTTCCAACTGAACTTCTTGTAATCCCCTGATCTGAGTGCCTACAGCTGCTCTGAGCACGAGACCTTCAGGAGTTCCTGATGGCATGAAAGTGGTTTCTGGTGGGTTTGTCTGGCACGTAGCTATCTCTATATAATCTGCCCCTGAACTCAATAAAGGGGGCATTCTTGGGGGAATTCACAGATGACCTGTGTTGCTGTCTCTCTGTCTGTCTGTGTTTGTGTATTTTAACCTCCTGCCCCTTTGTCCTAAGCTCGCAAACTGGGTGCCAGCGCACAGAGCACAGACACGGGGGCGCGATGCGCTGCAAGCAACCTTGATAATACTTTGCCAGCCATGTATTATTCTACAGCTTCAGCTATCCACACTCTCACCCCCTCCACACACAAGCTGCACACTTTTTCATATCTTTTTCTGTACTGTTTGCTCATTATCACTGTAAATCTGACTAACCAAACAGAACAGTAGCCTTGCTATAGCCTGGACATCATGCTATCTTCACACATTCTCAAAAATTATAAAGTAGTCCTTTACTGTTGAATTAATTATTAAATTTTCAGAATGTGAGTCAAACAGAATATTTTTGCCAGAATATGGGATGAACAACCTTTAGTCCAATATAATCCATAATTCTTCTGAAAATTTATAAGCTCTCTCATCTTTACATATTTCTCATAATTATGGGCTTCCATGACACCCCTCAAATAATGGCCCATTAAACTATGCTTACAGCTTACAAAGGTTGCCAATGCCTATGGTTCCAAACTCTTCCACATTTTCCCATAAACTACTTCTGAAGGCCTATAAAACTCATGAATGGCTTGATAGCAGTAACTTCACTTTTGTTACCTCTTTTCTGTGACTGTTACAACTTACCTGAACTCCTGACGAAAAAAGCATTCTAAAAGAGTAAGACTTTTTTTTTTTTTGGTTTATTTATATAAGGGGTTAACATATCGTGGAATGGAAGGAGAGGAGACAGCAAAATTAATAAGTGACTGGGTCTCCTCATACTTCAGTGGACCAAGAAACAGAGAAACAATTTGTCAGCTTTCAAGTCCATAAAACCTTTGAAGTCTTACATGTCTGAAAGAATGAGGTTTCCAGTCATAGTCATACCCTAATGTTCCACAACGCTAAGTAGTAAAGTAGTCAAATGTCTATTACCTTCAAAAATAATATTATTGACAGTGATGTAGTTGTTCCTATAACTCCGTTGTTGTAATGTTTCTGGTTCAGTTACATTTCCCAAATCTCATTATACAGCAGATTTTAGTTCACAGGAGAGTTATTCAAAGATGACCTAGGATCTCTACTATGAAAAGAAAGGAAAGATACTAGGCTTCAACTGCCATCTGGAGTATCGGATCAACCCAAATGGCTAAATGGTTGCAAATTTGCATTTTTGTGTTCATCTGTATACTGACCCAAGGATCTGAGAAATATATATATTTGAAGAATATATCTATTTACAGATAAACTATTTCCTGAGATAGATGTGAAAAAGCTAAGATGAAAATGCCAGATCTTATACTGGTATCTTAATGGTTACTAGCATTCATCACAGAAATATCATTTAGAGAATTGAGATGATGAACTACAGGCTAATGATGTTAAACAGACTTTTTATTTTCAATGATAGTTTGCAATTTATTGGCTTTTGATTTTCAATTAAAAATAGAATTCTTCTTACATTAAGTGTAGTGCATGTTTATGATATAAAAATATTGCTTTATTTTTGAAGTATTTCACTAACTTTTCACATTGGATTTCAATACCTGTTATTTTAAATATGTAAATTATGTCTCTTTCAATATTGGTCACATTGTCTTTCTTTATGGCAATCTAGAGGTAAGAGAAAAAATGAGAAACTCCTCAATATAGAGATTTAAAGTTCAACTGAAAATATGATATAACTATGCTTCTGAATTACATCCTACATTTTTGTAGCTTTTGTAATATATATATATATATATATATATATATATATATATATATATATATATTAAATTCTTTTCAGTGTTACTTCCTGAGTATTAAGTTCGCTATTCATTTTATCCTTATTAGTAAATGCTAGAGTAAACCAGGTGCTCAACAGGCCTATTTATATAAATCTTGTAGTCATGGAAACAGTGCTTCTCATTTAGAAAACAGCAAATTTGGAGGAGAAAAAAAGGAAAGTAGTTCAAGGAATCCTTAGCAATTGTTGTGAGCCTTTTGCTGTGAAAGGAAAGAAGAAAAGAGGGAAATAATTCTTCAATAACACATGAGTTTCCAGGAACTATCCCAGGTTTAAATATGAAAGAATCAACAAGATAGAAAAAGTGAGCTTTTTTGAGTTCGTCATATTTTATAAAATACAGTCTTATCAATTTGCCTAGTAAGATTTACACAAAAAGTAATGCAAGAGTTGAAACAAAAATGTAATTGCTTTACAGAAAACAGACAGAACACCATATATCAGAGCTTTCTAATTTAACTATTTTCTCTTTTTATATTTTTTCAAATGGAAACAGAACATAATCATTTTCCTCCCTCCTTATCCTTCAACTAGACCCTCCCAAACTCCCCCACTTCTTTATCTTTAATAACTATTATTATATACATACATAGATATATATGCAGGTATATTCATATATATGTGTACATACATATATGTATATAAGTTGCTATTTACATTTCTTTTGTGAACATATGGTTTCAAGACTGTCCATTACATTGAACAACTGAGAATGGAGATAATTCTTTTCTTGGCATGATAAATTCCATTCTCTCTTAAGAGACATAGGAGGATATCCTATTTTCATTCAAGGATATTTCTTTTATTTCCCCCTTGTGTTGAAAATACATTTTTTCTCACATAATAAGCTTTGATTGCAGTTTCCTTTCCTTTACTTCTCCCAGTTCCACTCTCTTTCCCTTCCTATATGAGTCAACCACCTTTCTGTCTACATAAGGAAACAAAGAGAGGCTGATAAGGCATAATAATAAAATTCAACAAAATAAAATACAGCAAGATAAAACAAAAACTAACAGATCAGAATAGGACAAACCAAGAGAATAAAAATGATCTAAGAAAAGATGCAGACATAGAGACACACTTATTCACACACATCAGAATAACATAGAAACACTAAACTGGAAGCCATAATATATAGCAAAAGAAAATGTAGGGTAAAAAGAGAGAAGAAAAAATATGCATGAAAAAAATAAAATAAAAAAATAGCAGGACATGGTGTGTACACACACCTTTAATCCCAGCAGTCAGGAGGCTGAGGCAGGCATATCTTTGAGTTCAAGCCTAGCCTAGTTGCCTAGTTTATAGAGCGAGTTCCAGAACATCCAGGAATGTACAAAGAAACCCTGTCTCAAAAAACAAAAGTAATAATAATAATAAATAAAAATAAAAAAATGATACAATAAAAATAGGTCAAGCTCTGACATGACATAATACCACAGGACCCACCAAAGATGCCTTTAAGTTTGTTGTCAGTTAGATATCTACTACTAGGTATGTAGCCTGTCCTTAAGAGTAATTTTTTTTTGCACCCACACACTGAGACAATGGGGATGTTCTACTGGGAACTCACCAAGACCAGCTGGCTTAAGAGTAATTTGTTTCCCTGCTGAGACTCCCTCGGAGAAACAAAATTTTCATTTGCAAGTGGTTTCAATTGGAGATTGCTTTGGCCTAGGGATGCGGGCATGTGGCTCACTTTTCCTTTCAAATCCAGGATCACAAGTGGTACAAGACCTATACATGCTGCTTTATTATCTGTGAGTTCAAATCTGCATCAAATCTAATTTTTGGGGCCTTTTTATTTGGTCGTCTCCATTTTTTTCAAGCTCTTACACTCTTTTAGCCTCCTCCTCCACAGGGAACCCTGAGCCTTCAAGGGAGGATATTGATGGAGATATCCATTTAGGAATGAGGGTTCCAAGATCTCTCTCATTCTTTGCACACTGTTTGGCTATGGGTTTCTATGTGTGTTCTTATCTACTGCAGGAGGTAAATTATCTGATGATGGCTGAGCAGGGCACTGATCTATGAATAGAGCAGATCATCATTAGAGGTACATCATTTTATGTTGTTGGTTTTCCCCTAGATCTCTGAACTATCGAATCTCAGGTTCTCGGGTATATAAATAGTATTGGGTATGAATTCCATCTAGTGCAGTGGGCTGTAAGTCAAATCATATATTGATTGGTTACTCTCAAAAACTTATGGCAACTTTACAGTAGCATATCTTGCAGGTAGGACACTATTGTAGGTCAAAGGGTTGATGTCTGGTTTGGTGTTTTCCATTTTCCTTTGGTAGCATTCAGTGTACCTTCATGTACCAAAGTTACTAACACATGAGGTAAAGACTCTATGTTGGCACCAGCTTGAGTTTTCCATGTTCGATGAGTTCTCTAGCTATTGTCTTCAGCCAAGGGACCTTGCTTTCAGTCTGCAGAGAGCAATATAGTCTTACCAATATGCTGGGTTGCTTGGGGATCCAAGCATATATCCCATATTCCAATGGGATACCTATGACCAAAAAAAATCAATTATATGTAAAACCAGGGCAGAAATGAAAGCTACATTTTTTGAGAAGGTAGGTTTTATCTCCCTCTTTATTTTTCAATTTATAGTAATTTAGACTACTTTTATGTGTGTTCACGTTTTAGGATGTCTCCCCTTTATTGTTTCTATGTTACCTCTAACATAGCCCTTAATTTTCGCTGTCTTTCACCATATTCCCACCCTTATCCCCCATTTCCCACTCTTAATCTACTTGATCATCCTATTCCATACCCCCTCATGCAGCAGTAACTGTCTATTTTTTTCCCTTTCCTAGGTAAGTAACTGGAGAGTGCGCATACGTTTACCAGATGCCCAGATCTGAATAATCAAACAGAAACTATATTAATTACAACACTGTTTGGCCTATTAGCTCAGGCTTCTTACTAACTTACTCTTACATATTAAATTATCCCATTTCTATTATTTTATATTTTACCACGAGGCACATGATTTATTACCTCTTACTTCTTGGGCAGCTACATGGCATCTGCCTCCTTTGGTAGCTACATGGTGTCTCACTGACTCTGCCTACTCTCTCTCTCTCTCTCTCTCTCTCTCTCTCTATATATATATATATATATATATATATATATATATATATATATCTGGATTTCCTCCTTGGCTGTACTCTGCTAATCCATTGGTCGAAACAGCATTTTTCATCAACCAATAAAAGCAACCCATATACAAAAGGCCATCCCACATCATAGGGACATCTATACTACCTAGTCCTTACTCTATATATTGAGTATATATTTGTATGTATTGCAGAGTGGTTCTCACTGACATAAAAGCTAATATCCACTAATAATACCATATTTGCCTTCCTGAGTCTTTGTTACCTCATTCAGGATGATTTTTTCTAGTTACAATTATCTATCTGAGAATTTCATTAATTCATTTTTAATTATTGACTAACATTCCATTTTTAAAATGATCCACATTTCTTTATCCAATATTTTGCTGCAGAGTATCTAAGTTGTTTCCAATTTCAGGGTTTTATGAAAAAATTGCAATGAATATGATTGAGCAAGTGTCTCTGTGGTAGATTGATCCTTTTTTGGTGTGTGCCTAAGATTGATTTAACTGGATCTTAAAATATATCATTTCCCATCTTCATGAACAAATGCCACGCTGACTTCCATAGCAGCTGTACAAGTGTGCACTCCTACAAACAATGGATGACGGTTCCTCTTCACATCCTCAACAAAATGACCTGCCACATTTTTTATCCATCTTCACCATTCTGAGGAATGTAAAATAAAATTCCAGAGTAGTTTTTGTTTATATTTTCCAGGGTGATCAACATTTCTCAGTCATTTGAGTTTTCTTCATTGAGAGTTTTTGGTTTAGATCTAGACCCCATCTTTAACAGGGCTACTTGTTTTATTACTATTTAGTTATTTCAGTTCAATATATATTCTGGATATTAGCCCTTTTATGAATGCATAGCTGAACAAAATCTTTTTCCATTCTGCAGGCCGTAGCTATGTCTGAATGACAGTGTCCTTTGTCTTTCCCCATTTATTAGTTGCTGATCTTATTGCCTGTGCTAACGATGTTGTATTCAAAAGTCTTTTCCTGTGCCAATAAGTTCAGGGATGTTCCTCACTTTCTATTCTACCAGGTTCGGTATATCTGGCTTTATGTTGAGGTCTTTCATCCAATTGGTGTTAATTTTTGTGCAGAGTGACAAGTTTGTATCCGTTTTCACTCCTCTACATGAAAACATGATGTTTGACCCGCACCATTTGTTGAAGATTTTGTCTTTGCCACTGTGTATTTCTGGCTTCTTTATCAACTCTCAAGTGTTCATATGTGTGTAAATGTATGTTTGTGTTTTTGATTCAAACTCCTTGATTCATTTGTCTGTTTTCTTTTTTAAAATGTAGCTTTTATTACTATGTCTCTGTATTATGACTTGAAATTGGATATAAGGATACCTCTAGCAGTTCTTTTAATAGCAAGATTTGTTTTAACTATCCCAGGGCATTTTTTTTTTTTTGTGTGTGTGTGTGTGTGTGTGTGTGTGTGTGTGATTTCTAAGAACCTAAAATTTGTCTTTACAGGTCTGGGAGGAATTGAAGAGATGGTGGAATTTTATTGGGAATTGTTTAGAATATATAGATAATTTTTGGTAAGAAGAACATTTTAATGTATTAACCCTACTGATCCATGAGTATGGGATATCTTCCCATGTTCTAATATATTCTTCAATTTTTTTTCATCAAAGTTTTAAAATTTTTGTTATTGAAGTTTTTTATTTAATTGGCTCGAGTAACCACTATCATATTTTGTATTATTTGAGGTCATCATGAAAGGAGTTGTTTCCATGTTTTTTCCCCAGTCTTTCATTTGTATATAAGAGGGTTATTGCTATTGTGAGTTAATTTTGTCTAGCTATTTTGCTGGAAGTGTTTATCAACTCTAGGAGTTTCTCAGTGGATTTTTAGGGTCATTTATCCATATTATCTTGTCATCTGCAAATAATGATACTTTGACTTATTCCTTTGTAATTTTTATCCCCTTGATCGTGTTAATTTTTCTTATTGCCCTAGCTAAGACTTCAAGGCTTGAATAAGAATGAGGAGAGCCGAAATATTTGTCCAGCTCCAAATTTTAGTAGAATTGTTTTGAAATTCTCTCAATTTATATTGATGTTGGTTATGGGTTTTCTGTTTATGTTTAGATAAAACCCTTGCATCCATAAACTCTCCAGGACTCTTATCATGAATAGGTGTTGGGTCCAAATCCTTTTCAGCCTCTAATGAGATGGTCATGTGGTTTTAATCTCCTACTTTGTTTATATGGTGAATTACAGTTATTGATATACACATGTTAAACCATCCCTTAAATTCTGGAATGAATCCCACATGATCATGGTAGATGATATTTTTGATGTGTTCTTAGATTCAGCTTATATGTATTTTAGTTAGTTTTTTTGCAAAGACCTTCAAAATAGAAATTGGTCGGCAATCTTTCTTTGTTGGTTCTTTATGTGGTTTTGGTAATGGGGTAAGTGTGGACATATTAAATTGGGAAATGTTCCTTATTTTATCTTTTGTGGAATTATTTGCAGAATATTTGCATGAACTCTTTCTTTGAAAGTTTGTTAGAATTCTATACTCAAATAATCTGGCCCTGGGCTTTTTGGGGTTTAAGGCATTTAATAACTGCATTTATTTCACTGGAGCTTATAGGACTATTTATTTTGCTCATCTGATCTTTATTTAACTCTGAAAAATGATCTGTATTGAAAAAGTCTGTTCATTTTAGAATTTACAGCTTGGTGGAGTGTGTAGGTATTTTTAAGTATATCTTTATGATTCTCTGGATTTCCTTGGTGTCTGTTTTTATGTCTGTCATTTTCATCTCTAATTTGTTAATTTGGATATTCTCTCTCTACTTTTTAATACATTTTGGTAAATATTGGTCAGTCTTTCTGAAATTCTCAAAGATAAAGCTCCTTTTGCATTGATTACTTGTATTTTTTTCTATTTTATTGATTACTGCCCGAGTTTTATATTGTTTTTACCTTATGCTCCTTTTGAATATGATTTCTTCCTTTTGCTCTAGAGCTTTCAGGTTTACTGTTAAGTTACTAGTGTGTGATCTTTCAATTTTTTGTGTATTCACTTAGTGCTACGAAATTTTCTCTAAGAATTATAGGAGGAAGTGCCACTAGTCCATCCTTGTCGCCTGGCTAGCTTAGCCCCAAAATAACCACACAGAAACTATATTAATTAAATCATTACTTGGCCCATTTCCTCTAGGTTCTTATTGGCTAACTCTTATATTAATTTAATCCATTTCTATTAATATGTATATTGCTTACTGGGTTCCCAGTGTCTGTTTCTGGTGTCTCTAGCACCCATGCCCCACCACTTAGTTTTGTTCTTCCCTGCTACAGGCTCATTGTAGTTCTTTATTAACCAATGAAAGCAACACATAGACAGAAGGACCTTCTATACCAAAGAACTATATACATCGTTTTGAATAAGCTTGGGTAGATGGTATATGTATTTTCATGCAGTTCTAGATAGTTTTTGACTTCTTTCTTAATTTTGTCTTAAACTGTTATTCACTTAGTGAGTTTTTCAGTTTCATGAGTTTGTACCTTTTGTTTTTGTTGCTGTTGTTAGTTTGTTGTTGTTAATATATCAGGCTTTAGTCTGTTGTGGTCAGATAGAATTGAGACTTGCTTGTATCCAAGTATGTTTTCAAATTTGGAGACAGTTCAATGAGGTGGTGAGAAGAAGATATATTCCCAGAAATGTTCTGTAAATTTCTGTTAGGTCCATTTGTTTTATAACATCTGATATTTCCTGCATTTTTTTTTTCTGTTCAGTTTTTGTCGTTTGGTAGGAGTTGAGGGTTGAAATCTCCTCCTATCATTGTGTGAGGGTCAATATGTGATTTACACATTTGTAGTGTTTCTTTTATGAACTTGAGTGTCCTTGTGTTTGGGGCACAAATGGTAAGAATCGCAATGTTTTGGTGGATTTTTCCATTGATAATATTTAATGTCCTTACTTATATCTTCTAATTAGTTTGGGTTTGAAGTCTATTTTGTCAAATATTAAAATGGCAGCACTAGCTTCTTCTTAGGTATATTTACTCTAGGTGATGTTTATCCTTTATGTTATGCTGTATTTCTTGGATGAAGAAGTTTGGATAATGTTTTCATATCCACTTGTTAGACTGTGTTTTTTATTTTAAAACAATCTTTTGCCATTTTACATACCAATCCCAGTTGCCACTCTTTGCCCTCCTCCCACTAATATCATTCTCCCCCACCATAATCTCCAATCTCCATCAACTCCTCTGACAGTGTAAGGCTTCCCAAGGGTGGTCAAAAAAGACTGGCACTTCACTTTGAGGCAGGCCCTCCCCCCATATCTAGACTGAGCAAGGTAACCCTCCAAAGAGACTTGGCTTCAAAAAGCCAGTTCAGGTACTAGGAATAATTTCTGGTTCTAATGCCAGTGTCCCCACAGACTGCCCCAGTCACACAATTGTCACCCACATTCAGAAGGCCTAGTTTTATCCCATGTAGGTTTCACCACTGTCAGTCTGGAGTCAGTGAGCTCCCACTATCATCAGGTCAGGTGTTTTTGTGGGTATCCCCATCATGATATTGACCCCTTTGCCAGAGTTCTCTCTTTGACTGAACTCTGGGCACTCAGTCCAGTGCTTACCTGTACATCTCTGCTTCTGCATCCATCAGTTGCTGGATGAAAGTTCTATGATGACAATTAAGTAGTCATCAATCTGATTACATGGGAAGAACAATTCAGGTACCCTTTCCACTATTGCTTAGGGTTTAAAATGCCAGGTTTTTTGCTAGCCCAATAATGGCTCCCTCAATCAAGATATCTCTTTTCTTTATCTCTCTCTCTCTCTCTCTCTCTCTCTCTCTTTCTCTCTCTCTGTACTTTCCCCTCTTGGTCATCCCCTTCCCTCATGTTCTCCTCCTCCTTCCCCTTCTCCTCTTTCCCTTGTGTTCCACCCTCCCTTTACCTGCTTCCAATTCTCTAAGGAAATCTTGTCTATTTCCACTTCCCAGAGGGATACATGCATATCTATATTAAGGTTCTTGTTACCTAGTTTCTCTGAAGTTATAGAACATAGGGTGGTTATCCTTTCTTTTATGTCCAATATGTGCTTAGGAGTGAATACATATTGTGCTTGTCTATCTGGGTCTGGGTTATCTTTCTCAGGATGCTTTTTTCTAGTTCCATCAATTTTCCTGCACATTTCAAGATGTCATTGTTTTTTCCACTGAGTAATAATCCATTGTGTAAATGTGCCACATTTTCTTTATTCATTCTTCGGTTGAAGGGCATATAAGTTGTTTCTAGGATTTAGTTATTATGAATAATGCTGCTATGAACATGGTTTATCAAATGCCCTTGTGGCATGCATGTGCACCCTTTGGATAGATACTTGAATGGTATTGCTGGGTCTGGAGGTAGATTGATTCCCAGTTTTCTGAGACTCCTCTCCATATTTAGTTCCAAAGTGGTTATACAAGTTTGCACTCCCACCAGCAATGGAGGACTATTTCCCTTAGTCTGCATGCTTTCCAGCATAAGCAATCAATAGTGTTTTTGATCTTAGCCGTTCTTGCTGATGTAAGATGGTATCTCAGAGTCATTTTGATTTGCATTTCCCTAATGGCTAAGGATGATGAGCAATTCCTTAAGCATCCTTCAGCCATTTGAGATTCTTCTGTTGATATTCTCTATTTATATCTGCGCCCATTTTTTTAAATTATATTATTTGACATTTTGATGTCTAGTTTCTTGATTCTTTATATATTTTGGAGATTAGTCTCATGTCTGAAGGATTAGTTAAGAGCTTTTCCCATTCAGTTGGCTGACATTTTTTTTTTCTTATTGGCTGTGTCCTTTGCCTTAGAGAATCTTCTCAGTGTCAGGCAGTCTCATTTATTTATTGCTGCTCTCAGTTAGACTGTGTCTTTATATTAGGAAATTGAGACCATTACTGATTAGAGATATCAGTAAGCAGTATTTTTTGATTTATATTATTTTTTGTTGGTAGTATTTGTGTGTTTGTGTGTGCACGTATGTGTGTGAGTTTGTGTATTTATGTTTCCCTTCTTTTTATTTGCTGTTCTGGGTTTACTCATTCCTCTTTCTTGGATGTGGTTAACCTCTTTAGATTGGAGTTTCCATTTTAGTGTCTTTTATGGTCTGGATTTACAGATAGACATTACTTGAATTTGGCTTTATCATGGAATGTCTTACTTTCTTCATCTATGTTGACTGAAAGTTTTAATGGGTGTCATAATCTGGGCTGGCATCTGTGTGTGGCCTCTTAAAGTTTGAAGAATATCTGCCTAGACCAATCCAAATTTAGAGTATCAGTTGAGAAGTCAGCTATTATTCTAATATGTATGCCTTTATATATTACTTAATAATGCATACCAGGACAAAGGAAGTTCAAGATTACAAATGACATGCATAAAGGAGACTTTTCACTTTAGTGATAAAAATCAATGTTCACCATTTCAACTACTTTGAATGGAGTTAAGGTTGTATATTTATCATTTTTCTAAAAAAGAAGAAAATGAGAAGTTGGTAGTGTCTCTCATATCAGAAATCTATAGTTTCAGTAGAACTAAAAATTAAAAAATATATCTCCATCGAAATGGGGTAGTCACTTTTTGATTATAATACATGAAAGTACAGCATTTACGGATGTTTATATTTCTTTCTTTTGATGTATATGTTTCTGTGTGGAGATGCTCATTTACAATGTGCTTCATTTGTACAACTGGATGTGTAGGTATGTGCCCCCAAATTTGTCCATGTATGAAGGCCAAAGGACAACTTTCATTCAGAAGTATCACAAGGTGTTTTTGGAAATAGGGTCTCTTCGTAGTTGGAACCACCCTAGATGAATAGTCTGGAATATTTGACAAGCAAACCCCAAGTAATTGTTGGACTTCTCATGTCCAGATCAGGAATGACAAACATACCACTGTACCTAAATGTTTTATATGGGTTCAGGAGATTGATCAGTTTTTTTTTTTAATGCATGAGGAGTTAACACCTTATTGACATCTTCCCTAGCACATGAGTTGTTTCTTTTTCTGTTTTCCATGTAATAATGAAGATGAACCAAATGCTTACAGGTTCCTTAAAGTAAATGTGGGAATTTTAAGAGAGAACTGTATTATAAGAAAACGCACTTCCTCTTCAACAGAAATATCAAATTACTGTTTAGATGTTCTGAGAATTTCAGGATGAGATCCAGGTTTTCTCAATGCTGTCATATACTGTTTTCACCATAAAAATTCATTTTATATTACAAATTTGTTTATAGAGGATTATATGACAAACTTACATTAGTGCAAAAAATGATGCATGGTTACTAAATCCTCAATTTTCTATTTAGTTTACTAATGTATGTCAAATTTAAGCACACAAAACACTTGTTTTAAAGTCAAAACTATTTTGCTTGCTGTTTAACAGTTCTGCCCTTAGCTGTGTTGCTAGTAATGCTCAGTGCACCTCAGATGCTATAAAATAGCAATAATGATTTATTTGCCAAGTTATGGTGAATATAAAACAAAATGGAATATGGAACACTTATATTAAACAAAATGACAGCTAAAACATGCCATATCTTCAATAAATGTAAATCATGACAACTTGTAATAGTCTGTGCAAAATTATATTCATCTATAAAAGATTTTGGCAAATCAACTAGAAAGACATAACCCATTTAGATTGCTCCTATATTCTGCAGTGGACTCCATAGTTAATGTAGAAATTTAGTGCTACTCAAGAGGTGAGGGCTTCGAGAGATTGCTCTGTGGTTAAGCTCACATGATGCTCTTTCAGAGGACCTGAGTTCATTTTCTAGCACTTATTTCAGGCAGTTCAGAAAAATCTGTAACTCCAGCTCCAGAAGCATCTGAAAGCACGGTCCTCTGTCCATATTTGCACTCATGTACATATACCCACACTCAGATGTACATTTATGAAATTGAAAATAAAAATTAAAACAGATAAGGAAAAGGAACAATAAATTTTCAGATAGTCATGCCTCTCAATGTTATCAGTTGTGATTGCAATGCATCTGGGTGTTCACATACATTATCAAATTTAATTCATTACCCCCACCAAATGATAAGATTGTTTTAATTTGTGGAATTCACACTTTATGGTTCTTTAGTACAGGTATACAAGAAAATATTATCTACTTATTTTTCTACTAAAATTCAATGAGTTTTTTTTTTTTTTAAATTAGAAAGTGTACTGGAGTCTGAACACAAGCAAGAATTAGAGTCTAGAGTAAGAGAATAACAATGAGAGTGAATGCAGCTAAATTGATGCTGACATTCTTTAAATGGCTATAAATTGTAGCTTGATAAAAGGTTCACACTTAGAGATGCATGATAAAGATGAAGGATCCAGTCGCAGAAATCTTAAAAGAAATGCAAATCTCTTACTTCAGGCTACATTGGTTGAAAATAAGTATAAAATGGAAAGATGAATGAGCTTAGCATCATTATGCAAGTCAATTTTGCTTTCCTTTTTAGCTCTCTTTCTTAATACCACATTCTCAATGTGAATTACATAAATGTGCTAAAACTAAACTAGCTATTTATAATTCATTGTAATGTAATTATAATTGTGTTAAACACACAATACTTAAAATTGACATTTATGTGCTATTTTTTTTCTTTTTGTTATTGAGAAAAGGAAGAAAAAAAAACAAGTTTCCACCTCCTCCCAGCCTCCCATTTCCCTCCCCCTCCTCCCACCCTTCTCCCCCTCCTCCCATCCTTCTCCCCCTCCTCCCACTCCTCTCCCCCTCCCTCTCCAGTCCAAAGAGCAGTCAGGGTTCCCTGCCCTGTGGTAAGTCCTAGGTCCCCCCCCCCTCTGTCCATATCTAGGAAGGTGAACATCCAAACTGGCTAGGCTCCCACAAAGCCAGCACATTGCATAGGATCAAAACCCCGTGCCATTGTCCTTGGCTTCTCATCAGCCCTCATTGTTCGCCATGCTCAGAGAGTACAGTTTTATCCCATGCTTTTTCAGTCACAGTCCAGCTGGCCTTGGTGAGCTCCCAGTAGATCAGCTCCACTGTCTCAATGGGTGGGTGCACCCCTCGTGGTCCCGACTTCTTTGCTCATGTTCTCCCTCCTTCTGCTCCTCATTGGGACCTTGGGAACTCAGTCCAGTGCTCCAGTGTGGGTCTCTGTCTCTATCTCCATCCATCACCAGATGAAGGTTCTATGATGATATGCAAGATATTCGTCAGTATTGCTATAGGCTAGGGTCATTTCAGGTTCCCTATCCTCAGCTGCCCAAGGAACTAACTGTGGACCTCGGCTTGGGCTCCTGGAAGCCACTCTAGGTTCAAGTCTCTTGCCAACTCTAAGGTGGCTCCCTTAACTAAGAATTGTGCTTCCGTGCTCCCCTATCCAACCTTCCTTTATCCCAATCTTCCTTCTTCCCCAAGTTGCCCTCATCCTCCCCCTCTCCTTTTTCTCTCCCCATCTCCCCTTACCCCCATCCCACCCCACCCCCAAGATTCCAATTTTCTCCCCGACAATTTTGTCTACTTCCCATAGCCAAGAGGATAACTATATGTTTTTCCTTTGGTTCAACTTCTTACTTAGCTTCTTTAGGATCACCAATTGTAGACTCCGTGACCCTTATTTATGGGTAGAAACCAATTATGAGTGAGTACATCCCATGATCCTCTTTTTGAGTCTGCGTTACCTCACTCAGAATAGTGTTTTCTCTTTCCATCCATTTACATGCAAAATTCGAGAAGTCATTGTTTTTTACCGCAGCGTAGTACTCTAATGTGTAGATATTCCACACTTCATCCATTCTTCCATTGAGGGGCATCTAGGTTGTTTCCAGGTTCTGGCTATTACAAATAATGCTGCTATTAACATAGTTGAACAAATGCTTTTGTCATATGATAGGGCATCTCTTGGGTATATTCCCAAGAGTGGAATTGCTGGGTCCAGGGGTAGGTTGATCCCGAATTTCCTGAGAAACCGAAACACTGATTTCCAAAGTGGTTGCACAAGATTGCATTCCCACCAGCAACGGATGAGGGTACCTGTTCCTCCACAGCCTCTCCAGCAAAGGCTATCATTGGTGTTTTTTATTTTAGCCATTCTGACAGGTGTAAGATGATATCTCAAAGTTGTTTTGATTTGCATTTCCCTGATCGGTAAGGAGGTTTAGCATGACCTTAAATGTCTTTTGGCCATTTGAACTTCCTCTGCTGAGAATTCTCTGTTCAGTTCAGTGCCCCATTTTTTAATTGGGTTAATTAGCATTTTAAAGTCTAGTTTCTTGAGTTCTCTATATATTTTGTAGATCAGACCTTTGTCTGTTTTGGGGTTGGTGAAGATCTTCTCCCAGTCAGTAGGTTGCCTTTATGTGCTATTTTTTATTGAATACATTTCAAACATTTAATAACAAATTATTTAAAATCATAAATCAATTCTCATCATGTCATTTTGAATATTAAAAAAGCAAAAGACATTCCTTGTTATGGACATAAATATCTCATTCTGATGAAATTGTTTTAATGAATATGAATTTATGAGAATTACTAAAACTGGAGGAGGACCAGCAATTATACATGAGAACTAAATAGCAGATGTACTTGACATAAATGCTGGAAAGTTGAAAGAAAGCACATATAAGAAATACGTTTCAATGTTTTTTATTTTTAGAATTTCATACATAATTTATGTATTTATATAATTTCTAACCCTTCTTCCTATGTCATCTCTACTCCTGCTCAAATGTAAGACCTTTCTTTCTTTTAGTACTATTGTTCCATATATATACATATGTTTATATTTTAATATCTGAGCTTGTATTGCAAATAGAAAAATTCTCACACGTCTTTTCACACTTAATAAGGAAATAAAAATTTCAAGTGAAGCAAATATGAAGGAGGACATAAAAATATGTCACTTTAGTCCCTGTTTTTTAACATACTGACTTTTTATGCTTCAGGTCTAAGGAACACAAACTTTATATGTATTAGTATGTATCCAATTTGTAATCCTCAACCATTTTTCTCATTATGTTTAAAGTTTACTAAAATGATTGGAATTTTGTCTTGAGCTTTTGGCATCTACAGCAGGGCAGGTAAATATGTCAAATCTAAAAACCAGATGACATATTTTTTCTCAAATGAATGTAAAGCAATGGGTCCTTTCAGTTGTCTTGAGTCTCTATTTCTGAACTTTACATTACTTTTGTAAATATTAGGCAAATTAAACAAAATACTAATATAAGCCTTTCAAAAATCAGTCATATGAAGTTTTTTTTTAATTTCTCAATTTTCTTTATTATTAAAAGGACTTTTAAAATGCTAGGGGTTGTGATGTGCACCTATATTCCCAGCACTGGGAGGCTGAGGCAAGATGCAAGAGAATTTGTGAAAAAGTAAGGCTAGATTGTAGTTAATAATAAGTCTGAGGCAAATCAGGCTACACAGCAAAACATTGTGTCAAAACACAGATCAAAACCAGAATCATTTACAAACGTTTTTGATTTGGATTTTATAGACAATGAGAAGGAAATTATATTATGACCCTTATTTTGATAACAGTGTCTGCTTTTAAAATTTTCCCAGAAAGTATAATTTAATCATGAGTAAACAGTACTTATAAGTTTCTAGTCTCCATATTGGGCTATGTTTCTGTGTAAAAGTCAATTACACAAGTGAGTACATATTGATTACGCATAGATTCCCCTCTACAAATATCTTTACTGAACATGCATCAAATAATTTATTTCTTTACTTATATATTTTTATCTATTCTTTATTATTTGGTACTTCTACCTCTTTAATACATGTACAAGTGAAATTTAAAAATTCATTAACTCTTATCTCTAAAGAAACTACAAATATCAATGTGAAATCAAGGCATTTCACACAAGAAAATGTATGATTTATGAATGTTTTTTTATTTGATTTTCCATAGAATTTTCTCTCTCTCAAAATATGTAAAGCATGCTTAAAGTAAAATATAAATTAGCATTAATGTTGGTACAGTTATTTCTCCTTGAATAAATTTAGAAATTTCATTTAAACCACAGTCTTTAAGCAACTTAGTTTACATTCTTAACATTGTCATCTTATACAGAAAATATGGTAAAATGTTATTTATGTAAAAGTTAGGCTTCATTGAAACTTTCTGGGATAAAAAGTATCAGGGAGTACTTAGCAAAAGAGTCTGGAATTTAGATATGTATCATTGCAAATAATGTAAACTTATTTCATTTTTCTTTTTAGGTAGTGTTCCCCTTCAAGAAAAATATTTTAATAAGTACTGACATCTGCTAGAAGAGGGGCAGTGAGTGAAAAGCTGCTCACAGTTGAGGTACAAAATCAGTAAAGGTAGCTAATGACTTCATAACTCTCCCTGAGAGTTGCAGGATATTTGATTACACTGTGAACCCTGAGATTGTGTTCTTTACTGTTCCTAGTTGTGGTGTGACCCAGCCCTAGCACAAGCCTTTAATCCAAGAGCTTTCTGCTTACTGTAAACAGGATTAAAGAAATCAACCATAGGTCAAGAAGTGGAGCCAGAAACCAGTTGACAGGAAGTAAACAAGAAAAAACTAAAGAGAATAGGATGGAGTAGGGAAGATGAATACATAGACTCACAAGAAGTAGAAGGGAGGGCTATTCAATTTGAGGTTTTTTGTTTAGGTAGGCAGAAGAGAGAGAGGGGAAGACACTTCTGGGATGATTGTGGAGGATGGTCAGCTGTGTGCTTTCTCTGTCTCTCTGAGCTAGCATGCTTTCACCCCAAATCTGGCTCCTGAGTCTTTTTTGGTAAAACTGAACAGTTGAGATTTAGTCAAAAACAACAACTTAGAACAACAGCTGTCACAATATCTGTATTTTTGCTATCTTTTGTACCTTTCACTTTGTCACAATCTGAGGAAATAAATGTTTATCCACCGAGCATTTATAATTATTTATCTTTCTTTTACACTGAGAATTAAAATTGCGATCCATTGTATAACACCTAGGAATATGTGAGTTTTACTTCTTCATTATATGTAAAGATACAATCATATATACACAGAGTTGAGTTAGGCCTGCACAACTATCTCACAGTATCTGCATAGGATTAATTACAGGTCCCTGTACACTGTAAAATCTGTGGATGGTAAAATCCTTTATTAGATATTAGGTATCAGTTATGTGAATATTCCACATATCATCTTGTATATTTAAATTTTCTGTGGATTACTTGTACAATGCAGGTGCAACATAGATAGTTATTATGCTTTATTGATTAGGAAATAATGACAAGGAATATGTAGAGTTTTCATTACACATACAGTTATTCCTTCACAAGTTCCCATGGAAGATTAACCACTCACAAACACACGCACACACACATACTCATTTTTGTGCTA
The DNA here is from genome assembly GCF_018167655.1 of Microtus oregoni. NCBI lineage: Eukaryota > Metazoa > Chordata > Mammalia > Rodentia > Cricetidae > Microtus > Microtus oregoni. The sequence goes on along the minus strand of NW_024544152.1, from coordinate 1,978,635 downwards.
TTCTACTCATACATACAAACATGAGAATGCCTGCATTTGTATGTAAAATATGTGTATGGATTTATGTATGAATCTTGATAAATTACAAAGGAGAATTCCACAAATATAAAATGCTAGATATTATTCATTTAGACAAACTTAAATTATGAATAAAGTTCAAAATATATTTTCAAACAATTTTGAGAAAATTGCATAGTTCACTCTATAGCTAATTGGTTGGGAATAAACAGAAAGAGGAATTGATTAAATTAATTATATTTATTAAATATCCTGTGCTTCTTAAAATAGAAGACTTCCACATCCTCTCTTAAAGTGTTTTGTAGAGTCTTTTTATTGTTCTAATGCTGTGGTGAATAGCCATGACCAAGCCCTCTTATATTTTCTGAAGTTTTCCATTGTTGTTGTTGTTGTCCTCTGTTGTCTTTTGTCTTAGCTTTATAAGGAAGAAATCTTTCTGGCCTGTTCTTTTCAAGTATTGCAGGATTAGTTAGGTAGATTTTCAACCCGAGGGTACCTCTCCCTTTCTTCTAGTTAGCAGCAGTCTTTTCTTTAAACTTCTCATCACTTTATTTGTTGTTTTATTGCTGGGATGAAACATAATTGTCATGGCAACTTATAAAAGAATGCATTTAATTGGGGCCTTGCTTACAGTTTCAGGGAGTTGGTCCTTGATCATCAAGGCCAAGAGTAGCAGGTAGGCAAGATGCTGAGAACAATAGCTCAGAGTTTACATCCTAATCCCTAGATAAGATGCAGATAAACTGAGTGAGATTTAACCTGGTGTGGGCTTCTGAAAGCTCAAAGCCCAACCTCAGTGACATACTTTCTGCCAGAAGGCCTTTCTTCCTAATTCATGCCAAACAGTCCCACTAACTGGGGACCAAACATTCACATATTTGATCATATACATATAGGGCCCATTCTTGTTCATATCACCAGAGATAGGAAGTATAACAAGACTGAGCAATTATACAACCTCCACTGGTACCAAAATTCATAATTTTCCACTGTGTGTCAGGTATAGCCCAAATCACTAGAAATGCAACAATGAAAAATGAATTTCTGTTGTATGGAGCTTTTTACCTACTTAACATTATGAAATATAAGATAAATACTATATATTCATAGTATGTTAAATGATAATAAATAGCAAGAAGAAAGATCACAGAAACTATCGTGGGCTACAAATTGCAGTGTTTTTACTGTACACACAAAGCTTTCTGATCTGATAGAAATATAATGATTTAATTATGAAAAACAAAGACTAGTAATATTTTTCTTTCATTATTTTCTGCCATGTAAATTTAAAAATACTATTTCCTTGTTGTTGTATTATATTACAGTGTAATTTAAAACATTTCTCATGATAATTGACTTGAGGATCCGTACAGTTATACAATGGATTTAAGCATGGATTTGGGACAGAATTTCTAAAATGTTCAGAAATTTCCCAAACAAGCTTTCCATTTTGTACTACATATTTATATAAACTGATATTCCTACCATTGATAATTATCAGTTTAAAAACTGACACATCTGGAAATTTATGATGTCATCCCACATCCAACAACATCAACTATCAGTCAGTATTTAACCTAAAATTAGCCCATATCTGCGGTATACACATTTTCTGTTATCTTTAATAAATTATAAATTATTATGTAACAAAGAGCTTTTAAATGAAGTTATTTAATATTTAATATCAGTCACATTTGAATCTTATACATATGTACACATAGGGTCTCATAAAACTTCCTCTGGCAACAAAAGATAAGAAGTAAAAAAAATTAAAAAAGTCTTGTCCTAGAAATTATTGCTTATGATTTCATGCATATTTTATTTTTAGCAAGACTAAAGTAAATATTACACTAAATCTTATCATGAAATAATATGAAAAGATGATAAAAGTCTTTAGTGTTAGTCATCAACATTGTATATTTCATTGAACATTTCCAAAAGAGCAAAGCTAATGATTTCAAATTCATATTTGTGTCTTGTAATATAAACAGTTGCACATGATTTTTAAATGAAACATCTTAAATGTATAGATGTCATGTACATTTCAGAACATAGCATAATATAGCAATAGCAGTAGGAAAAATGTTAAATCCATCCAAAGCATAATGTTAAATGACATCATTTCTTATACTAGTAATTGCAAAAGTAACTGAAGAATTATTTTCTATTCAGAATAAATTAGAATATAGTCTGCTAGTGGCATAATGTAAGAAAAGTGTGCTACTGACACTAGGAAGTAGTCACTTCAGTAGTGACACAACCTGTTATCTAGCTGAAATGAGATCTTTTACTTAAGATTTATTATTTAACTTACTGAAATTTTTTTATAGATCTTGCAATAATGAGACCACTTAGATTATAATACAGACTAGTTAGATTGAGTCCTGCATGATGATAGGAACTTACACAGCTATTTGTTAAAACTTTCTCACCTATTGGGCCTACACCTGAATCCTAATTGGTTGAAATCCAAAGAACAGTCACATTCACTATATACAAATACACACAGAGATAAAAGTACTTTTTAAATTGACTTACAGTTGTTGGGATTTTAGTCCCATCAAGTGGATGACTTTTAATTGTTTTGTTTTTCCTTTCTTTATTTCACTCTTTTATTTTAAAGATAGGTGTCTCATGCTGAGATTCAACAGGCTGGCCTGCAATTCAGTGCACAGGCTTCTGCTTCACCATTTCCTGTGCTTGAAATATTGGTATGAGCCAGGCAGTGGTAGCACAGGCCTTTAATCCCAGCTCTCTGGAGGCCGGTGCGCGTGGATCTCTGTGAGTTCAAGGTCAGTCTGGTCTACAAGAGCTAGTTTGAGGATAAGCTCCAAAGCTACAGAGAAACCTTGTCTCGAAAAACCAAAAGAAAAAAGAAAAGAAAGAAAGGAAGGAACGAAGGAAGGGAGAAAGGAAGGGAGAAAGAAAGAGAGAAAGGGGGAGGGAGAGAAAGAGAGAGAGAGAGAGAGAGAGAGAGAGAGAGAGAGAGAAAGAGAGAGAAATATAGGTATGAGCATAGCTTCCATAATTGGTTTCATGATTACGTGATTGTTCCACAACAGCATATCATGATGTAAAACATGTGAGGAATAGTCAGAGAGAGAGATCCGGAACTAGAAATACCTTCCTGAAGTTAGCAGAACCTCCTAAAGAGTATCACCAAGCCATTGTAAATGTACCTTGAGGAAACATCTCCTATCCAAACCACATTAGCATATAAGGATTCATTATTATATAAATTTTATTTATATAAACATTAATCATTCTTAACTCCATTTTCTGTAAGTGCATATCTCCAGGAAAGGAACTGTTTGAGGTATATTTTAAAAGTAATCTCAAGTGTAAATACTTTCCCTAGTGAATTTATTTTTGATAGCTGACATTCCAAAATTTTCTCATTTTTCAAATCTCTATTGGGACTGATTATACTTTCAGCCAAAAATAGCTATTCAAAATATTCAGGTTTTTCTTCACACCTCAATTTTACACTTCTGACTGTGTAACCTATTCATTATGGACAATTAATGTTGACTTGGAGTTTTCAGTTTCTGTTAAATTAGGTGTCCATCATTGGGGGAGAAAAGTATCTTAAAATAGAGACATAGCTTTTATTAAAACCTGCAAAGTAATTGCTTATCACCACAAATGAGATCATTAAATCCAGCTACTTTTACATGAAAGAGTGGTAATAATTTTAATTGAAGCTTATTCTCAGTATCATGCTATGGCCTGTTAATAAACCCCAGTTTTACCTATATTTAGAACAAGACCTTTTGTCTTTATGTAAAGAATAATTTTGCACTTGAGTTACACACTCAATATTGGAATTGTTTTCTCTTTCCCACTGCTGAAAAAGTTCACATTGTGAATCACTGCATCTGCTTCCATCAGTTACTGAATGCAGTTTCTATGATGACAACTAGGGTAGTCACTAATATGTTCATAAGGGAAGGCCAGTTCAGGCATCCTCTCCACTGTTATTAGGAGCCTTGCATGAAGTGCTTTTTTTTTTGAGCCCATTCCCTATGATGGGGATACCTTGCTTGGCCTTGATATGGGGGGGAGGGAAGGGCTTGGTTATGTCTCAACTTGATTTGCTAGACTTTGTTGACTCCCCAAGGAAGGCCTTATCCCACCCTGAGCAGTGGATTGGGGGTGGGATGGAGGTAGGTGGAGACAGAAAAGGAAGGGAGGGGAATCTAGGACTGATATGTAAAATGAAAAAAAAAAAGAGAGAGAGATTTTCAAGAAAAAAAAGAGTTAAAAAAAAAGTTCTCGTATAAAGAATTCTTCGTTTCCAAGACATATACTTGTTATATTACATATATGTGAATCAGTGATTAAGAACGTTGTGAACATTTAGTCTTAGTCAATAGTTAACAAAATTTGTGATGTATTGGCATCTTCTCCAGTGCTAAAGCTAAAGGTTATGGGCCACTTATTCGGTTGGTGTAGTGATGCTGCTGCCGCCACTGCTGCTGAACCAGAGACCAAAATTTGATAACCACTTTTCTAAGATACTTTAATTATTAATTCATCTTAATCTTATTTTAAGTCACCTTTTCAAGGAAAATAATTAACACTTCAAGTTTTTCTTTTCTTTCATTATGCATGATCTCCACACAAAAGTCAGAGAATTTTACTGTTAAACAAGTTCATTTGGTCCTCAGGCATCTTATCAGCATGAAAATAAAATTTAAGTTTTAAAATTTTTAATACCATACCTGTTTGATATGAATTTTGACTATATATTCTACCTTATTTTCTATCCCTTTCCTTTTGGATAATTTTCCTCCAAGTTTACTGTCTGGTTTGATTTTTCTCTACTGTGCCCACCATGTTTCCAAACTAGTATTTTTTATATTCATATGTATTTTATTCAAAAATCTATTAACATATTTCACATAAAGATGGATTTTTTTAGTTCAAGCTATTTTAATAATACCTAAACTAGTATTTCTACACTTTTTTTTTGTTTAAGATGATCACCCTGCCCCACTCTTTCCCATATAGGTCATTCCTCATTTATGTATTCTCTGATCATCACATCTAATATAGCACTGACTTCTTAGCTCTTTTGACAGATGTCTGTCCATCCACAAATGCAGTATTCTTCACAATAGAAGTATGCTATTTTTAGGGCTATAACTTATATGGAAAAATAGTTTCTAGGCTTTATTTTGAATTACATGAATTAGTAAATGCATAAATATTCCCATTTTGTCTACTCTTCCTTATAGTTCAGTCATTTATTCATTCATTCCTTGATTGTATGTGTTCATACATGTGAGTAGATAGATGCGTAGTGGATAGTGGACAAGTAAGAAAAACTGGTTCTTCCACTATGCATGTACTGGGGGTTAACTCGGGTCCCTAGGCTTTGTAACATGTGCTTTTAGCAGCTGAACCATTTCATTGATCCTCAATTAATCATGTTGCCTGGAAGTTGCTCTGTCTCTCCTGACAAAAGGACTTCATGTATTCTGGTGTGCAGGCACTCTCAGCCTGATTTTCTGTCTGTAAATCGTATCAATCTGATTAGCTCATTGATATCAAGTCTTTGGCTATTCATGAGACTCTGAACACTCACAAACACACACACACACACACACACACACACACACAAACAAACATACACATACTTGTACTTGTGCAAGGTTGACCACACATGTTCAATGAATACATTTATTTTCATTTTAGGAGCACTAATTCTTGATATTTTTTACTACTGTTTTTCTGTCAGATTCTCAACTGCATCTGAACTTATTAATATTTTAATTAACATCTGTGACACCACAGTCCCACCACACCACACTCAGCACCCCATAAACCTCTCAGGTCATGGCCTGGCAGGGTTTCCAGTCCTGCAGCCCTGGCTCTGTTACAGCCACTATATATAGGTTTTAATTAAGTCTCTATTGTCATATTTATCAATAAGACTTGCGAGTCAGATATTGCAGGTGAAAATCTGCCAGATCAGAGAAGTCAAAAAGCAACCAGCTGACCTTTTTTTTAGCTGAAGACATAGCAAGAGAGCACCTCTCTATTCATGTCCAAGACCAAGAAGACCTCGAATTCTCTTAGTCGCTTTTCACTACTTCTCTGAGTACTCCATTCTCTCTATGGCTAATTCTTGTCAACGAGCCACTGGCTCTTCCTCCTATCCAAGGTTAATTTTGTTAACACAGTCTCAAAGTTTCACAGTATAATCTAATATCTTACAAAGGTTCCCCTTAAGTCTATATAAAATGAAAAAGTTTTAACTCTAACGCACAGTGAAACTACATACAATCAGAAAAAGTATCAAGTAAGAATTACGTTCACAGTATCCAATTCATTTATATTTGGCAAATTTGGAGAAAATACTTTATTTTCTCTATCCTATCTTAGTGAGTCCAAATTTTTATACCTAAAGCACTTTCTATCATAACTTGCATTACCAACCTAAAAATATCTTTTAAGACCATATAACATTTTCTTAAATAAACAAATTAAGTTTTTGTCTCACAACCTTAAAAATTTTACATCTCTTTAGTAAGTTTCTTTTCTGAATTTGGTAACAAAAAAGATGGTATAAATGTCTAGTCTTCAACCCCTATTAGATGATAAAATATCACCTAGTAAGCATGACGTTCATGGCAAACAACTATCAAAACTATAGGAAAGACAGAGAGAACTGGCTACCTGGATCATCAGCCAAGATTCCTCTGAAATGTTTGGGCATCCATCTTTGGCATAAAGCCCTAGAATATATAAAAGATGTATCTATAAAGCAGGAATTTTTAAGGACTCTCCTGCCTTGTCTTGGCATTGTTCATCAGTTGACTTCTTTTGTGACCTGCTTCTCCAAATTGGAGAGCATACTGTCAGCAATTGATGCAAGCACACTTTCTTGCCTCATGGTTAGCTTTGCCACACTGAAATCAAACTCCATATGGAGGTTCTTTGATGCCCATCATCATTTTGTGAAGTAGATTGGTGCTGTCAGGAACAAATGTGTCTCACTGCCATAAAAGGCTTATGTTATTAAAACACCTTAATGTCATATTCTATAGCTCTCTGGACTATTTGAATATGACCTGTCTATCTAAAATATATTTCTGTTTAACCTTTAAAACATACCTAACATGAATTGACTGATATAGGTGACTAACTACTAACCTGTCTTTCTTAGTTATGGTAAAGAGTGTGTAATACTAGCTTTTAAAAACTCTAACTTTAGTTTTCATTTTTAATTTGCTGCAGAAGTACAATGCCTTAAACAAGAAAAGAAAAATATATAGAGTATGTTATAACAAAAATAATCTTAAATTGTATCATTATACAATAATCCATACCAATGTAAAATATTTGAGACTATTAGTTGCATTTTAGTTTAAAAGTAGATACAATTAACTACTCTTTTTTCCTATTATTCCTAAATCCCACATTCTTTCTTTTCAGAAAGATATTTCTTTTTTTTTAATTTTTTTTTTTCGGTTTTTCGAGACAGGGTTTCTCTGTGGCTTTGGAGCCTGTCCTGGAACTAGCTCTGTAGACCAGGCTGGTCTCGAACTCACAGAGATCTGCCTGCCTCTGCCTCCCGAGTGCTGGGATTAAAGGCGTGCGCCACCTTCTGAATCTAATTTCCTTCACATAGCTTCCTCCCTGATCATGACCAATAAGAACTTGCAACTAACTCCTCTAAACAATAACAAACATTCATAACCCATAGAATGACCAAAACCCATTCTCCCTGCCTCTTGGAAATGTGGGATTCATATTACTAAAATTACTTCCTGTTTTCTGTGGGTGAGGGAATCTTTAGTGGACCCTGGAAAAAATAGGATAATGGTCAAGTCCTGGCAGAACTAGTTGTATCATTTGCCATACAGTATCTGTGTGATGAGAAAATGCAGGGTTTATATGAAGTCCTGGCTGAAGTAGTCTGTGAGGCTGAACTTAGATAACCACTCTGAAGTGGTCATTAGCAGTTTGTAGTCCAAAACTGATCTTTGGGTTGTTTTGTCAAATTAATGTTGTTACCAAAGTCCAGGTAGATTTGTCATTGCAGGGCCTCCTCATTTTTTTGGAGACTTCAAAGGTCACTGTTAGGAATGGATACCAGAAACTGAAGAAAGAAATTCGACAAGAACTTTATCATCTTTTAAGGTTTGAAATAAATTAATTATTTCTTGAGTTGTTAATCCAGTTGTGGGCCATAACCAGTTAATATCTTTCAGTAATTTTTGAAAATCATTAAGAGGGATGTGGTGGGGGAGGACTGCAGATATGGAGAGGCTGCTCCCAGGTCTCTGGTGCTTTGTGGGTGGGTGTGGGGGTGGGGCTAGGAATGTGCCTCTGGGGACTATAGTCTGAAGAGCAGGGCCCTCCAGCAGGGAATCCAGACACTCACCTCTCCAGGGGCAGTCAGGCCCTAGGTTCAAGTAGTCACAGATGTGGTGGATGATGGTTGAAGGTGTGGAGAAGCTGTTCCCAGGTTTCTGGGGCTTTGTGCGTGGTGGTGGGGAATGAGATGTGCCTCAGGGGCCTCCAGTCTAGAGAGTTTGGCCTCTGGTCTTGAATCCAGACCCTCTCCTCTCCCCAACTTGCATTTTCAAAAGCCAAATTCAATTAATATTTGTCTGACTCCTTGATCTGATACTATTCTATTTACTGCCGAAGTCAATACTGGTAAACAAACAAACAAACAAAAAATCAGCGAAGGCTTCTCTATGGCCTTACATAATTAAGTAAATGATTCAGACCTCTACCTGGATTTTTCAACTTTGTCCCAAGCACTCAAAGTTACTAAATAATACAGGGCCAAGAAGTGATCATAAAATCCATGCTGTCTTTGCAAATCTGAATGTAGACTTTCACTGAGAAACATATATTGGGAAATGCAAATACCTCTAGACCTTTTTGATTGTTCTATGGCCCTAGCTTCCTCTTTCCACCATGTTCTCTGTTGTAACTGAGGAACAGCTTCCAATATTGCTGTAGCTAAATTTTTCCAGTCTTGGGGAATAATTCTGTTCTCAAGTGCCCATAAATTTAACATCTGCTTCAATAGGATGAATGCACAATATATAAAATGACCATTTTAAAAAAAAAAAAATCTCCTGAAATAAAATATTTCCATAGGATTCCATTTAACTTCTACATAACCTTAGGGTTGTTTGTTGTTCCTCTGTAGTAACTGGATAACTAAGGATGGTTTTCTGATAACCTTGGACCATCCCTCTTGAGTTCTATCATGACGCGTCGCAGTAGGTTCTTGTTTAAATTCTTCTGTCTGTGCTTGAGTACTTTTCTTATTTTCTTTAATAAGTCTTTCTAAGACTTGTACCTTATCAGTCAACTTTTCATAATTGGCACAAGAATCTAGTATGGTTATTATAGATCAGATATTAATTACCGGACAGATAGTATTTATAATCAGTATTTTATTGTATCAGTCTCAGTTAAGTCATTTATCTTTGCGTTTTCTACTTCTATTTTCAAGCCATCTAAAGTAGCACTGTACAGACTCCTACCTTCCTGCATTTTGATATTTTCCATTCTTAACATTGGAAAGATTTTTGTTTTTTAATAATATCTAACTATCTCCTGAATAATTTCCCATATGTCTCACCAAATCTGTTGACGTCTCAACTTGTCTGCAGCAGTGACATCAGTGTCAAGCTCGGGTTTTTTTCTTCAATTTCTGAGTGCAAGCCCACCCCCCAGATTCCCCACAAGGAGTACACATAAGAGGTATCGGCATCTGGAGCAGTGTCTTTTGAGAGCCTTTTGAGCGACAGCCTCCTGTGGCAGTGCTGGATTGCATTGCTTCTCTGTTCATGTAGTCGTATCCCATGTTGAAAAATCAAATGTTGTTTTCTGTTGACTTATCAGCTGCACATGAATTTAACATTTTATCTGCCAACTGTGGTCTCATGTTCCTGTAATCAGCACCCCATAGTCCACTCATTGTGGCCTGGAGGGACTTCTTATCCTGCAACCCTAACTTTTGTATGGCCTCTATATGTAGGTTTCAACTAAGTCATTATTATTGTATTCATCCACAAAGACTTGGCAGTTTGAGATGGGGTCAAAACCTGCTAGATCAGAGAAGCCAAGAAGCCAGCAGTTGACCTTCTTTTCTGCTAAGAGACCCATCAAGAAGGTATCATTCTCCACACATCCCAGACTAAAAAAATGGCAAGTCCACTAAATCCATATTACTACTTCTTATGTATCTTTTTATCCATTTTGCTGGGTCCTCTGTATATTCTATGGATAATTTTTTGTCAACTAGTCACTGGCTCTGCCCAGATCCAAGGTTAATTTTTTAACAGTCTCAGAGTTTCACAGTGCAATCAAATAACCTGCAACACATTACCTTACTTGTGGTATTTAGATTAAAGTTTTTATTTATATCATTTGAAAAGCTGCATGCTTTAATCCAGGAACAAGGAAGTTTATGGGCAACATACAACAGACTCAGGCATGAGAGCCAAATCATCTACTTCAGCACTTTTGGAGGCATCATTTCTGTTCAGCTGGGGATACACACTGCAATGAAGAGACAATGAAAGTCCTTTACTAAACAGTCATTCTGGCACCTTCTTGAATCATCTTGGTCACAGCCTGTGATTCCAGAAGGTATTCTGTATTGAAAGAATTATTCTTCTATGGTTTCTGATGTCAAAATGAAGTAAAATTCTTGATGATCACATTAAGATTGTACAGGGCTCATGCTGGGAATGGCATGGCAGTTCAATCAGAAGTGCACTTTGTTGGTTTCAGCAAAATCTACAATCCATCATTTTCCCTATAGTGTGTATTTTTTGAAAAAGTCAAGGTGTTTTCTTGACAAAGTTTTCAAACTGGAAACGGGGTAAGACCATGTAAGGGTGACTGATCTTGAGCTGTCTATCCTTAATCATCAGTACCTGGTCATCTTTGAAAACTTGAATTTGGTGTACCTCATAGAAATTTTCAAACCTTGATTCCAGTGGAGCAGGACTTCATATGTAAAAGCTAGGCAGGCTACATCTTTCGTTTGTCTTCCTCCCCAATGATGGCTAAGTCAATGTTGGTGTTATTGACTCCCTTCCTACTAGACAAATCCCTTGTTACAGTTCACTTTCAACTTGCTCCCAGGAACATTCCTTATTTGAGAACTTGGTATTTGGGCTGTGTCCAATCACAACAGCTTCCAAATATTGAAGTTGATTCCCTGGTGCTGGCTGTCTTATCTCACCAACTGATACATGTGCATCATCACTCTCAGTGACAGATACATTCACACTCACTGGTATGTAAATTTTAAACACAGAGTTCCAATTTACTGTTCTGCTCATTAGACTGTTATCTCTGAATTACAGGCAGAATAGAATATTAAATATCATTTTTAGGTTTAGACTTCTTTAGCATGAAAAATCATAAAGTTTCAGATGCATACAGGTGTTTGGAAAATCTACTTTCCAAAGTGTTCAGTCAGGCTGTCTTTTTTGGCAGGATTTCTTCTTGGTTATTTCTAGTATCAAGAAGTGCGGCTGAAAGAGCAGAATATTGTTATTTTACCTAAAATGTCCAATTATCTTATGAAACGCTTCCTTCAAATTGTACTAATCATACTTTGCATAACTAAACTCATATTAATGACTCTGGTTCTACTATTGTTGGTGGAGACAACGTGTTTGTTCCTGGCTGCCGAGAACCCAAAATACAGAAACTACATTAATAAAATTGCTGCTTGGCTCATTAGCTCTAGTTTCTTATTGGCTAGCTCTTATATCATAAATTAATACATTTCCATTATTTTATATTTACTATGAGGCTCATGGCCTACTGGCAAGTTTCCGACTGGTGGATCACATCTTTCTCTTCTGGTAGCTACATGGCATCTCATTGACTTTGCCTTCTTTATCCTAGCATTCAGTTTAGTTTTCCCGCCTTCCTTTACCTATCATAGGCCAAATGGTTTCTTTATTCATTAACCAACAAAAGCAAAACATATAGAGAGGGACTTCCCAAATTATTCCCACTTAACTTTAGCATAGTGAAACTACATATAACAAAAGATTTATCAAGTAAGAATTACAGTTACAATATTTATATCTACTTTATCTTTTATCATAATGAAGGAAAACTATAATTATAACTATCTATTCTTCAACTCCATCAAAAACCCCAGAAGGATATAATATTACCTAAAAGAAAGTGCATTATAAGCAATTTCCAAAGCTAGAATTGTCAGAGACATTTTGTTACCTGAACAGTTACCCAAAGATCTTCTGTATTGTTAGAGCATCCATCTTTAGTCTACAGGCCCATTATATCTGGCAGAATTTTCCATAAAGCAGGAATTCTTTTTTGAGATGAACAAAGGGAACCTTTATTTGTTGCTGGTAGGAATGTAAACTACTTCAACGTCTATGGGGATCATGGTAGAGCATTCTCACAAAACTAAAATTAGATGTAATGTATGATCCAGCTATATATTTACCTGAACAATTCCAACTTAACATATCACAGAGATATTTTCATGTCTGTGTTGGTGATGGCACTATTTACAATAACTAGGCCATGGCACCAACCTAAGTATTCAAAAACAGTAGAATTGTTAAGGAAAATCAGCAGATATACAGAGTGACTTCCCACACCATTTCCCCTTTTCTGTCCAAACAAAAAGAAGGATTTACCTATAAATTAGTAAAATGACATGCAACAAAAGAGTTATCAAACAAGAATTGCAGTTATAATATTTAATCCATTTAATCAAATTAAAGAAAATACTCTATCATTTATCCTATCTTGTGAGTCTAAAGTTTTATATTTCATCTATCTTTTATCATAACTAAGGAAAACTATAATTATAACTATCTGTTCTTCAACTGCTTCAAAACTACAGAAGGATATAATATTACCTAAGTGAACAGGAAGTGCATTGTAAGCAACTTTCAAAACACTAGAAATGACAGAGACATCTCACTGCCTGAACAGTCACCCAAAGTTCTTCTGTAACATTGGGGTATCCATCTTCATCCTACAGGCTCATAGTATCTGGTAGATTTTTCTATGAAGCAGGAAAGTTCAAAGACAGTTCTGCCTATATTGCCACTCTGTTCATCACTATATTCCGTATTCTGTAGAATGTTTGACAGACTTTTTCATGAAGCAGGAACCCTAAAGGATTGTCTCGCCTATTTTAGACAAACTCAGCAGTCATTTTACCGTGGTTCCTGCAAGTCCAGTCAAGCAGTTCAGGCAAGAGCAGTTTTTTATCCAAATGCCTACAAGACACCATAAGGAGCCTTCATCAATGCCCATCTTCCTCTTGAAATAGTTTAGTGCTGCCAGGAGCAGCTGTGTCTCATTGTCATGAAATGTTTTAAGTTCTTAAACATTTTAAATGTCATTTTCTGTATGTCTTTGAAAGGATTATCTATCTATCTAACTGAAATATATCTCTACATATCTAGAAAACCTAACTAACATGACTACAAGCTTGACTAATATAGGTGACTATTAACCTGTATTTCTTAATTATACAACACATTTTTAAATGAGGTACATAAAAACAATACCTTAATCAAGAGCAGACATACATATACACAGTTTAACAAAATTTTCCTTAAATTTGTATCAATAGACCAAGATCCATACCAATGCAAAGTATTTATATCTTTAGCATATCCCCTTTTAAATGTAAACGAACATTTATAAACAATCATTTAGTGAATTTTGGTGTAATTCTCTCAAACAGCTTCCTGCTTTTTGGGCAAAGTAATTTTTCTGGGGTGTCACAGAGATATTCTGAAGGGTCTTGGTTCATCAAACCTCATTAGCCTTGAAGGAATGCATAGGTTCTCTACCTCTGTGGAAACAAAAGCAGAACCTCTTTTCCAAAGCAATAAATTTTGAAGTCAAGATACCTTTAAAATTCATATGTTGGTTTTGCTTAGCAGCCTGTACAATGACATCTCTATTTAGCTCCTTCACAGTCAAAAACTTCAAAGAAAAGACAATAATATAGGTAATCCAGACACTCTGTGTCTTTTCCATCTTTGCATGGCTTATTTTTCTTACTCCTTTTAATCTATGACTATGTTTAGTTTTTCTCTCTAAAGGCTTTACCTTTAAAAAAAACATTTACTTCTTTTGATAACTGTCTATATTTGTTTTCTGTTTTTCTCTCAAGCCTACATATATTTATCCAATTCTGTGATCCATTTAAAAGTCTTTTTTATTTTTATCTGTTTTTATTGTATATTTGTAATTATTTTCTGAACAGAACCACCCTTTTATTAATGCTAAGTGGGTGAGGCTAGGACCATCTCTGCAGCATTGCCTGTTGATCCACCCAGTCCAACATGGCAGAGGCATGTTCACTGCCTCTGAGAGCCATTTTCTCCACCCCATATCCAGGGTTGGGTCGCAGCAGGTCTGTGTTGCCATTTAGCATGTTGTAGCACTCTTCTCACAAACTCCATTTAAATGCTGCATAGTTGGATCTACTAAAATTGTCAGAGTTGTTTGTGCAACCGGCATGAAGCAGGAAGCCTTCTTAAAGGAGCCAGGCAGTTTTTGCTGCTACCACTGAGTAAGAAACTCTTCTCTTAATAGAGTTGTTCTTCTGCTTGCTTCTAGCAAACAGAGCCCACCTGAGAAAATGCTGCAACCAAAAAGCTATGCTTAACTATGTTCTTTTGCATCTAGACTTTCTTTTTAAGCGTTCTCAGGTTTTCCATGGATATAGTCAACCTTGTATGCATGCCAATTTGTTGTTGGACAATGCTTGTTCATTCCCAGCTGCCCAGAACTAAACAGAAACTGTATTAATTAAATTGCTGCTTGGTCTATTAGCTCTAGCTTCTTATTGGCTAGCCCTTGCATCTTAAATTAACCCATTTCCTTTATTTTATATTTTACCATGAGGCTCATGCCCTACCAGCAAGGTTCCAGCTGATAACTCATGTCTTTCTCTGATTGGCAGCTACATCGCATCTCATTAATTGTGTCTTCTTTGTCCCAGCATTCAGTTTAGTTTCTCTGCCTAGCTCTACTCTGCCCAATTACTGGCCAAAGGGTTTCTTTATTCATTAATCAGTAAAAGCAACACATATTAAGAAGGACTTCCCACACAATTCTATAACAATTATTATTTATTTTACAAGAAAACATTGTATTATTCATTCAGATAGACAAAGGAAAAATTGCTAAGATATGTTATAAAATATTTACATAGCATTTATAAATTCTGGATTATATAGTTATAAAATGAGCACATCATTATCAAAGTAAAATGACATTCATAAATCAAAAGAAGTAATAAATTAATATTTTAATGTAAAATATCTGCTAAGGATATATGTATACATATATGTATATGTATAATATATATATATATATATAAACATGCACATACATATATACATACATCTATGAGCAATTGTAAATTTCTAGGACATGTTAGATAATAGTTAAATATCCTATTGAATTTCTGGACTATATCACAATATATTGAGACCATCCTTAACATGATTTTCATAAGTTTGGCATAGTAACAATTACCTTTATTTTTTATGCATTATGTAAGCATGATGGTCCCATCTTTGAGTATCATATTAGGATATCCAGTCACATACAGATTACTGATGATATCTTACTTTTGTTTCCTTAAGCATGATATTTAAGATTTGGAATTAGGTTTGGGCTTAGGTGTAGTATAAATTAGTATTTGGGAGTCATAGACTAATTTTTTCCCTAAAGTATATCACAATACAAATGTTTAGGAGAACCTGACAGAAAACTAGTATTAGTTATGTAATGCTACGAGTTTTTAATTGTAAAAATCTAAATCTCAAGACAATTTCTTGTGGTGATTTGCACAGATATTCATGTAGTCATGTATCCTTAGAACATATTTGTCATGTTCATTTAAGTCAGATAATTTGGTCTCATGATCCCACTGTATAATTTAGAATATTGGATTAACATTAGCTGACTGTAAATGCTAATTATTCAACTCAGAATAATGTAGAACAGGTGAAAGGGCCATTTGCACAGATCATGTAACACCTATGAATTAGATCCAGACCATTTTACTAATCAGATTCTTAAAGGTGTTGACACTTATCTTTTGCCAATTGTAAATGCTTTACCAAAAACAACTGTGGTTTTGGCTTACCATTTTTATGATTCTAAATAATGGTTCCTGTTACTGTGTAGATGGTAAGAGCAACCTTCAAGCTTTTAATTGTAATCAATTACTATTGTTGAAATAGGGCGCCATTTGTAGTAATATAAGCGGAGGGGCTGTGTTCGCAGTACCCCGGCCGCCTGGCTAGCTTATGCCCCGAAATAACCACACACAAACTGTATTCATTTAAACAGTGCTTGGCCCTTTAGCTCTATCCCTTCCTGGCTAATTCTGATATCCTGATCAACCCATCTCTAATAATCTGTGAGCACCAGTCTTACCCGGAAGATTCTAGCCTACGTCCATCCTGGGTTGGAGCTTCATCATGTGTGTCTGCCCGGGAGTGGGGCATGGCATCTCTCTGAGGAGTCTGCCCCCGAGAGGAGAGCTGTCGAGTCTCTGTGCTCACTTCCTCTTCCTCCCAGCATTCTGTTCTGTTTACTCCACCCACCTATGTTCTAAGCTATGAGCCCAAGCAGTTTGTTTATTACATAGCCAATGAAAACAACAGATTGATATATAACACTCCCACATCATATTATAAATTCATAAAAATATGCTTGTAAATCATGGCTTACAATAAAATTTGTGTGTTGCTTTCTGAGACAGCATAACAATTATAAATTAAAGGTATATTGTATTGAACAGGACTCATCTTAAGATTTATCATAAATGTTGTAAATGTAGAAGCTAAAATGTAAAGTTATCTTAGTGTTTAACCTATGTTTATTCTTAACTGTTCCTATTTTCTTAACAAGAAAACTTCATTATAGCTAGCTTCATGGTATAATTATATGTAGGATCTGTAAACTGGGTACTTAGTGAAACAAATAATACTTAAATGAAATTAATTGTGTTGTATGTATTCATGACATCATTTTCTATACATAACACAATCACATAAAGCTGACATCCTTTGGAATGGTAAAATTCCCACTGTTCTTAATGATTCTAGTTATTGAATGTTGTATGCTCATAAATAAAGGAAACAATAAATTTTGGGAGACTCTCTAGATGTTATATCTATCACCCTAAAGATTGCTGTGGCCAGTTCGGCTGGTGTGACAGACCTGTCATTAATGTATCTTCCTTATCTCTTCATGAGAAATTCCTTGCTAAACCCATAGGCATGCAACTTCCTGTCATTTGGAATTTCTGACTAATTAGAATAGACCATACTAATTAGATTGTGAGATATCTCACCAAAAGTTATGTAGCAATGATATCATTAGCCTCTAGTTCAGATAACAGTAATTTGTTGTCTTTGTTATCTGCTTCTCAGATGTATCTAAGTGATAAGGAGATAAAAAATGGAAGTGTCAAAGGGAGAATGCTTTGATAATTATTAAATGAATATCTTGGAAATATAATACTAAAGTGATTGACTTTTATATTTTTTATATTTTAATACTTTAGGATTCCATTTTCATAACTAATGAATGTAATTAATTTATATTTGGTGTCATGAATATCATGGGTTGATTTATTTGAAAAACATTGAGAGGCTCCCATTTTCCTTTACATAAAATAGTTTCCTTTCTTATAGAAAATAGTTTCTTTTCTCATACAATGTATCCTAATTGCAGTTTCCCTTCCACATAATCCTTCTGCCTACTCTCCACCTCCAGTTCCATCTGGATCCACTCTTGTTCTGTGCCTAATTAGAAAAGAAATGGTTTTTAAGAGATAACAACCCTTGGCCTCCATGCCTTCTATATAAAAGTTGTTTGATAGCTTTTTTAGAGTAGAGCAGGGTTTAACTGAGGTTAGCACTTTCCTAAATTAGCTATAGGAGAATTTAGGGCACCAATCTCTTTATCAGGAAGGACTAAAAATCAAGTAAGCTGGGATGTGCCAACCCTATCTAGGAGGTCGGCAAAGTGATCCATATGTAGGACTCATCTTCTAACCAAATATCCTGCCAAATAGAAGATAATTGCAGGGAGTGGGCTATTGAGTTTGCCTCAGGAAATGGAGTGGAGATTAGAAGGCAGGAAACAAGGTTATTGACTGTGTGACTAAATTTCCCACTGGAAGTCCCAGAGAGTGGGGGCGATGACCCAGTATGCCAGTACATGGAAAAAAGTTGTTCCCACTTATCCATACTCTGCTGAATCTTGCACCAAGGGAGAATGCTCATGGTGTCACAAGAGATCTACTGTAAGAACAACCAATATACAAAATGTTGTAGGCCCAACACCTTGCCCTCTGGGTTTATCTCCATCAGAACACATACATTCTGGTAAATCAGTCTTCTGCTCTATCTGCTGAAATTTCATTGCATGATTTCTGTGGACCACAGCAACAACCAAACCTGACAAAATATAATATAATAATATAAAGGAAAAACAATCCTAAAGAGCCTGGACAAGACAATCTAACAGAAGGAAAAGAGCCCCAAGAGCAGGTACAAGAACCAGAGACCCACTGTACAGAGGTAGAATGAAACTAGGAGAATGAAAATGGAGGAGTGGAAGGAGAGGTGAAGCTCTACAGCCCATTTACCTGATTCTCTGCAGGGGTGTCCTATGGTATAGCAGGGAGTTCCTGTTGTAGTTGGAGACTGGGATAAACAAGAGGAAGTTAGGGATTGGGGAGGTGCTTTTGGTTTTCTGCTGAACAGCAGGGCATGAAACTGCAAGATAGAATCTGGGGAAAAGAGGGAGAGGTAAAAATCTGTAGTCAACATACCTAATTCCCTGTCTGAAATCAAAGTACATATTTTATTACAGTTGTTGTGATGAGCACTCTATAATTTCAGTTGCCAAATAATTATACATGTGAACTTAAATGTGTTGTTATAATATATAATTATAAAACTATAGAAAGATTGAACTTAAATAAAAGGTACACATAAAAACTTACCAATTTATCATTTTGATGATGAGAATGTTAGTAATTATACTATGACATTTGAAATATAAAATATTTTATTATTAAATATGGTAACCACATGTTATAGGCATGTCAAAGTACATTTCTCCAGTCTATATCAAGTCTGTGCCCTTTGATCAAGATCTTTATTTTCCCAAAACTTTATAGCAACTATCTTTATAGTATCTAGTTTCATGAGTCTGATTTTGTTTTCTTTTATTGAAACCATTTTTTCATATAATCCATCCTTATTATAGTTTTTTTTCTCCCTCCACTCCTCCTAATTCCTCCCCACTTACTCCCATCTGGATATACCACCCTCATGTCTCTCATTATTTATTGCTGTTCTAGTAATAATATCCAGGAATTGGAAACAATTTTAATGTCCTGCAACAGATGAGAGGATAAAGAAAATGTGGCATATTTATACAACGGACTATTACTCAACTGTTAAAACAATGAAATCATGAAATCCACAGCTAAATGGCTGAAAATAGAAAAATATCCTCCTGTGTGAGATAACCCAGAACCAGAAAGACCAATGTGGTATGCATTGATTTTTATATGGATATTAGCTGTTAAGTCATTGATAAGCAAGCTACAATCCATAGAACAACAGAGGACAGTTATAGAGTCAGGAACTAGAGAGGACATATAAATCTTTTTATCAAACGGAAGAAGAATAGATTGATAAGGATTGGATGGCTAGAATACAAAGAGCAAACAGAACAGGATGAGGTATGAAATAAGGGAAAAGACAGTTAAAATTAAGGGCTATTTTAGGGGTAGTATGGAAACCTCATACATTAGAACCTTTCTTAAATAAATCTCATTTTTAAATTTACATATAATTGGTATCAAAGTGTGTGTCTTTCTGTTTCTGGATTCCTTCACTAAACATATAGCATCTTATAGTTCAACACATGCTGCCACAAATTAAAGGATACTTTATGTATTATATTAGTAAGCATTATCTAGAGGAACAGAGCTAATAGAAAAAAAAGATAAAAATAAATGTTATTTTACAAAAAACAGCATGATTAGCTAAACATTGTCTCTCTGTATGCAAGAGAAGCTGTGAAACAATTGTTCAGTCTCTGCGACTGGCTAACTCAGCAGTTCCCATGTGACACTTAGGAATTGGAGGTTTTCTGGAGAGCCACTCATCCTCACTTTATATTGAAAGATCTCCTGAAGGAAGGTTCTGTTGTCAGGACAGGATAGCATTCACCACAACAACACTGGTGTAGATGTACTAATCAGCAAGGAGCGAAGGCACACATACAAAAGCAACATCACTTTTCCTTTAGACTGCCAAAGGAGTTGCTCCACCTGGAGGAAGTTGTTCCCCTTTCATGGTGTTTTGGAGGAAACAGAAGCATCATTGATCCTGGGTCTGATCAAATTCACAACAAAATTTATTACCAAAAGAATAACACACACACACACAAGTGCTCACATTATTTGTTTATAAGATTATCATAATAACCATAATGCATATACATACATGCTCACAACATTTGACATTCTGTGTCTACTTTCCTTCTTACTATAATATATGCATTCATTATACATATATATTTAGATTATGAAGGTTAGAAAGCCAGTACACTCTGTATTGGTTCCTTCTTTGTTTAATGTCATCACAATGAATGTTATTAAACTTCTTTATTTTCTACTCTATATTGTAAAATATTAACATAATAAAATTAAGATAAATACTAAATATTTCCCTCTCTTGCATTCTAAGAACTGTAATAGATTCATAAATTATTACCAAATAAAATGTGCATTATTACATAATATTTAAAGAAGGTTTTAAACATCAACTTGAGGAAACCATTGTTAATTTTTCCTTTTTATTACTATTCTGTTGTTTTCTCACACATTACATTCTGACTGCAGTTTCCCCTTCTTCTGCCCTAAGTCTTCCCCAATCTCCCCTCTCTCTAACCCCCCTCCATCTTTCCTCAGAAAAGAGAAGGCCTTCTAGTGACATCAGCGTCCCATAACATGCTACAATAAAACTAGGAACATCCTATCAAACTAAAGCTGAACAAGGCAACACAGTATGAGGAAAAGTATCCCACAAGTAAGCAAAAAGAGTCAGAGACTGCCCAGGCTTCCACTGTTAGGAATCTCACAAGAAAGCCAAGTTATTCAGCCATAACATATATACAGTGGACCCAGGTCAGACCCCTACAGGTTCCCTGATATCTGTGAGCCCAGTCAATTGATTCTGTGGGTCATGTTCTCATGTTGTCCCATACTCCTCTAGTTCCTTTGATCCTTCCTCTTGCTCCTCCTTCCTCATGCTCCTTCATAGGACCCTCAGAGTTCCTCCTACTATTTGACTGTGTGACTCTGCACCTGCTCCCATCAGACGCTGGATAAAATCTCTCTAGTTTTCTTGATGACAATTCTGCTTGGCTCTAGTCCCAGACACTCTTCAGGCAGGACGGACTGTAAGTCACATGTTTTGTATCTGGGTTGGTATCCCAATCCCTACCTGAGGCCTTGACTGGATATAGAAGATTGCTGGTTCAGGCTCCATGTCCCCCATTACTGGTTGTCTGTTAGGGTGACAATTCTAGATTCCATGGACTTTCCTTTAAGCTAATAGGCCAAACAATGTTCTAATTAGTACAGTCTTTGTGTGGTTATTTAGGGTTTGCATAGCTGGGGAACGAAGGTGCAGCCTCCAACTACAATTTCCCTTGCACTAGGATTCTGCCTTGCCCTAAAAAGTCCCCAATTCCAGTCATTTTTCTTAATATTTTCTCTCTCATTTGATTCATCTTGTTAGAAAACCCAACTGCCCCCAGTCCACCCACAAAAATCTACTCTATTTCTCCTTTGCAGGGAGATGTTTCTACCCCTCATAAGGCATCCTCACCACCTAGCCTCTCTGTAAAACATAGCATTGTTATCATTTACTATACGGTTAATATCCAATTATAAGTGAGTACAAACAATGTTTAACTTTCTGGGTCTAGGTTACCTCAATCAAGATGGTTTTTTTTGGTTCCATTCATTTGCCTGCAAATTTTATGATGCCATTTTTCTAACAGCTAAGTAATATTCCATTGTGTCAAAGTAACACATTTTTTTTATCCATTTTTCAGTTGAGGGACACCTAAGTTGTTTCCAGGTTCAGGATACTGTGAAGAAAGCCACTATGAACATGTTTGATTAAGAGTCCTTGTGAGAGGATGGAACATCTAAGTGCAAATACCCAGAGTGTTTTAGCTGGGCCTTGAGGTATATTATTTCCCAATTTTCTGAGAAACCATGATATTGATTCCAAATTGGCTCTACAACTTTATCCTCCCACCAGCAGTAGAGGACTTGAGTTTTGTGCAGGGTGATAGCTATGGATCTATTTGCATTCTTCTGCATGGTGACATTCAGTTGAACCAGCACTATTTGTTGAAAATGCTTTCTTTGTTCCATTGTATGTTTCTAGATTCTTTGTCAAAAATTAGGTGTTCACAGGGCAACAACAGTATAACCAAGAAGAGTCCCAATGAGTATCCAGTACCAAGTGTCGAGTAGAAGATAGAGGCTTTGAACCAGACCAATTACTTATTGCAAGGAACACTAACATGTAAAAATGTATAAACTACAAACTAAAGGGTATATATACTATGTGACTCATTGTGTCACACTACAGTTTCATGACAAGACATTTTATTCTGTATATTAGTTAGTTTGCTTTTGTTTGTTTTTTTTTAGTGTTGTTCTCTTTTAAATTTTATTTTTGGGGAGGAGTTTGCAAGGACAGAGGGCAGATATGACAGGATGAGAAGAAGAAGGGATTGGGATGCATAACATGAAACCCACAAAGAATCAATTTAAAAAGTTAAAAAAAACGGGTGTTCATAGATATGTGAATATTTTTCTGGGTCTTAGATTCGATGCCACTGATCAGCGTGTCTGTTTTTATGCCAATATCATTCAGCTTTTATTATTACAGCTCTATAACATAGCTTGAAATCAGGGATTGACAGACCTCTAGTGTTGATGGGGTTTCTGTCCTGCCCAGTTCCTGCAATTGTTAAGTCCCAAAGAATCACACAGAGGTTTACATTAACTATAAACTGATTGGCCCATTAACTCAGGCTTCATATTACCTCTTATAACTTTTATTAGCCCATTATTCTCATCTGTGTTAGCCACATGGCTTGGTACCTTTTTCAGTGAGGCAGTCACATCTTGCTTCTTCTGTGTCTGGGCCAGAACTGCAGAGGAATGTGTTTACTTCTTCCCAGAATTCTCCTGTTCTCATTCACCTGCCTTTACTTCCTGTTTGGTTTCCCTGCCTAAACTTTTTGCCTGGCCAATCAGCGTTTATTTAAAATATAATTGACAGAATAATTGGGTTGATTAGCCTTTTACAGTCTAGTTTCTTGAGTTCTTTATATATTTTGGAGACCAGACCTTTGTCAGTTGTGGGGTTGATCTATAACCTTCAGGGAATCTGGAACACTATGAAGAGACCAAACCTAAGAAAAATAGGAATAGAAAAAGGAGAAAATTCCCAGCTCAAAGGCCCAGAAATTTTTTTTAACAAAACCATAGACAAAATTTACATTTACCTAACCTAAAGAAGGACATGCCTATAAAGGCACAGAATGGTTACAAAACACCAAATACATTTGACCAGAAAAGAAACATTCCTCGTCACAAAATAATCAAAACAAACACAGATCAAAGAAAGAATATTAAAATTGGCCAGAAAAAAAAACAATAACTTATGAAGGCAGGCCTATTAGAATTATACCCAACTTTTCAATGAGACACTAAAAGCCAGAAGGGACTGAAGAGATGTCCTGCAGACTCAAAGAGACCATGGAACCTACTCAGACCCCAATGTCCAGCAAAATTTTCAACCTCATAGACAGAAAAAAATATATTCATGACAAATTCAAATTTAAACAGTATGTAACCACAAGTTGAGCTCTACAGGACATACTAGAAGAAAAACACCAACTTAAGAAAGTTAACTACAGCCATGAAAACAAAGGAAATGATAATCTCACACCAGCAAGTTTAAATGAAAACACACACACACACACTCACTACCACCACCACCAAAATAACAGGAGCTAACAATCACTGATCATTAATCTCTCTCAATATTAGTGTACTCAATTCCCTAATAAAAATCCACAGGTTAAAGAAATAGATTTATGTGGGAACAGCAGCCCCGAGTTATGATACCCCTGCCCCAATTTGAGGTGCTTATCTGCAAAGAAAACATATTAAAAACCCTCTGTTCCTGTAGTGGAGGAAGGAATTTTGAATGCAAGGTGACTGTTCTTTGATCTTTGCCTGGGTCATGTTACAGTTCCTTCACAGACCCCTACTTATTTGGCACCATTGTGTAAACGCCAGCCCCAACAAAACAATAAAGAAGCGGTTCCACCTCAACCTCGTGCTCTTTGCATTCATTCAATCAGGAGACCCTTCACCGATATATTCTTGGACTTCAGGGCTGTGCTGGAGCGGCAGATTCAAAAACAGAATCCATCCTTCTGCTGCATACAAGAAACACACTTCAACGTCAAAGATAGATATTACCTCAGAGTAAATTGTTGGAAAAATATTTTCCAAAGAAATGGACCTAAAAATCAAGCTGATGTAGCTATTCTAATATCTAACAAAAAAGTTTTCAAACAAAAATTAATGAAAATAGATAGAGGATATTTCATACTCATCAAAGGAAAAATCCACCAAAAGGATGCTTCAGTTTTTGACATCTGTGTCCCAAATCCAAAGGCACACAAGTTGTATCAAAAATATAACTAAAACTTAAATCATACATTGAAATTCACACATTAATAATGGGAGACTTCAGTACCCCACTCTCACCAATGAACATGTTATCTAAACAAAAACTAAGTGGAGAAATATTGGAGAAACTCAGATCAATTCTAATAAAATCATGAACAACACAAGGCTGACCAGTCTCTAGATATCTATTCAATATACTACTTGAAGTTCAAGCTAGAACATTAAGGAAACTGAAGTAGATTGAGGGATACAAAGTAGAAAGGAAGATGTCAAATTATGCTATTTGCAGATGATATGATAGTATACGTAAGAGGCTCTATAAATTCTTTCATATAATGCTTACAGATGAGAAACACCTTCAGCAAAGTGAATGGATACAAGATTTACTGATGAAAAATGAATAACCTATATACACAAATGATAGGCAAACTGAGAAAGAAATCATGGAAATGATATCCTATATAATATACCAAAATCAATATAAAATACTGTAGGGTAAATGTAACCAAACAATGAAAGACTTTATGACAAAAACTTTAATTCTTTGAAGAAGGAAATTAAATAATATATAAGAAGATGGAAAGATCTCCAATGCTCAATGATTGGCAGGATTAACCTAGTAAAAATGGCCATCCTGCCAAAAGCAATCGACAAATTCAGCACAATCCCTTTTAAAATTCCAATAAATGGGGCAGGAGACTGGGAACAGACGAGAGAGGAAAATTGGAGTTTGGATGTAAAATAAATAAATGAATAGATAGATAAATAAAAAATAAAAATAGTAGCACAGTTCTTTATGGACCTTGAAAGGATACTCAACTTCATATGGATAAACAAAAACTTAGGGTAGCTAAAACAATACAATAAAAGAACTTCCAGAGTTTTGCTAGGGGAGAGGCCACTTGTTCGTCCTGACTGCCCAGCTAGCTTACATCCGAAATAAACACAGAAATTGTATTAATTAAATCACTGCTTGGCCATTAGCTCTAACTTCTTTTTGGCTAACTCTTACATATTAGTTTAACCCAACTCCATTAATCTGTGTATTGTCACGTGGCTGTGGCTTACCAAGAAAGATTCTAACTCGCGTCTGTCTCAGGCAGAGGATCAATGGCTTCTCTCTCTGACACTGCTTTCTTCCTCCCAGCATTCAGTTTTGTTTTTCCCCACCTAACTAAGTTCTGCCCTATCAAAAGGCCAAAGCAGTTTCTTTATTCATTAGCCAAAGAAAGCAACACATAAACAGAAAGACTTCCTACACCACTGGATTTATGTTGTTTGTAGGAAATGGATACAAGTAGAGATAATAAGATTAAGTAAACTGTCACACTCAGAAAGATAAGTATCATGTATTATCCAATATGTAGTTCTGAAGTAATAAGGGTGGTGGCGGGGCTGCGTCCCCAACACCCCAGCCGCCTGCCCGGCTAGCTTATGCCCGAAATAATTACATGGAAACTGTATTCATTTAATCACTGCTTGGCCCATTCTCTTCTAGGCTAATTCTCACATATTAATTTAGCCCATTTCTAATCATCTGTGTGTAGCACCCCAAGGTGCGCTTACCGGGGAGATTCTAGCCTATGTCCATCCTGGGTCAGAGCTTCATGCTGGGAGCGGGGCATGGCGTCTCTCTCAGGCGTCTGCTCCTGAGAGGAGAGCTGTCGCGTCTCTGACCTCACTTCCTCTTCCTCCCAGCGTTCTGTTCTGTTTACTCCTCCCACCTATCCTCTAACCAATAAAATGGGCCAGGGCAGTGCCTTTATTAGCCAATGACCTTCCGCCATCATTTCCCCTTTTTTGGTTTAAACAAATAAAAAAGGATTTAACATAGCAAAATTACATATAACAAAACAGTTATCAAGTAAAAGTTACAATAATCTTTATCATAACTAAGGAAAACTATAACTATAACTAACTATTCTTAACTCCATCAAAGACTCCAGAAAGATATAATATTACCTAAGTAAACAAGAAAAAGGCAACTTTTAAAACTCTAGAAATGACAGAGACATCTCGCTGACTGGACAGTCACCAAAAGTTCCTCTGTATCGTTGGGGCATCCATCTTCAGCCTTCAGGCCCATGGTATCCAGCAGACATTTCCATAAAGCAGGAAAATTCAAAGTCAGTTCAGTCACTATCTGTTGTGTCCTGCAGAATGTCTCAAAGACTCTTTCATGAATCAGGATCCCCAAAAGATCATCTCACCTTAGGCAAGTTCAGTAGTCCTCTCTCTGCGGGTTCTCTGTGTCCAGTTTATGCAATAGTCCAGGCAAGAGCAGTATCTTGCCCAAATGGCTATCAAACTCCATAAGGTGCCTCTTCGATGCCCATCTTCCTCTTGAAGTAGATTGGTGCTGCCAGGAGCAGAGTGTCTCATTGTCATGAAAAGTCCTCAGTTATTAAAACATTAAATGTCCTATTCTGTAATCTTTGAAAGACATGAAGAATGTCTATCTAAAATATATCTCTATATATCTAGAAAATCTAACTAACATGACTACAAGCTTTACTATTATCGATGATTATCCATTAACAACCTATATTTCTTAATTATACAGTACATATTTAAATGAACTACACAATCACAATACCTTAATCAAAATCAGAAACACTTATACATATAACAAAATTGACCTTAAATCTCTATCAATAAAGCAAAATCTATACTAATGTAAATTATTCATATCTATATCATATCCCCCTTTAAATGTAAAAGAATGTTTATAAACCATATTTGGGAATATGGACGCAGTTTTTTCTCTCCAAACTGCTTCCTGCTGAATGGGGGCGTCGTTAATTAGGTCTTTCATGGTATAACCTGTGTGCTAGTTTCATCTCAGTTGGCAGTTGAGCGAAGCAATTTTTTGAAGGCGTGCACAGGAACCATTCAGGAGGACGTGGTCCATCATACCAAATCGGAATAGAAGAAATGAACAGCGTCTCATCCTCCGTGAAAACAAAATAAGAAACTCCTTCCCAAAGTATCATATCCTTAGATCTTAATTCAAAATATCTTTGTTGGATTAGTTCAGCAGTATTTATAAATAAATATCTTTTAGAAGCTGTTGCTCCTTCCTCAGCATTCAAATAATTCAAAGAGAGCATAATAGCATACAGTATCAAGATTCTCTGTGTATTTTCCATCTTTGTACAGCTTTGTTTTAACCTCTATTTCGTTTATTTTTACTTTTAACTCTTTGCTTTTTGAGACAGGTTCTGTATCTTTGACCTGAAGTAACTCTGTAAACCAGGTTGTCTTTGAACTCTCAGAGATCCGCCTGTCTCTGCCTCCCAGGCATTCAGGATTAAAGGTGTACACTACTACACCTTGAACTCACAGAGATCTCTTTGTCTCCACCTTCTAGGCACTGGGATTAAAGGCGTGTGCTACCACTCATAACAACTCTTCCTTTTTTTTTTTACTTTAAGAACTTCAACTTTTAGTCTGCATATATTTTTAACACACTGTAAACCATTTAAAAATTTTCTTTGTCTTTGAATCTCTCTTTACTGTATATCTCTCTTTTTCTGACCACATGAGTCTTTAATTTACCAAGCAATGTCAGTAGAATTAAAGGCGTGGCTTTGCCAGCTAGATCCAGTCCATTCCTTAGCTTTCCAGCCTCATGGCTGAGGTACTAGCTGTAGCCAGCAAGCGAGCTTCAGCAGCCTGTGCTAGCAAACCGCACAAACCGCCTGTGTAAAAGAGTCAGAGTTTGTCCTGGCAGGACAGCCCGGAAAGCCGGCATTTTTAAACGGCGCAGCTTTTTTCCTGCTACGGCTGAAAATCGAAAAGCATGCATTCAGCTTTTCGTCAACACCATTTAAGTGTTTCGTGGCAGGACCTCTTAATGAGCTGCAGGCTTTGCAGCTAAAGCTGAGTCAGGAAGCCTCTCTTAGATGAGGCGCTTGCTTGTTAGCAAGCAGAGCAGACCCGAGAACACAGCCAGTCTAGTTGCCATCAAACAAGTCGTAGCACTTTACTCCAAATGCTCTATTCAAATTCTCTGTCTCCCGCAGGAGCCAGACAGAGATCGCAATGGCAGCACAGCCCCAGGAAGTTGCGCTTTAAAATGACACAGCGTTTTTTTCTGCTACTGTTGCCGAATCAGGAAATCTCTCTACAGCATGCCACCAACAAACAGCAAAAATCTGTGTTAAACTCTCGCTCCCTTATTTTTAAGCCTTCTCAGGTTTTTTAAGTGGGTTTAGTTGTCCACACATCTGGGCGCCATATGAAGTAATAAGGGTGGCGGCGGGGCTGCGACCCCAACACCCCAGCCGCCTGCCCGGCTAGCTTATGCCCGAAATAATTACATGGAAACTGTATTCATTTAATCACTGCTTGGCCCATTCTCTTCTAGGCTAATTCTCACATATTAATTTAGCCCATTTCTAATCATCTGTGTGTAGCACCCCAAGGTGCGCTTACCGGGGAGATTCTAGCCTATGTCCATCCTGGGTCAGAGTTTCATGCTGGGAGCAGGGCATGGCGTCTCTCACAGGCGTCTGCTCCTGAGAGGAGAGCTGTCGCGTCTCTGACCTCACTTCCTCTTCCTCCCAGCATTCTGTTCTGTTTACTCCTCTCACCTATCCTCTAACCAATAAAATGGGCCAGGGCAGTGCCTTTATTATCCAATGACCTTCCGCCATCTTAGTTCCTAGATATTATATAGATATTTTAGCACCATATATACCTGTGACATGAAAATAGAAGCAAAACTGTCCATGGGAGCAAAGTAGACTAACAGAGATAGGATAAGGGACATATATCCAGAGTGCATGCATTTATATCAGAACATCCTTATGTATTCTTTTGAGTGGGTGAATTGGAAAAAAGTTTGAATCAGCTAAGGCTATGCAGTGAAATGTATAAGCATTTACAATTTAAGGCATTGCTTACAATGATATGGTCCTGTCCTATATATGCAATTTTTTTTCAAATGGTAGTTCAAAAATGAGTTAGGATCAATACTCTAGGAGGCTTATTAAAATTTTTCCTTCCTATGCTCATCATAAACCTATTGTATCAAACTGCAAAAGCAGTTTTCTGATGATCTACATATTTACCAAGCTTTGCAACAGTGTTGGAATAATCCTTACTTATAAGAGACCAACAAAGAATCATGATATTTTAAGTATTATGTACTATAATAAAATTATTTTGGGAAAAATCCCTAAAAAACAGAGAGGGTATTTAAGTAAGGGCTGAAAGTGAGCAATATAGAGAAAATATCACTGAAGATGGGAAGTAGTATATATAGTTAATAGGTAGACTAAATCTTAGTTGTTCTTGCATCTCTTCTTTTTGCTTCTTGAAACCCACCAATAACCAATTTTTTCCATGCTCACAAGTCCGTTGATTTAGTAGATAAATATCAATAATGACTTCTAATTATATATTTCTTATATGTCAAAATATCTCAGTTGTGTAAATGAGTGATAGCACTGAGAAAATGAAAGTAATTAAATTACTAAAGCACCACATAATCTTTTCGCATCTGATCACAATAAACTCAATTTACAGGATATTAATGTCTTGTGATCTTTTGATGTGGCGGGAGATAGCTATATCAATTTTCAGACACATAGCTATCCTAGTTGATCCCTTAAAGAACAACCTGATTTGGGGAACCAAAGTGTATTGATTCAGAAGTTAAAGCATGTTTCCCTGAAAATATTCATTTTTTTAAAAAATAATATCAATATATTTTTGTGTCTAATACTTAAAAAATCAAGTATAGGTATTCATAATTGTCATCCAATGTATGTTAAGTATTAAGCCAAATGATGATAAGGAGCAAATATGATGAAAACTCATAAACATGTAAAGAAAAAATGAAAAATCAGGAAAATAGCAATGCTTTGGAAGAAGATTCATCATAATTATTTTGTAAACAGTTCATCTTGGTAATAGAAAGAAATCAGTGACACTGTAGAAGTGAGACTAATGCTTATATGTCAAATTTTGACATATAGCAATATGTGACTCAATTCAGTTATTTATTTGTATGCAACTAAATCATTGATCAAGAATTATATGTTAATGTGAATATTTTTGATGTTTTGTGTCTATGTACCATGAGCCAATTGGCAAATTACAAAAAAATACATAGAATTATTAAATTTTTAAACAATGCTAAGGAAGAGACTGCATCTTAAATAAAAATGATGGTAGTATTTATTGAGGGTTAAGGCAATATTTCTATATTTTGGCTAAGAATAACTGGGTATATACTATTTATGATTTTTGAGGAAATATTTTATCATAGACTATATTAGAATTATCTGCAGACAGTTAATAAATAAAATAGGGGAACAAATAGATAAACAGATAGATGTTTAAAAGAAGAAAATGATGTGATAATTGGATATCATGATTATAAAATTTGATAAGCCTTATTATTGGCTATCTGAAAGAAGGAGATACACTGGTGATGAAAGCATGGCCACAGAGACCCACATTGGAGTACTGGACTGAGCTCTCAAGGTCCAAATGAGAAGCAGAAGGAGGGAGGACATGAGCAAGGAAGTCAAGACCGCAAGGGGTGAGCCCACCCACTGAGACGGTGGGGCTGTTCTAATGGGAGCTCACCAAGGCCAGCTGGACTGTGACTGAAAAAACATGGGATAAAACAGTACTCTCTGAACATGGTGAACAATGAGGGCTGATGAGAAGCCAAGGACAATGGCATGGGGTTTTGAACCTATGTAATGTGCTGGCTTTGTGGGAGCCTAGCCTGTTTGGATGCTCACCTTACTAGACCTGAATAGAGGGGGGGAGAACCTTGGACTTCCCACAGGGCAAAGAACCTTGACTGCTTTCTGAACTGGAGAGGGAGGGGGAGGGATGGGGAGAGGTGGAAGGAAATGGGAGGAGGTGGAAATTTTTAAGAAAAAAATAAAATAAATGTAAAAAAAAGAAAGAACTAAAAACAGTGAAACTTGTAAATATCAAGTCAAAATCAAAATCATGAAGACTACAAGGCTACTTATTACAACCTCCAGAGTAAAATGATCCTAGCTCTTTCAGTTTTGATCTGCCTTGACTCCAAGTTAGGAATGAGTAAAAAGCGAAAGAACAAATTCACTACTATTTTGCTTTTTGCCTCATCTGCACGCCTTGTCACTTGGATAAAACAGACCATGTTAGAACCCCATTTCTTCATTTATCCTATCAAGTATTCTATCATTCTCCTTTAGAAACACCATTACAGACATACATAGGGTTAATGCTTCAT
This sequence comes from Microtus oregoni, assembly GCF_018167655.1. NCBI lineage: Eukaryota > Metazoa > Chordata > Mammalia > Rodentia > Cricetidae > Microtus > Microtus oregoni. The sequence continues at coordinate 1,946,527 of NW_024544152.1, read as the reverse complement.
AAGATATCTGGGTATCACACAATCCAATCTAATTGAAATGTTCAAACTACAATACTTCTATATTACTACTAAATGTAATTTTATAAAATAGTATTTCTAAAGCACACAAGCAAAATACAATTTTTAAGCATATATATATATATATATATATATGTTTGCACATCATCATTTTATCTATTGATATTATTCAGGCAAATGCTTACATGACTAAAAATTAATTTAATTTAAATTTAGTTCTTATTTATCAGAGTCTTATAACAAAACAATGATGAAATCAGTACCATGGTGATGGAAACTATATTCTGTATATACATGAAGGTTCTTCAAGGAAAAGCAATCAAGCAATTTTCAGCTCAATATCCCCTCAAGGAAAATCCTATCTCGCCATTAATTTATTATTTGACATTTTTGAAATCTAATTCAACTAACAGATAGGCACACTTTATCACTTGGCATACATGGAGACACAGACTGTCACAGATTAATCTTATACCTCTTGTTATCTCCTAGATACATTCAGGAAACATCAGTTCATAAGACATCTACATGTGATGTGGGAGGTACTTCTGTCTTAATGAAAAAAGAAACTTCCTTGGACTGTTGATAGGGCAAAACTTAGGTAAGCAGAGAAGACGGAACTGAATGCTGGGAGAAAGAAGGGCAAAGTCAGAGATGCCATGTAGCCACCAGAGACAGACGCTGGGAATTTTACCCAGTAAGCCACTGCCATGTGGCAATACACAGATTAATAAAAATCGGTTAAATTAATATAAGAGTTAGCCAATAAAAAAGCTATAGCTAATGTGCCAAGAAATGATTTAATTAATACAGTTTCTAGGTGATTATTTTGGGCCTAAGCTAGCTGGGCAGCAGGGATGAACAAGCAGGCCCTCTTCCTACAAATATGTATCAGACTCAACAATCTAAAATTTTCTTACTTTGAAACAATTGTTTCATATTATGGAGAACAGTTGGAACTACTTAAATTAGGGGAATATATTTGAGAATACTTTATCTTATAATTTTAAATGTATATAATTTTTTATTTAAATTTATTTATTAAGGATTTCTGCCTCGTCCCCACAACTGCTTCCCATTTCCCTCCCCCTCCCCCGATCAAGTCCCCCTCCCTCATCTGCTCGAAGAGCAATCAGGGTTCCCTGACCTGTGGGAAGCCCAAGGACTGCCCACCTCTATCCAGGTCTCGTAAGGTGAGCATCCAAACTGCCTAGGCTCCCACAAAGCCAGTACGTGCAGTAGGATCAAAAACCCACTGCAATTGTTCTTGAATTCTCAGTATTCCTCATTGTCCGCTATGTTCAGCTAGTCCGGATTTATCCCATGCTTTTTCAGCCCTAGGCCAGCTGGCCTTGGTGAGATCCCAATAGAACATCCCCATTGTCTTAGTGTGTGGGTGCACCCCTCGTGGTCCTGAGTTCCTTGCTCTTGCTCTCTCTCCTTCTGCTCCTGATTTGGACCTTGAGATTTCTGTCTGGTGCTCCCATGTGGGTCTCTGTCTCTGTCTCCTTTCATCGCCTGATGAAGGTTAATATTCATGAGGATGCCTATGTGTTTGTCTTTGGATTCACCTTCTTATTTAGCTTCTCTAGGAACATGAATGTATATATATTTTTAAACTTATTGTCTGTTTTTTACTGGCTTGGCATTAATGTTAGCATTTGTTAACCAAGTTTCCATGAACATCCAATGTTAGTCACTGTAGCAGAGACTGCTTTTCCATTTTCCTGCTACCCAGAACTGAAATAATCACACAGAAACTGTATCAATTAAAACACTGCTTGGCCTATTAGCTCAAGCTTCTTATTAACTAATTCTTATATCTTAAATTAATCCATTCCTATTATTTTGTATTTTACCACGGGGCTCATTGTTTACCAGTAAGGTTCCAGGGTAGATATCTTTCTCCTTTGGCAGTTACATGGCATCTCCCCGACTCTGCCTACTTTTCTCCTCTATCTCTCCTTGGAATTCCCACCTTGACCTATTTTGTGCTACCATACTCCCAATTAGCTTCTTTATTAACCAATGGTAATAAAACACATCCAGAGCATAAAGTGGTGAATCCCACATTACTTACCATTTTCTGTCTATATAAAAATGAAGGTTTCAACTTTAACATAGCACGATTACATACAAAACAGTTATCAAGCAAGAATTATAGTTACAATATTTAGTACATTTATATTTGGCAAATTAAGGAAAATACTCTATCATCTATCCTATCTTTGTGTGTCTGAACTTTTATATCTAATTTATCTTTTATAATTTTAACTATCTTTCTTCAATCCCATCAAAGACTCCAAAAGTATCCACCAAAGACTCCAGAAGTATATAATATTACCTAAGTTAACAGGAAGTGCATTGTAAGCAACGTCCAAAGCTTTAGAATTGACAGAGGCGTATTAATGCCTGAACAGTCAACCAAAGTTCTTCTGTAACATTGAGGCATCTATATTAAGCCTACAGGCCCATAGTTTCTGGCAGACATTTCCATGAAACAAGAAATTCCAAAGACAGTTCTGCTTACTTTGGTAGTTTGTCAGTCACTTCTGTGACCTGCAGAATGTCTGGCAGACTCTTTCTTGTAGCAAGAACCTCGAACGATTGTCTCATGTTTAGGCAAGTTAAGCAGTCATTTCTATGTGAATCTCGCATGTCCAGTTTATAAAGCATACCATCAAGCAGTTCTAGGATCTGAAACTGAAAAGCTTCTTTAAAGTAAAGACAGGGTAAATAAGATAAAATGATAGCCTATTAAAAGGGCAAATAACTTCAACAATCCTACATCTGATAGAGGGCTAATCTCCAGGCTATATAATGAACTCTAAAACCTAGATGGCAAAATATTTAATAATCCCATTAAAGAATGGGATACAGATCTAAACAGAGAATTCTCAGCAGAAGAATCTTAAATGATCGGAAGAGATTTATTGAATTGCTCAACGTGCTTAGGCATCAGAGAAATCTAAATCAAAGCAACTCAGAGATACCATCTTCCACCTGTCATAATGGTTAAGGAAAAAAAAAACCACTGAGGATAGCTTGTATTGGAGAGGATATGGAGTATGAGGAATCCACCTCCACTAATGGTATGAATGCAAACTTGTATAGTCATTGGAAATCAGTATTGCAACTTCTCGGAAAATTGGGAATCAGTCTACCTCAAGACCCAGTGATACCACTCTTGGTCATATGCCCAAAATGTATGCAATCATATCACAAGGACACTTGTTTAACAGTGTTCATAGTAGCATTATTCATAATAGCCAGAACCTGAAAACAAACTCATGCCCATTAACCAAATAATGGATAAGAAAACTGTGGTCCATTAACAAACTGGAGTATTACTCAGTTGTTAAAAACAATGACATCTTGAAATTTGCAGGTAAATGGATGGAACTAGAAAAAAATCCTGAGTGAGGTCACACATACTCAGAATGATAAACATGGTATCTATTCATTCATAAGTGGATATTAGATGTAAATTCAGGGGAAGTGGCTTGGTCCTACCTCAACTTAATGTTGACTCCCCATGGGAGGCCTTAACCTTTCAGAAGAGTGGATGGGGAGATGTGCTGTCGGGCAAGAAGAGGGTTTGTAAGGAGAACTGTGGTTGGAATGTAAAATGAATAAAGAATAAATTTTAAAAAAAAATATTCCAACTGCTAAATAATTGACTGTACATTTATCTCTCAAAAAACATTGTGGTTGATAGCACACTTAAAATCTTACCATTCTTTAATTTCCCCTTTATAAGTCATGTTTCATTCTACAATTTCTTTTGCTATTGCTTGACATTTTCAGCATAGTTTTCACCATCTAGGTTGTCAAACTTCAATATTTCCCTTCTTGTAGTAACGACTAAGTGTATCTTTAATGTGAATTGATGTATATAACTCCCGTAGACTATAAACTTCAAAAGTTTGATACCATTGTTTCCTTCTAATATACCTAAAATCACTGCAGTAGGACTGACAATAAGATATATTTATAAGTGAGAAAATGAAGTGAGTTTGTGTTGCATGGTAGCGATTATGGCTTTAGTTTGAGGAACATAAGGATGATTGTAAAATAGCCCAGATGAGCTCCCAATTTTCTGATACACTCCAAAGTGTCTTGCTACCTAAGTGCCATATGGTAAATGCTGTCTCATTTTCTCATCCAAACTTTCTACAAAAATATTTAAATGTTTGGAAAATCAAATTTTACTCAATAAATATAATGGGTATTTTTTTAAAAACTTAAGCTTAACTACATTGTCATGGTACTTGCGAGCATCATCTTTCACTCTTAAACTTTGTCTCGTTTAGAGTTGAATTTATCTATGTTTGTTCTGACAATTCCTTAAAATATTTATGATGGCATTTTTTAAGAACTCAAATTGTCATTGACAATCTTAATATTAATAGCTTTCATTCAGATTTTGACAGTAAATTCTACCTTGATCTTCAGTGATTGATGCTGCCTGGAATTTATATTTGTTAATATTCTGTATTTTAATTTAAAATTTGAGATTTTCATACTAACTTTTGAAACCTTTGTAAGAATAAGTATACTGAAATCTTAAAAATTGATGCTTTTCTGGACCTATTAATTAATTCTGAATTAGGCATGGAGAAGGAACTAGCTTTTAAAAAAATGAGAAATGGTGTAAATGTAATATAGTGTTTAAAGATCTAATAGCTCACAATAACGATGCTGAAACGTAGTATGAATAAGGCAGAAAGACTCTCAATGTTCTTTCAGCCCTGGGCATCTTGTAAGCAGGGTTGGCCAGAGATGCTGATATGAGCTAAATAAATCCAATCACATCATTTTCATGATAGTCTCTTGAAATTGCAAATCATATCTAACTCATAGTCTATCTATAGTTCACCCTAAGGGAAGCACTGTGTTCCTTGGATCTAATTTTGAAGTCTCACTTAAAAATAAAGGGTATATTTACACATTCGAAGTTGTCATTAATTTTTCTTGGATTGAATCTGTTTTAATATGATCAAAACAAATCATATAAAATTCTCAAATAACTAACAAAAAGTAAATATATTAAAAACTAAGCAAAAATAACCTCAAGTTTCATTTAAAAATAACTAAAAGCAAAAAGAACATGTTGGTATCACACTGTGCCTGTTTTGAGATACTTTGTATTATGTAAAACGTTTTTTCAGAAAATGCCTTGCTCTGGTAGACTCCATTTTAAGTACAAACACAAGCAGGTAGATTCTGCATCTTGTTGTGCATACAAACATTACAGGAGGCACAGATTGATACATAGCATTTCCCCAAAGTTAAAAGGGGGCAGGAGCACCTTATAAAATATGATTCACGTTGAAAGCTAAGAGTATAAGACAGTAATACTGGGTGAGAAGTGTCATTATACACACTTACAGTTTCAACTACTTGGAAGGTTAAATCAAGGGGTTCCTTTGTTTGACGTCAAAGTAAAGCTAAAAAGAATTGGTGATGCATGACCCTGGAAGAGAGTTGCCTATCATGATTAAGGCTCTGGGTCCATTCTTAATACCACAGAAAATTTGTTTAGATTTAGGGCAATCCCTCTCCAAGACTCTAAAAGTTTGCAATTGATCAAATTGTAAATCAGGCTTCATGAATGTATATAAATGTTCTGTTGGAAAAACTACACTTGTAACCTTTGTATACTAAAATCTGACCCAACTGACAGAGTTAAATTTAGCCCATATATGTAGTCCAAAGTATAAAAGTGCAAATGAAAGCATATTTAGCTTTTTTAATCAAAATATTTCAATCCCTTCTTGTATAAATCTGGAATATATGTTCATTTAGCCATTATTATGATGATTGTTTTTGGTGTATGCTTTGTAACTTAAATCTTTTCTTTTAAATAAGTATGTATATCATATACTGGACACATCTCAAGTCATGTACTCATGATATAAAAATTTAAGAGCTTTCATTTGTAATAGCTTCTATAACTTCAGTGGGAATCAGGAAGATATATTAAAGTTAGATCTTAGATATTGCATTAATTAAAACTGACAAATATTTAATAAGGCAATAGTCTCAAACAGCTGCTGTGTTTCCTACCTTCTAATTCCTCAACATTCAAATAGGTCCCCATGTATCAGTACTTATGGGGAGAAATAAACCATAGTTAACCCACTCATGATAATTAATATTAATTGGTATTTTATTGTGTATGAGATACTGGTGATGCATACCCCGGAAGGGAGTTTATGATCCTCTTGTTTCTACCTTCCATTGCTGCTAATATATTGTGTTGTATGTTGATGATATATGTGATCTTGTATTTGCTAGGAAAGCACTCTACCAAGTGAGCTACACGTCCACCCCCAGCCTGTTTCAAAAACCAAAAGAAACTAACCAACAAAACCCCAACCAAACAAAAACAACCAAAGAAACAAAACTTTCACGGCTTCCCTTAAATTTCAGCTCCCTTCAAATCTGTGTCTAGTTAGATCCTTTACTTTTCAGTTACTTTCTCCTTTTCTTTACATGAAACATCCTCTGGCATCCTTTGCCACGCTTATCTTTTAAACACTCTCCCTAAGTCACTTTGGAAGCCTTCTCTCCTACTTTTTTTCTTCTCCTCCTCTCTAACTTTGTGCTAAGGAAATTTGTTTACCAATGGACATGTAGATGGATAGTGAGCCCCTAGGCAACAATTCTACTTTGTTTTTTTTTTCCCAGCTTTTACAGTGTTGGCCTCTGGGCTTCACTGTAGGGGCACAGTCAAGCATTTGTGGTGAGAATCGGAGCAAGGGGCTCTGCTTGCCAGGTTCTGAGCTGTCCAGGAGCATTCTGGAATGCTGAATTAACAGGTTATATACATTTTCTCATTCAATTTTCACTTGAACCTTGTGGGGTTGTATTATTTACACTTTTCTTTTATACATGAGTTGTTTAAAGTAAAACCATCCACTGTACGAGAAAGAGGCAGTGTAGTGTATCCTGGTAGAAAATAACCTCAACGTTGTTCAGCAAGAGTTGATTTCAAAAGCACATTTTGATGCAGAAAGGTGCAACCAATCCACCTTAAGATGTTCAGGAGTAAGGTGAGCATCCGAACTGCCTAGGCTCCCACAAAGCCAGTACGTGCAGTAGGATCAAAACCCCATTGCCATTGTTCTTGAGTTCTCAGTAGTCCTCATTGTCGGCTATGTTCAGAGTGGTCCTTGGACTTCCCACAGGGCAGGGAACCCTGATTGCTCTTTGGGCTGACGAGGGAGGGGGACTTGATCGGGGGAGGGGGAGGGAAATGGGAGGCGGTGGCGGGGAGGAGGCAGAAATCTTTAATAAATAAAAAAAGTGAAAAAAAAGATGCTGAGAAGTAAAAATAAAGCTTTTATGTTGAAAACCAAAAAAAGATGTTCAGGAGTTTTTAGAGACTAAAGCACATTCCAGTACATTCAGTTTTATTCTGGGCATTGTGGTAGAAGTTTGTATAGTGTTGGTCCTTCAAATATTTGTGTAACTTTCAGCGGTGTTATCTTTAAACAACAAACTCGTGAGGACAGTTTGAAAAGAGTTGATGTGGTGGCTAGTCAAAAGAAGTCTGTCACTCAATGGCCAGGTGGATTCCTCTCCACTTGTAGTTAATAGAACTGTGCAAGACTTACTTGGGTAGCATGATCATTTTTCAAACTACAGGAAGAAGAATATATTTTGTGGGCCCTACAACAAAACTACTTATGCTGAGTAATTAAAATGGAAACCTTTTTTCAATGAAAAAAAAAACACCGTATTTAACACACTGTAGTTTATGATAAAATATGGATATTTCATGAAGCAATACTTTTCCTCTTGACTGGACAATTTTAACAGTATACCATTGGTGAGAAATCTTATGGATTCCAATGCTCAGACTATTTAGAATGCAAAATGAATAGTGATCATCAGAATTAATTTTAACTTTAACTAGAGGAGATGTTAGCCAGGCCATGGTGGCACAGGCCTTTAGTTTAAGCACTCAGGAAGCAGAAGCAGGTGGATCTCTGTGAGTTTGAGGCCATCTTGTTCTACAAAGCAAGTTACAGGACAGTCAGGGCTGTAAGAAATAACCTGTCTGGAAAAACAAAAACAAAACTGAGGCTGTCCTATATAATCATTTTTCATGTCTTTTTTTAGGTTGACCACAATTTTAAAAAATCCTGTTTTGTAACATTCTGTCTCTGTGGCTATTTAACAGGAAACAAGGACCCATGGGTGATGGAAAATATTTTCAAATGTTTTTCACGCCCTACACAAATTATCCATTTCGTCATTTAAAATAGAGTGGAGCTACCCTTATTTATATTTTTCCGTGGATTTTGTACTATTTTTTTTCTTTCATTAATCATTACTATTTCTGAATAAAGGAAGCAAAGAAGAACAAAGACAAATCGCAGTGATTTCCAAAGGTGAATTGACTGTAGATAAATGGCCTGGTGCGCCAATGTAAACCCAGTTACAGTAAACTCAAGACTATGGGTTGCCAAAAATAAATAAACAAACAAACAAACAAACAAATAAATAAATATTTCATCTCTCTGATTATTTCTTTTGGTAGCTATCCAGAAATGAAAAAGCTTAGAGTTAGTACAACCCACTGAAAATATACACAAGGAGGAATTTCCTCTCAGTCAAAATTTTATGTGATGTTTATAATGACTATAATTTGTATCAGTGATCGGAAGACAAGGGCAATTTTTGTCATTTGTAAATTATATCTATTAACTGAAAGGTAAGGTAGCTGTTAAGTGCACGGTGCTTATGGTTAGTGGTAAATTTGCTCCTTTATTTGAGGTTATTATTATTTCTTTGAGCTAAATTGCCATTCTCTATCACAAAAGACCATTTTACAATAATAAAAGTCTGAAAGAAAGGACTAACATTCTCTTCTATCATAATGTATCCATGTATTTTCACAAAAGTCTTTCAAGTTTCTCTGAAATGTTGACAGCAAAGGTAAAAGCCAATTGTTCTAGTTTAAAAGATATTTATGAGTGCCAAGTGCTGTTGGGTTTTAGATAACATCTGAATGTACGTATTTAACTAAACAAATATGAATGTGCTTATTGTGAATGATACACCAATATGTTGGCTTTTTATATTACAGAGATTATGATTGCTTCGTAAATGTTTACCTACCTATTTTCAGAGAGTAAACATATTTAATATAACATTCTAATTAAGATTTACTTAATAAAGCAGCAAATGAGAGACATATTTGAACATTTACAAGGGGATTTTTGGATTATTCCTTAAGAAATTTCAAATTCTAAAAGGATTGTTATTCAAAACAAATTTTTATGTTAATGATTTCATACAGTGTGCAATTTGTGATATATTTAAATGATCTATTTATAGAAAATGCCTTGTATACAATGATATTGCCTCTGGTTATATCATTTTGTTTTGTAGAGAATTTGAATTTTTTATGCTGGATTAGTTTCTTAATTTTGAAAATGGAGGATTATCTCTCTGTCTCAAGATGAATGCTGATAAAAACAAATCTTGATAATTATCTAGGTGTGATACCATTTGTGAGTTAGCAAACTCCCCTTATTCAGGAAAAGTAATTGGATAAGTTTGTTATGACATTGGAGGATACAATTCCAGAATGAACTGAATTAACATCAGCAAAGTTTGTAATTAGAATATATAAAAGATTGCAGGCTGGAAGTTTCAGATAGACTAGTTAACAGTCGATCGATTATAGCAGTAAGGAACTTTGATGCTAGCTAAAGTTGCTTTGTGGTAGAACCACAAAGGGCAAACACTATATAAGGGTCATTCAAGAAGAAATAAGCAAAAGACAAGGTGAAAAAGTGAGAAACAGAAATCTTGCCTCTGGCTCCTTGAAATAGCATCTTTTTCAGAATAGCATTTGACAATACACTGACCATAAAAGAAAAGAAGCATATTGCTTTTGGTGTTCTAATTAACTGATATAGAATCTGATACACACAATGTCAGAACTCATATATAAGTATATAGGAAACATTAGTGGGCCAAGAAGTACTGAAATTATTGGTGTAAAGGAGTCTTCTATCTTTTTCTAAGTGGGAAGGAAAATATAAATAAAACAGAGAATATGGCATATAAACAAATTAGCTATATGCAAGTTAATTTAAAAAAATCCACAAAACTATGATTAAAAAGAAACCCTGACAATCTCAAATTGCAGGCACACCTTGGGTACATACTGAAATATATTCTTTTTAACATTGTTCATTAAATTTAGTTATTTGTAAATGTGTGTGTATGTGCATGTGGAATCTTCAGGAATTGGTTTGCTCCTTATACCAGCTGGGTCTCAGGGATCTAACTCTTGTAGTGAGGCTCAATACCAAGCACATTTACAACCTAAGGCATTTAGATGGCCCAAAATTTTTACTTGAAACAAATTAGAGGAACTGTATAATACACATAGTATCCATTTAATATAAATAGCACGTCAATGGTAATATTGGATTCAGGAAACGCAAAGTTTTAAATGAAGAGTTTATGTAGAATTTCCTTTATAATGAGTATTGAGAGTCAGTGTGGCTTGGGAACTTACACATGTATTGTTATCCATTATTAGTCAATTAAAAATTACTCCTCTAGATGTCAAGTAAAGTATATGACAACTATTGATAAATATTTAACTAATGTATAAATAACAACTAAATTAAAGTATCTAAGATTGGAGAGTCTGGTGATTTTAATACATAATACATTTATGTATTCTGAAGAAAGATCATTAAGGCTTTGGTTGAAACTGTGATGACTATAGATAAATTAGTAACATTGATTTTGAGCCATCTATATTGCAGGACAAAATAAACTATAAAAAAACTTAAATTATTTACAAGCCATATCCCAATAACAAGAAAGATATTCCTTAAATATATATATATATATATATATATATATATATATATATATATATTAAAGATACATAAAAATATTTTCTGATCAAAGAAAATTAAGTATTTTTATTCATTATCTTCCCATGCTGAAGGACAGTAGGAATTTGTCTCAATAGTAAGTAACAGAATACAAGAAAAGGTTTTATCCCCCTATAACTTAGAAACAAAAACTTTGACTAGATTAAAACAAGGTTTTGCGTAATAAACTGATATTCTCGTTAACTTTTAGAATGAGATTTTATAGTAAAAACAAAAATTATAGAACACCCAGATGTTGTGCACAGCTCAAATACCAGCATTCAGGAGGCAGAGGCTGGGAAATCATTGTAAGTTTTTGTCTAACCTAGTCTACATGTTGAGTTTCAGGCCAACAAGGACTACATAGTGAGACTCAGTTTCAATAAATTTACAACACTACTTGATTTGTTGCTCAAATTGTGTGAAGGTGTCGATGAAATAGTAATAATTAAATACATTTAAAAGATACAAAACTGAGGTAGAAAAATGATTAGCTAGGAGTATGGAATGTGAAAATGTTCAGGGTGTATAATGAAGAAAAAAGACATTATAAAACCCATCATTTTGGACAATGAATGTACACTAATGGAAAAGAAGTATGTTTGCAGATTGTATGGATGAGAAATATATACAGAAAAAAAGATACCTGAACTACAAGTGGAAAATTGACAACAGTAAAATAGGAAAAGTTATTTATGTGTATTTTCAAAACTAATTACTAAACAATACAAAATATCACAGTCAACAAAATACTTGCAGCCTAAAATTAACTCAAGCCACCCAAGATAAAATAAACAAAAACAGAGAAACAAAAAATTGTTGGCATATTTATTCCAAAAGGAATTATTAGTAATAATTAAATGAAAGTATCTCTGTAAAATAGTTACTGCATGAGTACTAGCTAGTAGATGAAGAAAAATTAATCTGTATTTAGAAATGCTTACCTAAATATGCTATTAGGTAAGTTGGAGTACAACTATATACATATGTATATATGTGTGTGTGTATATGTGTATTAGTTAAAATAAAGCAAAAATGGCTGCATTTATTACTGAGACATTTGACTTCAGAGCAAAGAAAGTCACCAAAACATAAGGGGTATTTGTAAACTGGTATCTGTACACCAAAACAATATAGAAATTCTAAATATACATGAAACCAAAGAGCCTCAAAGCCAGCAAAGTTGAAGCTGATTACAACATAAATATAGTAGTAATATATAGTAGTGTAATACAATAGTAATATATTATTATGATTAATATATAATACAATGTGGTATCATATACATAGTAATATAGTAAAATATATAGTTGTATAAATGTTTACAGTTTTGTTGGAAACATCAGCACTCCTAAGAATGGTTGCAACAAGTGGAAAGCAAATTAAGGATGAAGAACTACTTAGCACCACTATGCCCTTTTAGATCGTTAACTAATAACCACATGATCATACATATTCCATGTCACTAGTCATCAAAACATGCTAATTAAAATCTAAATGAGTTACAAGAAGGATTAGACCTACAGAAAAAAATACACAGTGCTGATTATTGGCAAAAGATGCAGAAAAATACTAGATACCCAAAATTTTCTAGTGGAAATGTAAGTTTGGCCCGGTCAATTTGGAGATTGTTTTGGAAATTTCTCAAAGAATTAAGTGTGAAAATTACATATGACACATCACTAACAATCTTCAACATTTATCCTAAAAAATGTAAAAGCTTGTATTCATCCAAAGAATGCCCATTTTTGTCTACAGCAGCTTTGGTTGTAGTAGTCAAAAACAACAAAAATATTAAAGTGAACAATTGCTGAAGAGTTAAAATGAATATTTTCATGCTATGTAATACTACTCATAAATAAAAATCAGTAAAGGATTAAAATATAGATTGACTGGATCTAGATTGTTATGCTGAGAGAGTGACACAAATCAACTTAAACAATAGCATATTGGATTATTCTATCTTATATATGTGAAAATGGCAAAATTATGAAGATGGATAACATTTTGATGGTTGTCAGGTGTCTGGAAATGAGGAAGAGAGGAGGACACTAATACTCATTACAAACCATAGTTTGGAGACATTTATGCAATAATGGAATGGCTTTGCATTTTTATTACAATGTTGTTCATACAAATCTTCTAAAGGATAAAATGAGCTAGAACTACTCATACGCATTATGCTAATGATTATTTCTGGTTTTGAGACTGGGCTTCTCACGCAAGTGACATGTTTTTGGATCAGCAGTCTCCATAAAAAATTCACAAGAATTGGTATACAGTTATAATTGCACCACTGGAAAGTGGAGATATGTGTATAGGTGTATCCTTGGGGCCAACCATCTCTGTCAATTCAACAAGTCTCAGGGATAAATAAAAAGCTGAATTTCAAAAATCTGACAAACACAAGAGGCTGTCCTCTGGCTCCATGTGCACAGTCACACATGTGCACATATGCATACATGCATGCACAGGGACACACACCAAGATAATGTACTATAAGAAACATGGGAGCTTAGTCTGTTTGGAAGTTCACCTACCTAGACCTGGATGAAGTGGGGAGGACCTTGGACTTTCCAAAGGCAGGGAACCCTGACTGCTCTTTGGACTAGAGAGGGAAGGTGAGAGCAAGTGGGGGGAGGGGGAGGGAAATGGGAGGAGGTGGAAATTTTTAATAAAAGGAAAAAAATACTCCTTTCATTTTCATCAAGAATATAAAATTTTGCTTCTTGAAAAAATACTTTATATATTTCTGGAGATCACATTTTCTATGGAGTTTAATTATACTATTCTGTTTTATTAATATTCACGGTACTACTAATGCTGTATATCCCATCTTGGATGGGTTTTGGTATGTTAAAGATTTTCAGAAATCATATTTCTTTTAAATTGTGAAATTTATGGGTGAAATATAGTTCATAGTATTCTATTAATGCCATTTTAAGGGCTTTATCTTCTACACTGTACACACGAGTTTTCTTTCCTCTTCCAGATTATTGATATCTTCTCTCTGTTATATGGTTGCCATTAATATTAAGGCTGAATAATTTTAATAATTTTTAAAAGAGAAATATTTTGCTTCATTTTATTCTTTCTATGTTATTTTGTTGTTTTTAATATTTATTTGTCCTTATCCTTATATCCTTAACTTTCTTTACTTCCTCTCTAAGTTACTCTCCTGTTTCTAGCTTCTTTAGAAGGCAGCAAATAAGAGAAAGGTGAAAGTATTAATAAAAGGATAAATGAGGGATCCTCATAGTGTAGTGGTTGTGTATTATGACCTTGACATTAGCTGTATGACAAACTCTAGATACAGATATAAAGTTTTTGAGCCACATACATAAATAGATGCACATCATAAATGTAATGGCTTAGAATGTTGGATATATGCAGCATGACAAGTGTCTGTGCTGTCAAGAGAAACAAATATAAACTGGATAATATTGCAAAAGTCCTCTTTGTGGTATTGTTAATAATTGTGAACATTTTATCTCTGGGAAGATGAAATTTTTTAAAATTTGTTTTCAGTTTTATTTCACATGTACAGCTGTTTTGTCCACTTGTATATGTCTGTGCAATACATAAATGTATAATATTCATAGGAGCCAGAAAAAGATGTCAGATGCCATGAAACTGGAGTTGTAGACAGTTTTGAGTAGTCATGTATCTCTGGAAATTGGACTGGATCTTCTGTAGCCAGGCAAAGCTCATAACCACTGAGTCATCTCTCCATTTCATATCAAATAAACTTTTTAAATTAATGTTTTATGAACTTATGAAATAATTTAGTGTGAAAAGCCATAATAAGCATATTTACACCAATACTAAATGATGCAAAAGAATACTTGATATTATAGTCTTACTAGAAAAGAAAAAGTGACTTTCAAAATCCATATTCCTACATGTGCTATTATATTTACATATGTATACACACATATAATGTTTTTTCCTGGAAATAAAACAAGTTACTGTAAAGAATTTTAACAACTGAAAAACTGGAAGCAGATTTTTCAAAGAAGGCAACTTAGAAAGAGGATGATGGCTTGAATTTTGTTTAATTTTGGACAAACGATCAAACAAAGGTATTCTGGAGAACAAAGTTGGATATTAAGTTCTGGATTTCAGAATATTTAAGAATTTCAGATTTGATAACAAATGAAGCCACTCATTTGAAAAACTGAGTTTAGAGGAAGAGTAAGTTACAAGAGGGGTTAAGAGCCTGCGATTGAACCCTCAAGAGCTCCAACTATTCCTCACAGTATGGGAACCCTGACTGCTCTTCAGACTGGAGAGGGAGGGGGAGAGGAGTGGGGGAAGGGGGAGAGGAGTGGGAGGAGGGGGAGAGAAATGGGAGGCTGGGAGGAGGCGGAAATTTTGTTTTCTTCAATAAAAAAAATAATAAAAAAAGAAAGAAGAGAATGAAAAATCAAATAGAATGGGGGCATTAACGGGAAAAGAATTTTAATGCAAGTGCAAATTGTCAGCTGAGTCAAACAGCTTGTAAAGTAAATGAAAGGGCCTTGGGAAATGACAGACACAATGAGCTGAATGAAAACAAATTCACCCAAGTTGTTAAAGCAGATGGAAAGTTTAGAGTGAGGTGTGGATGCCAGTAACAAGGTAACTAGAGTATTTTTTTTTTTTGGCCAGACTTCCTTTATTCAATTTTAGGATGCAATTAATTTCCTAAAAATAAAAGTCATTATATTAAATATAAGATTCCATTTTAGACTATTTTCAAAACTTTTATCCAATATTTAAGTACACTTGTGGGAAGGACCAAGTGGATCTTTTTCACCCAGTGAAGCTAGATAAAGAAATCCTCCAGTCAATCAATCAGCTTTCAGCTATTCGTTAGTGACAAGCACAATAAAGCAAAGTAAAACAGGGCAGTGAAGCAAAAATAATTGAAGTCATGAAAATGGTATTTTAAATATTTCTTTTGTATTTTGTAGATAATAATACAATTAGTTCATTTTACCCTTCCCTTCTTCCCTCCAAATTTCCCATATCCCAGTCATCGCTCTCTCTCAAATTCATGGTCTTCTTTTTTTATTATTAATTCTTGCTACACAGACACACACAGAGAGACATACACACACATACACACACAGACTCATGCACACGAACACACACACACACATGCATACATAAAAATACATACACACAGACTCATGCACACAAACAGACACACACACATGCATATATTCCTAAATATGTAAACATAATCTGTTCCATCTATTTGTTGTTTGTATGTATGTATTTTCAGGGTGATCAATTGGTATTGGATAACTAATTGGTGTGCTCTCCCCAGGGGAGATTATTTCTCCCACTCTCAGCATTCCTTAATTGAGTAGAGCTCTTTGTTTAGAGTGAGGCTTTCCCCCATCCATTTTAGCATATCTGTTATCTTTTCCTAGTTCACCCCTCATCAAGGAAACTTCCCTTTGCAACAAATTGAGAGAATTAAGGAACACTACAACCAATCAATATGCAGAGTTTTGGAGCCTAGTCACAATGAATTCATCTATAAAACAACTCCTGCACCTAAGGCTCCGGGATAAGTGTGCGATAAAAATAATGTAAGAACCAAAAGATTAGGGAGTTTTCTGGGAGATTGTGTCTCCTAGGACACTGGTATTTTTAAACAGAGAATGGGCTTTCTCAGGCTGTGACATATAAAGAGAGCTGTATATGGGAGAAGAGAATCTGGTAGAAAGCTATTCAGGCTTGCAAGTACCAATACATTTAACATGTTTTCAGACAAGAAAGGACAGTCAGTGTGACTGAAACAAAGAACGAAATGGTATAGAGATGAGATGTGGAGAGATTGCTCAGCAGTTAAGAGTACTGGGTGTTCTTGCAGAGCACCTGCATGCATTTCCCAGTATCCAGAGCTAACACTTGTCTGTAAATCCAGTTCCAGGGGTATACATACAGGCAAAACATTCATATGCAAAAAATAAAAGAAGTGAACATTTTTTTATAAAGAGGGAACTAGGAGAGAAGAGATTATGGGAGGAAGGAGGTTCATGAGAAGACAAATTATTCAGGATCTTGCCAGTTTAAATAAGGGGGTTTGTTGAATGAGTAATGAGATAAGGCCGATGACTTGAAAGAACGATGTGATGGGTTGTTTTTGTTGGTGTCTGTATGTATGTGTGCACATGCACAAACTTACGTGTTTTACAAAGAAGTGCCCTTTAGCTGATTTAGACTAGGAAACGGCTATAATAAAATTATGACCTCATTTAGTATAATTATTTTGCAGTTCCATCCATTTATCCAAAATTTCTAATTTCATTTTTCTTTACAGCTGAGTCATATTTTCATTGTGTTTATGTAGACTTTCCTTATTCATTTTGTATGTGGGGGTCTTTTTGTCTTGGCAGCCTGCTGGGGCAGAAGTAACTACCCTATGAACATGACAGGGAAAGTCCTACGGGAGACAGCTTTGGTGAATCTGCTCAACTTTTTTTTTTTTCCCAGAGTATAAGGAATATATAGGATTGGGAAGCGCGGGGACAAACCCTAATTTGCATTGAGTGGCATGCTTCTGTCACAAGGCTTCATATGGGGCCGTGGGGTCCTATAGCAGAGCTCCTAGCACAAGTCTGCTAGCGAGAATCGGTGCCAAGGGTCAAGCTAAAGATAGATCAGGCAGCTGACTTAGAGGCAACTTTCACATAAGGTCAGTCCCCACTGCCCAGGAACATTCTCCAGATAAGGGCATGTTGAGAGCAGGAAAGTTCATTGGGGAGGGAGGGTGTCACCTTGTCTCTGAGCTTTGGCAATAAGTTTCCAGGCCATGACAGACTGCAAATGTCTGACCAGCTAGCAAGGCCTTCGGATAGATACATAGGCTGAATCTAATTCCTAGCTATTGTGAATAAAGCAACCAATTATGCAATTTTAATAAAGTTAAAAGGCTCTGTACTATTATTCCACCAGTGAGTTACAAGGAAAGGAAAAGCTACTTAATAAGTCACATCAAAGAAATAATTAAAGAACATTTAACCAGGGACATCACCTTATCTGTAAAGTGGAAAACCCCTGATGAAAGAATTGAAGAGGAAATGGAAAAATAGCTCATGTTCATTGATTGATATATTTAATATTATTAAAATACTGTACAATGTACTCTGTAGATTCAACACAATTATACAAATATATTAATGACATTTTTCACAGAAAAGTAAATAATTATAAAACATACATGGAACCTCTCAGATCCATATCATCAAACACTCTTATGAAAGCAAAACAATATGGAAGTATCACATTTTAAGTTGTCTGATACTATGACAAATATTGACTGATCAAAACTATAAGTGCTGGGAATAAAACATAATGGATTTTAGTAGAGATCCAAGAAAGAAATCGATGTCTGTATGGTAACTCATTTTAGATAAGGCACAAATAATGCACAGTAAGAATTGTTGCTACAATAAATGATGTTTTCCCAAATGGAAAATAGTTATATTGAATCTTATTCTTTCAGAACATGTAAAAATTATCTAGTGAATTAAAAATTTAACCTTAAGACTTAAAATTAAAAAGCTGATGGAGAAAATATAAACATTTTTTAAAGGATCTACAAGGACCAAAGTCGGTGATCTCTGAATGAAAAGCAAGTACCCTACAACTGAGCTGCATCTGCAGCCCACAAGTAAGTTTTTTACATGGGTCTTGGCAATGATTTGTTTTGGAAATGATACCAAATATACAGAAAGTAAGTACAAAGTAACCAAGTGTGGCTACACCAAACTGTAGAGAAGGTTATTGTAAAATTTTAATGTAATAAATTATGAATAAAAATATTAGCAAACAATATGAGATTAATATCCCAAATAGCTGAGAAACACATGAAACTAATGACAAATCAAGCAATAGTTCTAACAGAAAAAAAGGCAAAGTGAAATAGGTATTTTCCCCAAAATAATACATGAAAATAGTCAACAAGCATATATGGTTTACTAAAGAGCATTGTTCACCAAAAAATGCAAGTCCCAAGAACCGAAATAGGTTCTCTAGCTACTTCAACCTGAATGTTAGCAAATAAGTAAAAACAGATTTAAAAAAGATAGAACTGTTTCTCACTGTAGTTAGCCATGTAAATTGGTACATTTATTATTGAAAATTTTATGATATTTCCTTAAAATTCGAGATAGAGCTCTCATAGAACCAAGTTATAAGACTTCTGACTATAGAAGAACTCCACAACAACATAATGCTATTACCTATACACCCTACCCTGGGAATATATCTAACAGAAATTAAAACGGTATATCAATGATATTGGAATATTTTCATTCTCATATTTTTATGGCATTGTTCACAATAGCCAAAATATAGAAATCATATAAACATATGCTGATGGATTAATCAATAATTATCACAGTATACTTATGATAATAATGAGTGAGTACTTATGTATTCTACATTATTGACCCTTAAAGAATGTAGTTTTGTTTTTTATATCAACCTTGTTGTTGAACCTTGAGATAACATAATGTGTGAAATAAGCCAGGCACAGAAGGGACAATACCACAAGATCTCACTTACATGCAAAATCTGAAAACGTCCAATTCATAGAAGCAAATACTTACTGGAAATGGAAATAAGGGTAACAAAGATACATTTAACAGATGAGCAAAGTGTAGTCCTCTAATATGAAGCATAAGTACTGTAGTTAAAGCAGTGTTTCATGCCTGAAATTCACTGATTGAATCAACCCAATATTTCTCAAACAGCACATTATGAATGGATGGATATGGTAATTACCTTTAGTATAAGAACCATTCTATTATATATGTGTGCTTTGTATAAACAATGCATGATGCCATGATGCAGATTACAAATATCTATACAGTTCTCATTTTAAAATAAATCACAAAGTAGAACTTTGGATAGATGGAACATAATGTGCAAAATCTTTTACATAGGAATAAATACAATATTTTTTATAAATTAGGCTATGGTCACTGGACTGAACTGTAAAGAGAGCAGGAGCAAGAGTTAATCTGGACATGAAACAGAATTCAAGGACACAACAAAAACATGTTTCAGGTGGTTGAAATATTTGCAGGCAGTAAGAGAGAGATGACAAATGGATTTTTTAGTAAAATAAATGTTATCGATAAGCCAAGCACTTTGGAATTATTTTGTGGAATAATATGTCTCTTTAGAGAAACTTTGCCAAACTCAAAGGGAATCTATTTGTTTTCTTGCTTAATAATAGAGTTCAGTATTTCCAATATTTGTGTATTAAGCCTAAAAAATTACAGATTACTAATAATGGTTATTGTTATAATATACAAGAATTGCTTCTGATCTATCTATCTATATCAGATATGTATATATTATCAGAATATACATATCAGAATATATATTATATATATATCAGAATATAAATTGCTTCTGATATATATATATATATGCATATGCATGTATATATACATACTTATGCACGCTAAAACAGTGATAGGATACATATACATATATATGCACACTAAAACAGTGGTAGGGTAGTTAAATATGCTTATGTGTATACACAGAAACACACAATCCTTAGAGAAACAGTTATCTAAATGGTCATAGTGGCTGAACTTATATAAACTGAGTAAAATGTTTTTAGTGACTCATAATTCATATTAAATATGAAATTTGGTGAATCTTCTATTTAAAATATGTTTCTCATGAAAACATATAAAATATCCTATAGTATAGATCTGGACTATATTAGTTCTCCAAGAGAAAGAAATGATTAGAAGTTTTGTAATGAAAAAAATCACCTGTTTAAAGATAAGTGTCATTTCATTTTTAAAATTGAGATTAATAAATACTAATTTCTAAATATAATGTTCATTCTCCTGAAATTGTTTTTATTTACTTGCTGGGGAAGTTGGAGAGCGAAATCAGTGAATCTTTTTTCCTACTTTCTGATGAGAGCACTCATTTGGAGTCAAAATACCAAATACATGTTTCTACCCCTTAAAAGAAACACACAGAGTACCAGATTTCAAATGCCTTCATGTGCAAAACAGACAATATGTTCTTGAAAAATCCTTTTGTTTCATTTTGATTTTGTAAATTTACTAGGTATGTTTCATTTGAAAAAGTACGTGTTGTATTTTATAATAAAACAGTGGCTGAGAACTGAGCTCTCAATCCCTTGATTTCAAAAGTAAAATCAAAAGAGACTTTTATCCTTAAAGCACTGGGAAAATAAGTTAAAATCAGTCCAAATTTCAGTATAAATAATGTGGTGCGTGGCAAGGAAATCTGCTCTCTGTATAATTAGGAAAAGAATCTAATCCAAAGCTCTGTATCTGTACGGGAGCAAGCAGATACTGAAGGAGATTCGCAGATCCCCTGGTTTTTAGGCAGGAAGAATGCTCGTTAAATGCAGAACGCTGCGCCGGCTCATGTGTTTGCTCCGAGGTGGAGGTTTTGTTCGACTGACTGACGTATCAGATAGTCAGAGTGGTTACCACACCGATGTTGTAGCAGCTGCATAATAAATGACTGAGAGAATCATGTTAGGCATGCCCACCTAACCTAACTTGAATCATGCGAAAGGGGAGCTATTGGAATTCAAATAGACTTTCTGGTTCCCAGCAGTCGGCAGTAATAGAATGCTTTCAGGAAGATGACAGAATCAGGAGAAAGATGCTGTTTTGCACTATCTTGATTTGTTACAGCAGCCAACTTATTGGCATGATGGAGTGACAGGAAAAACAGCTGGCATGGAAGGTAGGATTATTAAAGCTATTACATCATTATGAATACAATTAGAAGCTGACCATGACAAAGCATATGTTTCAAAAAGCAGCTGTTGGCTGCTGGGGTTTGTTGCTGAGCTCTTCAAACTCTGCAAACAGTGTTGCTTTTACAGAATGAATTTTAAAATTACCTTGTGCTGCGTTAGATTTTGGGGTGGGGGGATGTGCTTGCCTCTAACCTCATGGAAACTGTTCTGGGATAGAATTCAGTGTTAGAAGATTTTAGAATAAAGTATTTTTCCAGAAGTCTGGAATTCTCCAGGTAGATGATGACAGGGGAGAGGGAAACCCACCCCAGCTCAGTTAGATGTAATTTGCTTGCAAGGACTGATTGATATATTGGCATATTCAGACACTGAGAGAAATGAGAGTGTACACAGTTTTTGGATATGTTGAAATTGCTACACTTGGTTTTCTATTTTATAAGGAGTTTGGCTGTCAGTCATCTCTCCTCATCAATTTCTAGCTTTTGACATTAATTCAGTCATTCTGCATTATATGAAGAAAATATATCAATATCTCCTGCAGGCTTTTTCAACAACTCCAGCATCTGTTTCAGCTATTGAACTGTATGCACGTTTTGCCAAGTTGATGTCGACCCAGCTGGTCTATCATTTCTCGCTTGATTACTGCTCTTAATTTCTCTGTATCAGCTTCTTTCAGACAGAGTTTTGAAAGCTGTTAATGGAAAATGACAGGAAATGATAAATTATTGAAAACTGGAGCGTTTATTTATTTATTTGGGACCTTAGTGAGTTTTGCCTTACATTCTTTCCTGACTGTGTACGATTACTAAAGCCCTCTTTCTGTTTGGCAATATTTCTTTCAATCAGTAGATTACAAAGTACTTTTTTTTTTTTTGGTTTTTCGAGACAGGGTTTCTCTGTAGCTTTGGAGCCTGTCCTGGAACTCCCTTGGTAGACCAGGCTGGCCTTGAACTCACAGAGATCCACCTGTCTCTGCCTCCCAAGTGCTTTTAAACAAACAGAACACCAGCCTGGATTGGATTTGGCTCAAAAAATAAAGTTTTGAGGAAAAAGAGAGCAAATTAAGCTTTTAGTAGAAGCTATGCCATGTGTCTATATACAATCTTCATAACCTATCATGGGGATCTATCAGTGGGTGTATATTGGACCGAATATACAGAAATAAATTTTATCACCACTAGGGTAACAAGAAAATAAAACATTTGAATCTGTTTTTATCAAGTGATTACTTCAAGCAGATGTCAAATAATATAGAAATAGATTTTCCCGAATAGGAAAAGCCTGATTTTTCACTAAGTGTAACAGGAGCATTCAGCTCTCTACCCCAGCTTCTTCGTAGTCCAAGTAGCTAAATTACTCAAGTTAATAGACTCTCATATGTGAATATCTCATATGACCTTTTAGTATACACAGTGCTGCAAATAGGTAAAAGTTCTTTATCCTTGTAATTGTAATATTCCAGTCAGACTGGCTGAGAAACGCCACTGGCTGTTATGTAACTTTTTTTTTTTCCTGAATGTTACTTCATGTTTTTCAATTACATATTCCTCTTAGAAAGAGTTAATTAAAACAACATGCATTTAAATACCAGTGAACCAGTTGCAAACTGGCAAGCTAATTATACTTGTTTGTAGTCACTCAAATGAATTACTAACATATTGTTTGGAAAAATAAGCCAGAATTTGAAGAGTACTTTTTAACCTTGAAGTATACAGAATGGGGTCAGCTGTGTCATTCAAAATCCATATGAATAGTAGGAATGAAAATACTTTTCAAGGTGCGCAATTAGCAGCAATGTACTTTAATAATATGGTTTGAAAGTATGATTCCTTCTCCGTAATGCATTTGAGTGCTATGTAGTCCGTCCTATTACTTGGTTAATATTTGAAATGCTCAAAAACTGACAGAACTGTTGACCGAATCAGGGTTGATTTGAGGTCGATGCCATAGCCTCAACTGTATCGAACTATTGTTAAAAATACTTACGTTTATTCTCACGTTCATTTTTTAACTCTTCATAGTCATTTTAGGTGAAAGTTGGTGCAGATGGAGCACTCTTTCTCCAGATTCTTTAGTAGGATTCTTCTTTTGTGAATTTTCTACTATGAGAAATATGTGAGCTTCCTGATTGCCTCATACTGCACTGCTGTTGCCATAGTTACTTACAAAAGGGGATGGGGGGCTTTGAATGAATATAATGTAATTTACTGGACTCCACAAACTGTGAATTTTTTTGCTTGTTACTTTGTAGTTTAGGCTTGCTTCTTTTGTGACTAGGAAGCACCTTCTATTTGATTCCAGTGATGAATGGAAAGGACAGACACTAGGTGGCACCAGCTCTTGATTATTAATGAAATCTTAAAGGCTATGGGCCACACACCTGAAAAGCAGGAAATATACCCTCTCTGATAAACGCATCTTAAAAGTTGGAAATGCTCGTCGTTCTCTCTGGCTCTGAAATACTGTCAGCATGCAAAGTGAGACCCTGTGCAGTCTGCAAATCTCAACTACTTAATTCTGTGGTTTCTGGAGTGATACAGAGGAAGAAATGAGATAAAAAAATGCATTAGAAAGAAAGAGAATGAAAGACCTAAGAAACAAAATGAAATAGGCTATAAATGCTTCAGACATCTCAAAACCCTAAAACAGACAATTTTATGACTGGCTGTTTCTTTTCCCCACTTTTGTACAAACACACATTGTATTTTTCCCTACACTCTTTGTGTTTGAAAGCAATGATTTGTTTCTTTAAGTGAAAATCTTATGGAGCACCACTATTTATTTTTAAATCCAAAAAAAAAAAAATTCCCCCTTTGGTTACCTCTCAGTGAGGATTCTGTCCAGTGAAATCACCCACTTGTGACACAGTTCCTGGCTTTTTGGTGGGCTGTACTTTATCCAGAAAGATGAGCTGGTGGAAACACTATCACCTAAGAAATATGTTTGACACATTTTTTTCCCCAACCTGTCATTCTCTAATTTTCGTGCCAACCATCTTTTAAGAATGAAGACACAAAAGAAACAGACCACATAAGCATATATACACACACACACTCACACACACACACTCACACACACACACACACACTCACACACTGACAAACACAAAGAAAGAGAGGGTGCACACACACATATGAACACAACCTCGAATTTTTCTTAATTTTTTTTTTAACTAAAAGTACAATGTTTTTAATTTGGCCAGGATATAGCAAAGAAAATTTTCAAAATGAAAGTACATAAATAAGCTGGGAGAACTAAATAATTGCTAGTAACTGAAAATAATTTCCTGAAGAATAAGCAACATTTTTCCTCACTAGAGTGTGGTGTTTCTGTAAAAGATATGATGGTCTTGGAGAGGGAATAGCAGATACAATTTTTCAATGGTCTCTTATCTTTACTTGGGAAAGTTACTGATGATGCATACAGACAGGGTAATGAAATGCTTACTCTTTGAGATAATCTAGTGAAGAAATCAGCTTGTTCTATTGCCCTGCATTTAGTGTATCACTTAATGAAGCATTGCAGATCAGAAGGGAAACCTTACACTGGACAATTGTAAGAGTTCCAGAAAACTGGATTTATATGACTTGAGCTCAATCTATAGGAACATGCCTTTTGATTATGTTCTTGAACCTGCTTGTTCTGTGAAATATTAGTATGAATAACCTAAAAAATAGAAATAGAACAAATACATAGACTGGATGTGAAAAGAATTAAAGGATATGGACACCTAAAGAAACCAGTAAATCCAAAAGTCCAGTTTGGAGTTTGTTTGATCCACTGACTTGATTTTGTTTAATTTAGTGTTTTGAAACAAATTAAGTCTAAGTAGCCCAGGCTAGGCTCTAACGTGGGAGTGTGCTGCCATCACCTCCTGATTACTGATCATACTCAAGTCCAATGTCAAATTTAATAGGAATATATATATATATAATCCTACTATAATATGCAAAATGTCAGAATTTGAGAGCATTAAAACTTAATGATAATTTATTCATGAAATAGTCATAATCTTATATGGCTGCAAAACTCAGTCCTTAAATGTAATTTTGAACCTGTATGTTGAAAAAATAAACAAAACGCTTTTATCCCAGTACTTAGAAATATGAATCAGAAATATTGCCATGAATTTGAGACAAGTAGGGGCTATACTGTGAGTTCAAGACTGGTCTGAATCCAAGTATAAAAAATTGTCTTAAAAAAATGGGCACAAAAGTAATACTTGTGAATGATTTTCATTGTTTAGAAAACCATGTGTGGTTAAAGTTTTCTAGAAACTATAACACTCAATAGACATTGGTTATACTTAGAAAAGTGAACGGTTGAAGAACGCTGGAAAAAACCAGCCAAGAATATGTGATCTGCAATGAGTATGAGAGAGGTTAGTCTCATTTGCAGATCTCTGATAGAAGACGGAGAGAAAACTACTTTCAATTAATGGTGTAAGCAAAAATTAGACTACTCTGTATGATTCTGAACTTCTTCACATGTTCATTACTAAGAGTAAAGGGAAATAAAAGATGACTGAAGCTGAGACTACAGAAATGGCTCTTGCCGAGGACCAGGTTTCAGTTCCCAGAGCCCACATGGTGGATTACAACTCTCTGTACAAGATCTCTGGGGAGATCTGATGCCCTCTTCTAAACTATGAGGGCTTCTGCGTGCACATGCCGCATGAATGCATATGTACATATATACATATATAATTAAACATATATGCACAGAGGATTCAGTGTATTCTTTATCTGATATCATTTTGAATGATAAGTATCTATGAGACTCGTGATTCTATTAAATAACAACAATAAAATAATTACATTGGGGCCATAATTTGAGTGTCTTTGTTGCTCTAATTGAGCCAACCATAATGGGAAATATGCCACTTAATTTTCCTTTAGGTGAGCCGAGCCAACTAGGACTTCTGTGCACATTTCAAAATTGTTTATTTAAAAAATATTCTAAACATATAAAATCCCAAATTGTGTGCCTGTGAATTTTTCATGGAGATTAATCGCACACTTTTTTTTTCAGAACTATGGTGGCTTTCATTTTCAAATTGCAATTAACCAGTGAGTTAGAAGTTATATGGGTCACAAAGCTGAATGCTTACTCTCTGACATCAAATAGTAAAAGCTTTCCTTCATTCTATAAAAACTATAAGAAAATTTGATGGGTTGTTCACTGACTCAAATATCTATAAAAACAAAAGTCAGTGAGCACCACAAACAGAAATTGAGGTCATCCATCCTATTAACATAAACCATTGTGTAAAGTGTTCCAAATATTAAGTGTAATAGTTAAAGGTAGGTTGATATTTGTGGTAGTTTATAACAAAATTGTAGTTACTGAGAAAACTTTGGTGTTGATGCAAGGAAATAAGAGATCTCTGCAATAACTGATCTGTGTCCCATCACCTACTAGTATGGTAGGATGCAGAGGGGCAGAAGGGCTATTTTGTTTTGTTTTAATTTTTTCTTTTGTTATTAGAGGGCATATTCTGTAGAGTGTAATTTCAGTGACTTACGATAAAAAGAAAAGTAAATTACAGGCATTGTAGAAAAAAATGGAATCCACACCATATCTTGCAATTATCTTTTTTTTTTTTGCTTCTTAAGTCCATAAATGTGCTAAGATTTTTATATTGTCAAGTTCTGGAGTTCATTTATTATTGCAAATGATGAAAATATTCTCCTTGACCAAATATGTTGTAGGAATGATCAAAGATTTTCAAGATAAAAATAAATGCAGAGCATTTTAACAGGACAGATGACATTGATTGTAAGACATGCTAGAATTAAAAGTTAGCAATGAAAAATTCATGAAATATTTTTCCTGAACTTTGGTCGATAAGGAAAGTATTTTCAATGAAAGAGTATTTCAGAGTTAGATTATAAACATAAATATAATGTACATTTATTACATTATCATATTTATACATCTCTTTTTTAAAACTAAAATCCCTAAGTCTTTCCTAGGAAACATCACTTCTTTTACAAGTAACACTGAAAATTCCTGTAAAACCCTTAGGATTTTTGTTTTATTTCCATGAGACTGTTATGAACAGCTATCTTGTGATGCCTGTCTCTATGGTAACAGACACAAGGCTTTAAGGGTCTGAGGGAAATTCTTCCTATGGCTTTGGAATATGGAGCAATGAAGGAAACTCACAAAGGAAAACGATGAAGTTGGAGAAAAGCAAACAAGTCAATTGATAAAAAAAAAAGTTGTCACAGGGAGTCGTTTTGTATGTGTATTAAAGCAAATTCTTGACCTCTTAATTCATCTCAAATTGCAGTAACAACAAAAATATGATAAAGTGGCTTTTGTGTAAGCATTTTTAAAGTCATTTTCAATGTCCAGTTAAACCTATGAAACAGAAGTCACAGACTTGCTTTCTATAATTTAGGAAAGATGGTTTCGTCTTGCCCGAAATTGATAACAGAAAGGCTGTACCTCTGGCAATGTTGCTGTTACTGTTATCAGAGATCTTGATCTTTAAAGAGACTGCTTCTTTCTTGGTTCCCTGGGTTAGAGGATTGGACACTAGTTGGAATTTCACACAGTCACTAGGCATCTCATGGACTTATGAAAACCCAGTGCCCCTTCAGTGTATTCCTTTTAGGTCTACTTCTGCTAAAGAATGGAGACCAGTATATCAAAAAGTAGTGTTTACCTGAAAACTGAGCGTGTTTCCAATGTACAAAGTTTTGGCTGCTTTCTTTTCTCTTACTGAAACATTCAAAAGGAACCATAGGTTGTTAGTCAGTGATATAGTGCTTGCCAAACATGTGAGGCCCAAGGGAACATCTTTAGTACCACCAAAACCTAAGGCAAATTAAGAAAACAACACCCCATAGAAGTTTGAAAGTAATTGATTAATTGACATTTCAATTGCTTTACTTTTTTCATTATCTTACTTTCTAATTACAAAATATGTAGACAAATATAGCTTCTCACCTTTAGATTATATACATAAATGTATATATATATATATATATATATATATATATATATACACACACACAACTTGAAATTGAATCTCTTGCTCATTGTTTTAGTGTTAACATTGATTATTTTATGATGTCCTGATATACTGGCAACACTTTTTTCATCAAGGCAAATAAACAATACCATCATTGTAAACTGATAAAATTAATAGTTTGATCAGGAAACATTAATACTTTAGTGGTTGAAGGAAATTACATTCCAAGTCATAATGTTTATGATCAAAGTAGCAGATACTTTGTGTTTATTACTGGCATGCTATAGCTTTCAAAACTTTAAAGGACCTAAGTCTTTCCGTTGTTTATGTTCTGATCTGAAGAGATTTACAGATGCTCTGTGCAGATAACTTTTCACAAACTTAATCAAGTCTGTGTAGATACTAATAAAAGATAAGATGATATCTTCCAAACTTGTTCACGCTGACTTTAAAATAAATCTTTAAAAAAAACAGTTAACTAAAATGATTGACAGTGGGTAACTTGAAGAAGTAATCTCTTTCAAGGAAAGTTCTTTTGCAGCACCACACATTTTTAACCGATAGGCCTTATTAATTCCCATATGTAACATGATTTCTGCAGATAGTATTTTTTTTCAGTTTTTTGAGGCAGGGTTCATCTGTAGCTTTGGAGCCTGTCTTGTAACTTGCTCTGTAGATCAGGCTGGCCACGAATTCACAGAGATCCTCCTGTTTCTGTCTCCTGCATGCTGAGGTTAAAGGCAGGCGCCATCACCACCTGGCTCGATAGTATACTTTAAAGCACTAAATATATGCACTACTATTGTAAACTCAACTTCAGTTTAACTGTTGGGCTTAGTTTATATGTAACACAAATAGCCACCACAAACTATTTTACTAAAATTTGGGGATATAACAAAAAAGGCAAATTTGAGGAAGAAAAAATGAGTAAAATGATACAATAGCAATAGGTAACGAAGAAAATAATATGGTAGGAGCGGCATTCTATAGAGAGCGTGGGAAATGGCTGACCTACATGTTTGGACACTACAAAAACTGTCCATATAGACTTGAAGGTAAAAGATACTTACAAGTGTTCCAAAACGAAGTATTAGTATTACTTACCTATCTGGTGACAGATTTCTAAATTTAAAAGAGTAAGAAGAACAACGGGGTTAACAAACTTGCCAGTGCCATTCCTTTCTGTCCTTGCTGTCACTCATTAGCAACACTTAAGATCAGACATTGTGAGACTTCTCATTCTCTTCTCACTATCAGATAGTTTCTTATTGCATGTTACGTTACAGGTAGAATTATCCAACAACAATAAAGTAGATTGTGGAAGGTGACGCTAATGCAAACCCTATGCTTTGTGGGTTTTAGGGTAGGTACAAGGCTCTCTCTGTGGCTGCCTAGCCACTCACAGGGTTCCTCTGGTGGCCATAGTGACACCGAACAGAGGCCATTTCTCCATTGGGTGACCTAGAGCCTGATTAGATGACACCGATTCAAGTGACAGGCTGATTCTGCTGCCCTTCCAATCATCTACCATATGTTTGTTGGTAAATTCTAGCAAAGACTTGGTACTAGAGCATGAGGACTAAGCTACAGTCCCTGAGGATTTACAGTTGAATGTGCTTTATGTCGATAAAAAAAGGGGGAAATATCTATAGTGACAGCTGGCCAGGGAGCAACAGCAGCTGCAGATCCAGACAGAAAACGCAAGCTTAGCCAGGAGCTTCCTGGGTTGCTAGTTTCAGCTATACTGTAAAACTTTTGAGTCCATCAAAGGACAACGTAGGAACTGAAAGGAAAAGGAGCAAATCTGATAAAAAACGATAATTCAAAGTAAAAGGAGAAATGACAAGTTCGAAGGGTCACATGAGCCGCCAAAAAGAAACTTGCCTAACAGCTACTGCTCAGCTTTTCTAGCATCAAACCTAGGAGAGGAATGAACTGTTGCAAGTCAGTCACAATCAGCTAAGTAGTTTTATATGTACAGTGATTTTAGGCCTACCCGGTTTCTCCAAGGAGGAATGGAAAATAGTATGTTTCCTCCTGTTGGTGTTTTGTGCGTTTATCCCTGGAAACTTTTTCCAATGCTATATTTAGAGAGATTTTTACATTTGTTTAACTTGTTTTAATTAGAAGCTAGCTGAAAATACCTTATGATTTTTGTAGTTAAATCCATCATAACATGAGTAATTATAAAAAGGGATGACATCACACAGGGTAAGCCTATTGCTATATACTTATGACATGAAAAAGGTTTGACAGGTTATAGTTTTATAATTTTATGGCCCAGGTTAAGTGAATTTCAGCTTCAGATATAACTCCTCCTGGGGAAAACTTAAGACACAATTTGCATTTTAATTTGGAACTTATGATAAGCAGTATATTCTAGGTTAGTCCCTATTCTCTCAAAGAGAACTTCTTTGAAAAAATTGTCTCTAACAATTCTGTCTCATACTTTCTTCTGTATTTCCTTTCCTTCTATCACTTTCCCCCACATATAATGCATGTTAATGTTTATGTGCATGCTTATATTTATTTTTCATTTATTTTTAGTTGGTGTAAAATGGATTAACTATGCCATTTTCATTTGTGTACTTGATTTTTCAATTTTTTTTTACCATGGATTATCCTCATTTGCCTCTTCTCCCCTCTCCCCAAGTAGATCTCGTTGTATCTTCATATCAGATGACTCTATTTTTATCAAACTATGATTTACTGAAGTAGGTTAGAAACAGAATAAGATAGGGGAAAAAAATCCAAACATTCATTAATGGAATTATTTGCCTTTGTGATGAAAGAAGAAAACTTCTTTTAAGCTTTTTAAAATGTTTTGCTGAACTGTACATATATCTCTATGTAATATAATCAATAAGCAAATTTAGTGAGCAAACTTCCATGATTGCCAAGGTCAAGAGAAGAATATTGCCAGAATGTGAAAACCCCAATTTTACATTACCTCAGTCAACAATACTCTTCCCCAAAAGACATCATATGGACTTCGAACACATATAGATTCAGACAGATTGTTTCTCAAATTTTATGAGGACCTGAGTATATGAGAGGTTTTTTCACTGTACATGTATGTGTTTTATTTGTCATGCATTCGCTATTGGCTCTGTTTGATGTGTCTTTGTACAAATATAATGGAAATTACTTATGTATGCTGGATGAACATTTGGATTGCATCTTTGGGAAAGTCTTTTTTAAAAAGCCACTCTGATCAACCTATAATTATTTTGCATGGGTGCTCCTACTTTCTTATGTGGATGCCAACAATGAAAATGTTACATAGTAGAAAGTCACATAATCACCTCTAGATAATAATGTCAAGCAATTTCCCAAATTTTGTAAACAGATTTTCTAAAGCACAATCATTCTAAGAACATTGTAGATGGAATTTCTAGTGCTTAGTATTATTAGTGCTTAATTTTTTATGTTCTGGGTATTATGATATGGTACTGAATTAGGGTTTCTATTTGCATTGTGTATTATGATTAATGAGTTTGAGAAACTTTCCATGTGTTTGACGTATGAGTATAATATTTAGTATAGAGGCTATTGTAGTCACATGCCTATTCTTTCTCTTTTTTTTCAGTGTGTGTGTGTGTGTGTGTGTGTGTGTGTGTGTGTCTGTGTTTGTCTGTGTGTTGGTATTTATGATACATCTGAAGGTCCTTTTCTACATTGTTTCAGACAGTGTCGCTCTGTTGTTTTTCACTATGCACACCAACAGGCTGTCTGCTCCTAGTGCTTTTTATCCCTAAATCCTATTTTCCTATAAAAGCACTAGGAAGACCCTTAAGCTACTTAAGCATTTATATGAGTTCTGGGATCTGAACTCAGTTCTTTACCCTTGCAGAGAGAGCTTTTACCTACATATCCTGCCCAATGCATGCCCTTTTTTACTGAGATACCCTTTGATTTATCATATATAAAAGTCCCCTTTATTTTTAGTTATGGATTCTGTGTTAACTATCACTTTTGCAAACATTTAAGCAAAAAAGTCTGTATTATCCTGTATTTTCATATCTCAGAAGTGCTAAATGGTATTAGTTTTATTTTTAGTTTGACAGATAAAGAAACTATGGGGGAAAATGACACAAATCTGATAATTAAGAGGGTTTGTTTTTCTGTTTCATCACATGCTTCCTAAGTTTTACTAACCTGAGCCCCAAAATCTTTGTGTGCCTGAGAAGGCTAAAGAAAATCATAATATAATTATAAAAATAAATTGCAATAATATGTAACTAATTTTATTGATATCACTAATAAAATGCCTCTAGCTAGTCAGCAATTGTATTCCATGACCATACAATATTAAAACGTGTTTTACTTTTCACATCAAGTTTTACATTTTCTTTGCTATAGCTTTATGTGGTTTTTATTTTTCTGTTTTTGTGCTTGTTTGTTTTTGACAGTTTCTCACTTTGTAGTTCTGACTTTTCTGTAACTCACTATGTAGACCAGACAGGCTTGGAATTCACAGAGATCTGCCTGCCTTGCCTCCCTAGTGCTGGGATTAAATGCATGCTACAACACGCCCCCACAGCTTTCTTGCTATAATCTGCTTCTTGTAGTCACTGTTATTGCTTCTAAGCTTCTATTCTAAATTTGGTTATAATTTTAAAAATTCCAGTAACTCTTACTGAACAAAAAAGAAAGACATCTTTATAGTATTTGTCTTTAAGTAAAAAGAAATTTAGATTTTGAAGCATAATTACTAATATGAAAATAGACACCATTTGCTGAATGATTATATCCTAGGTGCTGTACTAAATAACTTTCATGAATTATTTTTATCTATTTCTTAGATTAAACCCACAAACTTGATTTTGTTTATACACACACACACACACACATTCTACTAGAACCTATGCCTTGGAGAGTTGATATACTTATAGCCAGCTAGAATTTGAACCAGATTTATCAGAATTTTGACATCTCCTTCCTTGTACAATCTGTGTCTGCCCACGTGGAAGGAAACAGATGTATGAAATTGACATACTACCTACTGTGATAATTAGGCAACTGAAGGAAACAGATGTAGTGACAAAGATTTATGCTACGACCTGACTTAGCTGTCTCCTGGGTATGCCCTTTCTCTTAGAACATTAGCCATTTTTTTTCAAGATGGTAACCAGAGAAACACCGGTTGGGATCTAATTTTTATTTTTTATTAAATAATCTAAAGCATCAATAGTAAATTCTTTTTAATACACAACCTAAATACCGGTAGGAAAATTCATACCAAAAAATAGATAGCAACTGAATTTTTGTGGTAGAGGTAAATCTATCATAAACTCTAACCTTGAGTCTATATAGAAACATATATTGTCATTCTTTAATCATAAAATTTTAATTCCTGGCCACTCATTTAAGATGTTTTCCTCAGATGCCTGAGAAACCACATGATTTCTATCCCTTGTTTTCAGGACTTTCCTACAGTACATTCCTCTTGTCAGACCTTCCCAGCAAAACAGACCATAGTTCTCCCGTCTAGAAAATTGAACCCATATAAGTTATGTCACATGTTATTTTCTCTAAAAAGAAGTACATTTTAAAATAAGAACTATATTTTTACTATGTAGGAACAAAACAAATGTTGATAAACTAAAAGGCTTTAATTCATAAGCATTTGATAATGTTAGTTCCTACAGGATAAGGAATTTTACAATTATTAAAATAATTTCATGTTTCTCTCACATAAGAACCAAGTGAGGTATGCAAGATGAGATTCAAACAAAGGATATTTGAAGATGTTCTTTAATAGATAACACATGGCTAATTCTTATAATTTTTATATTAAGTTTGTCTTAACTAACAGGTCTAGCTTCCTATATAGTCTAGTCTAGACTCTCTCTGGATTGTATTTCACAAAGCCGTGGCTAGGCTCATCTCTTTCAGCCAAACCTTACTTGCAAGGGCAATTTACTAGTGGGAATACTATTGTGGAATCTGACTCCCACTTCCCCCAGTAAATAAAACCATTACCTAGCTATAGCTCCTCAAGAGGAGTGAAGGCCTCAAGAGCCCCCCGTCTTATTCTGTTATCCATGATTGGATGTCTGCAGGACAATCTTATGTAATCTTGTGAAGTTCTTCTCTGGTTAGCCACAGTGACTGTGAGGTCAGGAGTGCAACAGACATATTGTATTTTTTTCTCTCTCTCTCTTTCTCTCCCTCTCTCTCTCTTTCTCTCTCATCTTCTTTCATCACTGACAGGAAATGATGGTATGTGAAAGTTGCAAAATTATGGTGTACAAAATGATTATTCTTAAGTAAAGCTGAAGTAAATTTACTACTACATTTTCACCTATAATTTAATCTCCCCCCCCAAGCAAATGAGAACTACATTCTGAAGGAGTTCTGATTTACCAAGAAAGGATGAACAGCAGCAGCAATAGGAAAGCAGAACAAATGTATGACTGCTTAGAGCCTAGTCTTGTGGTCCACTCTGAACAGTCTATAATCTCACAGGTACCCTGAGACTCCAAATGATATGACATCTTAATACCTATATGGTCTAATGCACAGCTGTGTCGTGGGAACTTAATGATGACATGAATGCATTCATTATTTTATAATCTCCAATCTCTTCTCTGAGGAAAGAAAATCTCTAAGATGCATAAGGGTATAACGAATATAAGAGTATGATGAATGTAAGGGTATGATAAATATAAGGCTATAACAAACGGCTTCTGAAATGTATCCATACTTTGAAATCGCTAATCTCTGTGTCAGAAAGCCGCATGCATGCCAGGAGTTATTTTTATTTAATTATTTATTTTGATGCTTTTCACAAAAATTTGAATTCTTTACTGACATTATATATAGTTCTTCTCATAGGCAGTGGAATTAACTACCCTGTGTTTAAAACGTACATAGAGCCTGAGAGAATTCAGATTTTCCTTTAAGTCTTAATATACTTTGTGATATCGTATTAGTTAAAACAAATGATACATTTTATTATTCAAAATTAAATCACCCTGACTATATTTATTAACACATTAAGCATGGCAGTAATTTTTATGTGTTTTATGAATAAACATATTGGCCTTAGATATAATAAGGACTAAAATGGAAAGAAAATGTGGGAGACAAAACAGGAATCTGTTGTGGGGTTAAACTCAAAACTATGATCGTGTATTAAAGAAGCATTTGATTTATAAGTTTCCTTTTTATGGTGTATAAACTAGTGTGATATTGATATTCATCTGTGCTACCCAATAAATTAAGGGAAATCCTTGGTAAATTATAGTGTGGCAAACATGGAGAATAAATTTCAAAGGATGTGGATAAAGTGAAATAACATTATCATTTGGATTATCTCCAGAACTGTTTAAGTCTATATGATGGTGTCAGTCAATGTGGGATGCCATCACTAGGGAAAAAAAATAAAAATATTGTACATGAAGATAAATTTGGTGGGTTTCAGGTGATCTATTTTCCCTAATCTTTTACATACATAAAGTGAAACTTACCTTGAAAGATGCAAAATGTTATATCCACAAAAATTCAATCCACTAGGAAACAATGTTGAATTAATAAATTAATTGCATCAGAAAAATTCTTAGCCCATTACAGAAGAGAATAATCAATGCCTAATCTTTCTTGTCCCCAGGGAATAAGTATAGGATGTCCTAGAGATATGATAATCAGCCTCAGTTGCTCACAGCAACAACCTGCCCATGAACTAATTCTTTATTGCCTTTTTTTCTCACTGTTTTATTTATTATTTTTAACTACAATTCTTGAGATCGCCTGAGAAATAAGTTATTTAAAATCAAATAGTTTTGGACCATGGGAGCACCGTCCGGTATTCCAATGTGGGTCTCTGTCTCTATCGCCATCCATCGCCAGATGAAATTTCTATGGTGATATGCAAGATATTCATCAGTATGGCTATAGGATAGGGCCATTTCAGGCTCCCTCTCCTCAGTTGCCCAAGGAGCAGAAGGAGGGAGAACATGAGCAAGGAAGTCAGGACCGCGAGGGGTGCACCCACCCACTGAGACAGTGGAACTGATCTATTGGGAGCTCACCAAGGCCAGCTGGACTGTGACTGAATAAGCATGGGATAAAACCGGACTCTCTGAACATGGTGGACAATGAGGGCTGCTGAGAAGCCAAGGACAATGGCATTGGGTTTTGATCCTACTGCATTTACTGGCTTTGTGGGAGCCTAGCCTGTTTGGATGCTCACCTTCCTAGACCTGGATGGATGGGGGAGGACCTTGGACTTTCCACAGGGCAGGGAACCCTGACTGTTCTTTGGACTGGAGAGTGAGGGAGAGAGGAATGGGAGGAGTGGGAGGAAAATGGGAGGCGGGGAGGAGGCAGAAATTTTTCAATTAAAAAAATCAAATAGTTTTCTCAATCACTCTTCCTGAGTAATCACAACACAAGAAAACAACATTTTTGGGTTTTTTTTTTTGGGGGGGGGTGTTCAAGACAGGGTTTCTCTGTAGGAAAACATAACATTTTATTTTACTGGCATTAACATGACAGTGATAAATTCAAGAAATTTATAAAGTATCAATGTGTGAAGAAAAATCTTGATGAAATTGTCTTATCTGAGATCATAACTTGAGAGAAAAATCTACTTAA
Source organism: Microtus oregoni (assembly GCF_018167655.1). Lineage (NCBI taxonomy): Eukaryota > Metazoa > Chordata > Mammalia > Rodentia > Cricetidae > Microtus > Microtus oregoni. The sequence continues at coordinate 1,909,239 of NW_024544152.1, read as the reverse complement.
AACCATCATAAAAACTGAATCATTTGGATATAGCCACACTATCCTCTTTCATTGAAAAAAAATGTCTCCTAAGTTAACATGTATTTATATTGAAACATATGATAATTCATATTAGAACAGTTTATACATCAAGCTATGCTTATTCTTTTTTTTTACTGTTTTGTTGCTTTACCTTTCATTACATTCTTACTACTTAAGTATAATTCATTAGTAAGTTCTTAATGAGAAAATGCCATGTAGACACAAATTCTATAAAATGAGAGCTTGATAAGTAACTAGGAATAACTACTCTAAAGAAGCTGCCAGTGCTTAGTGGAAGATGGCATGCCCGGAGAAAATATGTGAGTACTATTTTATATTTTCACCTAATGTTTTAACCTCCAATGATCTTTTTCCTATTCCTGTGGCCATTTCCCCTAGCATGACAATAAAATAAAATATATTACAGGCTAGAAACCGTGTGTGAGAGAGAACACAAATCACTGTTGAAATGGCATAAGGTCTCTCACATTACTATTAGCTGTATCTATCATGTCATCACAATCAGGTCACTTCTTAGTACAACCTAGCTCAGAGAAAAAGTACAATTTGGAATGTAAAAAAAGCAAGATGCCTGGTTTCTTTTACTGCCCTGACTGGCTATTTTCCCTCTTATAGAACATTACAACAGGCACTATAGGTTTCCTAATGTTGCCATGTATATAAGTGGATTTTCTTTTTTTTTTTTTTTTGGATTTTCATTTAATTGTACATGGGTAATATTCTTGCCTCTCATCTACATATTTAAAAGTACAACTCACCATGTTTGCTTGTAGTAAAACATATAAATAATCCAACTTTCCCCTTTCTTGATGAAAACTTTTATTCATGGAAGGCCTCTATTTAAGGAATGTTATATCTTAACCTTGACAGAGATACCACGAGGTAAAATACACTGAGGTAAACTCATTTTGTTTAAATTTTACTTCGTGTTATGTGAATTGGTGTGCATCTTGATGCACTACATGCACAGTATATGGTACCGTTAGAAACCTGGTACCAGAAGAGGGCATTTAATTCCCTGTATCTTCAGATCCAGATAGTTGTATCTGCCATATGAGTGCTGAGAATTAAACCCAGGTCCTCTGGAAGAGCAGACAGTGCTCTTAATCACTGAGTCATCACTTCAAGCTCACTTGTCAAATTTTAATAGAAGAATGTTTTCATCTTATTTTTATGTGAGTCAAATTTCTCTTTCCTCATTGGAATTGTTTTCGGAATGATCTGAACCTTGTAAATGACCATAATAAATGTAATGGTGGTGGTGGTGCTGATGATGGGATAACACTGTTGCTCAATTTCCTCATATACGTAACTGTGTTACATAAACAAGGTAAATTCCAAGAAATATTTATGGTTAAATACTACAGAAATTCAGAGCATAGTGAGGATGACTGAATCTTTTTCTCTTTCACTAAACATTTTTCATAAACATACATTTTGAGTACTGAGAGAAGACAAGATACAGAATTACATCCCAGTCTTACCAGCATGTTATATTTATGATAGTCTTTCTTTTTGTTATTATAGGAGAGCTGATATTTGTCATTTTTCTCAGAAATAACTATAATTGTGTAGCAACTTATAGCCAGGTGGTGGTGGTGATGGGTACATTCCTTTAATCCCAGCCATTCAAGAGGCAGAGACAGATAAATTTCTGAGTTCAAGGCCTTGCTGGACTACAGAGTGAGTTCTAGGACAACCAGAGCTACAGAGAAATCTTCTCTTTAAAAAAAAACTTTATAAAAAGGAATAACAACTTGGTCTTCATAATTCAGGGCTTCTAAAGCACCATGCCTTAGACTGGGCAACTGATAAATAACAGAAATTACTGCTTACTGGTTTGGAGTGTGGGAAATTCATTATCAAAACATTGGCAAACTCAGTTCTTTCAACACTCATTTCCTATTCCAGAAACGGTATCTTTTTCCCTGTGTACTCATCTTGTGGAAAAGACTAAGAGTTCTCTGTCAGCCTCTATTATACGTGTACTAATTTCATTCGTGATGACCTAATCACCTCCAAAAGATTACCCTTCCTAACACTATTCTTCAAATACAACAGGGATTAGACTTTGAAATAAAACTAAAGAAAAAAGAAAGCATTTAGAATATAACAACCATGCATATTAAGCCAGCATAATTAATTAGGAAAGTTTTGTAGATTACATGTGTGTAAAATAGAGAAACATTAGATTTAGGGATGGAATAAAAAAAATCAATTGCTTAATTCCTAAAGAAAAACAATCATTAAAATATGTGAAATAAATGTGCAAATATCTGATTTTAGATATAGTTTAAATACTGAAAATGTATATATATATATATATTGAAAATCATTTATCACTCAATATTAATGTACATATCTAAAGTATAAATGTTAAAACAATGTAAAGTGGCTGATATATGACTATTTGAACTTCTAATAACTAATTTTTATGCTTACAACAGTTTTACGAGGTAGGATATTAATTTAGTGGAGAGATAGGATGGTAAACATAAGAGCCAGAAATATATGACAGAAAGAAACTCCTAGATAAATACATATAATGATTTTGTTCTGCAAATCTGTATTTTCCTACACTGAAAAATTTTAAAAATATATATTCACTTCTATAACAACTATCACTATCATGTGACATTTATTCTTTCAGTAATGGATTGAATTGTGAAGAAATATATAACTGGGGATTTAACAATGGCCATAAATTATAAGTTTTTCTATAGCTAAACTAGTTTTCGTTTCCCTAAATAAAATGTGTCTGGCTAAATTTAAACAGACTCCATTCCTATGAGACAGTTGGCTCTATTAAGCACTGTCTGTCAATACAGCTTTTTAAGATTGGCAAATGCCACCTAATTCTTTTCCTTTTCTTTTTTCTTTTTTAAATTTATACTTCTCTCATGTATTTCTTCCCAAGCACAGTTTCCTCCCTCCTCTCCTCACAGATCTAATTCCTTTTCTGTTTCCCTTCAGCAAAGTGCTGGACTTCCAAAGATATCCATGAAACATGACATAACAAGTTAAAATAAGACTAGGGACAAACCCTCATATTAAGGCTGAATGAGGCAACCCAGTAGGAAGACAAGGGTTCCAAAAGTAGGCTACGGAGTCAGAGACATACATATTCCTACTATTGGTGTCCCATAAGAATACCAATGTACATAACTGTAACATATATGCAGAGGACCTACATCAAACCAATACCATCCCCTTGATTGTAGATTTAGTCTCCGTAAACCCCCATGGGCCCTGTTTAGTTGATTCTGTGGGCCATTTTATCGTGATATCCTCCTAAGCCCCTGGCTCCTTCAAGCCACTTTTGCAGGATTCCTGAGCTGTGCGTAATGTTTGGCTGATGGTCTGTACATCTACTCTCATCAGGTACACGATAAGCCTGTCTGATGACGATTATGTGAGGCTCCAGTCTATGGGTATAGCACAATATCATTATGAATTATTTCATTGACTATTTTTTATTCCAGATGTGTCTGGTTTTATCCTAGTTCTCTGGGCTATCTAGCCTCTGTTCCTGGTACTCCAGACAGTGTCAAACATGGACTTCCTCTCATGACATGGAATTTAAGTTGGACCAATCATTGGTTGGACACTGTCGTAAGTTCTGCACCACTGTTACCCAGCACATCTTTCAGGCAGGACAAATTGTAGGTCAAAGGTTTCGTGCCTCATGTCCTCCCCTGGAAGACCTGCCTAGATACACAAGATGGTCAGTATCCTCCATTGCTAGAAGTTTTCACTAGGACCACCCTCATAAATTTCTGGGAGTTTTGATAGTACTAGCTTTCTACCTCTCCCCTGAAGAGTTCCCATATTTGAGTCATCTCTCTGATTACTCTCTCCTTCTATTCCTTAGTGCTGTAGGCAATATGTCAATCTCATTATCTAATATTCTTCTTAAGTATCAAATGGGAATAAAAATTGACCTAAAGTATAATATTAAAAATGAGCAGTAATACCTCTATTTCTCTATTTCTTCTCTAGTCATTCATTTTGAGTATAATTGGGGCACTACATAGCTTACTAAATTGCAAATGTCTTATGAATACGTAAATTGCATGGGAATCAGAATAAAGAGAGGTTTTGATTACTAAGTCTCATTTGACAGAAATAATACAGACCATGATAGCTATTGCCTTAAAAAATATGTTATTTCTCTAAATACTAAAGTAGAAATAAAGTCAGGTGGTGGTGACACATGCCTTTAATCCCAGTACTTGCTAGACAGAAGCAGGTGGATCTCTGTGAGTTCAAGGTCAGCCTGGTCTACAGAGTGAGCTCCAGGACTGGCTTCATAGGTACTGAAAAACCCTGTCTAGAAAAACCAAACCAAACCAAAACAAAATAAAATAAAATACATGCTTAATGATTAAGCCAAAGACTGCAGACAGCCAGTCTTTTTTGAGAACACAACTTCTAGAAAATAATGATGATGGACTAAGTAGATATCCATAAAGAAAAACAAAATAAACTTCATGATTTATTTAAATATTAATTCAAAATAAATCACAGACATAAATGTAAAACATAAAAGAATAAAACCTATATGTTTATTTGAGTGTAACTATGTTTTGTCTTTTGATCAAACTTAGTATACTTGGAGAGCAAGACAGTGGGGTTTCATTTCCAGTTTTACATGAATAATATTTATCCCTCTAAAAGTATTGCTATTAGCTTGGGCAAGATTGCTTTGCAGAAAAGATTTCTGTTCAATTGCACTGTCCCATTTCTTTATTACTGATTTCTTTCAAAAATCAAAACTGAGAATAAGTTTCAGTGTTCATCACTTTACAGTACTTGATATAAAATTATTTATTAAATAATGAACAAGGAAAATATTGTAACTTCAAATTCTAAGTTTGATTTTAACTTTAATTCTGTATAAAAAAATAGTTGACGCAGCAGGTGACAGTGTAGTGATTTCTAATTCTACCCAATAGCTAAAAAAACAACGTAGGCTGTAGAAATAATTACAGGCACTTGTGTTAGTCAGGGAGTCGAAGTTTTTAGAACAGAGAAAATCTGATTTAAGTAGGAAAGGAAGAAGTTTACAGAAAACTATAAGTCTACACACACAATCTCACTTGGTGACAGGGTAAGCTCTGAAAATGATGGCCTGATCTTTCTATGCAGTGTTTTGGAATATACAAACATCTCTGAAAAGTGGCATGGCATGATTCATCATGGTTGCTTTACTGATCTCAGGAAAGTGACTCTACACTTGTTCTAGATGGCTTTTTAATCACAATGAGCTGAGAGAAATAATTAAAAAGATAAGCTGATTTATTTGGATTTGTGGCTTCAGAGCGTTTAGTCTGTTGTTAGCTGGCTCTCTAGCTTCTGGGCCTCCCCAGAAGATCATGGGAGAGGATAGGTGGGAGCAGAGATGCTCACTGCATGACAACCAAGAAACAAAGAAGCTAGTAACAGGAATGGCCTACAGGAATATTTAGTCTTCGAAAATCATGTGACTTGAAGTTACTCCAGCGATGGCCATGTTCCACAGTGTTACCATCTACCAACAGGCTACTCAAAAATAGAGCACTGTTTTTTATATATATAGCTGACCATAATTATGACATGTGGCTACTGTTCAAAACTGCAAGACAAACTAGTCTCTCACATTGCTAGCCTTGGCAATGAGACAGAATTCAAAATCTGTTAATTTTTATTAGTTTATTTTTTGTGCAAAGAAAAAGGTTTTCTGGACATGGCCTTGTCCAGCTCTTAAAACCTGAAATGCAAATTCTCATTAAATCTGCATAATTGTAAAGGTTTGCAAAGTAAGCTGGGTAGTGATGCTGCACACCTTTAAGCCCAGCACTTGGGATGCAGAGGCAGGTGGATTTCAGTGAGTTAAGACCATCCTGATCTACAGAGCAAGTTCCAGGACAGATAGGGATATACATAGAAACACTGTCTTGAAAAACTGAAAAAAAAATAGAAAATCAGTTATTGAAACTACTGTTGTTTATGGAAGATAAGTATTAAGGGTATGTCTGTATATTAATATAACAGTCCATCTTCTTCCATGTTTTCTGGTTCTACAGTTTGCTATCCATGGGTGACTATAGTCTATAAGTAGCAAACAGAAAGTTCAAGAAACAAACAACAACCTAGTATTATATTGTACATGATAAAACATCAGAGAAGTTTCAAAAAATTTTGTTCCTTCTAGTTCTTTCCCACACAGGGTGTGAATTATCTCGTTGTCCAGTATACCCACCCTATTTCTTCTGTTCATTTATCATTTAGTGTTGTAGGGAGGCTGCTTGTTCATTTCCTGGCTGCCCAGACTCCCAAAATAATCACACAGAAACAATATTATTTAAATCACTGCTTGGGCAATTTCTTAAATGTACTGCTAGCTAGATCTTTCATCTAGTTTTAACCCCATTTCCATTAATTTTATTTTACCACGAGGATCATGGCCTACTAACAAGGTTCTGGTTGGCCACTCACATCTGTCACTTCTGACATCTCCATGGCTTCTCCCTGACTCCACCCTTCTTTCTCCCAGAATTCAGTATAGTTTTCCCTACCTAGCTCTGTTCTACCCTATCAGGCCAAGCCAGTTTCTTTATTAACCAATGATATTCACAGCATACAGAGGGGAATCCCACATCAATCTAATAACCATGTCAGTTACAAGATGAGTTATTGCAATGTCACAGTGTTTGTGTTCAGAAACAGAGAATGTACTGACTCTATGTCTTTTGCTTCTCTTTGTATTAACACAGAAACATTTGATCACATCAAACCACCACAAGTAGGGCAATTTGTAGATATTGTGAGAAAGTGCAAGGGAGACCATATTCATATAACCTTTGTTACAGTATGTGTTATAATATTCATTTTATTATTTGTCTAATACAATCTCTAATTTGTACACTATTTTAACGGTAGATATATATATATATATATTTATATATATTTATATATATTTATATATATATAACAGAAATAAATATGGTTCAGAAATATCCACTGTTTCATTGGAAGTCTTATTAGAACATATTCCATGCAAATAATAGGGAATATGTATTTGTGTTGGTATGTGTAAATGTGTATATCTTTGAGTTAACAAAAAGCATACATTTTCATTATTTATCTTATTGTTTTCTCATCTTAAGCTTAAGACACAAACACAGTCAGATGCACAGGTACACATACTCAAATATGTAAAAGCACCCTGCACTCAGTTCTATCTTTCTCCAATGACAGCGCACAAATTTTTTTTAACAGAATACATTGTGTTTGACTTGGAACGATGAAATTCATAGTAAACATTATCAAATGAACATTATCTAATTGTTTTATTTCATTGTTGAAGAGGTTTCAGTATACAAACTGACAGTTGTTATTAAAATTTGTATTTCATACCTATTTGAAACTAAACCACCTACCACCCATTTGCAAGCTCTGCATTTTAGAAGTGCAGCTTTATATTTTTGCATTTATTACATTCTTTTGCATTTGTCTTACATCCTTTTTACTTAACAAGAAGACAGTGATGTTTTAAGTAGCATTGTATGGGAATGAATTAATAATACCCTGGTTCAGGTAACAATAAAAATATTAATAGAATTATCTTGCACATATTCTTATCCTAGTTATTCAGTAGCATGTTGCCTAAATCTTTATTTTCACATTGACATACAACTTAATAAACTATTTCTTAACCATAGTTCTTAACAAAACTTAAATATTATGACCTCTGTATACAATCTGGTCCAGTAGTTTTTCTCTACTCAGATAATTCAAATGGCATTGCTGTGTAAATAACTCAGTCAATAAAGTATTTGCCAAACAAGCACAGGACCTGATTTCAATCCCCTAGCCAGGTGTGGCAGCATGTGTTTACATTGCCACTGCTGGGAGATCAGAGACAAGTGGATAACAGGGGTTCTCTGGCTAGCCAGACTAACCTAATCAGTAAGCCCCAGTCCCCAGTGAAAGACCCTATCTCAAAAACAAGGAGGATGGCTCCTGATTAATGATCTCTGGCATCTGCACACCTGTCAACACACTCAAGCACATACACTTGTAGAAATTAGCTTGATTCAGGAAATAATCAGGCTAGCTAAAGGATAAACAATTATATTTTTATTCATTATAAGGGGAGAACTCACAAAACAGGAATGAGAAGGCCAAGTTAAGCTGTGCCCCGTGGAAATCACACAGAGAGCATACCTGGTTTGTGTGCCCATTTTTCTCTACCAGGTCTCAGAAATCCACTCCTTAACTTGAATCTACCTTTTAAAGATAATTGGCTAACAAGATTTCCCCATCATCTCCCCATTTTGTCTAAACAAGAGCAATCCAAGCCTTACAAAGCTGTATACAAGAGGAACAGATGTCAAGTATAAAATTACAAAACAACATAAGCAATATTAAGCAAGGAACCCATGACAATTGGAATAGACTAATCATTCCATAAATGGGCCAATGAAATAAATAAGGAGTTTGTGAAAGAATAAATACAAATGAGCAATAAATGTTTGACTTTTTTCTTTCAAATTCTTGAGCAGTCAAAAAATACAAATTAACACTGCTACACTGCTTTGATAGCCTCACCCCAGTCAGAATGGATGTCAAAAGCAAAACACAAGGCCACAGATACTGACAAGGATGTGAGCAAAGAGGGGAAGTAGATTCCTTATACATACTCTGATGGTGAAAATGTAAAATGCTTTGGCCAGTACATGTCAGTACAAAGCTTCCTTTTAAAACTGGAAACAGAGCTACCATTTAAAAGATTCTAAGAGAGATGTAAACTTCCATGCTCACTCTCTAGTTGTTTATATGAGGTAAGAGATAGAACTTTCCTAGATGTCCATCAGCAGATGAATGGACATAAATAGTGGTGCATATACACAATGAAATTTTATGAAGCCTTAGGTAAAAACTAGTGGAAAAATATTTTCAGTTAGAAGGATGCAATTGGAAATCATTATGTTAAATGAAATAAGTCAATTCCAGAAAGGAAAATGGTATAAAATATATACAAGAATTAGAGGAGCTGGGGAGAAGTCTCTTTTTTTAAAATTCTTGTTATGCAAGCATGAAGACTTGAGTTCAATTCCCAGAACTCACATTAAAAAAATTGAATGTGGTGTCACCCAAACCTGTAGTTTCAGCACTGGAGATAAAGAAACAGGTATATACCTGGGGATCTCTGGCAAGATAGCAGTGAGCTCCAGGTTCACTGGGAGACCCTGCCTCAAAACAAAGTCAATGGCAGCTGAGAAACGACATCTGAATTGACCTATGACCCACATACACCATACACAGCCACACACACACACACACACACACACACACACATGGAGGGGGGAGCTATTTCTCTAAAGGTCTGAATAAAATAAAAAAGAGACTATGAGGGGAAGAGAAGATATTAAAAATGAGAAGGAAGTGGTCTACATCTGAGAAGAAAGTAGAAGGCAGAGCAATTTAGGAGGTGAGAGGAAGCAATCAGCAAAAGGGGCAAATGACAACTATGGAGGACAGATGAAGAGAATTTGTTATGACAAAGAAAGTCATAATAATGCCATTATTTTGTACTTGGACTTAAAAAATAATATAAGAAAAAAGAATCTACAATATTGCATATTATTAAAGGAAAAAGAAAGTAGGTTCTAATAAACACATCGAAAGTTTGAAGACAGTTGTTCTTATTTCCAAAGCCTACTTGTGAATTTTCTACCTACACAATGTTATTTGTATACCACCTTCCCCAAATAAGTACTCACAGGAAATTCACAGCTTTCACAGATAGGTTAAAATCTTAGAAGTGTAGCTGGAGAGACGATCAGCAATTAAGAGCACTTACTGTTCCTGCAGTGAATTCTAGTCAAGTTCCCAGTCTGGCAGCTTACAAATGCCTGCAAGTCCAGTGCGAGGGATTCTATGTGTCATGGTGCGTACACACACACACACACACACACACACACACACACACACCATGTAAAAGTGATAAAGTAAATCTTTATAATTTAAAATAATCATTGAGTAGCATGACTTGACTATCTTATTCCCTATCAAGAGCAAAAGAAACAAAACAAACAAAAAACCCGATATTCTTGCTTCTTATTTCAGGACTCACAGAATCAAATCATAATGTATTTGAAGTCTAATTCTCCCTGTGATGCTATGCTTTGTGTTGGAAGGATTGTTGTGAAAATTTCCCTCAGGCATGGTGGTGAATGTTTCTGCATGATTTCTAAGCTGAAAAAAAAAACTGTAATACATTGTGAGGGGGAGCAGAGAGAAGGGCTCTTTCAGGCAGCAGGGCAACAACAGTTTATAGATTCCAGATAAACTGAAAACGAATTATAAATTCTCCAAGTTCATTATGGAGCTATATTTGGTGTTGGAGGAAATAAATGAAGTTATACATTAGCAAAACTCCCAATGACATATTATTCAATCTTTCTCTTTTCATCATAATGCTTAAAAATGGTACCACCAGAACCAGTAAAGGCATGGAGATAAATAAAATATAATTTTGTATTTCTTCAATGAATATCACAATGCAGATTAAATCCATTTGCTGAAGAATACCTTTACTTTCTCTTTATCTCATATTCTCTTCTTATTTTAAACTTGTCTGGTCTTTTGTCTTTCTGTTTTTCTTGCTTTTCCTGTGAATTCTTTTTGTTGGCTCTCTAGTTTTAATTTTCTTCATTTGCTTTTCTTATCAGTCATAGTGATAATAAAATCCTCTAACTTTTAAAATCCTCATCATTTGTTACTTCCTAATATTTTCTTATATCGACCTCCTTGTCTTTTATTTCTGTATCTAAACCAGACCCATACATAGGAGTGATGTGGGTCAGAACCTAATGGCATTGATATATTATAGAACATTTTACATCTCATCTAAGCACGTCCCATAGCATTTAATTCATACTCTAACATGAATTAGAACAATGGGGGACAAAAGATAATGACTCCAACTATCCCAGGATTATTTGAATTTTTATTTATTTTTTTTATTGCTTTTTAACTAATACCATTCAACATTTCCACCTCCTCCCCTCCTCCCATTTCCCTCCCACTCCCCCCACGCACCGTCCCATCTCCTCCTCCAGTCCTAAGAGAAGGCAGGGTACCCTGCCCTGTGGGAAGTCCAAGGCCCTCCCTGCTCTATCCAGGCCTAGGAAAATGTGCATCCAGACTAGGAACCCCAAAAGCCAGTACATGCAGCAGAATCAAATCCCAGTGCCATTATCATTGGCTTCTCAGTCACCCCCCCCCCCCCTTGTTAGCCACATTTAGAGAGTCAGATTTGATCACATGCTCATTCAGTCCCAGTCCAGCTGGCCTTGGTGAGCTCCCAATAGATCAGTCACACTGTTTCAGTGGGTGGATGAGCCCCTCGAGATCCTCACTGCCTTGCTCATGTTTTCCCTCCTTCTGCTCTTCATCTGGACCTTGGGAGCTCAGTCCAGTGCTCCAATGTGGGTCTCTGTCTCTGTCTCCATCCATTTCCAGATGAAGGTTCTATGGTGATATTCAAGATATTCATCAGTGTGGCTATTGGACAAGGCCAGTTCAGGCACCCTCTCCTCTACTTCCCAAGGACCTAGCTGGGGACATCCCCTTGAACACCTGGGAACCCCTTTAGAGCCAAGTCTATTGCCAACCCTAAAATGGCTCCCTTAATTAAGATATCTTCTTCCCTGCTCCCATATCTACCCTTGCTCCATCTCAACCATCCCACTTTTTAAATGAAAAAGAAGGTCTGCATGTGTGTGTATACTGATATATATGTGTGTGTGTGTGTGTGTGTGTGTGTGTGTGTGTAACTCTCAGTCCCCCACCAAAGCCTTCCCTCCCACCCAACCACTCCTTCATCTCTCTCAAGAAGAGGGCAGGCCTCTGATGCGTATCAACAAAACATGGCATAACAAGTTGCAGTAAGACTAGGCACCTCCCCTCATAGTAAGGCTGGAGGAGGCAATGCAGCAAGAATAGGATACCAAATGCCTGTAAAAGAGTCAGAGATAGGCCCTGCTCCCACAGTTAGGTGTCCCACGAGAAGATCAAGTTACACAACAGGAACATATATGTCAGTCCCATGCAGGTTCCTTGGTTATTGGTTCAGTCTCTGTGAACTCCTATGAGCCTAGGTTAATTGATTCTGTGGGCTTTTTGTGGTGCACTTGACTCATCTGGCTGCTACAATCCTCCCTCCCTCTCTCTCTTCAGCAGGATTTCTCAAGTTCTGCCTGAAGTTTGGCTCTGGGACTCTGCATCTTTTTCCATCAATTTCAAGATGAAGGCTTTCGGATGACAATTGTGCTAGTCAGAGATCTCTGACTATAGCAGAATATTATAAGGAATCATTTCATTAACTTTTGAGATTTTTTTGTTTCCTGTTGTGATTTTTTTTGTTCTATTGTTTGCTTCTATTCTAGTTTTCTGGACTATATAGCCTATGGGTCCTGTCAGGAGTGAGCTTTCTCTTTTGGCATGGATCCCCAGCTGAATCAGTCTCAATTGTTGATCACTCCCAAAGTTTCTGGTCCACTTTTATCCCAGCACATCTTGTAGGTGGGACAAATTGTAGATTGAAGGTTTTGCGGATGAATTGGGGTTCCAATCCCACTATTGGAAGTCTGGCCTTGTCACAGGAGATGGCCAGGTCAGGCTCCATGTGCCCCATGGCTAAGAGTCTTAGCTAGGGTCACTTTCATAGATTCCTGGGAGATTTAATTGCACTAAGTTTCTACCTCACTGCTGAAATGCTCCCCAAGGGTCTCTCCTAGTATTCTACTCCTCCATCCTTCCCAACCTGATTCCTTCTGTTCCCATCCCCACCTGCCCCCAGTCCACCCTTGATATCTATTACATTTCCCATTTTTAGGAAGATTCATATGCCTCCTGTCTTGAGCCCTCCTTGTTGGTTAGTTTCTTTGTGGCTTGTAGAATGACTATCCTTTACAGCTAATAGTCACTTATAAGTGATTGTATACCATGTTTGTATATCTGGGTCTGAGTTTCCTCACTCAGGATGATTTTTTCTAGTTCCATCCATGTGATCTCAAATTTCATGATGTTATTTTTTAACAGCAAAATAGCACTCCATTATTTCTTTGAAAATTTGTATTATTTTTCTATTGTTTGAAACAATATAGAAGTACTCTTCTTGGCTTTATCATTTTCATCCTTATGCTAGATACTACTGAATAACCATTGTGTGCTGTTCTTAGACTACCTTAAGCTTCTTGAGTTAAATTAAAATCCTATATGTACGCTTGCAAATTTTAATTTCTCTTAGACTTTATGGAGCTTTCAAATTTAGAGGCAGATAATAAAATAATTTCCCCCCATTTTTTAGAAATGGAGAGTGCTTAGGGTATTTTATATGGTCAATTTCTGACTTTATTGCATCTCTTATGAAAAATGCAGGAGATTAATTAATAAAAATTAATTATTTAGATAATATTATTTGCATTACAATATATGTACTATATTACAATATCATATAATTATTATATTTGCATTATAATCCAAATTTTAAGAAATGAACTTCCTTGCAACAAGGGAAAATTTAAGCATTGTTTCAATGTTACTGTAGACCTTGGATGTTCCTTCAGAATTTAATAATGTTGCTAATTTTCTACACAGGAGTTTTTGGTAAAGAGTCAAATTGATTGAGATTATCTATAATCTACTGAATTATGATGATTGTGGCAGCTTATATTTATTAATTAAATATACTGACATAATATTTATTCTCTTATAATTAGCAAATAAGAATTTAAACTTACAAAGTCTCTTCAAAAATAATGTAAAACAATTAAGCAGATACAAGAGATTTCATGCCTCTTTACTATAATTTATATAGAGAAAATTAATTTTTCTATTCAAAATATCTTCTTAATGTTATTGTTTAAAAGAAAAAAATCAAGATATTTTTATAGTACAACCTTTTTGAATAGTGAATGAATCATGAAATTTTTCTTGTTTTTTTATTTCATGTATATCTCATTTGAGCCAATTTTCTTTACAGATATGATACACATATAAATTTTCGTTACATTCTCCTCTCAATTGAAAGTGCATTTTGCATTTTAATTTTTGCCTTGGATAATGGGCCTTTATAATTAATGGATGAGGAAAATAAAGCAATCTAAAAATTTCCATATTTCATTGTTTATTAAAGTAAAACTAAGGGGTAGAAGAAGTTAAACATATTTGTATTTAATGGGATGTATGTGCAAACCCATGTATAATGTATCTCTGTGGCAGTACAAATCCTATGGCATACATGAGGAGATTAAAAGACAACTTCATCTTTATGTCAGTTCTAGGGATTAAATTAATGCTACCAGGCTTGAATTACAATTGCCTTTCCCTGCTGAGCCATCTTGCCTGCTTGAACATTTTTCATATCAGTCTGTTACTGGAACGTTCAATACAGCGATGTAGAAATTAGATGATAGATAGATAGATAGATAGATAGATAGATAGATAGATAGATAGATAGAGATAGTAGATAGATAGATAGTAGATAGATAGATAGATAGATAGATAGATAGATAGATATTCTTTAAATGTATTTGTTTTATGGTTTCTATTGCTGTGAAGAGATGTCATGATCATGGCAACTCTTATAAAGGAAAACGTATAAATTGGGGTGACTAACTTGCAGTTTCAGAGACTCAGTCCATTATTCTCACGGTGGTTAGCATAGCTGCACTTAGGTAGACATGGTGCTGGGGAAGTAACTCAGAGTCCTACCTCTTGCAGGCAACAAGAAGTCAACTGAGAAACTGGGCACTATCCTGAGCATAGGAAAATACAAAGTCCACCCCCATAGTGACACACTTTCCCCAACAAGGCCATACCGACTCCCACAAAGCCACCCCTCCTAATAGTGCCACTCCCTATAAGACTATGGGGATTACATTCAAACTGGTACATTCAACCCACTGTCCTCCATAAATTTGTATCACGATGAAAATTGCACTTATTCAAAGTTCAAAAGTCCTCATGGTCTATTACAGTCTTAACTATGTTTTAAAATCCAAAGTTCAAAGTTTCTTCTGAGATTCATGCAATCTCTTAAATCTAATCCCCTAAGAACTCAAAATCAAAAAGGAGATTACATACTTCCAACACATAGTGGCACAGGAAATATATTACCCCTCCAAAACAAAGGGAAGCAAGCATAGTGAGAAAATACTGAACCAGAGCAAGATCAAAAAGAGCTGTGCAAACTCCAAACTCTGCATCTCCATGTCTGATGGCAAAACTCTTCAGATCTCCAGTACATTCACTTTTGTGACTGCAGCACACTTCTTTCTCTTGGGATGATTTCAATTTCTGTTAGTTGCTCTTCTTGACCAGTATTTCATGACTCTGGTGTCTCTAACACTTTGACTCTTCAAGGCAATCTGGGCATCAACTTCATAGCTTCACACAATGATCTCTCTATTGGCCTCCGT
Organism: Microtus oregoni; assembly: GCF_018167655.1. NCBI lineage: Eukaryota > Metazoa > Chordata > Mammalia > Rodentia > Cricetidae > Microtus > Microtus oregoni. The sequence continues at coordinate 1,893,724 of NW_024544152.1, read as the reverse complement.
TTAGTGATACCCCCTGACACATGCCTGGTATCAGCAACTTTATTCCATAACTCCTTTCTTCTATCCTTAACTCTAATCCCAGAAACATATGGCTGAAGCTGCCAAATTCTGCTCCTTGCTGTGGCTGGAACATGCCCCCCTCATTCAATTGTATCTTCACCAGTTTTATGCATAAGATCAGTTGTCTTGAAACTGAATCATCACTAGAACAGACTGCCCTCAAACTCAGAAATTCTCCGCCTCTGCTTTCCTGGTGCTGAGATTAACAGTGTATACCACCAAACCCAGCTCTGATCTTTTCTTTTGTTCCTTTTCACAAGTTGAAAGCCTAGTTGGATGGGATCTTGCCCTGAGGTCAACACTCTCTTTATTCAAATTTCATAATCCATTCATCTCCTTGCATATAGCATTTAGTTCCATTCCACTCCCTGGTGGTCTTTTTCTCCTTAAAAATTTATATTTTGTAATTTACCCTGCTTAGTTTGCTCTTTTTCATTAAAAGTCATCATCAGAGTTACCACTGGTAATTACAGAGCAGAGTCTAAACTAGGCCATTTTGTGATTTTCTCTGCTGGCAAAATTAATCCCAAACTCTTCATTTTAGTCTCAGGGAGATTCTTCAGACAAAAGCAAAAAGCAGTCACATTCTTCACCAAAATAGCAGAAGACCAGTTTCTAGATCACATACTAACATTCTATTCCTCTGAAACCTCTTGATCTCCACAGTTCATCAAATCACATTCAGCACCACTATCTTCCATGCTCCTACCAGAATGATCCATGACATAGTACTTAAAGCATTCTACTGCTTTCCTAACCTAAAATGGCAAAGCCTATATTATTCGAAACCAAAACATGGTGAGGCCTATCACAGCTCTACTCCATTCCTCATACCAACTTCTGTCTTAGTTAGGATTTCTATTGCTGTGAAGAGACAGCAAGACCACAGCAATTTCGTAAAGGAAAACATTTTATTGGGTTGACTGACTTGAAGCACAATTAATAAAAACTCAGCAAAAGAAACTGGTGTTCAATCTGAAGACCTGAAAATCAAAGCAGCCAGCCACTGGCTCTTATTTTGACCTCAGTTCGAAATGGCAATCCTGCCTCCAGGAATCTCAGAATGAGAATGTCTGAGAGCTCTCTCTTTCCATTTCATAATACACTCTAGGGCTGGGATTAAAGATATGCACCACTGGGATTAAAGTCATGCACCATCCTGTTTTTATGGCAACTATTGTGGCTACTGGATTAAAGGTGTATGTTACCACTGCCTAGTGTAATGTTGACCAGGAGGGCTGTTTTACTCTCTGATCCTCAGGCAAGTCTTATTTACTAAAATACAAGTGAAATGCCACTCACTTACAGTTTCAAGTAATTCAGTCCATTATCCTCATGGTGAGGAGCATGGTGGCATGCAGGCAGACATGGTGCTGGAGAAGTAGCTATGAGTCCTACATCTTGCAGGCTACAGAAAGTCATCTGGGTAGTATCCTGGCCTTAGGAAACCTGAAAGCCCACCACCACAATGTCACTTTTCCTCTAACAAAAAGGCCATAAGCTCTTCAACAAAACCAAAACTCCTAAATGTAACACTCCCTATGATTATGGGTGCCAAGTTACATTCAAACTACTACAGTATTCATTTAGTAAAGCATGCAGTGACTGAAGTATTTTATCAAATAGCTAATGAATATCCAATGGTTTTACGCAAACTCTTTCTTCTTCTATATTATTCCTTCACGTGAGTTGTTTTCTATCTGTCGTCTTTCCTGAAATAAAAAGTTCCATGTGTATTTGCAAAATATCATTTGTATTTACATCTATTAAGAAATATATAGGTGTGCATTATTTATCTCAGTGCTTATTTACATATCTGATAAAAACTGGGAGATTTCCCAATGTTAGAATGTCATTATTCTTCTCACAGAATATTAAGAATTTAAACCATATACTCAGTTTGTTACAGTTGACTGGAACATATAACTAGAGTTAAATATGTAATGTGCATTGCTAATCTTAAACAGAGTCATTGTTTTGATGTACGTATCTTGGTCCAATTATGTATCACATTACAGAAGACCAAAGTTTTTAATTTCGATTGATAAAGAATTATGAATATAATTATAATGTTGTTAATTATTTAGAGCCATGAATTATGTAAATGAAGCAGGTAATATTAATCATCTGCTGGAAGCAGAACAATTTCCCTAAAAGAACATATAAATATTAAAAAGTAAGACTTGGTTCTATTATGTACTGTTGGAGTTTTAGTGTTCCCTTATGAACAATGTTTGGATTCAGTTCTCTTTTATAAAATGAAATATGCCCCAAATGTATCTTTTGCAAAGGCCAAACGAATGCCATTAGATTTTTTTTGTCTATAAAATGTGCACGGACTACACACTCCCACATGTTTATTTATATCAACAATATCTGCCTGCTAAGCTAACACTGGTCTGGGTTGGCTGACATCCTCCTCACAAGTAATACATTGAAAAGATATTCTTGCTGTGAGACTAAGCTACATGTAATCATCTTGTACATTTAACAAGATACTTTCTTCAGATTAACTTATCATGATCACTTATTCAATTCTAAGAAAAAGAAGAGAATTAAATGAACAAATTCTAATGAATTTCTATAAGTATGGTCATCATTTATAGAAAGGATATAATTAAAAGTTAAAGAAATTATTTCATACTTGGATTTTTAGAAAACACAAATGTTGACTAGCATTTAATATTTAGTTCTGTTAACAGATCATCATGGAATTGCCTTGAAAAAAATGTTTTTTTTTCCACTTTAAGGAGCAACAGGAAGAAAGTATTTTCAAGGCAATGACCTGCATTGCCTTGTTATATTAGAATTTGACCCCTGATTTTCATTTAAATATGTTTCATTGTATATAAAATAATTGTTTAAGTTAAATATTTATTTTGAACATGAGAATTGTTTATTTTATATCTCTATATTTCAAATTACTCAATATTTACATATTTATGACCTTGGAATATTATATTTATTTGAAAATATGAAGATATGGCAATGAGGTATCAAGAAATAAAGGAGATATAGAAAGGCAGGGTGGAGGACTCTTGTGTTTTTAACCTTTTCCTATTTGCTTTGCTTGTTTGCTTGCTTGTTTTGCTTACTTGCATTCAAAACAGTGTTACTCTTTGTAGTCCTGGCTATTCTGGAATTTACTCTGTATACCAGGCTGTCCTTGAACTCACAGGGATCTAACGAACTCTACCTCCTGATCCCTTGGGTTAAATGAATGTACCAAAACTGCCTGGCTGTTTTTACCCTTTTAATCTTTTGTAGAGGGAAGACAATGGTTTCCCTGAATGTTTTAAGTAGCCTTTAACTTATAGGTGATTCACAATGAATAACAGTATCTTTCAACTGTGGACTGGTAGATATCAAAGACACCATTTAACTATGACTATCAAAATATTTTTTTATAAATAGTATATAGACATTGCTCTGTGCTAAATAAAATCTAGATTTATGTTTAGTTTGAACTTAGTGTTAGCATTTAAACATTACCCGGCCAGTCCCTTGAAAACCTGGCTAGTAAGCAGGCAGTACCTTTGCTTGCTCAAGGTTCTGACAGCATCATCTTAAATAGCCCATTTGCATCGCCCGCTTGTATCTACATAGAATTTTATCAATTGATATGCACAACTAAATGATTCTTCCTAATTTTAAGCATTATTTTACATTTTTCATCTTGTGATAATATAAAAGAAAAATTATTTCCTGTTTCCAAGCCATGCCACAAATAGAGGACATCTGAGATCAGGAACCATATTGTTTTCATTTGTCTAGCCTTAGACCTCTACAAGCAAGTACATTTAAGTTCTGGCTGTGTGAATGGCACAAATGTAACATAAAGCAAAAGTTTCTCATCATGCTGAATACTGAGCAGGAGCTATAAGACTATCCATCAAAACTATGAAAAAGGAGATTCCTCCATGGGGAGAAAGGTTAACCTGGATACTTGTCCCTATGGCCTATTTTTTTTTAGCTCTTCCATCTCAATTTGATGTCATGCCTTACAACAAAAAAGGTGCCAGTCAGAAATAACTATCCATTGTGTGTGGCTCAAGCTAGTTGATTATGATCCCCAGAGCCTATTTCTTAGAAAATGTATTTATTATAGTCCAAAAAGACTTACTCCCTGTCTCCCTCCTTACCTCATTCACTTTATACTGGTCAAATTTATCTGGAACTACATTTGAGAAGAGTCCTAAATTTTTGCCTTTGTGTGTAAACTTGCAACTGGAGATGTTTATCCCATAAATTTTATTAAAGGATCTTAAGCTACTACTCTTAATTAATCCTTTTCACCACAAAGAGGAAGTAATGCCATAAAATGACACTTTGGATGTTATTTTCTTCAGTTATAATGGTAAATAAAAAGGTAAACTTCTTTCATATATGTTTATGGTGAATTAGAGAAAAATAAAATAAGTGTCTGATCTTAGACATAATCTTTTATTATTTCCATAACTATTGTTCAAAATAGAATACCATTTTATACAATTTCGTTATGTCATACTAAAATTTATTCATATAAGTAATTTATTAGCATTTAAATAAATGATAAAGGAATTCTATAATTATTCTATAATTTAAGCTAGGTGTGGGACATGCTTATAATCCCAGCACTCTAGAGGTAGGAGCAGGAAGATCACCAGTTCAAGGCCATCTTCAGTTACACAGTTTTAGATCAATCTCAGGTAGAGGAGGTTCTGTGTCAAAAACAACAAAGGTAAATAAATAATAGAATAATAGAGATCACTTTGTTTTACTTCACTCAGTTAAAGAAAATAGTCAACAGAATATTGAATTAAAAGAATAAATGATGGATATAAAGTAAACTTAAAATGAGAGATACTTTTAAAATAGAGGGGTTTTTTTTAGTATCTCTATTTGCAACTATTTCTTCTTATCCAATACTCAGATTATATGAGAAACTATACCAAGTTAGGTGTCAAACTTAAATATTGGCACTTTCATTTTTATCTTGAAAGATGTTAAAACATGATTCGTATGTTAAAATTCAAATTCACTTTCACATTTAGTTTGTTTGGCTTATTTTTCCTAACACAAAACTTAATGTAAAAACTGCAGAACTAAAATACTTGAAAATGCATATGTTCCTAAATGTATCTAAATATAGACTCTTATATCAGCTGCATTCACAATGGCTAAAGCTTGGAAGAACCCAATGTGTCATTCAGTAAGTGAATGTCTAAATAAACTGTGCTACATTGAAACAACAGTTTTCTAATCAACACTAAAAAGAAACCTAGAAGGCCATGAGAAGACATGGAGTAATCTTACATGCATACCACTAGTATATAAAAGCTAAATGCTTTGTAAATATAACATATTATACTTTGGAAGAGAAAAATAATTTAGATAATATTCAGTAGTTGTCAGGGGCTAAGGAAATGGGATTGAAATGTGCCAAACAAATTTATGGCTGTAAAAATATTCTGCATGTTTTCAAAAATAATTTGTAGAATTAATGAATATTAAGCACTTATTTATCTGAATATCTCTCTTACATAGTAGAAAATATAGGTCATTATTAAAACATATACAGAAAGAAATGAAGATTCAAATAAAAAAATTTAAAGTATTAAAACTTAATCTCCTAGGTGGTAAAATTTGGTATGATATTTGAAACTTATCTTACAAACCATTATGACCCGAATGTGTCTTCCAAAATTCATTTATGGAAACTTAATTGCAAATATAGTGCTATCAAAATGCTAGGCCTTTAGAGAGTAATTAAGTCATAAGGGCAGAGCCCTCATGAATAAGATTAGCAATCTCTTAAAAGGGCTAGAGGAAAATATCTAGATTTTTTTTATCTTTCTATACCTTCCAACATATAAAAACATTTGTTCCCTAGGGGATAAAACATTTAAGACATCATTTTAGAAATAGTGATCAGGCCCTCACCAGATAACAAGCCTGCCAATGACTTGACTAGCATCAAAACGATAAGAAATAAATTTTCCATTGTTCATAAATTCCAGTCTCAGATTTTTTATTTCCAAAGCAGAAATATACTTAAATACAAACATTTTTCCATAGTAGGAGAAAAAGAAAAAATTTACAGTGTAACTTAGACACAAATGGAAGGACATAATATAATAATTAGTAATGTCTTTGAGAAAATCATAATAACATTATACTGAGAATATTTCCTTACAATACACATACAAAAAATTTTAAAAACTCAAAACTTTTTCAAATAGCTATGTAGAACACCTAGTAGTACCTGTTTGGGTTAGAAAGCATTTGCAAAAGCTGAATTGAAGAGTTGATTGCAAAAAGTAAGACAGAACAATAAAGAACTACATTTCCTATGGTCCTGGAAAGTGAACTACTATTTCTATATGTAACATTATTTCTAAGGCAATTCATGAATACCCCACAAATAGATGTGTGTAACATGAGGGGACCAGGCCTGCTTGTTTGTTGGGTTTTTTTTTGTCCTGCCTGGTACCCCACAACTGTTTAGCCCCAAAGAAAATCACACATAGGTCTCCATAAATTATAAGCTGATTGGCCCATTAGCTCTAGCCTCTCACTTGCTAACTCTCACATCTTGATTAACCCATTTTTCTTATCTATGTTAGCCATGTGGCTCAGTACTTTTTTTCAGTGGGGCAGATCACATCCTGCTGCTTTGGTGGTCTGGGCAGGAGTGGGAGGAATCAACTTCTTCCTTCCCAGAATTCTCCTGTTCTCATTATATCATTTCTACTTCCTGTCTGGTTATCCCACCTATACTCCCTGCCTGGCCAATCAGCATTTATTTCAAACATGATTGACAGAATACAGACAATTCTCGCGCACCAGATGTGCTTGTTCTAGAATCATGTTGGAGTCTTCATAAAAATGATTATTTTACCACACTGGTTTTCTATTCCTGAAATATTTTCCTTTATTTTAAAGTAGTCTCTGAGGATAAGGAAATTAATATTAATATTGCATTGTTCAACCTTGATAATAATGTTTGGGTCTTCACAAAAGAAAGACATTATCCATTAAAACAGTGCTATGATTTCTTCTGCATCATCAAAACCTTTGACCTTGTAAACTATTTCTGCTATATAACATATATGTCCAAATTTCCTTAGACTATAAAAATTTACACTGATAAATAGTAAGTATAACACTGAATACTATCAAAATTTTTCCAGCTTAGTATCTTTAATAGTTTAAGCTAACAGAAAACATGACAAACTTGTTGGCTTATAAACAATAGAAATTAATTTGTCACCACTCTAGAAGGTGCAAAGTCTAAGATGAAAATTTTAACCAATTCAGTGTCTAAGGTGAGATTGTTTATGACTGTTAACCTCCCAAAGACTCTATGGTTCTAATGTCATCACTTTCTTAATTAGGATTAAAGGTATGAATAGTAGATGGAAGACATTCATTTTATAGTATCATCTGTCTCTGTTTTAAATACTCGGTCTTCAAAGGTGGCCCACTATTAAAAATTTTCCATATCAGAAAAATAGGAGGACATTGTTGGAGGATGTAGCAGTATTTTTTACTGGGTCGTGAGCATTTATGTACTTGAATGTTTTAAATTTTTACAGAAATTATATATTCATCATTCAAATCAAACTTCTGAATTTATCAGTGATGCTTGAACTGGATGAATGATTCTTAGTGGGATATTGTGAAGGATAGTTTCAGATCTATTTTCTATACAAAAAATAAAATGATAAAATTGTAATTCATCTACACATTATGATAACTGTGAATAGGCTGTTTCTTCTAGGAACATTGAAGTAACACAAAACAAATACATCTACTTTGACAAAATAGTTTCTTGTAAAGACATAACCACAAAGAAAGCATTCGACTTTTGATTGGTATTCAGATCCTGTTTATAGTTTACTGTTTCAGACTTAAGCATAAAACAAAGAAAAAATAACTTTTATTCTGTACATAGAATAATCTAAAATATAAGAAATATTTTACTCCTTTATAAAATGAGTATAAAATGACATGGAAATAACAATATAAAGAAAATTCCATTGAAAAAGAATGTTCTAATTAAAATAAAGTATGATCACAACTCATGCTAGTGATAACAGAACTTGAGTGGAAGTACTAGAAGGATCAGAAATTCAAAGTCAAATAACAAAAATCAATATAAATCTCAAATGCTTATCAAAATGAATATGAAAACATTTTCTGGATATCCATCTAACTTTTCAAGTCTTTTCCCACCCTTTTTTATTCAATCTATTCCCATGCTCTGTCTGTATTGATATTTCATTTGAAGACTCCATCCATACACCTTGGACCATTATGCATGTAATCTCTATGCCATATGAAAGGATGGCATGTAATAATAAGTCATGTCTCATTATGTCTCATCCCATCTCAGAACTGTTCCCATGTGAAGGGATCAGCTTATATGTTACCTATTTTGTAGTTTGTCTTTATGTCTGTAGCCAAGCTTTTCAGGAGGTCACTCCTGATCAAATCTGGTCTTTATTAATGTTGAAGAAATCCATATCTTTTTGTTTCCTGTGGAAACAAAAGCAAAACCTCTCTCCCCCTCCCTCCTTTCTTCTCTCTGGAAGTCCCACCTATCCCTCCTGGCTAGCTATTGGCTGTGCACCTTTTCATTATATCAATAACAGAAATATATCGTCACAGATTATACAAATATCCCACAACATGCAATGGGTCACAAAAGTTTTTGGGAATAACCAATCACACCAGATTTGGCTTAAGGCCCAATCCACAAGATGGAATCATAAAAGACACTGCTGGGGTGGCCAAGACCCTAAAATTACATAGCCCAGAGACCTACAGTAAAATCAAATACTACTATTCTATTAAAAAATGTAGCAAGAAATTGACTCCAACTGATATTCCACTATACTCATAGACCAGTAACTTGCTCAGCCGTCATCAGAGAAGCTTCTTCCTGCAGAAAATGGGAACAAATGCAGAGATCCAGAGCCAGACATTTGCAGAGAGTGAGAGACCTTGGAACACTCAGACATAAATGGAATGTCTTCATCAAATGAACCTGGCAGAAAAGAAACTAGTGAGCATGGTCCTCAAAGTCATCAAGATAAATGCACTTATAATAAACTCACAGAGTCTGAGGCAGCCCACACAGGGCCTGAGTGGATCTGTACCAGATAGGGTTCTATTGCTGAAAGAGGTGGATATATGCCCCATCCTTAAACCAAAAGCAGCGATCTCTAATAGATAACCACTTGCAGATGAAAATTTAGTTTCCTCTGCAGGAGTCACACTGGGGAAGCAAACTATTCTTAAGGATAGGCTTCATGTCCAGCAGTAGATGGGCAATAGAAAAAAACCACAACATCATCTTAGTAGGTTCTTTGTCTCATAATATCATATCCGAATATATATATATATATATATATATATATATATATATATATATATATTTCTTCTTCCTTTGAGCAATACAGGTACTTCACATATATGGTATGTCTGGCTTCCAGTTTACTGTTTTGTGGGATTCCTGAGTGTGTGAACAACTGAGTCTGTGTTTCTTTTGCCTTCTCTTGTTCTTTTCTGTCTGTTCATTATTTGCCTACTTTTAATGTGTTAGTTCTTGTTTTTTATATTTTATTTTATTATAAAAAGCTATCTGTATGTAAAATATTTCTGCTGTTCAAAAAAAAAAACAAAACAGCTAAATGGAAAAATGAAAAGGATAGTTCTTATAGCTTGCCTGGTATAAACAATGTTTTTATGTATGTTTTAGCTTATTGAATCAATCTGATAATCTTTTTAGAGTAAAAGGAATGGGTGATCAAATAAAATATCATATGGAAAGTCATGGAAAGATTTAAAAAGCCTAGAATTTTTAACTACATATTGTTTCAAAATTTTGATCACTCACTTCCCTTTTCCTACTTTCATGTATAAAATAACATAGAAAGCACTTTCTTTCAAGAAAAATTAGGATAAAATGTATAGAATTTTTATAGGTGTTTAAGATAATTTTAAAGAATTAGAATTTTATTTTGGTAGTAAATAGAATTTTTCAATTAAGTGATATATTCTTTATTAGCATTTATATATTGGAAAGATGTAGCTATCTACTTCTAGGTGTGTAACTCCATGGTAGAAGGTCTTCTATGCCCTGAGCCTAGGATTTGATCCCAGCTCAAATATATAAAGATGCAGCTGTGTAGCAAAGAGGGTCAAAGTCAAAATGGTGGGCAAGGGTGATTTGAATGTTCTATGTCTCTCTTCCTATCTTGACACTGCAAACTAGATTGCTACGCCATTGATAAATTAGTTATGGTTACATAAGAAGCTCAATCAATCAAATGTAAGTGGAAAGCACCTATGTGAGTTCTATAAGGTACACTAAGATTCATTATATGTTTTACCATATATTTGTGTTCAGTTAACTGCTCTATTCTTTATGTGTTATAATAATAGCACAGTATTTGTCATTCTGTGTCTGGATCATTTCATTTAGAATAATGTCTTTCAAATATATATATTCCCCAAAGCAAAATTTTCTTATATATACTTTACACATGTTGTATAATAAAGTTCATAAAAATTTGATGTGATATATCAAATCAATTTTGTATGTTAGCATACATTCTCTTTCAGTGCAGATTAAGTTACATTTGTAAAGGATCTTCTGCTTTTTAAACAAAATGTATAAAAAGTAAAATATCTTTTGAATTTTCTTAGAAATATGAAGTATGTATAAATTTTATGAAACCAATAATAAAATCTCTCTGGTTATTTTAAATTTAACAACAAAATTATTTCTAACTCTATGATATAGATACAAACGTTTTGTGTAATTAAATGAAAAATTAGAGAATCTAGTGCCTTTTTATACTTCATGTGGTGTATATTCTTCTATGACTATTAAACTTGAATTCAGTTTAAACTCCTTTTTTTTCTTATTTCTGTGTTATTTAAATATGTTCTCTGCTATACCCTTTGAAGTATGAACTTAAAGATGTGAAAAGTTCGGCTGAAGTAATAATAGGATTTTACTTAGAAAAACAAAGAGCTTTAGCATCTGACCCTTTTACATCTCCTGAATTTAAGGGTCTGTCATGCCTCCAGTGGATAATTGCTTGCTGGTTTTGTTTTTGCTTATTAAATTTTGGCAGTAATGCTTTAAGTGGAATCTATTAGCACAGTGTAGTGATTTAAAATATAATACTCTTACTTTAGTAATAATATGGACCATAACAGGAGAAACCAGAAAGATACCAGTGACATTATGAAAGAGAGTCAGTAACTTAGATAAAAGTCAACAACAGAATGAATGAACCTAATATGTGTTTTGCTAATCTTGATCTAATATGTAAGAAAGAATTCCTATAGATTTAGAGATAGGATGTGCTTCATAACTCCCATAAAGTTTCAGTACAATAAATAAAAAGGAATGTTCTAGTAATATGAACATATATATATATATATGTATATATATATGTTAGAATTATGGTAGTATTATATTTATCACAAAGTAGATTGTTCACAAATATTAGTTCTGTCTCTTTACATATGGTTAAAAGATTTTTTTATAACTGTGAAACTTGAGGCATTTATGAGCAGTAAAGGTGCTTTTGCTCATTTTTGGTTGAATGTGTCAGTAACTCAATGAACATTTGTGCAATGAATGCATTCCCAACATCACCAGTTATATATCAATAGGTTTAGTCTGTTTGTTGCATGATATCGTTTTACTCACTTGCTTTTCTTGATGTTTGTTTCTCGATCTGTTTAGAATAACATATTTTAGTTTTATACATAGTTTTATTAAACAGCTATGTTGCTTAAAAGCTTCATTTATTAAACTTATTGGTATAGAAGCCTGAATTGACAATCTGTAGATTTAAGTACATTTCCATGTATCTATATTACCTATGCCTGAATATATATCTCTATCTGTACATGTAGTGTGATGGAATCATTTTAACATCCAGCTCACCTTAAAGTAAAAAAATCTCAAGCCTTATTCATAGTGTTTACTGATATTGTTGTCATAAATAACAATAAATAATTTCAGATTATGTAATAATGCTGCTAAGAAGAGTTAAGATTAGAGATACAGTAGCATATCTCTATGATATACATCTTTTCTGCCTCAGGGATACAAAAATGTATATCACCTGATAATAATATACAATAGGGGCAAAATTAAGAATAACTGACAATTCATTGTTATAGTTGGGCAATATGATTTTTTCATCATAAATATGTATGATTTTTTAAGAACATCTGCACTCAATTGAACAGGCTTCAGTACGCTTAAATTGTAATATTCATCTCTTATAAACCACAGAAAAAGTTAGCTCTACCACATCACTTTAATTTCAAAGTCCTTATTCTTTTTCATTTTTACGGTAAAAAACTATCCATGACTTTACCTTGAGGGAAGAGAACTCTTTCCTAATACTCCTTTTGTTAATGCTATCAGGTACAATTTTACAGCAAAATTTCATTAATAGACTATTACAAAACAGTTGTAGAGTTGGCCTTTTAAAAGATATATTTTTGTGTGTATGTGTGTGTGCAGGTCAAAGTATAAATATTTGATAAGTATCACTAAATCTCTGCAAAGGCATATTTTTTACTCTAAGATTCTTTTCCTTAGTGAGGGTAAAATATTCTGTTCACTATATTAAGTAAAAATCTGATGTGAAATAAGCATTTCAACACATCCTCTGCAACATTTTTATAGTAAGCGTTATAGCATATATTATTAAATATGGGCTTTTTCAGAATAAATATAGGAAAGCACATCTTACAAGTACAAAGCATATATGTACTCTTTAAATGCTGCAAACGTTATTCATATATATCCCTCACTGTTTCTAAATAAATTGATATTAAATTATTCTACCCCCTCACTGTGGTCTTTACCACTGTGGGCACGAAGGTTGAGAGGAAGAGCATGACATTTTACATATATGCAGAGACATACGTACTATAGCAAACTGTGAATGTGACTTTCTAGGAGAGTAATTTTTCTAGGATGGTCATTTGTGCACAGTTGTTTGATGGCCCACAAACAGTGTACCCAATGAAACAACCATCACTTGTGAAAATCTTAACAAAACAACCACTTGAAGTCCCAAGAGAAATAGTTTTGAAGTAGATAGGAAATTGAGAAACGTTTATTGAAGAAAATCTTTTAAACCTCCGAATAGTCGACAGCACTTAAGCAAGAGCACACTCCTATGTTTTTCAAAGCTATGGATCAAATGATTTGCTTTGGTAAAATGGGCAACAGGCAGAGCCCTGGGATTTTCTCTGCTTTATTGTACCAATAAAGTTTGCACTGAAGAGAAGTACAAAGCCCACGAGTTATAACACAGAACACAAATTCTATGTCTCTTAAAGAGGGAAGAGTAGCTAAAATCATGAAATTTAAGAAATAAGCATTGTTTAAATAATAGTGCAGAGATAACTTAATTTTCACATGCAGAAAACTAGGTTAGACCTTCAGAGTAAGGAAGAAAGTGAAAACATTAGAATGCATGCTCAACAACAGATCATTACCATGATTCTCTGTTGGATTAGTGACAAATATAACTTGTGCATATTTAGCACAAAGACAGATTATCAGGACAGGTTTCAACCATTATCTTACGAACATTGTTGTTTTTGGCTATCCTTGTGAAAAACAGCATTACAGATGATGTTAATTTATTCAGTCATTAGAAAATGACACAGAGATTGTCAGTGGCCTGCTCCTCATCTTGTACAGAAATAGAACTCCAGAGTTTAGTTGATTCCCTGGGATTCCAAGAATGAAGCCCACATGTTTTAGCTTCTGTGCCTTAGCTTCATACCTATATGCTCTTTTCCTGACTACTGGGCTTTATTCAAAATTATTCGTGAAAAACCATCATGTTTTTACCCATCTTCTTTATTTCGTATTCTTGGAATGACAACATGATAGCTGAAGCTAAAATAGCCCTGTGGACTACAACCAGCGTCCAAGACACCACCCAGCCTCAGGTGAAGAAAAGCAATACCTTGTTTCCTAAGGTGACTTTTCAGCAGATAATGTTAGGCAATGGATACTTTTAAAAACAATATCCTAGTTAACTCTAGCTGTCAGCTTGCAAACCAGGTACCCGAGAGAGTCTGAGCTGGGGGACTGCCTAGATCAGACTGGCCTGTGGCCATGTCTATGGTACATTTTCTCAATTGTTAATTGATGTAGGATGGCTTAACCTACTGTTCACAGTGCCACCTGAACATGTCAGTCTGGGTAACTCTTTCAACTGTGTCTTTGCATTTCTGTCTTGGCTTCCCTGGTAATAGACCTTGACGTGAAAAATAAAATAAACCCTTTCTTTTAGTTAGTATTTATCACAGTGACAGAGAGCATATTGTATCGAAATTTAAGTACAATTAATAATACAACATACTACTTGACAGCATACCTGACAAGATAGAGGAAAAAATATCTTTTAGCCCAGAATAGGGAAGATCAAAAATTAAATTAAAAAAACCCTTTACTTGGCACATTATTAAAAAAAAGTCCAGAGGCGCTTTGTCTGCGAGCTGCCCAACCAGCACGGAGGCCTGATCTTTCGGCGCCAGGAGACCCAGCATTGGGGTGAGTTTCTGGCCCACGGCGCCAGCCTGGGACGGGGAGCTCGGGGGTTTCTTGGCCCCCTGTCCTGCTTGGGCTCTCTGCAGGGCCTCTACTCCCCGGGTGCTGCCTCTTTCTTCCTGGCCCACCCAGCTTCCGTCCAGAGCCCTCCCCACTTCGCCCCCACTACCCTCTTTTGGCGCGTGGCATCGCCCAGCGCAGCCTATCTGGGCGCTGGGTCCTAGTACCCGGGGCCCCCGGGCGGGCAGCAGTTCCTTTGTTTCTGTGGCCTGCCTGCACCAAGCGGGGTAGGCGCTTTGTCTGCGAGCTGCCCAACCAGCATGGAGGCCTGATCTTTAGGCGCCAGGAGACCCAGCATTGGGGTGAGTTTCTGGCCCACGGCGCCAGCCTGGGACGGGGAGCTCGGGGGTTTCTTGGCCCCCTGTCCTGCTTGGGCTCTCTGCAGGGCCTCTACTCCCCGGGTGCTGCCTCTTTCTTCCTGGCCCACCCAGCTTCCGTCCAGAGCCCTCCCCACTTCGCCCCCACTACCCTCTTTTGGCGCGTGGCATCGCCCAGCGCAGCCTATCTGGGCGCTGGGTCCGAGTACCCGGGGCTCCCGGGCGGGCAGCAGTTCCTTTGTTTCTGTGGCCTGCCTGCACCAAGCGGGGTAGGCGCTTTGTCTGAGAGCTGCCCAACCAGCACGGAGGCCTGATCTTTCGGCGCCAGGAGACCCAGCATTGGGGTGAGTTTCTGGCCCACGGCGCCAGCCTGGGACGGGGAGCTCGGGGGTTTCTTGGCCCCCTGTCCTGCTTGGGCTCTCTGCAGGGCCTCTACTCCCCGGGTGCTGCCTCTTTCTTCCTGGCCCACCCAGTTTCCGTCCAGAGCCCTCCCCACTTCGCCCCCACTACCCTCTTTTGGTGCGTGGCATCGCCCAGCGCAGCCTATCTGGGCGCTGGGTCCGAGTACCCGGGGCTCCCGGGCGGGCAGCAGTTCCTTTGTTTCTGTGGCCTGCCTGCACCAAGCGGGGTAGGCGCTTTGTCTGCGAGCTGCCCAACCAGCATGGAGGCCTGATCTTTAGGCGCCAGGAGACCCAGCATTGGGAGAGCCAACATTGGGGAGAGACAGCGTTTGGTAGGCAAGGAGACCTAATCCGGTAAAAAGAAGATCCATAGGGAGCATTTGGAAGAAGAGATGGGCCGACGTCAAGGCAAGAATTCGCCCAACAAGCTGAAAAGCAACATGAAGCTACCAGAAACAAGCGACCCCACAACGGGAGGACAAGAACCCCTTAATCAAGAGGAAGGAGAAAAGATTGACTTCATGAAAGTGATTGACACCCTTAAACAGCATGTAAAAAACGCCCTTATAGAAATGGATGAGAAATATAACAGAAAGTTTGAAGAATTGAATAAATCAGTGAATGATACCCTAGAAAACCAAGGAAAAACAATCAAACAGATAATGGAAACAGTTCAAGACCTGAAAACTGAAATGGAGGCAAAGAAGAAAACACAAACAGAGGGCCGTCTGGACATGGAAAATCTAGGTAAACGAATAGAGACTACAGAAACAAGCATAACCAGCAGAATACAAGAGATAGAAGAAAGACTCTCGGATTCTGAAGATACCATAGAGAAAATAAACACACTGATCAAAGAAAACAGCAAGTCCAACAAACTCTCATCACAAAACATTCAGGAAATATGGGACACAATAAAAAGACCAAACCTAAGAATAATAGGAGTAGAAGAAGGAGAAGAAGGGCAGCTCAATGGTCCAGAAAATCTATTTAATAAAATTATAGAAGAAAACTTTCCCAACCTAAGGAAAGATTTTCCTATGAAGGTGCAAGAAGCATACAGAACACCGAATAGGCTGGATCAAAAAAAAACATCCCCTCGCCATATAATTATCAAAACACAAAGCATACAGAATAAGGAAAGAATATTAAGAGCTGCAAAGGAAAAAGGCCAAATTACTTATAAAGGTAAACCTATCAGACTTACACCTGACTTCTCCATGGAAACCATGAAAGCCAGAAGGTCCTGGATAGATGTACTGCAGAAACTGAGAGACCATGGGTGCAAGCCCAGATTACTATACCCAGCCAAGCTTTCATTCACTATAAATGGAGAAAATAAAATTTTCCAGGATAAAAACAAATTTAAACAATACGCAGCCACAAATCCAGCCTTACAGAAAGTAATTGAAGGAAAATCACTAACCAAGGAGTCCAACAATGACCACAATAACTCAGACATCTAGAGACCCTTCACCAACACAAAACAAAGAAGGGAAACACACAAACTCTACGACTAAAAAAAAATGACCGGAGTTAACAACCACTGGTCATTAATATCACTTAATGTCAATGGACTCAACTCACCTATAAAAAGGCACAGGCTAAGAGATTGGATAAGAAAACAGGATCCAACATTCTGCTGTTTACAAGAAACACACCTCAACCACAAAGACAGGCACCTACTCAGAGTAAAGGGCTGGGAAAAGGCCTATCAAGCAAATGGACCTAAGAAACAGGCAGGTGTGGCCATACTAATCTCTAACAAAGTTGACTTTAAACTTAAATCAATCAGAAGAGATGGAGAGGGGCATTTTATACTCATAACAGGAACAGTTCATCAGGATGAAGTCTCAATCCTGAACATCTATGCCCCTAATATAAAAGCACCCACGTACATAAAAGAAACATTGCTAAAATTCAAGGCAGCCATCAAACCGCACACACTAATAGTAGGAGACTTCAACACTCCTCTCTCACCAATGGACAGGTCAATCAGACAGGAACCTAACAGAGAAATAAGAGAATTAGTGGAGGTAATGAATCAAATGGACTTAACAGACATCTATAGAACATTCCATCCAAATAGGAAAGAATATACCTTCTTCTCTGCAGCTCATGGAACCTTCTCGAAAATCGACCACATAGTCGGTAACAAAGCAAACATCCACAGTTACAAAAAAATATTAGTAACCACCTGTGTCTTATCAGATCACCATGGATTAAAGTTAGAATTCAACAATAATGCTACCCCCAGAAAGCATACAAAGTCATGGAAACTGAACAGTCAACTATTGAACCATAGCTGGATTAAGGAAGAAATAAAGAAAGAAATTAAAGTCTTCCTGGAATTCAATGAAAATAAAGAAACAACATACTCAAACTTATGGGACACTATGAAAGCAGTCCTAAGAGGAAAGTTCATAGCACTAAGTGCCCACTTAAAGAAAACAGAGAAAGCTCACATTGGAGACTTAACAGCCCACCTGAAAGCTCTAGAAAAAAAAGAAGCAGACTCACCTAGGAGGAGTAGAAGACTGGAAATAATCAAAATGAGGGCTGAAATCAACAAAATAGAAACACAGAAAACAATACAAAAAATCAATGAAACAAAAAGCTGGTTCCTGGAGAAAATCAACAAGATTGACAAGCCACTATCCAAGCTAATCAAACGGCAGAGAGAGAATTTG
This sequence comes from Microtus oregoni, assembly GCF_018167655.1. Lineage (NCBI taxonomy): Eukaryota > Metazoa > Chordata > Mammalia > Rodentia > Cricetidae > Microtus > Microtus oregoni. The sequence continues at coordinate 1,875,603 of NW_024544152.1, read as the reverse complement.
CAAATTAATAAGATCAGAAATGAAAAGGGGGACATAACCACAGACACAGAGGAAATTCAGAGAATCATTAGATCTTACTACAAAAGCCTATATGCCACAAAATTGGAAAATGTAAAGGAAATGGATACTTTTTTAGATAAATATCATATACCAAAGTTAAATCAGGACCTGGTGAACAATCTAAATAGACCTGTTAGTCGCGAAGAATTAGAAGAGGTTATCAAAAACCTCCCTACCAAAAAAAGCCCAGGACCAGATGGTTTCAATGCGGAATTCTACCAGATCTTCCAAGAAGATCTAATACCTATACTCCTTAATGTATTCCACAAGATAGAAACAGAAGGGTCATTACCAAACTCCTTTTATGAAGCCACAATTACTCTGATACCAAAACCACTCAAAGACTCAACCAGGAAAGAGAACTACAGGCCAATCTCACTCATGAATATCGACGCAAAAATCCTCAACAAAATACTGGCAAATCGAATCCAAGAACACATCCGAAAAATTATCCATTATGATCAAGTAGGCTTCATTCCTGAGATGCAGGGCTGGTTCAACATACGAAAATCTATCAATGTAATCCAGCATATAAATAAACTGAAAGAAAAAAAACCATATGATCATTTCATTAGATGCTGAAAAAGCATTTGACAAAATTCAACATCCATTTATGTTAAAAGTCTTGGAGAGATTAGGGATACAAGGGTCATACCTAAATATAATAAAAGCTATATACAGCAAGCCGACAGCTAACATCAAATTAAACGGAGAGAAACTCAAAGCCATCCCACTTAACTCAGGAACACGACAAGGCTGTCCACTCTCCCCATACCTCTTCAATATAGTGCTTGAAGTTCTAGCAATAGCAATAAGACAACATAATGGAATCAAGGGGATTCGAATTGGAAAGGAAGAAGTTAAACTTTCGTTATTTGCAGATGATATGATAGTGTACATAAGCGACCCCAAAAACTCCACCAAAGAACTCCTACAGCTGATAAACAGCTTTAGTAATGTGGCAGGATACAAGATCAACTCCAAAAAATCAGTCGCCCTCTTATACACAAAGGATATGGAAGCAGAGAGGAAAATCAGAGAAGCTTCACCATTCACAATAGCCAAAAACAGCATAAAATATCTTGGGGTACATCTAACCAAGGAAGTGAAAGATCTATTTGACAAGAACTTTAAGGCATTGAAGAAAGAAATTGAAGAGGATACCAAAAAATGGATGGACCTCCCTTGCTCTTGGATTGGTAGGATCAACATAGTAAAAATGGCAATTCTACCAAAGGCTATTTATAGATTCAATGCAATCCCCTTCAAGATCCCATCAAAATTCTTCACAGATCTGGAGAGGACAATAATCAACTTTATATGGAAAAACAAAAAACCCAGGATAGCCAAAACAATCCTATACAATAAAGGATCTTCTGGAGGCATTACCATCCCTGACTTCAAACTCTATTACAGAGCTACAGTAATGAAAACAGTGTGGTACTGGCATAAAAACAGAGAAGTCGACAAATGGAATCGTATAGAAGACCCGGATTTTATCCCACAAACCTATGAACACCTGATTTTCGATAAAGGAGCTAAAAGTATAAAATGGAAGAAAGAAAGCATCTTCAACAAATGGTGCTGGCACAACTGGATGTCATCTTGTAGAAGAATGAAAATAGACCCTTATCTATCACCGTGCACAAAACTCAAGTCCAAATGGATTAAAGACCTCAATATCAGCCCGAACACACTGAACCTGATAGAAGAGAAAGTGGGAAGTACCCTACAGGAGCTGGGCACAGGAGATCGCTTCCTATGTATAACCCCAGAAGCACAGACATTAAGGGCAACATTGAATAAATGGGACCTACTAAAACTGAGAAGCTTCTGTAAAGCAAAGGACATAGTCAATAAGACACAAAGGCAACCTACTGATTGGGAGAAGATCTTCACCAACCCCACAACAGACAAAGGTCTGATCTCCAAAATATATAAGGAACTCAAGAAACTAGACTTTAAAATGCTAATTAACCCAATTAAAAAATGGGGCACTGAACTGAACAGAGAATTCTCAGCAGAGGAAGTTCAAATGGCCAAAAGACACTTAAAGTCGTGCTCAACTTCCTTAGCAATCAGGGAAATGCAAATCAAAACAACTTTGAGATATCATCTTACACCTGTCAGAATGGCTAAAGTCAAAAACACCAAGGATAACCTTTGCTGGAGAGGCTGTGGAGGAACGGGTACCCTCATCCATTGCTGGTGGGAATGCCATCTTGTGCAACCACTGTGGAAGTCAGTGTTTCGGTTTCTCAGGAAATTCGGGATCAACTTACCCCTGGACCCAGCAATACCACTCCTGGGAATATACCCAAGAGATGCTCTATCATATGACAAAAGCATTTGTTCAACTATGTTCATAGCTGTATTATTTGTAATAGCCAGAACCTGGAAACAACCTAGATGCCCTTCAATGGAAGAATGGATGAAGAAAGTATGGAATATATACACGCTAGAGTACTACGCTGCGGTAAAAAACAATGACTTCTCGAATTTTGCAGGCAAATGGATGGAAATAGAAAACACTATCCTGAGTGAGGTGTCCCAGACCCAAAAAGATGAACATGGGATGTACTCGCTCATAATTGGTTTCTAGCCATAAATTAGCGCCACGGAGTCTACAATAGGTGAACCTAAAGAAGCTAAGTAAGAAGGTGAACCCAAGGAAAAACATATAGTTATCCTCTTGGCTAAGGGAAGTAGACCCAATTGCCGGGGAGAAAATTAGGATCTTGGGGGTGGGGTGGGATGGGGGTAAGGGGAGATGGGGAGAGAAAAGGTAGAAGGGAAGGAGGGGGGATTTGGGGAATCAGGAGAATTGGGATAAAGGAAAGGTGGATAGGGGAGCACGGAACCACAATTCTTAGTTAAGGGAACCACTTTAGGGTGAGCAAGAGATTTGACCCTAGAGGGGCTCCCAAGTGCCCAACATGAGGTTCCCAGTTAGTTCCTTGGGTAGCTGAGGATTGGGAACCTGAAATGACCCTATCCGAGAGCAATACTGACGAATATCTTGCATATCATCATAGAACCTTCATCTGGTGATGGATGGAGACAGAGACAGACCCACACTGGAGCACTGGACTGAGCTCCCAAGGTCCCAATGAGGAGCAGAAGGAGGGAGAACATGAGCAAAGAAGTCGGGACCACGAGGCGTGCACCCACCCACTGAGACAGTGGAGCTGATCTACTGGGAGCTCACCAAGGCCAGCTGGACTGTGACCGAAAAAGCATGGGATAAAACCGGACTCTCTGAACATGGCGAACAATGAGGGCTGATGAGACGCCAAGGACAATGGCACGGGGTTTTGATCCTACTTAATGTGCTGGCTTTGTGGAAGCCTAGCCAGTTTGGATGTTCACCTTCCTAGATATGGACGGAGGGGGGAGGACCTAGGACTTACCACAGGGCAGGGAACCTGGACTGCTCTGTGGACTGGAGAGGGAGGGGGAGAGGAGTGGGGGGAGGGGTAGAAGGGTGGGAGGAGGGGGAGAAGGGTGGGAGGAGGGGGAGGGAAATGGGAGGCTGGGAGGAGGTGGAAACTTGTTTTTTGTTTATGTTTTTTTTTCTTCTTTTCTTAATAAAAAAAATTATTAAAAAAAAAGAGGAATTTTCAATGCAAAAAAAAAAAAAAAAAAAAGTCCAGATCGGTAATAACTAGGGTATTAATAATAGCTTAAGGCACTAGGATTTAAGTGAGTTCTCTATTTGGAAGAAGTAGTTTTATTATTAGGGTGAGCTCTTTTAAGTGCAGTTTCCTGTCTGTAATTTGCACCCTGTGAGGAATTACAGGTCAGGTTGGCTGGCGTACAGTTCTGAGAGGTTAGCATAAGCCAATGCGTATGGAATTTATGCTTATACAAGTTTCCAGTTTGCAATTACCAGTCTGGCAAATCAGGGCTGTTCAAATAAGGGCAGTTCTAGTCAAACAGTCTAGTCTCAGAGAGCTAGGCTGCAGCTCTTTGGTGTCATTTTACAATATTCCAAGGCTAGATTGGGATTTCCAGACTATGATTTCAAGAATTTCTTAAAGAGGATCCTTCCAGGTATATTTTCTGATCTCTTATTAATAGACTTCCATCCATTTTTTTCATGTTTACATTTTATTTTACGCATTCAGTTTCTTAGGGCTGATACTGGAGATTACCCACCATACTTCAAAATTTATATTACAAATTCCAAAGCACTAAATCTTTTTTAATTCTTATTCTCTCATATATTACATCTTGACTGCAGTTTCCCCTTCTGCCCTTTCCCCAAGTCTCTCCCCCCAACTCCCCTCAGAAAAGAACAGGCAGAGATATCATCAAATGCTACATAACAAACTACAATAAGACCAGGCACATACCATCACGTCAAGGTTATACAGGGCCGAACAGTAGTAGAAAAAGGGTTCCACAAACAGGGAAAAGAGTCAGAGACTGTCCCTGCTTCCACCGTAAAAAATCCCACAAGAACATCAAGCTACTCAGTCACAACATAAGTGCAGAGAACCTAGGTCAGACCCCTATATGTTCCCTGATCTCTCTGAGCCCCCCTGAGTCCCAGTCAATTGATTCTTGTGGGCTGTGGTTTGTGTCATCCCTGGCCTATGTGGGTCCTCTGAGCCTTCCTTCACAGGACTCCCTGAGTTTCACTTAATGTGTGACTTTTGGACTCTGCATCTGTTCCCTTAAGTTCACGGATGAAGTCTGTCTGTACTCTTTTATGACAATTCTGCTAGTCTCTGCTTCCGGAACACTCCACAGGCAGGACAAACAGCAAGTCAAAAGTTTTGTGGCTGCTTTGGTTTCCCAATCTCTCCATTTGAAGTTTCCCCTGGAAACCACTAATTTTTAAAGTAGTTTCTACATAAAAATTAATGCACAACTTTGTGGAATTCTTTGACTATATATGTCTTTTTGTAAATAACATGTATTTTAGTATGTTAACAAAGATTTTATTGTATTTTATGGAAAATATTAATTATTAAAATTAATTATGGTTGCCCTGCAAAAAAGACAATGTTTAGAGGAATCTACATTTTATGTTGGTTTGTGGATATTACTGACTTTGAGCTGAAGAGAGTATTTCAAAGTCACTCAAAATGTAGTGGGTCTGTCGGGAAGGAATGAAAATATTGTACAGAGACACTTGTGGTCTCTCTATGGTTATCAGAGCAGAAAAAGGACTCTAAGAAATTAGAATTTGCTCAGAATTTTCTCCCTGGCAGAAGAAATGGTTGCAGCCTTGGAGACACACAAAGGAAGAGCTTGTCTCCTACAGGAAAATGCAGAAAGGTTTGGAGTTAAGGGTAATACCTTACTTGGGGGGGGGCACAGCTTGCACATTAAGTCAGATTCACCTACTCTTATTCAACAAACCTTAAATGAGCCAAATTAATAATAGAAGTAGAAAAGGGACATTTATTTAAAGTAGCCACTGAGGGAAGGGAAACAAGGAGAGCCAACAACGCCGATTCAATCAGGTTACAAAATGAGATCAAAGTTTAAACAGTAGGCCAAGGATATGCAAATCTAAGCAGTCCTGATCTAGGTGTAGTCCACCAACCATAGACCCGCCTTAATCTGCACTTAAGTCTCGTCCTATAGAACAGATGTCCTGGCACAGCTAGAGTCATCAGAGAGGAAGGAGCATCAGCTGAGGAAATGGCTCCTTGAGATACAATTGTAAGCCATTTTCTCATTTAGTGATCAGTGGGGGAGGGCCCAGTAAATGTTGGGTAGTGCCATCCCTGGGCTGGTGGTCCTGGGTTTTATAAGAAGGGGGATTGAGCAAGCCATTAGAAATAAGACAGTAAGTAGCTCCCCTCCATGGCCTCTGCCCCATTTCCTGCCTTCCTTCAGTGATGAGCAGCAATGCTGATGTATAAGCCTAATAAACCCATTCCTCCCCAGTTTGGTTTTTGGTCAGTCATGGTGTTTTATGCAGCAATAAACCCCCTAACTAAGACACCTGAAAAGTTGTCAGGGCTGTGTAAAATCTTCCAGAAAACAAGTTTACCATCCTGTTGGTGCCTTTTCTTTCTCCCAGCATGAGATTCCTGAGGAAATTAACATTTCTTTTGAGTCTATTGCCTGGGCAGTCAGATAGCAACTGTGAGAGACTTAAGTGTCTCCTTAGGACATCATATTTCTTTTTTCAGGGCAGTCACAAGACAATGATGATGTGCACACTGTTTTAGTCAGACTGCTTAGTTGTGTATATTTCTAATTTTCTTTTTAAACCTTACCATTACGTCAAGACTCTGAAGATGGACTTGGGAGAACTCTGTATCTCTTTGTCTCTCTTCCCAATGTAGCCATATTGAGTAACTCTTTTTTTTCTCCTTTTCACTATTAATTTGACTCTTTTTGTTATATTATTGAGGGTATGTGACTGAAGTGGGCTTATTGTAGCATAGGCCTGTAACTAGAAATTTGCTTATTTCAAAGGTGATGCAGGAAAATATGGAGACACACAGGCAGGCAAGCAAACAGAAAAGAAGGAAGGAAGGAAGGTAGGAAGGAAGGAAGGAAGGAAGGAAGGAAGGGAAAGACCCCCAGTGCCTGGGAGACTCTCACTCAAGTCTCGGGATAACATAACCCCCCAGTAACTCATGAGAGACCGTCCTTGCTGCAATCACACAAGGGTTTAATCAATGAGATGAGAGGAGAACCAGTGCACTGGGGCCGAGACTCATAACCCATGCAGGGGGAGAGTTCGACCCTGAGTGACTGGGAGAAGCAATTTTTAAGGGAAGAAACCACAGCCCAGTAATCCAAAAGGGTCATAGGAAATTCTGAAAATCCAGTGATGCCTCTCAGGACCACTCCCAAGGTCATAATCAGCTAGTTCCTAAAACACAGTACAATAATAATCAAAAGGGAGAAACTCCTTGTTTCTCAAGATTATTCTCAAGATTACAACCTAACTTTATCTTCAGCTAGTTCCTGAAACACAGTCACTAACCAGCTAGCCTAGTTTTTTTTTCCTTTTTTTTTAAAAAATATTTATTTATCATTTATTATGTATACAATATGCTGTCCGTGTATATGCCTTTAGGCCAGAAGAGGTCACCAGACCCCATTACAGATTGTTGTGAGCCACCATGTGATTGCTGGGAATTGAACTCAGGACCTTTGGAAGAGCAGGCAATGCTCTTAACTGCTGAGCCATCTCTCCAGCCCCTGTATTATTATTCTTTTTTCCTTCCTTCCTTCCTTCCTTTCTTTATTTATTAAAGGTTTCTGTCTCTTCCCCGCCACTGCCTCCCATCCCCCCCATCAAGTCCCCCTCCCTCATCAGCCCAAAAAACAATCAGGGTCCCCTGCCCTGTGGGAAGTCCAAGGACCACCCACCTTCATCCAGGTCTAGTAAGGTGAGCATCCAAACTGCCTAGGCTCCCACAAAGCCAGTACATGCAGTAGGATCAAAAACCCATTGCCATTGTTCTTGAGTTCTCAGTAGTCCTCATTGTCCGCTATTTTCAGCGAGTCCGGTTTTATCCCAAGCTTTTTCTGACCCAGGCCAGCTGGCCTTGGTGAGTTCCCGATAGAACATCCCCGTTCTCTCAGTGTGTGGGTGTCTCTCCTGAGTTCCTTGCTCGTGCTCTCTCTCCTTCTGCTCCTGATTTGGACCTTGAAATTTCTGTCCGGTGCTCCAATGTGGGTCTCTGTCTCTGTCTCCTTTCATCGTCTGATGAAGGTTAATATTCAGGAGGATTCCTATATGTTTTTCTTTGGGTTCTCCTTCTTATTTAGCTTCTCTAGGATCACTAATTATAGGCTCAATGTCCTTTTTTTATGGCTAGAAACAAAATATGAGTGACTACATGGATTAAAGACCTCAATATCAGTCCAAACACACCAAACCTGATAGAAGAAAAAGTGGGAAGTACTCTACGACACATGGGCACAGGAGACCACTTCCTACATATAACCCCAGCGGCACAAACATTAAGGGCCTCATTGAATAAATGGGACCTCCTGAGACTGAGAAGCTTCTGTAAAGCAAAGGACACTGTCACTAAAACAAAAAGGCAACCCACTGACTGGGAGAAGATCTTCACCAACCCCGCAACTGGCAAAGGTCTGATCTCCAAAATATATAAAGAACTCAAGAAACTAGACAGTAAAAGGCTAATCAACCCAACTATAAAATGGGGCACTGAGCTGAACAGAGAATTCTCAACAGATAAAGTTCAAATGGCCAAAAGACACTTAAGGTCATGCTCAACTTCCTTAGTGATCAGGGAAATGCAAATCAAGACAACTTTAAGATACCATCTTACACCTGTCAGAATGGCTAAAATAATCCTAGATTTTTGATTTTTTTCTTCCTGCTTGGATTTTTGGCTATTTTCTTCCTGCTGGAAGGCGGGGGGGGGGGGACCTGGATTTATCCAGGACTTTCTTTGGGGATACGTGGAGTTATCCAGGTCTTTCAGAAGGAAGGAAGGAAGGAAGGAAGGAAGGAAGGAAAGAAAGAAAAAAGAAAAAGAAAAAGAAAGAAAGAAAGAAAGGAGACAATCTGTTTTATGTTGGTTGCATCCACAAAAGTCTATGTATAATTTTCTTAGTTTGCTTGAAACAAGATCTCACTCACTACATAGATTTCAAGCTAGTCTGGAACTCAGTATGATCTCAGGCTGAATTGAATTAAGGATCTTCTTGTCTTAGCCTCTTGAGTATTAGGATTAAAGGCTTATACCACCTTGCCTAATTTATAAAACTGTCAATCAAAACAAATAAACAAACATTTTGGTGTGTGTTAGAAGGGGGAAAGTAAAAGCAGACAAACTCACAGTTGACAATGTAATTATGTTTGATTCATGATGTTATAGAACTAATATGCTTTCCTAGTGAGAAACCCCTCATACATTTAGAGATTTTAAAAAAAATGCTCTTTAATAGTAGTGAGCATTTGGCTCTTGCCAGTTTTCAAAAGGGGGCCAGCCTAGAACAAAAGATTTTACTAATTTGTATGTTCCATAGGCTAATGTATTTGTATATACCTTAGGTCAATGAATTCTATTCATCCTATTATCCTTAAATCTCAGGTTTGTTATGTCCAAATCCCTGAAGCCAACAAGTAGACCAAATCCCATATGTAAAAGCAAAGAGCCTTTACTTTAAGCAAGTTTGCAAACTTGGTCTCTCTGCATGTCCAACGTATTGGAATAAATGGAGATCCCCGAGTTCAATTAAAATAAGGTTTTATAGTAGTAAAGGTCTGGGTAAGGGGTTTCTGCAGTTTTAGGACCCCTAATTGGCTGACATTTGTCTAGGGGTGTCCTGGTGAGTATGTTCTGGCAGGTGTTCCTATCTACAGCAGTTGTAATGTTAGGCATTTCCTTTGAATGGTCTGCTTTTGGGTGGAGGTCACATAATCTCAGTTTGTGGTTCTTCCTGCAACCCTGCTTCGGGGTAAACTATTGAGAGTCAGGCCTCTATTTAAATTTATTGATGGCCAGAGGTTGGAATTAAAGAACTTCCTTTGGGTGACCTGCTCATACTTAGCTTATCATAGCTGACTCCCACAGGTTCCTGGTTACACATTGAACAATTTAAACAGAGACAAGTGGCAAATCTTGCAATTTAGGTAGATGAGAGATTTACATAACAAAATTATTCCCATAATTATTCCAAATGCATTTTTCAAATTGTTGTTAACCAAAGTCATCTTGTCCACTAGGTAGATTTGTGCTTTTCTCAAGAAGAGATTGGGGGTTGTATGGTGGCAGGTCAAGACTTTACTTCGGTTGTGACCTTATACTGCTCCCTAGAGCTGCCTGCTGAAGGCCTAAGGGCAGGTTGAAAATCAGAAATGTCTTCCTTTGTTATGGGAGTGGTGCCAAATGGCCTGCCAATCCCATAAAGAAACACTGTTGCATCCTAAATTCTGCTTATCTCTAGCAGACATAGATAGCATATTACTCATCCTTTTCGCTTATTTTGGAGGCAGTTACCCCTTAGTTTAATTCTACTTTGTGTGAATTCATATATCTTTAATCAAAGCTGTAATGGTTTAAATAAAATGCTGCAGGTCCACGAGTGGCAGTAGTGGGTAGTGGTGACATGAGACCATGCTGCAGGTCCATGAGAGGTGGTGGACTGCAGGTCCTGAGACCACAGTGGGCCAGGAAGGCAGCCACTCCAAAGGCTGCTTGTCCTGGGCAGGGAGCCACACATCAGGTAAGTGACAGAGACCTATTAGGCATGCCATACAGAGAAAGTGGGTATTTATTTAGTGGGTTATAGAGGGGAAAGGAAATAGGAGGAAGGGAGAAGAGGAGAGAGAGAGAGAGAGAAACAGAGAGGGGGAAGAAAGATAAAAAACAGAGAGGGGGAAGGGGGAAGTGGTGAGAAGGGAATGATAGAAGCTGCTTCATAGATAGGTGGGGTGGAAGGAAGGGAATCACACTGGAAACTGAAGATCAACTTGCCTCAGGCAGACAGGGAGGGCATGGGCATGGTTTGTCTCTTAAAGGGACAGGACAGACCATTACAAGAGCTATTTAGTAAATCCTCTATAACATTGGTTTAATTAAGTTTTTTCTATATTATTCATACCTCTTTCCAAAATAAAATCTTCATTCCATTTTTGGGAGAAAATACAAAATGGGCACACACTTGCTAATATCATGTCAATATATATTATAAGCTTATTGGACATTAAGTATGGAATAGACATAAGACTTTTATAAAACTTATATGGCCATTTAAATGAACTATTTCTAAGTATTACCCAATGAATATAAAGTTTGCTAAATATGACAGATCAGAAAAATGTGCAAATTTTGCAACCAACAGAATGTAGAAAAAACATTGAATTATTCATATATAATGAAAGCAGAAACATGTTCATGATATATTTATTATGTAGCCTTTAAAAAAATTAAAGTGAATTGCAAATCAATATATGTATTCTTTTCAGAATAACTGAAGGGAAGGTGAAGTGTGTTTTCTTTAAATAATGAAATGTCTGTGTTTTGGTGATAATGTTATAAGTATTTTCTTCTTTCTTAGATTTATCAGTAAATAGTTGTTAGCTTCAATATGAATAAATCTTAATTTAGCAGAAAACAGTGAGCCAAATCAAAGCATACTGTTGTGAAAAAAATGACTCTGTATAGTGATTAAATGGATCATAACAGGGAATGTACCATTTATTTAAAAGCATAATTTTATATTCAAAAGAGGTAGCATTTTTAGAATGAAGAAATGTTTTCTTATGAATTTTAGAAGCTTGGATATAATTTTTAAGTTCAAAGAGAAAAAAATCACTCTTTTGGCAGTTTTACATTATTCTGTGATCATATACACTGAAGAAACAAAAGCTCTCTCCTTAGTAAAGTATGCGATGGTCATAAATTCACTGATGATAAAAATTGACCACAGAGTAAAGATATTGGATGCATTTATCTGGTTTATATTACCTAGGGCTTAGATGTTTTCTAACATCTAAAACAACCATAGATTATAAACATGAGACATAAAAGAGAAAGTCTGGCTGAGAAACATTAGGCAAACATGGCTAAAATATACAGAAATGAATGTTTTGAATTGTATCATGTGGTAAGCAGGGTAGTGTACAAATAGTTACCTAACACAGCATCCTAATTTCAGTTAACACTTCGAACTGTATCCTAACAGATAAGATTTAATCCAATAGAATATCAAGATTGTCTTTAACTTTTAAACATTCTTTATGACTCTCACACAGAAAAGGAAGTTTGGGAACTGAAGATAAGTCTTAGTGGTTAGAGTTAAGAGAGTACCTTCTGCTCATCACGATAACCTAAGTTCAGCTCTCAGAAGCCTTGTCAAGAGACAACTGTCTGTAACTGCACCTTTGATTATCTGACTCCTCTGGCCTCTGAGGCTATTTGCTTCCACACATATCCCCATACAGATACTCACATCTACATATAATTAAAATCAAGAAAAATAAATCATTAAAGAACAGGGACTTTTCTTAAGGACAGAAGGTGATTTTATGCGGATTACAGTGTTATCAGACTTAGTGAAGATGAAAAGACACCAGAATACATTGGAAGAAGTGTAAAATCACTCAAATAGTTTAATTTGGTCAAAAATAGTGGAAATAGAAATAAATTTATAAAACAAATTTTGATCTTTCAAAATCTATGTATCCTAAAACTTGATTAAAAAACTTGATAGTGATAAAAAAACAAATTTCTTGGAGTTGGTGAGAGAATCATTTATTGATGTGTACAAAAAGAAAATTAATAGGTATAAAAGAATATGGATAGGTTTAGGGAAGGGCATAGCCTGTTTTTATTTAATTGTTTGTTTGTTTTGGACTTGCTAAGTTTGAAGCAGAATAGCACCTGTATTTCCTTTAAAATCATTGTTCATTCTTCAGAAAAGTGGCAAAATACACTTATTTTCTGTTTGTTGAGGAAATTATTTCTAAAATGATGGGCATCCAAACTCCATCACAGCAGAAAACAAATGTTTAATGTGAATTATTGTTTGATTTTTGACTGTCATAGAACTCAAAGAAATTCTTAGCAAGATAAAATAGTTGTCTGGAATGCTTTATTTAGGGCTAGATGCCTTGAGTGATTAATCTCAATGAAAGAGTCCATGTTGATGAATATAAATTAGTTTTTGTGATGAATTCATCATTAAGTTAGTGATATATTGAAAAATATGATATATTTTGATTGAATACCTTAGAGAGTTTCTGCTATTAATCAAAGAAAAATACAGAATTTGAGGGACTGGAGAATTTACCCAGAAATTATGATTGTTATGTGACCTTTCAGACGACCGGGGTTTGAATTCCAGTATCCACAGTGACTAAGAGCCATCTGTAACTCCAATCCCAGGGATCATAAGCCCTCTACAAGCCTGTGTGGGCACCAGGAGCACACATAGTCCACATATAAATTTGCATGCCAAGATTCATACTCATATAATTAGTAAATCTAATAAAATTTAAATAAACAAATGAAGAAAATTCATGATTTAAGAGAAATCAAATTAGCATTAAATATGATATAAACATGTATGTCATTTAAAATAAATATTGTATATAGGGTATAATTGTCTGTGTGAAACTAAAATAAATAAACAAAAGTTAAATGACTAAATAGATACCTTCTAAAATATCTTACTTAGCTCCAAAATCTTGTTCCCATCTATATTGCTGCATAAATTATGACTGCTCTCTGAAATAATATTTGCACAATATTTGGAAAGTTATTTCATGAAAACTACTGTTCTCAAGGAAAACAGGAAAGTCAAACCAGAGGGTTTTGTTTATAGATGTAATACCAGGTCTTTTTTTTTTGCAACAATTTCCACAATGCAGACTTTTTAATAAGAAAACAAGGGTGTTTCATTGTTGAAAGATAAAAATAACAGGCTCATTGGTCAACATCAAAAGAAAAAGTCAAAATCCTTTATTATTCAATCTTAGGACTGCAATCTTGAAAAGCTCACATTCCCATCTTTCATCTGAGTACAAGTTTGTCTGTAGTTTAACTCATATTTACTTATGGATACAATGACACAACCTATTGGGACTTCAAGCACTGTGCAAGATGACATATGTCACAAGAATCAAAGAAAATGATGAACTACTGAAGTACTTACCCACCATGACCTGATGACCTTTCTGAAATAGTACTATCTATCTAGGAAGTTCTAAATTCTGAAATCCAATGGAGGAGGTCACTCACTACAGAGACACGTCTTGTACAAAGGGATCCAGATGAGGAAGAGTCAGTGAGCTGGTGAGAGAAATGAGGTCAGTGGAATTCAGGGAGTAGCTGAGCCAAGTGCCATGAAATGAGGTAGATTTTGACAGGGGATTTCTGAATCTCAAAAGGATTTTAACTTCACTCTAAACTGAGGTCAATAGGAAGTTTTTGAAATATTTGAGTGGACATGCTGGGATGGACTCTTTGAAGGAGGTTGTTCTGATGTTATTTGAAGGCATGGAGACTGCTAAGGTTCAGGAAGTCTAGGGTTTCAAGTCAAGTATGTATTGGTTAGAAGAAACTGTATTTATTCAGCTGGCTTAAGTTTGCAATTTAGTTAAAGACTTTAAGCAGTAGTCTTGTAACTGCACAGACAGGAACTAATAACCCATTTAAAAAGAAGAATAGTTTCCTGTGTTTATTAGCTCTCATACTTGGTTTGACACTAAAAGACACAAAGCAACATATGTCCAGTTACAGAAAGTGCAATCCAAATTATGATATTACCCTATTTAACTTAATCTTACATTGTCATTTCAAAAGAACATAAATTAATTAATAATGTCTTTTGGTCTTAAAGGGCTGGTTATATTGGTCTCCGTGGTTTCAGATTCTTAAAATAATCTTAGAAGCACCAAGGCCACATATCTTAAGTGACTGGAATGCCAAACACCTCTCAAAATCTCTATTACTTTTGCAGATAACTTGCATAATGGTTGTGGCAGTTGTGATAAAAATATATGCTCAGATTAGGTATAATCTGAATGAAGTGCTTGAAATTTCTGGGGGGGGGTGTTGTACAGCAAAAATTTATTTAGAAAAAAAAGACCCATTAAGGGAAAAAAAACAATAAACCATAAAGTATTTCAGACTGGTAGACAGTGATGTCTTTAAACTTATAGCCCTAACTAGGAGCATATATCCCAAATAGATAATATTTACTTAACAAAGAAATGCTGTAAAATGAGAAGTATTTATGAGAATTTACTAGTTATTTTGTTTTTTAACTAATCTCAAAATAGCAAACTTTCAAGTAGATAACATCAGTAGATGTTTATTTCCACAGTCCATGGTGTATCAAAGTAACATAACTTTCCTTTAAAAAATAAAATAAGGACATAAAACGCTTCTAAATTATTGCTCCTTCATTTATTTTCTATGAAAAATCTCTGTATTCTACTATGTACTGGAAGAGCAAGCAGAAAAGACACAGCAGAAGCAAGACATAGTGATCAGGATTTGTGCCCTTTCTAAAGCAGTTGCTGAGGGAGTTTGATTTGGAGAATCATTTGAGCACAGGAAAATGACATCAAAGTAGGCAACATTATGAGACCAGAAAATGAAAAAGGGAAAAATAATTGAAGAGAAAGAAAAAGGAAAAGAAAAGAAGAAAAAAAAGAGAAGAGGGACAGGAGGGGAGAAGAGGGAAGAGGAAAAGATAGAGGGCAGGAGAATAAAAAGAAGAGGAGAGAAGAGGAGAAAAGAAGGCTCTTTAAATTTTTTTTTTGAAAGTTTTTTGAAACAAGGTAACAGTCCTGACTGTCCTGGAATCTGCTCTGTAGAGCAGGCTGGCCAGTAAGTCACAGAGATCCCCCTGCCTCTGTCTCCCTTGTGCCACCACTGCTGGCATTTTATACAACCCAGGGTAAGGATGTAGCTCACTGTTCTAGTACTGCATAAGCCTTCTGGTTCTATCCCCACACGTTTTGTTTTATTTTAAATTATAAAAAGCAAAATGAACAAAAATTGCTACTAATCCCACCCTACTGAAAGAATTAAATGGAGTGATTACATTTGGTACACATAGGGCTAGGAATATTTAGAAATGAATATTCAAACAATAATTATACTGTAGTATGAATTAGTGTAAACGTTTAGGGAAAGTTTGTTAGCTCTGTAAGGATATCACATTAATAAATGAATGCAGATTTGAATTGTATATATGTTTCAAATAAATATATAAAATATTTGAATATATAGTCAATTTTTCACACACATACACACACATATACGTATGTGTGTGTGTGTGTGTGTAAAGCTGTGTGTCTTTTAGAAGCCACTGTCATGTGAGTCACTCAAGAACCATGCCAAAACAAAGATCTCAGTGTGGATTCTTCCATGCTCATCATAGCTAACAACAATAAAATCCAGCAATAATATAAGAGGAAATAAAAAGAGGATGATTTAAAAGAATAAATTGAATTGGACTGTGATCTCAGTACTTCAGTGATATAATGCAAAAGATGGTGAATTGTGTCAAGTGACACCACACACCAGGAAAAAGTCACCAAGACAGGGCATTTTTTTATCTTTTCTAACAAAAAATTAGAAGGCAGCCCCAGCAGTTGTATTTTTTCCTGAACTGTAATCACTTTGAGAATACCAGAAGAGCCTGGTAAAATTGACAAGAGTATTAAATGGGACATCTGCAACCAACAAAATGTCAGGAGATATAATGTTCATTACTGTAAATTCAATACTATTCGGCTCTACTGATAAGGAACTTTGTTACAAAACAGGGACTAGTCTATGATGTCCCAATATGGAAATATTATCAAAAAGTCACTCTACCCTTGAAAACTGTTTTATCTTCATAGTTATGAGAACCCTCATTTCTTCTATCTTAGAGCCACCCTACCTCATAGCTTCTAAACTATGTGTCAGTATTCACTATCAGGTAATATAGCTGAATGTGGAAGACAGGCACAATCTGACAACAGCCAGCTGACTTGTATTGCATTATGTGATTTACTGCAAGCTTGATTCTGAACACACAGCATGCATTCTATACCATGCAAACCTTATTGCCATACAAATATGAAGGTAATATAGACAAAGATACTTTATCAACATCAGGAATTGTGAGGGTCTTATCACAGGATGATCAAAAATAACATATATCCCAAAATCAAACCAGAAGCCCTCCCATATCTTCATGTTATTCTTAGTTCAGTAACGTTGGGTGGTAAGCCACACACTGGATTCAAGTGCACGACTGAGAACTCTTCAAACAGCCTTTTCTCAAATCAGACAGGCTGGAAAATTTCTTATATAGCACAGACCACATGAATAAGTTTATTTATTCTATATAAAGAATTCTTGGGAAGTCCAAGTCTTGCAAATTTCATTTTGGCCTAAAAAAGATTTTATATATTCACTTTTGACAAGTGTGTCTGTGCATTGATATTCAATATGCAGGCAATATGTGGTTTCAATGAACTTCAAGGAAATAGGTAGCTCTATAATCCTACCACATAAATATAGTTGCAGTTAGTGTTTTGGACCATATATATTATGTTTATTTGTAAACATCAAATATGGTGCATGCATTGAATAGATATGAGTGAAGAACATGTTGCATGCTCTGCCACTGGCAAATGTTTTTTAGAGTTCTTGAGGGTTACTTTTTAGTCTTTCTTTCTTATTCCCATATTTCTTTCCGTGTCTTTTTAATTATCCATCTGAAATTTTCTCATTTGCTTTTTACCTTATCCAGCAAAATCCTAACTTTTCTTTGAAAAATCTTCCTTAATTCTAAAATGTCAACATTAATCTCTTTTATTCCCAGCCTTCTTGAGCATTAATTGCATGTATTATAGGTGTTGACAGTTAATTATGGTCTATCCCAGGAGGCCCAAGAAAGGAGTTTGGGGGCTACATACAAACATGCTATTACTTTAAATATAAAAAGAGAGCATCTAAACCAACCAGGTTTAGAATAGTACCTTGCATTATTTTTTTCCTTCCAACAGCCTCACACTTAATCTCTTTTCAAATGAGAAAGCTCAGACAGAAAACTTTAGAGACCCTCATCTCATCAACATTAAGGAAATCAGATAGTCTAAGGTACCCAGGTGACTCAGTTCATCACAGAACTAAATTTTTACATGCGACCCAGTGATCTGACTCTCTAATTCCCAATTTGAGCTACAAGTATAATGAACAAATTATAAATTTCATGTGAGCAGAATTTTGGAAATATTTCTATGATATGCAAAAATAGCATTTTCTGAGTAGGTCCAAATATTAAATCATTTTAACCAAATAATCGGTTTAAAAGTTTAAGTGAAATGCAAATAGCTTGTATTTTATACTGCACAAAGATCAGAGCGTATCCTTTTTTTAGAAAACAAAACAGCATGCAACAAATTTAACCAAATGCCCAAAGCCTCTTTCAGTGCCAGAGATGTAGATGACAGCTCTATGGTAAGCCAAGAAAAGCTATGTAAATAAGGCTTCATGGATGATATAATTTGATGCCATGACATGGACCCACACACTACCCAATATTCAGTACCAGTGTTGGTTTTCTTATTAAGGATTCTCCCTATAGGCTTTCCTGCTGTTTTATGTTTCCAAAGCCCACCAGATTTTCTTGTCTAGAGGAGGCAGATTGATCTTGTTACTAAGTCTCAAAGCCCTGTCCTGGAATCTCCAATGACAAATTTCACCAATGATGCTTGAAACTAGCCTTGAATTTACAGAGATTCACCTGCCCCTGCCTCTTCCCCCCCCCACCCCAGTGCTGGCATTAAAGTTGTATGCTACCATACCCAGCAACAAAAGATGTTTTCAAAACCAAACTTTGGTATTTGCATTATTACTACGAAGTTATTTGTTTCAGAAATTTTAAAACACTGAACGTTATTTTAGCTAATGAATTTGTACATATATTTCTCTAAGTTTCACCTCCCTGATTATTTTTCTATACCTCACATTATTCTTTGTCTTAATTCAATTAAAATTTAATCTTCTTCAAAAATATCATGTTTTTTTTACCCTTTCTTTCGGCCATAAATTCGTGCACAACACTTCATCTCATGTTTATACCTAGGCATAAACCTTTCCGGTAACCCCTGAGTCTAACTTCACTTCTTCATAATCTCAAGATGAGTTTTCTACATAGTTTTGGCCTTGTCTTTTTGAAGTTATTGTGTTACTGCTTATTTACTGATAACATATAATGAAAAAAAAGATTTTCTTAAGAAATATAAGCAACAGAAGTCTCTGGAATTTGACACAACTGAACTATGTGAGTACAAGGTAAACAAATCAACTCAGAACTTTAGTTCCATTAACAGGAGGACATTTGATAGTTTCTAACATACTCTGTATTACCTTTGACAAAACTTCCCTTCTCTAGTTGTTATTTGACTTGTGTTTCTTCTTCATTCTCTTATTCACACTTGAAAATATGAAGCTATAAGCAATCACTAAATTACCAGAATTAAATTTGGATTCTGATAACAGTATTAAGATAAAGAAGCCTGTTATTAATGGAGAGAACTGTGGTGTCATATGGCATTTTAAAATTATTATTATCATTATCATATTGCTTTTGTTGAAGTTCATCTGTTGTGTTATCTGGGAACCAAAATATAGTGTGGAACCAAACAAAGTGCCTTTTATATTTACAGAAGGCATGCATGCATATAACTTCACATTATACATGACTGATATTGTAAAATACAACTGAAGTGTTTTGATGATTCAACTGTTAAGATGCTTCATCAATGAAAAACTGATGTTAACCGAACTTGCCATTATCAAACAACATGCTAATTACATGTGGTTGAATATAGGCTCTTAAAAATACAAATAAAGGACACTTTCAAGATTCATCGAATATCAGAAATTCAGAATTCTGGGTGGTGAAAGGGATATAATTTGATATTTGACCTCAAGAACTGGATTAGATTAGAGATTTAGCTGTATTTGCAAGGTCTGTATGACCTTTACATAGAATGATCTACTTAAACCTCTTTTTCTGGGTGTTTATATGTATGTCCATTGACATTTAAACTGAAAACAATGTGATATCAATTCTCTCATTAAGGAACATACAACTGACTTATTATTCTAGAACTGGTGTCTTTTTTCCTGCAGGTAAATGTTTCTTTCTTAAAAATCAATAGCTGTTTATATGATACATCATCCTGAGAAGGTAACCAAGGTTAGAGCTGTGATATTTGAACTTTATAAATTAGACAAGTTCAAAATATGTCACACCAGGGTCACTGTTTGATGTTCTTTTGTTGTTCAGAGCTTCACTGTATGTTCAACATGTGCTAAAGTGGTGATTTCAACCAGTTGCCTTTATTGATTTATTGTACAATTGTCAGTTCTAGGTGATGTACAGAGGCGCCAGATGCAGGCATAGTAGTTAAGAATGTGTACTCATTATCTGGTGGGCATTTAGACCATCACTCTTTGATATTTGCAATATAGAGAGGAACCAACCAAGAACATAATTAAAACACAGTGTTATTCACATATTTATGTGTTGGTCAATGTTTTGAGAGCCCACACCAAGCAACAGAAAATTGATTAAATTTACCTCTATTGTATCAGTACACTTGGTTTTGTATTCCTAATATAAAAGAATTAACTGTTCTAGGAAAATAAACTTTGCAGTTTCCTTAGAATCCAGAGCAACCTTGCCTGATACTACCTATTATCAAGCATAAAATGAGGCCCTTGCTAAGTTTTATGTTTACAGATATCACAAAACACATAATTCTACTCCTAAATTCCACTACACCATAACTGAATATTTCTGGAGGCCTTTACACCCTTAATTCATTCATGTAATTCAGAACATGATTACAGTGAAGTCTAATACTGGCAGACACACTACATTATTGCATTTCTATATTGTTTTTAACAAGGAACGCAATTGAGTTGAAAATAACGTTATTGTGAATAATGATGGTGTTGCCACATGATAATGCTTATCATGTTTTCTCTAAAACAGAACACTTATCTATGTTTAACAGGTTATTTCTTCTTACGTTCTTTTATCTTGATGTGATATTTGTTCTCAAATAAAAATACTTATGTGACTAAGTCTAACGCTCTTGTTACAAAACTACAAATGCTTCATAATGATGTTCATTGGATCCACACTCTGTTTTGATTGCTTCAGTTGCTGAGCTGATACTGTCTCATCTGCCTCTTGATGAACAAACCTAAACCTCATTTTTCTCTAATGACTGCAAACACTTTGGTTCATGTTTTTCTTGTTTCTGATTATCTTCTACAAAGTTATCTACTCTTTGACTTTCAATAAACCTCAAACTCCTGCTTGTAGAAGCAATAAATGCTGTAACTCTCAGGGGTTTTTTTGTTTTGTTTTATTTTAGATTTTTTTTTGTTTGAGGATAGAGAATATAGTAAGATTGGGTATCTTTAAAACCTCAACCCTTTGCTGGTTATCATGCTGCTTGCCTTTAAACATAGCCCTCAAGTGGCAGAAGGCAGGAACGCCTCTGTGAGTCTGAGACCATCCTGATCTACAGAGAAAGTTTCAGGCCCATCAACGTTACATAGTGAGACCCTGTGTCAGAATCAAAATAAAACAAACACCATTGTTTTCCGATTTCAGTGTTTCACTTCTGTGTGCATGTGTGCGAGTGTTCGTGCACGCATGTGTGTGTGTGTGTGTGTGTCTATTTGTGTTTGTGATGTGTTGAGGCAAGAGGTCAATCTTGTGTATCTTTCCTCAGGAGGCTGTCCATGTTTTTTTTTTTTTTTTTTTTTTTGTGTGTGTGTGAGAGAGAGGATCTCTCACTAGGCTCAAAAGCAGTCTTTTCAAATAATGCAATCCTTTAATAGAGCTCCTCATATTATGGTGACCCACAACCAGAAAATTATTTCATTGCTAATTCATAAGTGTAATTTTGCTACTGTTATGAATCCCAATGTAAATATCGAATATGCAAGATGACTAATATGCTACTTCCAAAGGGGTTATGAGACACAGATTGAGGACTGAGGCCCTAAAGTGTCTCTCACTAGGCCCTACAGAGTATCTCACAAACCCTAGTGTTTGTTGATAAAGCAAGGATGGTTGGACAGTGAACCGGAAAGATGCTCCTGTTTCTGGATCCCAACACTGGGCCACATGTACATACCCAGTATTTTCATATGAACTCTGATGATCGA
The DNA here is from genome assembly GCF_018167655.1 of Microtus oregoni. NCBI lineage: Eukaryota > Metazoa > Chordata > Mammalia > Rodentia > Cricetidae > Microtus > Microtus oregoni. The sequence goes on along the minus strand of NW_024544152.1, from coordinate 1,853,878 downwards.
ATTGGAGTACTGATGCAACTTGGCAAACAATTTATTACCACTGAGTTATCTCTACAGCCCCCCAATTTTCTTTCTCCACCAAGAATCACCTGTTTATGATTCTCTAGAATGTGTTCTGTTTTCAGCATTATTGGGGAGTTTAGTTTATAAAGGGTTGGGAATGTGCAAAATGAGGCATTCTTAATTTGGCTACTAGTGATGCTTATCTAGTTCCACTTGAAATATCACTCAATTCGGGAGTATAAGAAGTTTCTAAGTAAAGTTTGAAGATTCAGGGGTTACTTCAGAAAATCCACCTCTGAGTCCATGTTTATTATACCTCTTTTCTTTTTTGCCTTCTTTCTTTGTCATTAGACTTGATTACCATACATCTCTATGCTTCCAAGATTTAGGCACGGGAATTAATCCGCATACATAGTGAAACTTATCTCACAGTAACCACAATAGGTTTCTGTCCTTTTATATCATGCTCAACATGTCACATTAATCATGCCAAAAGCCTGATTTATTCTTTAGCTTGCTTGCTTTTTTCTTCCTCTTTTTCCTTAATTCATCTCCTTCTTTCTTCTTTTAGAGCCAATGAATTGATTAGGATTACTTGCAAGAGTGTGGATGACTCGTTACTGATATTTCCCACCCTCCCATATACAACATGAAGACAACTCAATCAGCCAATTAAGAGAGTCTCCTGCCCACTTGTTTATCTCTGCCACCTGGCTAGCTTAGCCCCGAAATATCCACATAAAAACTTTGTCAACTAAATCATTGCTTGGCCCATTAGCCCTAGCTTCTTATTGGCTAACTCTTACATATTAATTTAACCCATTTTTATTAATTTGTATATCACCATGAGGTCGTGGCCTATCAGCAAATTTCCAGCATGTTTGACTCTGGCGGCAGCTCCATAGCATCTCCAGGACCCTTTCCTTCTCCCAGCGTTCAGTTCTGTCTTTCCTGCCTACCTAAGTTCTGCCTTATCAACAGACCAAGGCAGTTCTTTATTCATTAACCAAGAAAAGCAACACACAGACAGAAGGACCTCTCACACCATTTCCCCTTTTATATTTAAACAAAAAGGAAGATTTTAACTTTAGCATAGTAAAATTCCATATAGCAAAACAGGTATAAAGCAAGAATTACAGTTACAATATTTATATCTACTTTTTCTTTCATCATAACTAAAGAAAACTATAACTATAGATTCTTCAACTCCATCAAACATTCCAAAAGGATATAATATTACCTAAGTAAACAGGAAGTACATTGTAAGCAACTTACAAAACTCTAGAAATGACCTAGACATTTCACTACCTGGACAGTCACCCAAAGTTCTTCTGTACCATTGGGGCATCCATCTTCAGCCTACAGGCCCATTATATCCAGAAGACTTTCCCACGAAGCAGGAAATTTCAAAGACAGGTCTGCCTATATTGGAAGTTTGGCAGTCATTTCTTCTGTATCTTGCAGACTCTTTCATGAAGGAGTAACCCCGAAGGACTGTCTCACCTTTAGGCAAGTCATATCTCTGTGGGTCCTGAATGTCCAGTTAAACAGTTCAGGCAATAGCAGTTTCATGCCCAAATGGTTAACCAACTCCATCAGGAGCCTCTTCAATGCCATCATCCTCTTGAAGTAGCTGGTATTGCCAGGAGCAGGTGTGTCTCATTGTCACAAAAAGTCTTAAGTTCACAGTCCAGCTGGCCTTGGTGAGCTCCCAATAGATCAGCCCCACTGTCTCAGTGGGTGGGCCTCCCATTTCCCTCCCCCTCCTCCCACTCTTCTCCTCCTCCACCCCCTCCTCTCCCCCTCCCTCTCCATTCCAAAGAGCAGTCAGGGTTCCCTGCCCTGTGGAAAGTCTAAGGTCCTCCCCCTCTATCCAGGTCTAGGAAGGTGAACATCCATACTGGCTAGGCTCCCACAAAGCCAGAACACGAAGTAGGATCAAAACCCAGTGCCATTGTCTTTGGCTTCTCATCAGCCCTCATTGTCTGCCATGTTCAAAGAGTCTGGTTTTATCACATGCTTTTTCAGGAGGAGGTGGGAATTTCTCTTTTTTTCTTTCAATAAAAAGTCTTAAGTTCTTAAACATTTTAAATGCCATATTTTGAAGGTCTCTGAAAGATTTGAAGAATACCTAACTAACTGAACTCTATCTGTATATATCTAGAAGACCTAACTCTCATGACTACAATCTTGACTATTATTTAGATGACTATCATTTAACCTATATTTCTTAATTATACATTACATTTTTAAATGAACTACACAAACAGAATACCTTAATCAAATGCAGAAATATACATATAGAGTATAATAAAATTAACTGCAAATTTATATCAGGAAACCAAGATCCATACCAATGCAAATTATTCATAGGAGAGTCTCAATCCTTGATTTTTTCAATGCAAATGTTGTATTAAAATCCTTTATTATTGACTTGAAACACAATGTGTAGCATATGAAGGTACCAACAAAATTCAAACATTTCAGATTTAAATGAAAAGGAAACTTCTTTAGATAAGAAAGTAAAGATTCTCAAGATTCCACCCAGATTCCAATGATTTTACACAGTTCTGGGGGTTATTTTACTGCTTGATAATTTGATAACTTAACTTAGAGTAATGTAGGACCTGCCTTTGCTCCTTAATAATTTATGTTTCATCCTGATCTATTTAAATATGACTTCACTTTTAGTAAAAGTATAAAATAACAGAGATAGATATCATTAATACTTTTATTAATATATTCTTTTAGTTTGATTTATTTGTTTTTAAACACTCTGTAACTATACTCTTGATACTTCTGCCTCTGCCTTCTCTCAATTGTTTCATTATAAATATTCACCTCACTCAGTTTCACTGGCCCTCAAGATCAAACCCAGGACTTCATATTAGGCAAGCACTCTACCCACTAAGCTACATTCCCAGCTCTTTTTCTTTTATAAAGTATTACTTATCCCACAAAGACAAGCTGCCCTTCTTTCTTATTTTGTGATATATACTTATTTTGTAACACTACTCTGTAGTATCTATCAAGCCTTCCATATTTATCCCTTTGAAAGTTATCAGTCACTTCATTGCCTATTAAATATTTATTTAAAAAGAAATTTGATTTCTTTCAAAATGTAGAGTAATACATTGGATGGGAAGATAATTTACCAATGAAGTGTACAAATAATATTTATTCAGAGAATCTTCCATATTTGTGAACTTAACCTAACAGAATAAATTTCAAAATTTATAGATGGGCCAAACACTGCAATATGTTCATGTTTCTTTCACATATCGTGCTAAAGATTGGTAGAGTTCTTTGACTAAATAGAGGAATAGCACTGGCATAGGAGATGCCATGTCCAATGCTTTCTCAGCTTTGATACTGAGAATGCTCAGCCCTTTTGAATGAATACCTAACAAGTGAGGTTGCTTTTTCCTTACATCTATTTCTTGGAGATACCCAATGATACTTTTATTACTTTGGGGAAAATGATTAAATTTCATTTCAATAAATATATTCTACATGTAAGATTATATTGCTCTTTTTATTAGTTTTAGAGATTGTGGTAGCATTCCGTCTCTTGGTTTCATTTTCATCTTTTTATAGATATGTGGATAGTTGTTGAAGTACGGATCGGCGGGCTGTGTCCCGCCACCCAGCTAGCTTTACCCGAAATAATTACACGGAAACTGTATTCTTTTAAACACTGCCTGACCCATTAGTTTCAGTTTCTTATTGGCTAGCTTTTACATATTGATCTAACCCATTTCTATTAATCTGTGTAGCCCATGAGCTGGCTTACCAGGAATGATCTTAACCTGCGTCTGTCTGGAGTGGGAGAATCATGGCGACTCCCTGAATCAGCTTCTTTCTCCCAGCATTCCGTTCTGTTTACTCCGCCTACCTAAGGGTTAGCCTATCAAATGGGTCTAGGCAGTTTCTTTATTAATAAGAAATTACTCCCACATCATTTCCCCTTTTTCTGTTTAAACAAAAAAGAAAGGCTTTAACTTTAACATAGTAAAATTACATATAGCAAAACAGTTATCAAGCAAGAATTACAGTTACAATATTTATATCTATTTTATCTTTTATCATAACTAAGGAAAACTATAACTATCTATTCATTCTTCAACTCCATCAAAGACTCCAAAAGGATATAATACTACCTAAGTAAACAAGAAATAAGAAAACTCTAGAAATGACAGAGACATCTTGCTGCCTGGACAGTCACCCAAAGTTCTTTTGTATGGTTGGGGCATCCATCTTCAGCCTTCAGGCCCATAGTATCCAGCAGACATTTCCATGAAGCAGGAAATTTCAAAGACAGTTCAGTCACTATCTGCTGTGTCCTGCAGAATGTCTCGCAGACTCTTTCATGAGTCATGAACCCCAAAAGACCGTCTCACCTTTAGGCAAGTTTAGCAGTCCTCTCTCTGTGGGTTCTCTGTGTCCATTTTATGCAACAGTCCAGGCAAGAGCAGTTTCTTGCCCAAATGGCTATCCAACTCCATAAGGATCCTCTTTGATGCCCATCTTCCTCTCGAAGTAGATTGGTGCTGTCAGGAGCAGACGTGTCTCATTGTCATGAAAAGTCCTAAGTTATTAAAATATTTTAAATGCCATATTCTTTAGCCTTTGAGAGATATGAAGAATGCCTATCTGAAATATATCTCTATATATCTAGAAAATCTAAGTGACATGACTACAAACTTGACTATTATTTATGACTATCCATCAACAACCTATATTTCCTAATTATACATTACATTTTAAAAATGAACTACACAATCACAATACCTTAATCAAGATCAGAAATACATATACAAATAACAAAATTGACTGTAAAATCCACACCAATGCAAATTACTCATACCTATATCATTTCCCCCTTTAAATGTAAAAGAACATTTACAAACAAAATTTTGGGAACATGGGCGCAGTTTTTTCTCTCCAAACTGCTTCCTGCTGAATGGGGGCGCTGTTAATCAGATCATTTAGGGTGTAACCTGTGTGCCAGGTTTATCTCAGTTGCCAGTTGAGTGAAGTAATTTTTTGAGGGTGTTCACAGGAACTTTTCGGGAGGTCGTGGTCTATCATACCATATCGGGATAGATGCAATCCACAGGGTCTGGTCCTCTGTGAAAACAAAAGAAGACCCTTTCCAAAGTATCATATCCTTAGACCCAAATTTTGAAATCGTAATACCTTTATATCCATTGTGGTTTAGCTTGGCAGCCCATGTAATGAAATGTCTGTCTGTACTTAGCTCCTTTACAGTCAAAAAAATCTCAGGGTCGTGGGTTCGAGCCCCACGTTGGGCGCCACTCTGTTGAAGTACGGATCGGCGGGCTGTGTCCCGCCACCCAGCTAGCTTTACCCGAAATAATTACACGGAAACTGTATTCTTTTAAACACTGCCTGACCCATTAGTTTCAGTTTCTTATTGGCTAGCTTTTACATATTGATCTAACCCATTTCTATTAATCTGTGTAGCCCATGAGCTGGCTTACCAGGAATGATCTTAACCTGCGTCTGTCTGGAGTGGGAGAATCATGGCGACTCCCTGAATCAGCTTCTTTCTCCCAGCATTCCGTTCTGTTTACTCCGCCTACCTAAGGGTTAGCCTATCAAATGGGTCTAGGCAGTTTCTTTATTAATAAGAAATTACTCCCACATCAGATAGTAATATATAATAATAGCAAAATGAATAGTTTCCTTAAGCCTGAGCATTTGCTTTAAAAGGCTAAGGATAATATATAAATGAAAATTTGATTGACATCTGAGGAAAATAATAAATCCACTAAAAGACGGCATTGCTCAAAATCAAGTAACTCAAGATCCATAACTCAGAAAATAAATAGTAACTGTTTAATATATAACAACAAAAAACAAACAAGAAAGGCTTCTAAGACATAACAACAAAACATGACAAAATTCATTATAAAAAAAGATGAAGCAAAACATATCATACTGAAGTTGGACAGAGCAACACAACAGGAGGAAGAAAGTCCCAAGAACAGGCACAAGTATCAGAGACCTACTCATTCTCACATTTAGGAGTACCACATAAATACTAAGCAGAAAGCTACAATATATGTCAAAGGACCTGGTACAGACTATGTTGGTCCTGTGCTTGCTGCTTCAGTCTCAGTGAGTTTATATGAGCCTTCCTCAGCTGATTTGGAGGGCCCTTTCTTTCTGATGCTCTCCATCCCCTCTGGCTCTTATACTCTTTCCTTCTCATCTTTTGTGGTGTTTCCCGAGTTCTAACGGGAGGGATTTGATAGAAAAATTCCATTTAGAACTACATGTTCCAAGGAAACTCTCTCCACGTAATGTCTGGCTGTGGGTCTTTGTGTCTCTTCCCACCTGCTGCAGGAGGAAGCCTCTCTGATGAATACTAGATAAGAAACTGATCTATGAGTATAGCAGAATATAATTAGGCATCATTTTATTGAACTTTTTCCTTCTCACAGACTATGCCTTAAGTCAAATCGGACACTGGATTACTCCTTCCACAAGTTCGCTGCCACCATTGCTCTAGCATCGATGTGAGTAGAGAATAAGGGTCAAAGGTTTTGTGACTGGGCTAGTGTTTACATTTCTTCATTGGCAGCCTGCAGAGTACCTTCTTGCAACCTGCAACAAAGACACCAGAACATAACTGTGAAGACCCCCATATAGGTACCCTCTCAACTTCTTCATGTTCAATGAATTTTGTGAGTGTTGTCCTTGTAATGGGACCCCTCTATCAGGTTGTGGAGAGCAACCTGATGTTCTAGCAACAGCCTGAGTTTATTGGGGATTTCCATAGGACCACCTTGGCCAACAACTCAACTGAATGTAGCCAAGAACTGAATGAAGCCTCCTTTTGTGACAAGAAACAGCCAGTTGTGACTCCGCATTCCCCATGATTTGGAGACCTTATTAGTTTAGCTTTCATGTATTTTACGAAGATTCCACTGCACTAGGTTTTCATATTATCCCTCAAATGCACCTAAATTCCAGATGTCTCTCCCCATGCTCCTGCCTTCTCTTCTCTTCACTACCTAATCCTCCCCACCCCCAACGCACCTCTACAATCTATTCTATTTCTCCCTCTCAGGGAGATCAATATGACTCCTAGTCCCCCCTTCTATATATACTTCTCTGCATCTACATGATGCATCTTGATTATCCTTTATTTAATGGTCAGTATCTACATATAAGTGAATACATATCATATTTTTCTTTTGTACCATGTTCATCTTTTTATGTTTGGCTTACCTCACTCAGGGTATTTTTTTTTTCAATTCCAGCTATTTGCTTACAAATTTCATGATGTCATTTTTTTGAATAGCTGAGCCATTTCTTCTGTTGAGGGACATCTAGGTTGTTTCCATTTTCTGGCAATCATTAATAGGGCAGCAATGAACAAGTGTCTTTTTGGTAAGATGGAGAATCCTCTGGGTATATACCCTAGAGTGGTATAGATGAGTCTGGTTGTAGATTGATTGATTCCCAATCTTCTTAGGAATGACTATGTTGATTTCCATAGAGACTGTACAAGTCTGTACACTCACCAGATGTGGAATAGTGTCCCCTTCTTCCATATCTTTGCAAGCATAAACTGTCACTTTAGTTTTTTATCTTAGTCATTCTAACAGGTATAAGATGGACTCTCAAACTCATTTTGATTTGCATTTCTCTGATAGCTAAGGATGTTGATCATTTCTTTAAGTGTTTCTCATCCATTTGGTTTTCCTCTACTGATAATTTTCTGTTTACAACAGTACAGGATTTATTTATTTATTTATTTATTTGGTTTTTCGAGACAGGGTTTCTCTGTGGCTTTGGAGCCTGTCCTGGAACTAGCTCTGTAGACCAGGCTGGTCTCGAACTCACAGAGATCTGCCTGACTCTAACTTTTAAAGACTTAAACTTAAGGCTTTTAACTTAAAATTTAGGACAATCTAAATTATGAGATTAAGAAGACTTTTTTCTAGGTAAAGGATATTTAAAAGTATCTAAGAAATGACAATGGAAAACCCTGAACTAGAACATTGGATTTATTCCATGAAAGCATGAATGTACTCACTCAACTGATACTGTAAATGGAAAGGAAATGTGAACAATCTCAAAGCAGAAGAGTTTATGGAGCAAGAACTTGTTATAAGGTTTTAGTATTTACTACATTCTTCAGACAATATATTATAACAGATTCTCAAGTTGTGCAAAAAATTAAATTTAGATGATAACTTCAAAAGAATCTAACTTTTATTGATTGCAATTTGATGTAACTCTTTTTGAACTCAAAGGAAATTTGAAAACCATGTAATTAGATTTTTATTTTTGAGCATCATATCCAGCAGAAATGCTTTAAAAACTTAATTGATTACAGTTTACTTCTATTCCCCCTTTAACATCCATCTCAAATTTGTTTATGTTGTTTTTTAAATTTTGTTCTACTTTATAAAAAAGCAAATTTTAGTAATTAAGTCTTAGTAATCACAAATAAAAGGAATCTTCATGGTGTTTGGTCTCTCCGTGCCTAAAGAGTCTTTAAATGAGGAAGAAATGACTTCATGTTTTGATGTAAAAGACAAGATAGAATTTGTTTTGCTAATACTACTTTGAAACCTGTAAGTTACAGTTAAAATAGAGCAGGAAGTATAACAAAAACGGATGACAAGCCTTTTGATGAAACATTTTAAATGCCATATTTAGCATATCTCTGAGGGGCTTGAAGACCTGATTAATTATACCTGATTTTTAACAAACTTTACTTTTTAGTTACTTGCTTTGGTCTTAACCTCCATATACAGGAGTCTTAAAAAAGCCTGTTCTCATAAATCAGTTAAATTTATATTTAGCATGGGTACAAATTTAGTTCTGAGCACATTAAAGAATTTGATCATTTAAAAAATAGCTGACTATTAACTTCTATGGCTTAATTGTCTTGTAACAGTTTACTGCAAGTTAGTAGCTTTTATAAGAGTTGGATTTTACAGTTTTATCCCTCTTAAGTTTGAGCCTTGTAAATTTGAATTGATGATCCCTTAACATCAAAATAAAACTTTAGACAAAGAGATTATATGTTTTATAAGTCACTTTTTGTTAATCTGAGTATACCTTTTTAACCACGGGAAATTATTATTGTACAAAACTCTATCCTAATCCAAAATGCATTGAAGATTTGCCACTGTCTCCTTAGTCTATAAAGAAGAGATAAGTTCTAAAATAAGTGCGGTTTCATTAGCACTAAGAAATTTTATAGATGCTACCTTCCATCAATAACAACCACAGCTACTTCTGGATTTCCTTCTTGGTAGGTTTTTTTTGTTGGTGTTTTCTAGAGACAGAGGTGCCAACAGTTCAGTATTACTGTTGTGTTTCAATAGGACTGGATTTATTTATGTACCTACTATTTATTTTTAGAGCAAGGAAACTCAGCTGAAGGAGCACACTAGACATTTTTTTCCATTTCTGTCTCTCCCCCCTTTTATCTCCAAACTATTCATGCTCCATCCATTCCCACCTTCTGTTACTCCTATACATCATCCTGAGGGCCTTATTTCAAATGTTTTCTTCCATGGCACACTTTGTACATTTACAATCCTTCTGCAACATTCGTTTTCTTTCAAATTAGGTCAGTCTCCATTCTCAGCGTATCTTTATCCTTCATGTGCTCATTTATCTATGAGGTCAGTTGGTGTTGATCCCCAGCCATCCTTAAGTACACCCAATTGGGATGAGGATGTGTAAGATGGGTTTCAAAGCTACCCATTCTAACCGCAAATCTGATTTCTTTAGTAGTCCACTCAATAAAATATCATCTGAGAATAAGCAGCCAGGTCCACAAAAATATTTAACCACTTGGAAACAGGTAATAAAAGCTGCATGAAGCAAGTTCAGGTAGTTGAGCTGTATAATCAAGGATGAGTACAATCTTTTTGCTGTGTGTGTTAAGCACATGAAATTGTACATAAAACATAAGCTCCTTTTTCTTTTTAAAATCATTTATAAAAGCATTAAAAACAATATCTCTACAGGATTTATAGATGTAATTTGAGGCAATACCCATGGTTTGTTTGTAAATTTCAAATGGGGAATATTTTAGATAATGATTTATTAATCCCATGTAAGATAACATGTTAATGCAACCTGCTAATTATTATCAATGTGGAACAAGTATTAGTTAATACCTTTATTCAATGACACAAGAATTTTGGTAGGATTTAATCAGTAAATTGTTTAGAAATATCCTAATTGTAATTGTTCCTATACTAGAAGTTGGGCCCTTTTAAATTTTTTTTCATGTGAAGGTACAATTGCTATCAAGTATTTCCCACTATGAGAAAAAAAAACATTTAAACAAAAATCAAGCAAACATACTAACCTTGGGACAGCTAGTTTAGCTCATGCTGCAGCAATGAAAGCCTCCCTTCATTCTTAGGAATTCACATGCTCCTGCTTTATCCTGACTTGGCAGGACATGGGCAGAAAGGACTGACAATGTGCGTCTCCTTCATCTCCTTTTATAAATGAAACACTATAACAGCATAGATGTTAAGAATTATAATGTCATTGTGGTGTATTTTTCTGTTGGTGAGTATGTAGTGTCCTTTCCTATCTCTTGACTAGTTTTGGTTTGAATTTTATTTTGTTAGATATTAAAATGGCTATAGCAGCTTGCTTCTTAGGTCTGTTTGCTTGGGATATATTTTTTCCAACCCTTGTCTAGAGGTAATACCTATGCTTGATGTGGAGGTGTGTTTCTTGGATGCAGCAGAAGTATAGATCCTGTTTTCATATTCATTCTGTTTGTCTGTGTCTTTTTATTGGGGAATTGACACCCTTAAATTGAAAGATATCAATGGCGAATGCTTGTTGATTCCTGTTATTTGGTTGTTGTTGGTGGTGGTGGTGTTGATGGTGTTGGTGGTGGCGTGTGTATGTGCTTCTTTTCATTTGATATTGCTGTGTAATTCCTGTATTTTCATGGGTACAGTTAACCTCCATAGGTTGAAATTGTCCTAGCACCTTCTGTAGCAATGTATTTGTAAATAGATATTGTTTTTTATAATTTGGCTTTATCATAGAACACATTATTTTCTTCATTTTAGTGATTGAAATTTGGGGGAGCATAGTAGTCTGGGCTGACATCTGTGGTTTCAATGTCTGCAGCATACCTCCCCAGACCCTTCTGGCTTTTAGAATTCGGAAGTCAGGTGCCATTCTAGTAGGTCTGCCTTTATATCATACTGTTACTTGATCATGTCTCCTCTCAGGTTTTGTTTTCTCATTTGTTTGTTTTGGGGGTATTTTGTTTGTTTGTCTGTTTGTTTTGTGTTTTTGTGATAGGGTTTCTTTATGTAGCCCTGATTATTCTAGAATTCACTTTGTCAACCAGGATGATTTTGAACTCTGACAACAGACTACTTCTGCCTTTTAATTGCTGGGATTAAAAGCATGTGCCACCACCTTCCAACTTTGTTGCAGCTTTTAATATTCATTCTTTGTTCTGTAACATCTCGAGTTTTCATTATTATGAGGTGAGGGCACTTTCTGTTCTGCTTGTATCTATCCGGCATTCTCTATACTTCTTGATCCTTTTAGGTATCTAGCTCTTTAGTTTGGGGAAATCTTTGATTTTGTTGAAAACATTTTCTGAACCTTTCAATTGGGTTCCTTCTCCTTCCTTTATTTTTTATTTCTTCCTCTCCTTTCTCTATTTCTATCTTACATTTATATTGTCTCACATTTTCTGGATACTTAACGTAAGGACATTTTTTAGATTTGACATTTTTTTTTTGACTGTTGTCTCAATTTCTTCTTCAATTTGTAAGTTTTTAATTTTCAGAACTTCCTCAATTTTTCTATTTTCTTTATTTATTCTTTTTCCAATATCCAGTTTTAAAGTTTTCTTCATTTTATTATACTGTATTTTCCTGGATTTCTTTAAGGGATTTATTTGTTTCCTGTTTACGGGCTTCTATCATATTCATAAAGGTGGTTTTAAGGTCGTTTCCCTGTGCTTCAACTGTTGGGATATTCAGGTCTACCATTAAGATAGATCAGCTCTAGTCAGAACACATTGCCCTGACAGTTACTGATTTTGCTTTTATACTGGCAACATGGCATCTGGGTTGGAATGATTATTGGTATAGGTTCAGATTTCTGATTTTGTCCGTTGGGTGGGCGTTTTGTTGCTTGTTTCTGTGTCATCTCTGGATCTTTTCGAGAGTATACTGACCATGTCTGCAGATGAGACTGGTGTTGGATCTCAGGGGCAGTAGGAGAGGTGAGGGTCTGCCTTCAGCCTGTGTGTTGCCCGGGGAGAAATGATGCTTTTGTTAGTAGGAAGTGCCTGCTAGAGCTTAGGATAAAGCAACAGTGGATCAAGAGAGGTCAGGAGAAGAAGATCTATGGGATCCACCTGAGATGTGAGCAGAAGTGATGGAAGTCTACAGCTGGCATTCTGTTGCAGTGCTAGGAATGCGACGGGGGGATTGAGTCTAGGGTAAGAGAGAGAGGAGAAGGTCTGTGGGCAGCATACCTTGCTTTCTGGCAGGCAAGGCCTATGGTTTGTCAGGGTGTGTCTGTGGGAGTTGGAGACTGGGATACAGCAATGAATGAGAGGATGGAACTGAGGAGGGGATGGTCTGTGGGCTCCACAGGAGACATGGACAGGGTGTGTTTTAAACAAGTATTCTGAGGAGGTGACTTTGGAAAGATGATAAAATAACAGTAAAGGCATGCAGGTGAGTATATGATATAACTACAGAAGAGCTCTAATACAGTGGCTCCTCTAGCATTTTCTCTTGCCATTTTTTTGTCAAATTTTAATTATAAAAGGGATATTTTATTAGAAATGTTTCTACCAGTTTCCCCCAGTTTTAAAAAGGTGTTTTGAAAATTTTGTCTCAGAGGACAATTATACACATTAAAAATATTTTAAAATCAAGTGTGGTGCCGGGCGGTGGTGGCACACGCCTTTAAGCCCAGCACTCGGGAGGCAGAGGCAGGCGGATCTCTGTGAGTTCAAGGCCAGCCTGGTCTACAGAGCTAGTTCCAGGACAGGAACCAAAAAGCTACAGAGAAGCCATGTCTTGAAAATTTAAAAAAAAAATCAAGTGTGGTTTTTCCATGCTGTGTTTGACCAAAATTATTACTAGTAAGCCAGGCATACAGGTGTTTGCCTTTAGCTGTAGCCTTCAGAAGGTGGATGCAGAAGGATCTCTGTGAGTTCAGGGTTAGCTTGATTGACATTGTGAGTTCCAGTACAGCCAGGTTCATATATAGAGAGATCCTGTCTCAAAAACCACACTAAAAAAAGTTATAAGTAATGGTTTATTTATAAGTTTTGCTGGTGGTATGGTTATTGATTACTTTTCAATTCAATTATTTCTCAGGTGACAGTGAAAACATGTTTGATCATTTGCAATGCATTTACCTGATGAATACATTGGTGTAATGATACCTGTGAAATAAACGACATTGTGTAAAACATTAGAGTAGATTTTGAAAGCAGACTGACAAAATGACAATGCAGCTACTCATAGTTCAGACCTCCACAATATAGAATGCAATGAGCCAAAATACTGTTATTTTTCATTTTAGAATTTTAATGATTTGTTTGTATGGTTCTTAAAATATCATGCATAAAACATTTTGCTAAAACAATAGTGAACTATATATCCATAATGTCATTAGGAGTCAATACTCTAATAACTATAGGCAACAATGAAAATATTTTTCTCATACTTTTTTGGAAACTGGTAACAGAAAAAAAATGCAGCATGAAGAATTTGATCTTTGGGAGGCATTCTGCATGGACCTGTAGATAAAATAGCTTGATTGTCTGTGCTGCTAGGAATTTCTATAAATGCGGCGGCAGTGACTAAGGTGTTTGATGTCATCACATCACCAATGATACTGTGATTCTGTTTTACTCATCTGTTTTACCTATCATCCAAGAAGAAATAATAATGCATTCATCTGATAGTGAATTAACTCCTAACTAATTGTGAAGTAAGGCAAGAGAGAAGGAATAATAATGGTTATGTAACATCTGGTGTGGAACTAACCATCATATCAGAGACTTGGAGCATGACTGTCTTATATATTGGACTTTTCCCTAACGTAGTACGATATGATTTTTTTATTTACAGTTAATAATATAGAGATAAATCTTCTTTTTAATACAGTTCAAAGTGTAAGAATTGAATGAGAAAGATATCACAATGCATACTGAATAGTGTGCATGTATCCCTTGATAAAGTAAGACTAAATTTATCTCTTGAAATGAATGACAACTGAATGAAAAACTGTCATATCAAGTAATGGCATTCACTCTTACTACAATTCAGAAAAATTCTGTTAGAATACATAGCGTGGTGAGTTTGTTAGGAAAATAACATTAGTTTCAGTAGGGAACTCATCTGAAATTTCTAAATGAAAATAACATGATACTATAAATAATTGGCAGAAGGACCAGTTCTACATATAGAATAGTCTCCTTCAATTAACTACAGTATTAAGAAAAATTCTTTTTATGGTCAGAACACAAAATGCTTTTCTGGTCATTTTTTTTTTTTTTAGTAAGGGAAAGGGCAGCAGTATGTACATTTCATGTAACTAGTACCTTCTGGCACACAGAAAGTGCTTCTCAGAAACTGCCTTGTTGACCCATCTCAAGCCTTAGAAGTTTGATAGCTTCGGGACTGGATTACGTGTTTTCAAAATTTAGAGATATAATTTTATTAATGCCAGAAGGAAAAAAAAAACTAGCTCATAGAAACTAAAGGAAAACTGAATATTTGCAATGTCATCTAACTGCACGCTTTGTTGTAAATGGAAAACCCTAAATGTATCAGGATTGGAGAAATCTAGAATAAACTAAAGTTCAGCAAAGTACACTTATTATTACCAAATTGTTTCCTAAATGCATTTCTCAAACCACTTGTTAATTCATATGATCCTTTTAAAGGAGCATTTAATAAATGTTTATATCTGAAGAATAAAATAAAAATATTAGTCATTTTGAAACTGAGTATGTGAGGTTTTGTCTGTGAGTTCAGGCACACAAGTGTGGAAATCTGAGGAAATCTCATGCGTTAGTCCCAGTTATCTACCCTGTTTATGACAGGGTCACCTTTTCAGCTCTTCCTACACCAGGGCAGCTTCAAGGAACTCTCTAGTCCCTGCTTGCTAAATTGCCATAGAAGAGCCGGGATTACAGGTGTGCTACTACATTCAGCCTTGTCTGGCTTCTCAGAAACCAAACTGAGGTGCGCCTGCCTGCATGTCAAGTATTTCACTTACTGCAACATCTTCCCAGCTTGAATAATTTTCTTTTGACAGATGACAGACGCACACTCTTAGCTGAAAAATAAATTTGTATTTAAGTCAAGATTAATGTGTAATTTATGATTGATTTAAAATATTAACGTTAATCTTCCTCTCATCCTCAAACAGAATGAAAAGATTTTGGAGGATTTTCTATTAATCAAATAAGGTAGAAGCCTTGGTTTCCCAGGAAAGAAAATATTTAGAGAAATTCACTCATGCTTTCACTAAAATATAATTAAACTCTCAATAAAAAATAAAAGTGTGCCACTTCTGAAACAGTAAGGTTTTTCCTTCCCTGATCATCAAGAAATTAGTTTTTAGATAGCATCTGTTTTACATGGGGAGATATAAAAAACTATTACATTTCATGTAAATTCTTAAGGAATTAAAATTATAGGACTGAAGAAGTATAAGCAAGTGTATAATTGACATTTTATTTGCCTAATAACAAATCTGATTTTCCTAATGACAAATATTTATGGATGATCTTTCTAAAATATGAGTTATAATTCTTTCTTTAAAATTATTTGGAGAAAAAGAATTCTCTTAGTTTTTAAGCAATATATGGATATACTTATTTTACTGAAGTAACATCCTGATCTGTATTTATCCGATTTGGTACAACATTGATATTTGTTGAGATTTTTCACCACACACTGGAATAAATGTAAATCCATTTATTAAATATGATGTGATTTAAATGAGTTGACTAGTGCCCATTTCTATGTTTTAACCTTAATAAATGCCTTCCTTGATGCAGAGTGCTGCATAAAGAAATTACTTTGAAGCACCAAATACACATTAAATCTTCTTGATTTTTAGGAACAGAAAACACACATTCAATGCAGTCTTTCTCAACTCTCCTAATGCTTCAAAACTTTACTACAGTTCCTCATGCTGTGGTAACCCCTAACCATAAAATTATTTTCACTGCTATGTTTAATTTTGCTATTGTGATGAATCATAATGTAAATTTCTGCTATGCGACACAGAAAGGTGTTGCTATCTACAGGTTGAGAACCTCTGTTCTACAGTACTAGGACCTTTCAATGAGAAGAAATAATGTGTATCTGTAGAAAAGAACATATTTATAAAATTAAATTGAAGCAAGTTTACAAATACTTATTTGATAAATCAAACTACTACAATAAAAATTGTTTAAATGGACTTAAATTAAAAGAATGCTTCTCTATTAAAAGTTACAAACATACCAATAGAAATTTTAATTCTGTAATCAAAAGGAAAACAATGTGAAACTTTCATGACATGATACATTTATGAAAACACAAGTTGGTTTTAAACTTTTTCCGAACTTGGAAATTTCACAACACAATATTAGTAATTAATACAACTTATTGTATATACACTAAGGCAATAATGTATAAACCAATTTCAAATGATTTGTACTACCCCTTCACTAATGGAAGAATTGTTTTATCAGATATATATCAAAATATTATGAGAGATTAGCCTAAGATAGGAACTTAAATGTGGTTTTGTAAGACAAAATTTTTTATAGCTATCTTAGTATTTAGCTAACCTGTTCTAGCCTCCTAAATTTTGGATAAACATTCTAGAATTTTAATGTAATTTTCTTACTTTGATATGCTGTCTCTTTCAAGCATATGATTTGTTAGCAATTTGAAGCTTGGATATTTTAATTTAACTTCAAAAGTATCTAATCCAAAAGGAAAAGTAAACTATTGCAAAATGTAATGCAAGTTTCTGATAGGAAATATGTATCTAATTAACTCAGTCATATTCCTAATGTCATATTTATAAGGTGGACAAGGATACAGAAGATGCATTTACAGATCCGCAAATGCAAAAAATAGAAATAGTTTCTTTTTACTTTTTACGAAGTAATGTGCAGTTTATTAAAGTAGTATAAAACATTTTAGGCATTTATTTTATTATTAATTACTGAAAATTTGGTACATAAACTGTATTTTATTTACCCCATATATACTAATACACTCTCACCCTTTCTAATTATCTCCATGTTTCCCAATACTCTCTCAAATTCATAACCCTAATATGGTTCAATAGCCAATGTATTCCTAATACCTATCCTTATAAACTTTTTTTAAATGAATAACTTCTCATTAAAATTTAAATGTTTTTAGATATATTAAAAGTTTGGCTACAATTATTAAATAGGTCCGTTGCTAATCAATGACAGGAAATTGGTTAGCTCTGTGAATAAATTATCATTATTTAGCCAAAAGGAAAAGTAGTAAATTAAGATGAGAACTTTAATAGAATTTGAAAAGCCATTAATATATTATTGATTTATTGGTTTTCCTCACTAAAGGGAAAATTGGAGTTTCTGATTTTTTGCTTGTTACTGCTGACATTTGTTCTGAAATGTCAAGATTTTGTTGGAACTTTGGCACTTAGGCAGTGACTTCAAAATCCTTACTCTTCTTCTCCAAGCATACTGTTCTTTTATATGGAACAGGAGTAGAGCTGTATATTTTTTCTTCAGTTAAAGCTCATATATCTTTATAATCTTGAAATTGTCTTTGCTTGACTTTATGAGAATCTATCTATTTTGAGTATTAATAAGTTGTTTTATCTTCATAGTGAATTCCTATACTTCACTTTCTATGTAGCATGTGCTTATGGAATTCTTAATTTTATAAGTTATTAAAAATAATCTATGCCTTCTTGATAAATAACTCTAATTTCAACCAAAAATGTCTAACTACAAGTAACCTTCCAATTTTTAGTTTGGTCCATTTAAAGCCTTTAATTAATGTCTGTGATGTAGACTTGAAATGCACACACTAAAATGCATTTAAGTATTATTTCTGAATAAGAGGTGGCTCCTCTCTGGATTTTCAATATTTTTAGTTTTAGTTGGATTTTACTTTTGTCATGTCCTCATTTCCAACTGACTCATAATCCAGAATTATCCTGGTAAATCATATCAAGGAAGCTATTATTGGCTAAAATGAATCAGTAAGAAACACTGCATTGCTCATGTCTAAATGTAAATAGGCAAGTAGTTTCTTCTACATTTTCTGTAAAAATATAAATATCCCATCTTATATTATTTTCCTTATGAGGAATATTTACACACACTTAAGTTAAGCGAAGTAATTGCTTTTTTATATGATGATTTTAAGTAGACTGTGTATGTTGTTTTACTTAGTCATACTGCAACTTGATATGCCAAGCTTTGGTGACAACCATGGAAGGCTTGCCCTTTCTGAGCAGAAGCAGAGAACAAATGGATCGGGGGGGGGGGAGAAGAAAAGAAGGGGGAGGGAATAGAAAGAGAAAAGGGAGGAGAAACTGTGGTCAGGATTTAATTATAAGGTACATTTTTATTAAACAAAATCCATAATAAATTTTAGACTCATTTAATGACTGGTTTCATTAAATTGCAACAATACCAATTTATTCCTTTAGTAAAGTATTAACTTTACAGAAAGAAACTATAACATATTTTAAACTACATAGAGTACAGACATCTTTCAAGGATTATACTGAGTATTTCCTTTTATTTTTGTACAAAAAAAATCTCAAATGGGGGGAGGTGAAATAATTCACCAAGGAAAGATACAATGGGCGTTCAATCCTAGAACCTACATGGGAGAAGACAACTCACTCCCACACGTGGACCTCTGACCATATGTGATGTGGCACAAGCAATCACACAAAACACATTCCCCATACAACAAATAAATAAATGTAACAAAAATAATCCCCCAAAACAGAATATAAATCTATTTAATAAGAAAATATTGAATGAGTAGATATTTGCTCAAAAATTCCAACAATAAAGAAATGAAACACATAAGTGAATAGGGTATTTTCTCATATATATCTATATCTATATATCTATATATATATATATAATATATATAATAACACAGATTGGGTTTATTTCTACATTTTCATTTAACCTTTTAGTAATAATTGGAGTGATAGTTTGAGTGAATGATTATCACTAAAGAAGACAGATGCAATATATCCAGTTTTATTCACTGGTATGTTATTTCAATATTTAACATATTTCCATTCATTTTATTACTTGCTGTTAATTATCTTCTTTGTCAGTATAATGCCTAACAAACTAGCCTCATTGAAATGCATTATTTTCAAACAATAAAGGGAAATAGCATTTATAAGCACAATTAAATGAAAACTCAGGGTCAGAAATTGGGGTTCAACCTGAGGATGTGAAAAGCAAAGCAGCCATCCACTGGCTCTTATTTTGACCTCAGACTGAAATGGCGATCTTTCCTCCAGGAATCTCAGAATGAGACTGTGTGTCTGAGAGCTGTCTCCTCCCATTTTATTATCCTCTCTTGTATTGGGGTTAAAGGTGTATACCACTGTCATTAAAGGCATACAATGCCCAGTTTCTATGGCAACTTGTGTAACTACTGAAATTAAAGGTGTGTGTGTCATTATGGCTACTGAGATTAATGGGGTGTGTCGTTGTGGATACTGGAATTAAACGTATGTTTTACCATAATTTGGTCTAAAACCAGTGGAACTGTTTTACTCCCAGATCTTAAGGCAATCTTTATTTATTAAAATATAATTGAAATGCCACTACATCTATACTTAACCATCTTCCAAGAAGAAAAACTATACTATAATATTATAAGCAAATTTTTCTTATGGAAAACAGTTTTTTTCATTATGGAAAATATTTTTTTCATCTAGTAAGTCATAAACAGAATAATATTCTACATTTTTAAAAATAAGAATACACAAATTATGCACATTTGTGTACTGTGAAGGTATCAACTAAAATATTGAGTAGCCTGATATCACATGATTCATATGAAAAAGTTATCAAACTCACATGAACCATATGATAAGTTGTTTCAACAGAATTTTCACATTTCTTGCAGAGAGTATGGCTTTCCAATTTACTTCAATTTTGTAGCAAGTTATAAAATGAAGTTTCATTTTGACGCTGTCAGATAATGTTAAAATACTCTCAATGTGATACAACATTTCATTCTATATTGTCTCTACAACATTTGGGAACTTCAGTTGTATTCTATAAATAGCATGAATACTTAATACCTTCTTGTCATTGAAAGATTACAGGTTAATAATACTAATCAAATCAACTATCTCTGTGGTAAAAAAAACAGCACAACTCATCATGTCAACAAAAAGTCAAAAGATAGAAAAAAAGGATCTTGTTAAAACAAGTAACTGAATATGAATGTCTAAACTTACAGTTGCTCAAATTAATTAACTAAAGGTCTTGAAAAATATTTATTTTTTATTTTGCTTTGGCCAAACAAAACTGACTCTGATTGCATGATTCAGAACAAACTACAATTTTATCCAAGTATTTATTTCCAATTTTATAATGGTCATTTTGCTTAGAGAATGCTTGAAATTATACTCAAAGCTACAATTTTTCATTTTACTGAATTTCTCATTTATTAAGAAGAGCCATCTTATTTAATTAAATAATCAGCAGACCTCATTCTGGGATATAGCTTAGTGGAAAAACTCTTATATATCATACCCATGGCCTTTGGATTCATTACAAAAGACAAAACACACAAAATTAAAACATGAATACTTTGTGTTAGCTGATATATGTTGACTTAAAAACAGAATTTTAAAATATTTTCTAATTAAAATAATTTATCTATCATATTGGAATATTTATTCTACTTAAACATGAATTTATAAACTTGAGTGAAATTAACAGATAATTATAAAAAATTTTCTTAAGTGTTAAAAGAGATAAATGAAGACATTTACCTTTCATATTTTCTTATGAAATATTCAGATTGCCTAAATATTTCTCTGTCACTTGCTACAGCTGGAGAATTCTGGTTGCATTTAAGTTTCCTTTGAATTCTACATCCAGAACAGCTTCAAGACTGCAACAAAGGTCCCCTGAAATGTTGGATCATCTGGGCCATTGGTTCCCATTAGAGATTTTTCAGGGGTTCTACTTCAATCAATCCTTATTTTTCATAACGCAGAGTGAATCCACAGTGTCTCACTTCCTGCGGAAACAAAAGAAAAACTTCTCCAAAATAACATATCTTTTTACTTAAATTTTGATCAAGGCATTTTCAAATTATATAGGTTGGATTAATCCAGCGGCATTTGTAATCAAATGACTTTTTAGCAGCTGTTGTTTCTTCCTCAGCATTCAAACAATTCAACGACAACATAATAACATACATTCCCTCTGTATTCTGTAGCTTTACATGGAAGCTCAGTCAGGGCAGATGGGAGCTGGGAGCGCTAGTTTTTCACTAATTTCATAGCCCCAGACAACCGGCATCAAGTATCCCAGTAAAGCAAAGTTTTGCTTTAATAGTTCTGGTATCTTGATAATCACAGTTGCTTTCTCAACACCAGCTAGCCAGAACACAGAATCTGAATTCTAAAACCAAATGGCCCCAAGAGCATCTTTAAAGTTCCCTCTGAAATTTCACAAACCAGGCCTCCAACCTCTGCACTGTTCTCAACATTTTTATCTTCCAAGCTCCCACATAACTCCTAACCCCAAATGGCTCGTCTATCCAAAAGTTCCAAAGTTCTTTCACAATCCTCCCAAAAATATGATCAGGCCTGTCACAGCAATACCCCCACTAAGCAGGGAGCAATGTTTCTTAGGATTTCTATTTCTGTGATGAAAAACCATGACCAAAAAGCAAGTTCTGAAATAAAGAGTTTATTCAGCTTATATATCACCGAAGAAAGTTGTGTGATTATTTTGGAACTGAACAGGTGGGAACCAACAAGCGGCTTTCTTAATACAGGAAGTCAACATAGGAACATGAGCAGAACAGGTTCCTGGATGTAGGAGCTGATACAGAGGCCATAATGTGGTGCTGCTTATAGTCTTGCTTCTCAAGGCTTACTCAACCTGCTTTCTTATAGAACCCAGGCCCACCAGCCCAGGGATAGCACCCACCATGGGCTGGACTTTCCCCCATTGATAATTAACTGAAAAAATCCTTTACAGCTGGCTTTCATGGAGGCATTTCCACAACTGAGACTCTTCTCTGATGACTCTAGTTTGTGTCAAGTTGAAATATAAAACCAGTCAGTATATCAAAGTTCTAAAATACATGTTGTCCAATAAGCTCAGGCCTTGAAGTGAATTTAGTATGATTTCCAGCACTACATTTCACTCACCTGGTTATGGCTTTGGATAAAAATTCTAATGTATATCACTTTCCAAGTAAAAGTATATATTGTCTTCCAAATGATATACTCAGGAAGAAACAAATTTATTCCGGCTGAATGTTTTGTCATGGAACAATTTTCATGTAAGAGTAGTGGATATTCATTTGGTACTGGCTGACAGTTTAATTTTAAATCAGTTCCCAAACTTATTTAAAACGAATCCATTTTTGTAACTACTATCTCGAGTTTAAAAGAAATCTACAGGTTAATTTTAGATCTCACAATGTGCTCATCTGTGTACACATGCTTGCATGCCTGTGTGTGCAAATTATATGGTGAGCTAGTTTTTACTTGTGTTTTTAAGTAGAGAAATGATATCATTTAAATTGACAATAAAAGTACTATATATAGTGTATATATATAATATATATAAGAAGACTTTAGAAAATATCACTTATGCAGCAAAGTGTTGGACATATCACAAGATATTTAAAATGAGACCATTTGCCCTAGAGTATAGCAAAGCACACGCTTAAAATGTCTGAGGCCATCATGGTCTTGCCCTCTTGCTCATATTCTCATTCCTCCCACTCCTCAGCTGGATTTTTGGAGCTCAGCCCAGTGCTCTGCTCCGGGTCTCTGCCTCTGTTTTCATCGGTTGCTGCTGGATGAAGGTTCTACAGTGACATTTAAGATATTCATCAATCTGACTGCAGGGCAAGACCAGTTCGGGCACCCTCTCCTCTATTGCTTAGGGTCTTAGCTGGGGTCATCCTTGTGAATTTCTGGGAATTTCTCTAGTGTGAGATTTCTTGGTAGCACCATAATGGCTTCATCAATCAAGATATCTCTTTTCCTTGTTCTGATTCCTGTCCTTCCTCCATCATGACTATCCAGTTCCCTCAAGTTCTCCTTTCCCCCTTCCCTTATCCCTTCCTCTTTCCCTTCTACCCCCACCCCCAAGCACCCAATTTTGTTAGGCAACCTTGTTTATTTTTCCTTTCCAGGTGGATCTATGTGTGTTTTTCTTAGGGTTCACCCACTGAAACAGGTTAATTGAGCTCAGGAGAGCTCCCCAAATCCAGCTGGACAAAGAAGGAACCAGCATAGTTCCAAACTAGTCTCTCTAAATGTGGGTGAGAGTTGTATAGGTGGGTCAGACTGAGGGGCCACTGGCAGTGGCACCAGGATTTATCCCTACTGCTTGTATTGGCCTTTTGAAACCTATTCTACTTGGACATAATACCTTGCTCAGCCTAGATATGGTAGAGAGGGCATTGAATCTTCCCTAAAGCAATGTGCCTTACACTCTCTGAGGATTGGATGAGGAGTGGAGTAAGGGGGTAGTTGGAGGGAATGTAAGGAGAGGAGGGAGGGGGAACTGGGATTCATATGTAAAATGAAAAAAGTTTGTTTTCCTTTTTAAAAATAAAATAAATTAAATTTTAAAAAATAAAAAAAAGAATGTGTAAGGCCTTTGCTTTGATCTCTAGAACTGCAAAAAAAAATAAATAATTTTTTTTTTTTTGGTTTTTCGAGACAGGGTTTCTCTGTGGTTTTGTAGCCTGTCCTGGAACTAGCTCTTGTAGACCAGGCTGGTCTCGAACTCACAGAGATCCGCCTGCCTCTGCCTCCCGAGTGCTGGGATTAAAGGCGTGCACCACCATGGCCCGGCAAATAAATAAATTTAAAAGGAATAAGATTGTCATCTGTGACTGAACACAGCCACTTATTGTTGGTATTTTCACCAATTAAGAGTGTCTTTATTAACCACTATCCACTGAAAAAAACAAAATTTCTCTATGGTTGAGAGCAGCACAAATAATGTGTAAAAGTATATATATTCAGAAGGTAGTTTGACAGCTTGCCCATTATCTAAACAACTTTTATGTTCTGCTAGGGACCATGAGCTCCCCACTCATAAGATTCTACCAGGTTCACAGTACTTATCATGAAGTCCCTTCTGCAGAGCACTCCTCCAATCCAATCATAAAGTGCTTGGTTAAATAATTAGAAGCTGGAAGGCTAAAATTAAGAATTACATTATTTTCTTGTCAACTTTACTTACTTTACTTTCAGATTCCCACTTGTTCAAGTCACAGACGTTGAAAGACTGGCCTTCATTTATGGAACTGCTTTTAAAACTTTATCAAAATTCAGTTAGATAAATTTTGTTGTTTCTGTGCTATTGAGCCATAAGTCACTCCCTCCACTGATTCTTCATTGTCATAAACACTGAAAAGTTGATGAAAAGTTAATCATATGTGTACTGATCCCTTCTGTTTTGTCAAAACTTCTCTGCCTGTTGTACTATTTGTATCTTTCCACGTAAAGTTTATAATAAATCTATGTCTGTGGAAAGTAGTTGTCCAATGTCAATAGAACTTCCATTAAATCGATAGATGACTTGGAAAAATATAAGGATCTTTACCTTATTAAATGTTCCAATGCTGGGGACATCCTACAGGATATTATTGTTTTATTTATTTCCTCTTGTTTGATATTTTAACAGTGATTTGCATTTAGATTAGGTCTCATTTTTTCATATCTACAAAATGCCTATGGTAATGATATCATCATTTAAAACAAGCAATAACATAAGCAAGGGAGAAATAACATAGCACACAAAATTCCATTGTAAAAGAAAAACTTTTAAAATATAAATTACTATATCTAAATTATGTTGAAATAATTTTAAATAATGCAGCTGTAATTATTTATATAAAAACCGTTGGGGTCTTACAACTTTTTGTGATTGCAAAACCCATTTTAATTACACTAATGTTATACATCATTGTATTTTAAAATTATTCTTCTTCAGTATGCAATTTTACAGTACATATTGTAAAATGAAGACTGGTCCTTGCTTATATTCCAACATTAGTCATTAATCCCTTCATCATAAAACTGATGATTAATTATTTAGAACAAATTGAGGTGCTAAATTTAAAAGTGAAAATATAATAATTCTATAAGTAATTGAAAACCCTAAAAGCAATATATTTAGCCAAGTGGAGTAGCATCTTAGCTATTTTTCCCTTTAGAATTCAGCTATTTAACATAATATCAGTATTCACATTAATACAGGTGCATATATCACAAGCTTATAAAACAATTACATTATAGTTAGTGTATCTTTAACCTGCTTGAGAGCAAGAAAAATCATTGGCTATATATCTTTTCTTTCTGTCATCATTATGTTCTTTATTTGTATAAAGATATATTGTGACAGTGTGTGTTTTCTGTCTGTGCCTGTGTGTATATTTCTGAAGACTTCTATACTATATATTTAGTCACATACAATGATAAATGTGATAGTTTTTAGTCTAATACAAAAGCAAATTTAGAAAAAAATACAGAAAATAAAAACCACCAACATGGAATCCTGTTTTTAATGAAAATTTTCTTTAAAAGTGAGGGAAAACTAAATACTTTGTCACACAAACAGACTACAATGGAATCTACAGCATTCTAATCTAATCTTTTTTTGTAAGAAATGTCAGAATAACTTCAAAAAAGGAGAAATGATAGGGGTCAGACATCTAAGATCTACACAAACAAAGGGAGCAGGCTCATAAAATGGTCTACAAGAGCTAGGTCCAGGACAGGCTCCAAAACCACAGAGAAACCCTGTCTCGAAAAACAAAAAAAAAAAAAAAACAAAAAAAAAAAAAGAAAAAAATCACATGTAAAGTAAAAGTAATTTTCTTAGTCTCATTGAATCTTAAAATAATTATCCAATGTAATATGTAATAATGACAACAAAGATAATGAATATTTAATGTTTGTGAAAAGGATGAGTTAATGACAGCCACATTATTAGTTTCAAGAAATAGTAATTGGGAATATATTGTTCTAAATGCTACTCTAACTGGGAGGGGGAAAAGAGCAGTGTAGAAACAGAGAAAATGTTAAATTAGCCCTACTTCATCCTATATCATACCTGTCCATCAACAAAGACTTCGTATTTAGTAGCATATAACTCTAACCATAAATTGCTTCCCTTTTTTGCTCTTTGTACATCCTGAATGGCATTTAAAAAATAAATGAGATAAAGGTTAAAATGAGAAACAAATACAACACTATTTGTAATGGAGTTAACTGCTGCTATTAATCAACTTGGCATTCAAAAATTGGTTAGTTTATTTTTAATGCTTTCAGGAACCATTATTGGTCGTTGTTATTTTCGAACTGATGTTTTACTGAAAGGGCAATTCTGTAACCTTCCATTTTCTTTAAAAGTTCATTCGTATCATGCATTTTATTCTCTCTTCTGGGCTGTTGAAATTGGTGCATCATAATATTAAAAAAATTCCAAACTTTTTCAATTGAAGCTTTAGGATGGAAACTTATACAAACCTTTAAAATTTAATCCATCTTTAAACCCCCTATTTTTGAAATCAAATGAAATAGATTCTATAGTATTAATAACAGGCTACCACTTTTAGGCTTCAGTGGGTATATTGTTTATGGGGCTTGGTAAAATTGTTTAACAAAAGAATAAATCGTCATTATTTGTGCATTTTTACTTATTTTTAAAGCTTTCTACAATTCCACACAAGGTCTTCCTCTTTCTCTTTTTCTCCACCTCTCATTTGTCTTTCCTTCTCCCTTTATTTCTTCATAAATCTCTTAGGAAATTTGATAAAAGGAAAACTGGCAGATATGTTTGTAAACAAGAGGTTCTCTCTATCCCCATCCCTTCCATTCCCTTCCTCTTTCTGTTCTTTTCATTGTATTAGAAAACAAAAAGCACATAAGACTCATCCCCTTTCTGATGAGAATATATCAAGAGGGAAATAAAGCTTGGCCTTTAGTAAACTTATCAGAATTACACCCGACTTCTCAATGGAAACTATGAAATTGAGAAGATCCTGAATAGATGTGCTACAGACACTAAGAGACCATGGATGCAAGCTAAGACTTCCATACCCAACAAACCTTTCATTCACCATTGATGGAGAAAACAAGATATTCGACAACAAAAACATATTTAACCAATACATATCCACAAAGCCAGCCTTACAGAAAGTACTAGAAGGAAACCCCCAAACCATGGAAGCTAACTGCACCCACAATAACACAGGCATCTGATAATCCCCCACCAGCATAACCAAAAAAAATGAGAAATGCGCAAGCACTACTAGCAAAAAATAACTGAAATTAACAAACACTGGTCATTAGTATTGCTTAATACCAATGTACTCAATTTTCACCTATAAAAAGACACAGGCTAGCCAGGCGGTGGTGGCGCACGCCTTTAATCCCTGCACTCAGGAGGCAGAGACAGGCGGATCTCTGTGAGTTCGAGGTCAGCCTGGTCTAGAAGAGCTAGTTCCAGAACAGGAACCAAAAGCTACACCGAAACCCTGTCTCGAAAAATCAAAAAAAAAAAAAAAAAAAAAAAAAAAAAAAAAAAAAAGGAAAAGACACAGGCTAAGAGAATGGATATGAAAATAGGATCCAGCCCTCTGCTGTATACAAGAAACACATCTCAAACTCAAAGATAGACATTGCCTCAGGGTTAAGAGTTGGGAAAAAGTTTTCCAAACAAATTGACCTAAGAAACAAATGGGTGTAGCTATCCTAATATCTAACAAAATTGATTTCAAACTAAAATCAGTCAGAAGAGATGGAGAAGGACATAACAGGAACAAGTCATCAAGATGCAATCTCAATCCTGAACATCTATGCCCCTCAAACAAGAGCACCGACATATGTAAAAGAAACGTTGCTAAAACTTACATCACACATCCAACCCCACACACTGAAAGTAGGAGACTTTGACTCTCCACTCTCACCAATGAACAGGTCAACCAGACAGAAAATTATCAGAGAAATAAGAAAAATAACATGTGTCAAGAGTCAAATGGACTTAACAGATATCTATAGAACATTCCACCCAAACACAAAAAATAATATACCTTTCAAGTTTCTGTTTGATACTTTCATAACTGGGAACACTCATGTAAAGTTTCTGTTAGAAATGTTTTCATTTTATGGTTACTAATGCTTCTAAATGAAATTTGATTGTATATGATGGGTGTATTTTCAAACATTTACAAAGCTGCTAAATTTTCTTTAGAGTAGCTGTACTGTTTTGTATTCCCAGAAACAATTTGTAAGTGGTCAATTTCTTGACATCATTTGATGTAACAATTTTTTGACATTTATATTTACTTCCTCTTCATTTATTCTTTTTTCATACAATACATCCCGACTTCAGTCTCTGCTTCCTTCACTCTTCCTATTCCTCCACCTGTACCCCCCTCCCATTCTTCTCACTGTTCCTTGTTTTCCCTTCAAGAGAACAGAGACTTTCCAGTGATATTATCTGAGCATGGCATAGCAATATGCGATATGACTAGACATAAACCATTATATCAAGGTTGGACAACACAACCCAGGAGGAGGAAAAGGGCTCCAAGAGCATGCAAAAAGAGTCAGAGACACCCCACTCCCACTCTTAGGAGTTTCCCAAAGTCCCCAAGCTAAAAGTCACAGCATATATGCAGTAGCACATAGCTAAGACCATACAGTTTCTGTAAGGACCTATGAGCCCTGCTAAGTTGATTATGGGCACCTTGTTCTTCTGGTGTCCTCAACTTCTGTCTTCAACAATTTTTTTTCACCCTCTTCTGTGGTACCCAAAGCTCCCCTTAATGTTTGGGTATGGTCCTCTGCATCTGTTCCCATCAACTGCCAGTAGAAGCCTCTCTGAAGTCAACTGTGCATCAATCTGAGTATAACAAAATATCATTAGAATAATTTCATTGTCTTTTTGTCTCAGTCGTGTTTGGTTCTACCCTAGGTCTCTGAGCCATCCAGTTTCTGGTTCCTGGCCATACAGGCAGTGTACTGTATAAACTTCCTTTTGTAACTTGAGCCTCAAGTTAAGACCAGTCTTTGGTTGGCCACTCCCAGATGTTCCAAAACACCATTGCCGCAGCACATCTTGTACCAGGACAGGTGTGGGTCTGTGATTTTGCAGCTGGGCTGACGTCCCAGTTCCAACACTGGAAGCCTTGCCTGACACAGAAGATGGGATGATCATCAGGAACCTTATCATACTTTTCTAGGAGTCCTTGTTAGGGTCACCCTCATAGGGTACAGGAAGTTTCTGCTGTGCTAGGTTTCCACATCAAGCCCTAAATACCCCACTATTCCAGTAATATCTCCTTGTACTTTCGTCATTACCTTTCTCCTCCACCTGACCATTCCTGTTCCCAACCCCACATATCTTCCAGTCCACCACAAAATCTATTTCCTTTTTCCAGTGAGATCCATGTGTGCCTTCCTAGAACATTCCTGGTCTCTTAGACTCTCTTGGTCTGTGGATAATAGCATGATCATCCTTTATTAATGGCTAGCATCCACTCATAAGTGATAACACACCATATTTGTCTTTCTAAGTCTGGGTTGCCTTATGCAGGATGATTTTTTTCTTGATTCATCCATTTTCCTGCAAATTTTATGTTTTTTTTTTCTAAAAGCTGAGTAATAATTATGTATATATGTCACCTTTTTTATTCGTTCTTCACTTGAGGGACAACTAGTTTCCAGCTTCTGGTTATAAATTAAGCCACTATGAACATAGTTGAACAAGTGTCCTTGAGTATATGCCTAAGAGTGGTATGGATATCCACTCCCAAATTTTCAAGTAACCCCCATATATCTATACAAGTTCTCACTCTCACCAGCAATAAAGGAGTGTTCCCCTTTATCCACATCCTTGACAGCATGAGCTGTCACTTAAGTTATTGATCTTAGTCCTTCTGACAAGTATAAGATAGAATCTCAAAGTAGTTTTGATTTACATTTCCCTGAAGACTAAGTATAATGAATATTTAAGTGTTTCTCAGACCTTTGATATTCCCCTATCAACTCTAAGTTTAGATTTGTATCCCATTTTTTAATTAAATTTTTTGGTTTGTTGATGTCTACTTTTTTGAGTTCTTTACATATTTCTGGATATTCGTCTCTTATCAAGTGTGGAGGTGGTAAGAATCTTTTCCAATTCTGTAAGCTGCCATTGTTTCCAATTCATAGTATCCTTTACCTGACTGAAACTTTTCAATTTCATGAGGTACCAATTATTAATTGTTGATCTTAGTACCTCCGTTGTTGCTATTTGTGTTCTGTTTAGGAAATAGTCTCCTGTACTAATGTGTTCAATGCTATTCCCTAATTACTCTGCTATCAAGGCCAGTGTGTCTTATCTAATGTTGAGGTATTTGATCCACTTAGACTTGAGTTTTGTGCAGAGTGATGAATGTAGATATACTGGAATTCTTCTACATGCAGACATCCAGTTAGACAAACACCATTTGTTGAAGATGGATTTTTTCTATCATGTATTTCTGGCTTCTTTACCAAAAATCAGGTGTCTATAGGTGTGTAGATTTATGACTGATCTTCAATTCAATTCCATTTATCAATGTATCTGATTTATGCCAGTCTATTGCAGTCTTTTTATAACTATAGCTCTGTTATACAGCTATAAATTAGAGATGGAGCTACCTCCATTAGTTGTTTTAATGTGTAGGATTATTTGGGTTATCCTTTTTTTGTTATTTCTTCTGTATGAATGTGAGTGTTGTTCTTTCAAGGTCTGTAAAGAATTGTGTTGGAATTTCAGTGGGGATTACATTGAATCTGTAGATTGCTTTTGGTAGGATGACCATTTTCAATATATTATTTTTACTCATCCACAAGCATGGGAGTTATTTCTATATTCTGATATCTTCTTCAATTTCTTTCTTCAAGGACTTTAAGTTCTTATGATACAGGTCTTTCACATGCTTGGTTAAGTTTACTTTAAGATATTTTATATAGTTTGTGGTTATTGTGATGAATGTTGTTTTTCTGATTTCTCTCTTAGTTCATTTGTCATTTGTATAAAGGAGGACTAATGATTTTTTTTTTAGTTCATCTTGTATCCAGCCACAAAACTGAAGATGTTTATCAACTGTAGGAGCTTAATGGTAGAATTCTTTAGATTGCTTATGTATACTATTATGTCATCTGCAAATAATGATACTTTGACTTCTCCCTTTCGGATTTGTATCTCCTTGATCTTGTTCAGTTGTCTTGCTATTGTAGCTAAGACATCAAGTACTGTATTGAATAGATATGGAGAGAATGGATGACATTGTATTGTTCTTGATGTTAGTAGTTTGCTTTCAGTTTCTCTCTATTTAATTTGTTATTGTCTGTAGGCTTGTTGTAAAATCCCTTTATTATGCTTAGCTATGTCTCATGTATCCCTAATCTCTCCAATGCTTTTCTCATGAAGTGATGTTGCATTTTGCCAAAGGCAAAATTGTTATAACTGATTTTTGTCTTCTATCCTGCTTCTTTAACTTCTTTTTAAGTTAATAGTAATTCTTATTCTTATGAAAACACAAAACCTAAAGCTCTACAGCTATAATATATATGTAAAGGAACTGTACCATAAAATAAATAAGTATAAATAATTTTTAAAAATAAGCTCTGACATATTATTATGAGTTAAGGAACATCCCAAGATGGCTCAGCTGTCAATCCTTTCTGAGTTATGGATGGGTGTATGTGTCCACTTATTTCAGCTCTAGGACTCTAACTGGTGCCGACCTGTACAGGCCCTATGCATGCCGCCTTATCTCTGTGAGTTCATATGTTCTCAGTTTGTTTATTTAGAGGGCTTTGTTTCCTTGTTATCCTTTCTCCCCTTCCACAAGTTTCTCTGATCCCTGAGAGGTGGAATTTACTAGAGATAGCCCATTTAGAACCGAGTGTTTCAAGGCCTCTCACTCTCTGTGTATCGGCTGGTTCTGGGTCTCTTTGTTACCATCTTGTGCATGATGAAGCTTCTCAGTTTCTCTGATGATGTCTGAGCAAGACACTTATCTGCAAGTATAGCAGAATGTCATTAATGATTATTTTATTGCTGTATTCCTTAAAACAGTAGTATTTAGTTTTATCCTAGGTTTCTGAGCTATCTACTCTCAGGTTCTTGGTCTCCTGAGCAGTGTTGGATATGGGCTCCATCTTGTAGGGTGGGCCTTAAGTCAAATCAGATATTGGTTTGTTACTCCCATAAATTTTGTGCCACCATTGCCCTAGCAATATATTACAGGCAGGGCTCTATTGTAAAACAAAGTGTTTGTGACTGAGTTGGTGATTCTGTTTCTCCTTTGATAGTGTCCAGAGTACCTTCCTGTAACAAAGATGGTAACATATATGGCATAAAGGTTCTATGTATGTATCAGCTTAGCTTCTCCATGATCAATGGGTTACGAAGATGTCTTCAGCAATAGGGCCTTGTCATCAATTTGTGGAGAACAATCTATAGTTTTAGCAACAACCTGTTTTGTCTGAGTATTCCAATGTAGTCCTTTTGGCCAACATCACAATTATATATGTGCATTCCAATGCAATCCTTTCTTTGGGCCAACATCACAATTATATGTAGTCTAGTTCAGGTACTGGAAGCTTTATTTGGTAACAAGAAATGTCTAGTTGTTGTAATAAGGGCGGCGAGGCTACGTCCCTGGCACCCGGCCACCCACATGGCTAGCTTAGCTTATGCCCCGGAATAATTACACGGAAACTGTATTCTTTTAAACACCGCTTGGCCCATTATATCTAGCCTTTTCTCGGCTAACTCTCGCACCTGGACTAGCCCATTTCTTATAATCTGTGTAGCCCACGATCTGGCTTACCAGGAATGATCTTAACCTGCATCTGCCTGGAGTGGGAGAATCATGGCGACTCACTGACCCAGCTTCTTTCTCCCAGCATTCTGTTCTGTTTACTTCTCCCACCTATGTTTTAACCTATGAGGGCCAAGCAGTTTCTTTATTGCTTAACCAATGAAATAAACAGATTGATATATGACACTCCCACATCACTTCCCCTTTTTCTGTTTAAACAAAAAAAGGAAGGCTTTAACTTTAACATAGCAAAATTACATATAACAAAACAGTTATCAAGCAAGAATTACAGTTACAATATTTATATCTATTTTATCTTTTATCATAACAATGGAAAACTATATCTACCTATCCATTCTTCAACTCCATCAAAGACTCCAAAAGGGTATAATATATCCTAAGCAAACAAGAAGTCCAAAACTCTAGAAATGACAGAGACATCTCACTGTCTGGACAGTCACCCAAAGTTCCTCTGCACCATTGGGGCATCCATCTTCGGCCTACAGGCCCATAGTTTCCAGCAGACATTTCCATGAAGCAGGAAATTCCAAAGACAGTTCAGTCACTATCTGCTGTGTCCTGCAGAATGTCTCGCCGACTCTTTCATGAGTCAGGAACCCCGAAAGATCATCTCACCTTTAGGCAAGTTCAGCAGTCCTCTCTCTGCGGGTTCTCTGTGTCCAGTTAATGCAACAGTCCAGGCAAGAGCAGTTTCTTGCCCAAATGGCTATCAAACTCCATAAGGATCCTCTTCGATGCCCATCTTCCTCTTGAAGTAGATTGGTGCTGCCAGGAGCAGACATGTCTCATTGTCATGAAAAGTCCTCAGTTATTAAAACATTAAATGCCATATTCTGCAGTCTTTGAAAGATATGAAGAATGCCTATCTAACTGAAACTTGTCTCTATATATCTAGAAAATCTAACTAACATGAATACAAGCTTTACTATTATCGATGATTATCCTTTATCAACCTAGATTTCTTAATTATACAGTACATTTTTAAATGAACTACACAATCACAATACCTTAATCAAGATCAGAAATACATATACACATAAAAAAATTGACTGTAAAATCCATACCAATGCAAATTATTCATATCTATATCATATCCCCCTTTAAATGTAAAAGAACATTTATAAACAATATTTTGGGAACATGGGTGCAGTTTTTTCTCTCCAAACTGCTTCCTGCTGAATGGAGGCATCGTTAATTAGGTCATTTAGAGTGTAACCTGTGTGCCAGGTTTATCTCAGTTGGCAGTTGAGTGAAGTAATTTTTTGAGGGTGTTCACAGGAACTTTTCGGGAGGCCGTGGTCTATCATACCAAATTGGGATAGATGCAATCCACAGGATCTGGTCCTCTGTGAAAACAAAAGAAGACCCGCTCCTTTACAGTCAAAAATTTTAAAGAAAACACAATGTACATAATCCAGACTCTCTGTGAATTTTCCATTTTTACATGGCTTATTTTTCTTTATTTCTTTTTATCTCTTAACTATCTGTACACTGTCTCTTTAAAGACTACCTTTTTTTAAAACCATTAACTTTATTCTCTATATTCTTTTTCTTCTCTCTCTCAAGCCTACGTACATTCAACCAACAGTGTGATATGTAATCTAGTTCAGGTACTGGAAGCTTTATTTGGTAACAAGAAATGTCTAGTTGGGGCTCAGTTCGATCTCCCGCATTATTTTATGATTTTATTTAGGTTGGTTTTATTTGTATGTATTTTTAAAGAAGCTTCTAAGGTATTAGGTTTCCATACTACCACTAATATGACCCTTAATTTTAGCCATCTCTTCTTGTATTTTCTTTCTCCTCTTCCTCTTCCTCCTTCCTTGATCCTCTAATTCTAGCCCACCATTCATCCATAAGTATCTCTTCTATTTTTCCTTCCTAATGAGATCCATTCATCTTGCCTGGTCCTGTACTCTATTTCTAAACTCCGTGTTTTAGTTATATTTTTAAGATTATTTTAATTACATATAAATTGAATCCCTGTTTCATTATGTGTATTCTTATATTTTCTTCAAAATTCTGGCTTTAGAACTTTTTTTTCTTAACTATTACTTTATGTAGTAATACATATAACTAATAAACTGAGAATCCTAATCCACAAATCTAAAATCAGGAATGCTAAAACATCTGAAACATTTTATCTACCAACATGATAGTAAAAATGGAAAATTTGACACATTAATTGTTTTCCTAAAACTATACATACAGGAATATTTCCAACTGTTTTTGACTATCTTATAAGAGCAAGTCAATGGAGGAATGATAACCTTTTCAACATGTAGTTGTAGAGCAATTAGACTATTATAAGAAAAAAATGAATGCCCTCAACCTAACCACCATACAAATACAAAATTTAATTCAAACTGAATTATAGATCTAAATGCAAATAGAAAAATTAAGAAAACTTTTCTGATACAAGGAATGATCAATAGTTATTAGTTAATATATTTAAAGTATTTCCCATAAAAGAAAACATTCAATAAGCCATATGTTAGCAAATCTTATACCTTTTGTTTAATAAATACCATGATAAGACTAAGAAAACAGAAATTATAGAATGTATTTTTAATCAATGTCTGACAAATTGCTCGCATCTAGAAAATATAATGAGTTCTTGCATTTCAACATAAAATAAACAAATGATAACCCCAGGTACTCAATTAAAGAATGGACAAATGTTATGTTTAGACACTTCTTTGAAGTGTTTATTTAGGAGAAATGGAAAATAATGAACTGTTAATTAATGTAAAGTTTGGCTTAACAAATTTAAATAAATTCTGTAACTCTACCATGAGATACTACATCAAAAGTCAATAATACCATAGTGAACACTTAAAAATTTTAAGAATTAACCTACCTCAGGAACCAGCAGTACAAAAATGCTCAATTACACTACAAAGACATTTGTTCAACTATATTCATAGCAACATTATTTGTAATAGCCAGAACATGGAAGCAACCTAGATGCCCCTCAACTGATAAATGGATAAATAAAATGTGGCATATTTACACATTAGAGTATACTCAACAGTAAAAAACAATGACATCTTGAAATTTGCATTCAAATGGATGGAACTAGAAAACACCATCCTGAGTGAGGTAACCCAGACTCAAAAAGATAAATATGGTATGTACTCACTCATATGTGGATACCAGATATAAATAAAGTATATTGAGCCTAGAGAATTCATGATCCTAGAGAAGATAGGTAACAAGGTGAACCGTAAGTAAAACATATACAGATCCACCTAGAAAGTCTAAATAGACAAGATCGCCTGACAAAATTAGGAGCAGGGGCGTAGGGGGAGAAGGGACAGAAGAAGAGAAAGGAAAGGGAGAAGGGGAGAGGGAAGAGACCTTGAGGGAACAGGATAGTCGAGATGGAGGAAGGACAGAGATGAGAGCAAGGAAAGAGATATCTTGATTGAAGGAGCCATTGTAAGGCTAGCAAGAAACCTGGCTCTAGAGAAATATCCATGAATCCACAAGGATGACCCCAGCTAAGACCCTAAGACCCTAAGGAGGGGGGGCCTGAACTGGCCTTGCCCTGTAGTCAGACTTGCCATCATAGAACCTTCATCCAGCAACTGATGGAAACAGAGGCAGAGGCCCATAGCAGAGCACTGGGCTGAGCTTTCAAATTTCAGTTGAAGAGTGGGAGAAGTGAAATATGAGCAAAGAGGTCAAGACCATGATAAGGACACCCACTGAAACAGTCTCCATGAGCTAATGGGAGCTCACAAACTCCAGGCTGACAGGGAAGGAGCAAAATTTTGTCCAAACTAGTCCGCCTGAATGTGGTTAACAGTTGCATGGTTGGGGCAGACTGAGGGGGCACCAGGATTTATTCCTACTGCATGTACTTGGCTTTTTGTGACCCCATTCTCTTTGGATGAATACTTTGCTCAGTCTAGATATAGTAGGGAGGGCCTAAAGTAATGTGACTTACCCTCTCTTGGAATAGATGGGAGGTGAGGTGCTGAATGGTAAGTGGAAGGAATGGTAAAAGGGGAGGGAGAGGGAACTGGGATTTACGAATTTTAATATTATATCTAAATGTTTTCCCCCAAATATAGTTTTAAAAGAGTACATGGAAAGCAATTTGATAATTTTAAGAAACTGTGTTAAACACACTACTGAGCGGTATAAAATACTTCAATAATTATGCTATTATCTTTAATAAGTTAGATACTCATTTGTTAAAATGCTAAGTAATTATACTCTTGAGTATTTTGATTTAAAAACTTCTGAATATACCCAAGAGATGCCCTATCATACAACAAAAGTATATGCTCAACTATGTTCATAGCAGCATTGTTTGTAATAGCCAGAACCTGGAAACAACCTAGATGTCCTTCAATGGAAGAATGGATGAAGAAATTATGGAATATATACATATTAGAGTACTACTCAGCAGTAAAAAACAAGGACTTCTTGAATTTTGATGTAAATGGATGGAAATAGAAAACACTATCCTGAGTGAGGTAAGCCAGACCCAAAAAGAGGAACATGGGATGTAGTCACTCATATTTGGTTTCTAGCCATAAATAAAGGACGTTGAGCCTATAATTAGTGATCCTAGAGAAGCTAAATAAGAAGGAGAACCCAAAGAAAAACATATAGGCATCCTCCTGAATCAGGCAATGAAAGGAGACAGAGGCAGATACCCACATTGGAGCACCGTACAGAAATCCCAAGGTCCAAATCAGGAGCAGAAGGAGAGAGAGCACGAGCAAGGAACTCAGGATCGCGAGGGGTGCACCCACACACTGAGACAATGGGGATGTTCTATCGGGAACTCACCAAGGCCAGCTGGCCTGGGTCTGAAAAAACATGGGATAAAACCGGAGTCGCTGAACATAGCGGACAATGAGGACTACTGAGAACTCAAGAACAATGGCAATGGGTTTTTGATCCTACTGCACGTCCTGACTTTGTGGGAGCCTAGGCAGTTTGGATGCTCACCTTACTAAACCTGGATGGAGGTGGGTGGTCCTTGGACTTCCCACAGGTCAGGGAACCCTGATTGCTCTTTGGGCTGACGAGCTAGGGGGACTTGATTGGGGGAGGGGGGAAGAAATGGGAGGTGGTGGCGGGGAAGAGACAGAAATCTTTAATAAATAAATAAATAAATAAATAAATAAACAAACAAACAAACTTTACATGACTGTTTTGGCAGCTTTATATGTATTGGTCAAAATTTGGAATATCTGAAATGTCCTACAATTGATAAATGGATAAACCAACCATAGAACAGCCATAGATAGACACATTACTCAGATATAGTTGTAGGAAGCTTTTGATAAGAACATAAATAGCAACTCATGGCACAATTCTGTGTGAAAAAGGCAGTGTAAAAAAGTCACAAATTGAATGATTGAATTTCTATAACATTCTTAAATTGGCAAAGTAAGAAATGTGTAAGACAAATTAGTTGTGACTAGCTTTCAGGGTGATTGAGGAGAGTAAGTGGTATGAATATAAAGAGATAGTATGAGGAGGAATCCCATCAGGACGGAACCTTCATCTGGTGATGGATGGAGATAGAGACAGAGACCCACACTGGAGCACTGGACTGAGCTCCCAAGGTCCCAATGAGGAGCAGAAGGAGGGAGAACATGAGCAAAGAAGTCGGGACCACGAGGGATGCACCCACCCACTGAGACAGTGGAGCTGATCTATTGGGAGCTCACCAAGGCCAGCTGGACTGTGACTGAAAAAGCATGGGATAAAACCGGACTCTCTGAACATGGTGAACAATGAGGGCTGATGAGACGCAAAGGACAATGGCACGGGGTTTTAATCCTATGTAATGTGATGGCTTTGTGGGAGCCTAGCCAGTTTGGATGTTCACCTTCCTAGATATGGACGGAGGGGGGAGGACCTAGGACTTACCACAGGGCAGAAAACCCTGACTGCTCTTTGGACTGGAGAGGGAGGGGGAAAGCAGTGGGGGGGAGGAGGAGAAGGGTGGAAGGAGGGGGCGTAGGGTGGGAGGAGGGGGAGGGAAATGGGAGGCTGGGAGGAGAAAAAAAAGAGATAGTATGAGAAAAGTTTTAGCAATAATGGAAAAATGTTTTATCATGATTGATAAAACAAATACATATGTACACAATGAAATGTTAATGTTTTATAGGGAAAAATGAAATCATGATATTTAGAGAAAATTGGGCAGAAATGAAAAGCATTGTGTGAAGCAAAATGAGTCGGACTCAAAAGGACAAATATGTCATGTCTTCTTGCCCTAAAATCTAAATTTGTTTGTATTGGGCTGGGAGTGGGGTCACAAAAGCTGAAAGGTAACTATGAAACGACAAGAATAGATATGAAGGAAAGGAACACATGAGCTATGAAAACAGAATAGACCATTTTGGGGTGAAGAAAGAGATATCACACATGCCTGTAACATACATTATACTCCTCTCTCTTTTTTCTCTCTCTCTAGTAATATTATTTAATTTACAAAAGTTAAACCTGATCTAAAATACTGAAACAATTCAAGGATGATGATTATAATTGTAAAAAAATCTTTCTCAAAGTATGTTACTAAAGTCTCTTGAAAATTTTTGATGAGTAATGCATAAATAATAAAAAAGAATATGAATGTTCCTGTTGACTAAGAATGATTTGCAAAAATATTGGATAATATATTACAATTCTGTATATTTAGTATTATAGCTTTTTGTGGAACCATTAAGTCATCAGTAACTCAATATTTCATAGACTGGATTTAATAATTCTTGCAGTAGAATTTGAAGAAAATAGTCTTAACTCACAACTGAAATTTAGTATTTTGGAAAGAATTCTCCTTCCCATTAAGAGTGTTCTTTATTTTAGCATAAACTTTGTTCCCTGAGACCTACTCACATTGTGCCTTCAGAACTCAGCTGTTCTCTTCTGCTGCTGCTTCTCTTATTCAAAGTGTTGGCACCATCAATACATGATTTTGATTGGGTCCCAAGGGTACAAATTAGTTTTGGTAAACAACAAATAGGTTACAAATGAATAAATTATTCTGGGCAGTTTTTGTTGTCCAGAAGGGTGACATTTTTGGGTGTGCTAAGAAGGGAGCCAAAAAGAAAGGCATTTGAAAGTTAATTTTGCATCAGGACTTTCTGCTTTGTTGTTTTAGAAATTAGCATAAAAGTTACTGAAAATATTGTGACAGCTTTGTACTGATGAGTTTTTATGCCTAGGGGACTTT
Source organism: Microtus oregoni (assembly GCF_018167655.1). NCBI lineage: Eukaryota > Metazoa > Chordata > Mammalia > Rodentia > Cricetidae > Microtus > Microtus oregoni. Next base: position 1,813,489 of record NW_024544152.1, on the reverse strand, counting down.
GAGAGCAAGACTGTGTCCCTTGTGCTATTCTGGTTTGGACGTGAATCAGAACACAGTTGAACATTATTTGAATTCACAGAGCTTGCCATGCTGGAAGCACAGCCTTATATGTAGTGTCCATGGGCAGTCCTATTATGGGAAAGCAACTTGAGAGAAAAGGCGGGTCACTTTCTTGTGCGCAGGTCCTGGAATTTGAAATATCCAGAGGCCTCTACAGAATTCTGGCATCAGTTACTATGTTGACTCACTCAGTGTTGGGCTTACTCACTTTCCCTCTACAGGACTCAGCTCTTGAAGGCAATAGCCTTTATAGAAAAAACGAATAGGAAAAGTCGAAGTGCTATTTTTTTCAAGGCTGCTGAAGTTTACTGACATCTCACCGTACCTAAGACTGCTGGAGCAATAAAACTGAGAGAAACTTTTACCAAGATTTCTTTCCCTGCCTTAATATATACTTTTTCTTCCAAATGCTTTGGTTGGAAGAAGTTGAAGACTGTTGTAACTACAAAGTGACTAAAAATATCTTAACTGTGGCATGACTTTCAGCTTTTGACAAGCTCACTGAGTAGGCAGATTGATTTAAACTTATTACAGTAGCTTATGAAGAAGCATAAATTTGGTCTCCTATGTACTTTTCCATCCATATTCAAGCATATGTGTTTCACACTGTGGAATCTTTTCAGTAGATATGAAGAAGGATTGTGGGGGTTTCGTTACTGATGTTTGCTTGCCCTTTGTGATACACTAAACAACACCATTCTTGTTTAAGAAACTTATAATAATAATATATGCATAACTTGCTTTTATTGTATGGAGCAGACTGTCTTGATTGCTGTGAAGCAGTTTATGTAGCTGTTTTTATTTTGATTGACATTCTTCATAATGGTTTTGTAGAGAGTTGTGAACTGACATGTATTCTCAGTGCACTAATTCTCTATGGGAATAGCAGAAGCCTAAAGTTTGGAAAGGCTTTATCTGACATAACATAAGGGAAAGCAAAGAAAATAAGTTGTCTTTGACAAGTGTAAAAGTATTCATAAAGTTTGTATTTATAAGTTTTCAAAATTATTTTTTGTATTTTAAACATCATATTCTCTGTCACATCATGATTATTCTTCAAATAATCAAGAGTGATTTGTGCTACAAAATGATCAGAAACAAAATAAAAACCTGGAAGGCTTGTAATACTATTTTGGAGTAAGTCACTTGGTGATTCATGTCTACTGTGACTTAGCCCTTCAGAAAAAATTTTAGATCAGACCTTTCTTTAAAAATGCCCTATTTGTTTAAAAAATATGAGTTATTACTAATGAATGCAAAAACTGACTAATATAACAACAAAAATAACATAGAAATAATTCACAGTGAAACCATGGTATCCCAAATATATGGATGAAGGTTATCATTTTCTCCCTATTTTTGACTTGTGGACTCTAGTCATTCTGAAATAGTTATGAGGACAATGTTTATAATTAAGTATGAAAATAGAAATCTTTATAAATAGGTAATGACTCAGGGATTCTAGAGAAACCGTCAAGCACATACTCAAAAAAGTGGTAGAAATTGAGATTATACATGTCTTGATATATAATAGATGTGTCTACATTTCAGAGCAATCAATTTGTTTTGATTGTTGCCTTCAGACATTTATTTTGTATCAATGTTATTTCCTAAAGGAATAGATACTCTGTTTCCTGACAAGGCAAAATACTTGTAGCACGTACGTACATATGTTCTTTGTAACACACATACAGCAATTCACATTTTAATTTCTATTTCTATGGGTTTTGTAGCAACTTATAAATATCATTGAAATAATTCATTGGTAATTATTAAGTCTTCAAAACCAAAACTAACAATCCAGTGTCCAGGGCTTTTTTGAAAGGCTACCAGAAATGCAATTCTGAAATAAAGAGAGAAAAGCCTATATTTTACTTTGGCATAGATAGTCACCTGGGTTTGAAAATACTTAGGATTTGAAGAAAACTTTTTATCATAGAGCATTTCCAAGACATGAAATAATGTTTATGCAATATAACAATAGGTTTAAGAAAAAATGTTCTAAGGGTTATAGTACACAAAAACTTTTGCTGTTTTAACAGTGTACTACTAGTCGGGTGTGTTGACATTTGAAACTTGTTCTCAAAATTTACAGTGTTTTAGATGAAAGACATTGAACACATATTTAGTTGAGTTTCTAATCTTGAAACTTTTCTGTTTAAAAGAAAAGATTGTGGTGTTAAAGCAAGGGTTTGCTTTTATAATTACATATGCAATTTTGTATATTTATTCAAATATTTCATTGCAAATAGACATCCAGAATTTCTTAAATTAGAAAATTTGTCTTGACGTCTAACAAAGATATCATTTAGAATTTCAATTGCAGCATTTCTTAAGGGCATGTTAACTGAAAGAAGAGAAGCCTTTTTTAATTGATGATATATTTTGTAATTTAATGAGAGGCTTTGACTGTCTCCTCTATATAATATCATTATGGAAAATACAATATATATGTTATATAGATATTATTCATTTATTTTAAATAGTCTATGGAATATTATGTTTAAATATAATTTATTTAAGAAAAGAGATGTTGGTTGACACTATTGAAACTAGCCAGTATTAAAACAAAAATGCACAGAATAACAGCTTTATATTTTATTCCTGTAGATTAAGTTTTGGGGCATTCAAAATATCATTTTAAAATTTATTATTAGATTGTATTTTTAAGTTACATGCAAATGATTCCTTATAGTGTGTCCATAGTTTTTAGTTTAGCTACTACTTTCCATACTGTTGCATCTCCCCCATCTCTTTGCTTCCCTCCCTCCTTGCTCCTTTCTCCCATTTGAAATCCTTACTGCTTGTGAATTAGGCTTCCAAATACTTAAGTATTTGTGTAGATTAGTAATACTAATTCAAATCTTCACTCTCTCAGAAAACACAAGTTTTTTATTCTTTTCTCTTTTTTTTTCAGCAGATTATTTTTCTATTAATTTATAAATAATACCAGTCAAATTTCCACTTCCTCCATTCCTCCCATTTCCCTACTGCTCCCCCACTCACCCTCCCACTCTCCCCAACCAGTCCTAAGAGAGGGCAAGGTACCCTGCCCTGTGGGAAGTCCAAGGCCCTCACCCCCTCCATCCAGGCTTAGGAAGGTATGCATCCAAATAGAATAGGATCCCAAAAAGCCAGTACATGCAATAGAGACAAATTCCAGTGCCATTATCATTGGCTTCTCAATCTGTCCCAATTGTCAGCCATATTCAGAGAGTCCAGTTTGCTCACACGGTTGTTCAATCTCATTCCAGCTGGCTTTGGTGAGCTCCCATTAGCTCAGGCACACTGTCTCAGTGAGTGGACCAAACCCTTGCAGTGCTGACTTTCTTGCTCATATTCTCTCTCCTTCTGCTCTTCAACTGGACTTTGGGAGCTTAATCCAGTGTTCCAATATGGGTCTCTGTTTCTATCTCCATCTGTCGCAGGACAAAGGTTGTACAGTGATATTCAAGATAGTCATCAGTCTGATTATGGGGCAAGGCCAGTTCAGGCACCCTCTCCTCCACTGCCCAGGGTCCTAGCTGGGGACATCCCCGTGGACTCCTGGGAACCCTTCTAGAGCCAAGCCTCTTGCCAATCCCAAAATGGCTCCCTTAATTAAGATAAGTCCTTCCCTACTCCCATATCTGTCCTTCCTCCATCTCAACCATCCCACTCCCGCAAGCTCTCCCCAATCCTCCCCTTCACTCTTCTCTCTCCCCCTCTCTCCTTCCCCCTGCCCCACCCATACCCCATGCTCCCAACTACCAAAGGCAATCCTTTCTCTTTTTTTAAAAGAGGATGTACCTTGCATCATATAGCCTTAACTAAGAGTAGAAGAAAATGCTTAAACAAACACCTGCCATTTTGCTTGCAGCTTCTATCCGACTTTTCTAAATTATTAAGCATGACTTACCATATTTTCATCAATGATTTCTTTGTTACAAATTCAAAAAAATAGTATTTGGTTATGAAAATGTATTTTTCTGTATAGTACAAACCATTTTACTTTAATGACAGAGTACATTCAACAGGGCAGGGAACCCTGACTGCTCTTTGGACTGGAGAGGGAGGGGGAAAGGAGTGGGGGGAGGGGGAGAAGGGTGGGAGGAGGGGGAGGGAAATGGGAAGCTGGGAGGAGGTGGAAACTTGTTTTTTTTTTACTCCTTTTCTCAATAAAAAATAAATAAAATAAAATAAAAAAAAATAAGTCTTCCTTAGGAAACTTGGGGGACTATTTGAAATTTATTTGTAACTTAATCTTTTCTTTAAAGTAATTTTATTTAATAATTTAATTTCTATTTAATCACATATTGATTATAAGAAATTAAAAACAACTAACCAATATCACCAGAAGATAATATGAACCATGAAGGAAAGAGCAAATTCAGGATTCATGTGGCCCAAGATTACAAGTTTGGGCAAGTTCTTTCAAGAAATGTAACATGAAGTGATTAACATAGAAGTAGAGCCTTGGCAGAAGTCCATATAAATGAAGCTTCCACAATTTCATTGGGCATCACTTCTAATTGAAATATCTCTTGGGATTGTATCTTTTGTAAGCTAAATTTTAAAGCAAACTGTTGGTTATATTTCTATAAAGCATAAATTCTTTTACAAAGGCTAACTTTATATAATGCAGATTAAAAAACTAAAAGAATTTACAGAAGTAGGAATTTGACATTTCTGCTTTTAATTCTGAAAAGATACATTGATTAAAGTGATGTCAAACTCAGTTAATGGAGGGCTTGCAGTTATTTCATATATACACAGTACACCATTTGAGGGTAGCCAAATTACAATGATGACAATTTTTTATTGTTTATTATTATACAGTACAGATTTTGTTTGGATTCAGAGGGAGCCAATGGTTTCTTGTCCCACAATGACCCACTTTAGCCTCAGAGGTGTGTTCTGTTATCAAGGCAATGTGTCTATATTAGAATTTTTTTTTGGAAATGTCATAACACCAAATATGGGAAGTAACTTCTTTTTTCTATTAAGTGCAACCATATTTGCTAGCAGAATGTCATTAAAATAAATCCTTTTGTGGATCGTGCCCTATGTAGCATAGGAATTTTCAAAAACAAACAAACAAGGAAATAAACACAATGTGCTCATTACAGTTTCTGTACTTAAAACATACATTACAGTCTTGTGTATGACCAGTGATCTAGTGCTTGCCTAGTATGCACAAGGCCTTGAGTTATATCTCTAGTATTCCTTCCCCTCAAAACCTCTGTTTAACTTTCCTAAGTTTTTATCCTATACAATACTGAAACACTTTTGAGCTTCCAAAGGTTCATTTTATTACATATATGAAAGTTAAAATGACAATGTTATAGCGTAATTTATTTTGCCAAATTCAAACTATTTGACTACTGTGTCAAATACAGAATTATTTTGAAAGTCTATATAAAAATCCAAACTCTCAGTTACTGGATATTAAAAAAGAAACATCTCAGAGGAAAAAAACCCTACCACTTATGAACATTCATATATAAGTATAGTTTCAAAATTAAGAGGTAAAATTCTTAAGTTCTCCTTTTTTGAAAAAAGTTTTAAGATAAAACTTCTCTTCTCCATGTATCATAATATTAAAGTTGCTTTCATAAGCAAGAAAGAGATTCTAAAACACTTATTAATACCCAAGGCACATAGTCTTTATCTTTCCGCAGTCATGATTATTGTCCTGAATATTTCCAAAGAAAGAAACAAAAATAACAACAATAGTTTTCGCTCCAGTGTTTAAGAGAATATGAAACTGTAGAGAAACAATTCCTGATGTGTAAATGAAAGTGAGAAAACAAAATTGCATGGTGATTTATTTGTAAAACTTTCTTACCAGCCTCCTACACCCCAGACCCATTGAGAAACCAAAGGGCAGTATTCTGTCGTCGTAGTTCATATCTTTCTTGTAGTTTTCAGTTTTAAGATACTTTATACTGGAAATTTTGTTTAGTTTTACTTCATTCATTCAAAACGTCTTAGGATTTCCATAGGTAAAGAACGAATCTTAATTGGAGGAGTATTTGCGTAGTATTCATAAAACCCTAGTATGATTTCCAGCCCTGCGTAAACTGAGAATGATGGTGTATGCCTGTAATGACAGCATGTTGGAGGTGGTAGCAAAAGCCTCAGAAATTCAAAGTCATCCTTGATTCCAGATCAAGGCTAGTCTCTGCTCCTCACTACCCTTTCTGTTTAAGAGAATGCTTTTGTTCTTTTGAATTTTGTTTTTTCTGTCATCCTGTCATTCTTATACTGGGCTTTGCAATGCATATGTACAACTAAGCCGTGGGAAAGCATGCATTCTTACCAATCCAGATGGAAGTTAGAGATGTTTCTGACTGATCTCTTTACTTTCTTTTGCCTTCTGTATCACTGCTTCATTTTCACTTAACGATGACAAACCTTGGTCTTCACTATGGGAAAGTGAGAGAGTACGGATGATTGTCCTTTAACAAAGATGGAGTTGGCATACCTCTGACAAGCTAATAAAATACTTTTTTTTATTTTTGTTTTCACTGTTCATAAATGACCCGCTCAGAATGGCTAATTAAATATTTTCATTCATATATTCTTTTAAGGCACTAATTTTCTATAAATTTAATATGTAATAAAAGAGGTTTCTATCCCAGTTTAGACAGCTGTAATTTATCATGGACTAGTCTTACTTACATATCTAGTCTTACATTCATGTAAGTAAAAAAGAAAGAAAGAGCTTTTGCCTCTGTTGTAATTAGTCACTTCATTTTAGTTCATATATTTTATCTGTGTAAATAGAAAAATATGGTTGTTCTGAATAATAGGAAAATATTAAAATGCTTCACTAAAGGCAACGTTTATCCCTGTAATAAAAAGAAAGTGCAGATAGTTGAATGGGTTTTGAAGAGAGATAACATTAAAATTTTTCAGAAAAACAGTTGTTTGAATTTCATGCTTTTAGCTTCTGTTTACTAAATGCTAAAACGATACATGAATAAAACAATAGTGAGCAATGCATATGCAATTATTCAATGATTTATCTTCTGCTCTTTGATGTATTTACTTTTACTCATAAAATTGTGAGTTGCAAACGGACTAGTATTGATTAAAGACAGGTAGCATGGCAGTGCTTTATGCTCTTCCTGACTACTGGAAAGAAAGAAAGAGCCTTGCTCTTTCACTATTTCCACCATATCCTTCGCTTTCGGTTTGGGGTTTTTTTCCTTTTGTGTTTTAAATTACTCTTGATTCACTTCCTCCTTTTTTGGCTAAGACTGCCACAGAATGAGGGCTATAAAAGGGTATGAACATCAGCCGCTTTTTGCCCATTCCTGGCACTCATCTTTATTTGCACACAACTTGTCTCCTCTATCGGATTGCAGGAGCAGTAGTCCTTAGCCCAAGAACTGACTTAAAGGGCAAAGTAATCCACATACTTTCTCTGTTCAGAGTTTCACCTTGGAACGTGTGTAAAGATGAATTAAAAAAAATAAGAATAATCACAATATCAGAGCTGTCCAAGAATTTTCATCAACAGAAAATTGAGTAGTTAACCTTTTTTTCCTGATCTTTTGGATTGAAGTATTATAAACTAATTAGTGAGTAAACAGAATAAGGTAGGTTTATTACAGCAATTGCAAAAGTGAGAAGAAGCTGTAATGTGACACACCCTTTAAACTTTCATATCCTGAAAAATAAGAGAAAGAAATAGAGAAATTACCCTTGAAAAGGTGTGACTAGATGCAGGGAATGCTGGCTTGGAGGTGGTTAAGTTAAAGAGTTTACGGGAAGCTCAGACAGCTGGGGAATCCTGATTTAGGAGAGGCTGAAGGGCAGAGCTGGAGCCATGTGAACAGCTGCTAAAAGGGCTAGAAGATTCCTTTGGATTAAGTGTACACAACCCATCCCTAATGGGCTGTTTCAGCACACATCAAGTGTTATTATCAAAGGGCTTCACTGTACTCATGCCTACAGCCTTGTCAGTGTTTTACTTTAATTGTCTGGAAATAGATTTCCTTTCGAAATCAATCCGGAGATGAAAATCTCAAAAGAAGTGGCTTCATGATTGGTATGTGTGGTTTTGGATAACCATTATGTTAAGAAGAACATATAGCCGATGTTTCAGTATCTCCTCCTTCATTTGTGCATCACATATTATTGAGTGCCACTTCTCTTGCCAGGTATGCTCATGTAGCGTGAGTGCTATGCTCTGCTTGTGTTGTTCTAAATAAGCAAACCAATGGAGATTAGTATTTAGAGAAAGAAATACATGGAAATTTTTTCCTAACATTATATTTGCATTTTAGATGAGGGCTATTGATTAAAACCACATTGTTACAAGAACATGTAAGAGTAAACTATGCCAACCCTAGATATTTGGGAGATTTTCCTAGATATTTGGGAGTCAATGATAAAATAGAAGAGGGGGGGTTATAGAGTAATCGCCTGAGGGGAAAGAGAGAGCAAAAACTATTCCTGTCAGAGTGGAACGTTTGTGGCAGTGAATTTTGGAATGAAGAACTGTAACAAGGTCACCTTTCTTAGAGTAAGAATAGTGACAAAATGTGTGGGAACAAGCCTCAAGCCACAGGAGTAGGCTATGGGTCAAATATTTTCAGCCTTACAGGTAATTGTACTGATCCTTCTCTTTGTGTGAGCACTAGCCATTCTTTCTTTTTTTTCAGGGGTTTGTTTCTTTTTTATATTTTTCCATTCAAAAGTTTACACTTTCTCCCCTCCTCCCATTCCCCTCCTGCTCCCTCACTTCCCCTCCTCCCATTCCCCTTCCACTCCCCCACTTTCCCTCTTCCCTGACCCTCCCTTCTTCTTTTTTTTTTTTCGCATCTGCCCCTCCCTTCTTGAGAGCAGTCAGGGTTCCCTGCCCTGTGGGAAGTCCAAGCCTTTCCCCACTCCATCCAGGCCTAGGAAGCTGAGCATCCAAATTGACTAAGGTCCCAAAAAGCCAGTACATGCAGTAGAAACAGGTGTCATTTCTCCCCTGGGTTTCAGATATACCATTGATGGGAATCCATGTCTGTTTTCTGAAGGATATCATGTAAATAGAAATCCATACATGCTAAGAATACATGGTCAATAATCTGAAGTTTTTTTTAAGGTGCAAGAGTGGTGGCTCTCGTTAAAAAACAATGACTTCTCGAATTTTGCATGCAAATGGATGGAAATAGAAAACACTATCCTGAGTGAGGTGTCCCAGACCCAAAAAGATGAACATGGGATGTACTCGCTCATAATTGGTTTCTAGCCATAAATTAGGGCCACGGAGTCTACAATAGGTGAACCTAAAGAAGCTAAGTAAGAAGGTGAACCCAAGGAAAAACATATAGTTATCCTCTTGGCTAAGGGAAGTAGACCAAATTGCCGGTGAGAAAATCAGGATCTTGGGGGTGGGGTGGGATGGGGGTAAGGGGAGATGGGGAGAGAAAAGGTAGAAGGGAAGGAGGGGGGACTTGGGGAATCAGGAGAATTGCGATAAAGGAAAGGTGGATAGGGGAGCACGGAACCACAATTCTTAGTTAAGGGAACCACTTTAGGGTGAGCAAGAGATTTGACCCTAGAGGGGCTCCCAAGTGCCCAACATGAGGTTCCCAGTTAGTTCCTTGGGCAGCTGAGGATCGGGAACCTGAAATGACCCTATCCTAGAGCAATACTGACGAATATCTTGCATATCATCATAGAACCTTCATCTGGTGATGGATGGAGACAGAGACAGAGACCCACACTGGAGCACTGGACTGAGCTCCCAAGGTCCCAATGAGGAGCAGAAGGAGGGAGAACATGAGCAAAGAATTCGGGACCACGAGGCGTGCACCCACCCACTGAGACAGTGGAGCTGATCTACTGGGAGCTCACCAAGGCCAGCTGGACTGTGACCGAAAAAGCATGGGATAAAACCGGACTCTCTGAACATGGCGAACAATGAGGGCTGATGAGACGCCAAGGACAATGGCACGGGGTTTTGATCCTACTTAATGTGCTGGCTTTGTGGAAGCCTATCCAGTTTGGAAGTTCACCTTCCTAGATATGGACGGAGGGGGGAGGACCTAGGACTTACCACAGGGCAGGGAACCCTGACTGCTCTGTGGACTGGAGAGGGAGGGGGAGAGGAGTGGGGGGAGGGGGAGAAGGGTGGGAGGAGGGGGAGGGAAATGGGAGGCTGGGAGGAGGTGGAAACTTGTTTTTTGTTTATGTTTTTTTTCTTCTTTTCTTAATAAAAAAAAAGAGTGGTGGCTCTGCAGATAAAAGATTTTATGATTTCCTTGTAAGATGGAATCAGTAGCAATAGAGGCAGGATTTTATGCAGCTTTCCTCAGGACTTATATGACTGAGAACAGAGTGGCACCATTAACCATCAAAATTCTGGAAAGGAAGCTGGGATGAGGGAAAACGTGATGGATATGGATGTTCTGTTTTTGAGTAGTTTGATACAGTAGAGAGAGGGATCTGAGGGCTAGAAATAGAGTCATTCAAGTGGATTTAAATGCATAAGCTATGGAATAGATTAGCCCAACTAGAAAGATCATGTTAAGAGAAGAAGGTTAGGAATTCAATATGAGGAGAAACACACCTACCAACCTCCCCGACACACACACATCCAAGAAGCATTCAGACATAATGGTTCAATCAGAAGCAAGGTGATACTTCTCTTAAGGGGAGGAAGAGAAACCGTTCCTTCCAATTTCCAATGTAAGGACATGGTGAATGAGTCGCTCACTAGCACCCCAGGTGCTCTGCTTTCCACATAGATGCTCCACCATCTACTTACCGCTATTTCCATTCTATGTTGCTATTTCAGCGAGATATCACCCAAATGTTGTCTTGGTAGAAAAGCTTCGATAAATATTTAAATTGTGTAATGTACTCAGCTTTTTCCTGTACTCTGCATTTCCTAAAAATACCTTGTTCGGAAATCCCATTTAAACTGACTACTGTATAATGAAATGAGGCTTGAGTGTAAAATATCATATTCTGAATTTCAATTGCACAGTCAGAGTTGTTAAGTAATATGAAAAATCATCCTTTAGCGAATGCAAAATTGCTTTGCCGAGACATGACAAGGTAACTTTGTACTTTATTTAATGTTCTTTTAGTTAATATAGACGTTTATTGGGGAAATGTCTAAAAATTTTTTGTGAGAAACATTAGCTGAATTGATTATTCTTATATCTTAAGAAATGGTAAAAAATACTTAGGAAATACTGACAATTCAGTCTAAATAAAATGAGAATGACACTAAAGAGACAGAAGGCATTTGAGGAATTGAAATTTAGTCATGGATATTATCAGTTACCTTTTGGGGTATTTCTTTTTACATTGCAGGAACTGATCCTCTCTATTTGTGTTAAATATGAGAATTCTTCAGAACTCAGTCCTACCGTGATTCCTTAATTTCTTCCTTGGTCATTGTTTTCATGACTCATTGTGCCATCTTGTTTTACCTCTAGATCAGATTTTTCTAAATGAATTGTGAAACCGGAATTTCTTCTGCCTGGTGGATTCCCCCTTTCTTATATGCCAAGGTGTTTCCACTCTGAAAGCTTAAAATAAAATGCTACCCCATAAAACCTGATTACTTTTCTAGTTCTCCTGTTGTTTTCTGCTTTTGTTTGAGAGGTTTCCTGCTGCATATTCCAGGTGTGCTTGAAGCTAATGATTGTCTTGACTCAACCTCCTTAGTGCTAAGATTATATGTATGTGCAACTTCACCTGATCTATTGTTCTCTTCAACATTGAATGGTATTACCGTCCATTACTTTCCAAAAGCTCCAAACTCATTTCATCCTTGATACCCTTGTCTTTCAAGCTTGTCTCTAAGCCCTTGTCTGTCACTGTCACCTTTATCACCTATTTTTTTTCACTTACACTTCTCTTCATCTCTTCTCTTTTTGCCATAGTCCAATATTGTTTCTTTCACAAGGAGTGAAATTATACTTTCTTCTACAGCTTCTTTTTAATCTCCCCTAATCCTCCTTCCACTTTCCCCATTTTCGCTAATTGTTTATTTGAAATCTATTCACTTTTAAACTTGAGTATATTACCATGTAATTTGAAAACAAATGTAGGTTGAAGTTTCTGTCCATCCTGGTCCTACAGCCATTCAGTCCCAAAGAAACATGCTGAGGCTTATATTAATTATAAACTGTTTGGTCTATTAGCTCAGGCTTATTATCAACAAGCTACTACTACTCAAATTAACGCACAATTCTTATCTATGTTTAGCCATGTGACTTGGTACCATTTCTCAGTGTAGCATTTTCATCTTGATTCCTCTGCAGCTGAGTGGTGACTGCAAACCGACTTTCTTCTCCCAAGAATTCTCCTTGTCTCGTCACTCCACCTATACTTCCTGCCTGGCTACTGACCAATCAGTTTTTTTTTTATTAAACCAATACAAGTGACAAATCATAACAGGATACAACAGCATTATCCCACAGTACTATACATAGTTTTCATTGGATACTAGTAAAGCAAAAGATGAAATACATAAATAAGCACACATATAGATGCATGAATACATACCAAATAAACATGGTATAGATAACTTTCTCCCTTTCCTATTTCGCTTCTCTTCAGTCTCCATTTGCTTTGCAACCTTACTGGCTTCTATACTAATACAGGAACACTTCTGTTTTCTTTCTGTCCCAGGCTTTTTAGATGATTTTCTACTCATCTGGAAACTCTTTCTTACCTTCTCCTTTTCAACTGGATAATAGCATTTTCCACTCACAGAGTAAACATCAGAATTTGCAAGTAAGATAATATTGACCTACTATATAGCATCTATCTATCAAAAATAGCATTGTTTGCTGGAGTTTTAAATGTAAAAGTGTCAGTAATATCTGTTATTATTCATTACACAATAGGTTTCACAAACCCAAACACCTCAATGATTCTTACCATTATTCCCCCCAAACCCAATATATATAAGATTTCTCAGTAAATATTTTGAGGAAGTTAATTAATGCTTAGCACTTTAATGAAGGGCATAATTGTATCAATTTGCATATACTAAGATTTTGTAATAATGATTAAAATGATTAGGCTGCTTTGTGAATGCTTTAACTAATTATTTTTGAGACAGGATCGCACTATGCAGTCCTGGCAGGCTTGGAACTCCCTATGCAGATCACCTGCTTCTGCCTTACCAGTGTTTAGATTAAAGAGTGCATCAACAGTTCTGACATTTCATGAATATTTTATATGGCAACATATAAAATATTTAATTAGGTTTGAAGCTGAACATATGCAAATAATGAAATTATGTTTCCATTCACTGTTTTTGGTGGGATTTTCTCCATTTCTTTGATTTTTAGTCTTCCTTTTCACTCTAGAACTTGAAGGTTTATTTCTTGAGTGTTTTACACCATTTATTTTGTTTTTTCTCATTTATTTATTTGTGAACTATCAAAGGGACTAGTATGTAGAATACAGAAGGAATATAGAGAATATAGAAAGATTTCTCAAAACCCAATTCTAAATCTAGCAGTGGTGGTGCATGCCTTTAATCCCAGCACTTGGGAGATAGAGTATTGTAAGCCACACATTGGGGAGACATCTGTTGGAGTACAACCACTATGGGATTCTCACATTCCAGGGCAGGAGTGTGAGGATTAGACTTATTAATCAGAAGGAACAGATATATGAGAGAAATAAAAGACAGAAACACAAAACAGCACCAGGAGGGCATGTGAATACTGAAATCACAAGCTTTTATTTTCTACGTGCTTGTATATGTCACGCCAAAAGGGGAGGAAGGAGACAACAGACTTCATTAACATGAGTAGATCAAGTATCCTGCAGACAGCCATCCCCTGGAACCTCCTGCCAATCTCCTTAAAGGAGGAGTAATAGACTTGAATTCTCTGACCTTTGGACAAACTGGGGTATATCTACCTCTATATTCAAAATACTAATTAACCACACTGTAGGTCAGGATCTCTTGTTTGTAGCCCCTCTGTTGTCAAAAACTTTGAGAGAGAAAGAATTAGCTCAAACTCTCTGACTTTAATCAAGACGGAATAAGACTCACATCTGTCGGCCCTGGCAACAGACGCAAATTGATCTCTGAATTCAAGGGAAACCTGGTGTATAGAGTGAGCTCCAGGACAACCAGGACTGCACAGAGAAGCCCGACTGCACAGAGAAGCCCTGTCTTAAAAGGCAAAAAAAAAAAAAAAAAGAAAAAAACCCAACAAACAAAATTCAAAAACAAATGAACAACAATAATATACTCTAAAACCATAAATAACCTAACTAAAATTTAGAAAATGACTTGAATGTGCATATCAAAGCAAAGGGTATATCGGATAAAGGTGGCAAATAAGTACATGAAAAGGTATTCAATATCACTAGCCATAAGAAAAGTGCAAATTAAAAGTTTAACTTTTCACTACCCGATGCAATGATTAAATTAAGAAAAAAGTAAATATGAGACTGAAAGTTAAAAAGCTGCACTGCATCTGGATTGCTAATAAATATTGCTAGAAAGGAGGAATAACTTCCCAACCTTTCTCAGAAACATCATGAAAACATGACATGACCTAGCACCTCTAATCTCAGGCATTTATCTGACTAAATACAAATTTTTGTGAAATGAAAATTGCAAAGGTGTACTAATAAAAACTTGTATTCAAGTTCAAATAAAATCAAGGGTCAGTTCAAAGCAATCATTCAATTATCCATATCAAGAAATAAGTATTAGTCATCAACAAAAAGTTCTAAACACTAATACTCACTGCTTACAGTTCTGTGGATCTAAAGGGCACCACTTACCCATTTATTTTGCAGAGCCTTACCATGATGCAATTATAGGTATTCGAATAGCGTACTGGTTCACATTGGATAGAACTAGTAAAGAGATATCCGATGTAGTTGTCATTATGCCAATAAACTGTTTATTGACTTTATATCAACAATAGTTATAGTTGCATGGAACTCCCCAGTCACAGAAGTATTCAAATTCAGCCATGTATGTGTAGCAAAAGTTGAATCAACTCTGAATTTTACTAACAACTTCAAGATTTAATATTCTTCTGTAGCTGTGTATCTGTCAACATTGGGAGTGGTAAGACAAAGTTTGCACATGCCATGTCAGAGTATTTGTGCCTTGTTTTGATTACATAATTAATTTAAATTTGTGAAAAGATAAACATCAACATTAGACATTTAGCAAACCCTCTGTGGCCTGAAATCTAATGTACCATTACCAGACCTAATTAAGGAAAGGCTTGTAAACTAGCCCATAGGTCAGGATACAAAGGATGATTTAATAATAGTCTACTAGAATGCAATTTCCACTATATGGGAAAATGAATCACATATTGAAAAAATGTCATGATGATTTAGTCCTTATTCTATATTTACTACTTCATATAGAATGGAAGTTCAGGTTGTTTGTTACCCCAAAGCTCCTATGGTAAAAATGGTATTTTAAAAGTTAGAGTTTAAAAAAATAAAGATAAACTAGACCTTGGGTATGTTAGCTGGATTAAAGTGAGATTTAAACCTGACACAATTCACCAAGTCAAATAATCCTGAAGAAGCTGATATTAATTTTACTAATACTTATAGATTACCTACCATATATCTTGAAATAAACTGCCTCTAATTTTCTGTTGTCTTCTAAAAATAATAATGAAAAACATTACTACTTTACATGGTAACTTATTCTTGGCATCAAAATTAGACATATGAAATTACTTAAGAGTATTAGGATATTGAGGATTATTTTTTCAAAAACTTTCAAATTTATACTGCTACAAGAATAAATAAACTTTTAGATATTAAGTTTTATTAGCACATATAGTACACAAAATAATTTCTGATTGAATGCTTGTATATAATCATGAATTACCTTATTTTTTATATAAAGAAAACACTTTATTTTCATTTTGAACAACTTAGTCATAGGATATTATTTTGCATAAATGGTAGTATTTTTAAAAATAATCTCCATTTATAAGATCTTGCATCTAAATGACATTAATTTTAACCTTAGATTAAATAAACCCTGCCTCATAATTAATATAGCATCCATATATATAAACCATAAGTTAAGAGTGTATATTTCTCTCTTTTACCATGCTTGAGAATATTATCTAACTGTGGGGCAAAATCCAAGGCTTTAATATACAATGTCCTCTACAAAATGGCATGTGTTCTTGCCTGTCATTCTTCCCTTGCTTGTTATTCTGTGCCATGAATGCTACTTCTTGACATAAAATTACTTGTAGTGCTACAAATAAGTCATGCAATTTTATATCTATTACTCACATTCTTTCATGAGACCACTCTTACAAAATTTCTTCCACCTTAAATTTCTCTTTCTTATTTTAATGTTTGCTACAGATTTTTAAAGGGCATTCCTGACTACCCAAGGTCAGAATGTGTTGTTTCTGATATTTGTTCTTATTATAAGCTTATGATGGATGTATTCCAGTGCAACAATTATTCCCTGTGTTTTCACTTTCCAATTGATTCTATGGGTCTGACTCACATACTTCCTCCTTCAGGGGAGGGCAAGTGTTTGTGATTCGTTCATCACTATGGTCTAACAGCTTGGAAGGCAAATAAATTAATGACTAAAAACTGTAACATTTATCTCACTGTTAGTCATCAAATTACTATGTATCATTCAGGAATAAAAAGAAGTTTTACGTCTATCAATGAATACTGGCGTTATGTAATTATCCATACACACTAACACACGGAGACACATATAAGTAACAGAACAGAATTGGATAATCCTTAGTGTATATTCTGATCATGAGTACTTACTATATTTTTTAAATAATAAATAGTAGGCTGCTTAACCTAGATTGTTTAAGAAAACAGGCAGTGTTTTTTTTTACTATATCTACATAATTTGCCTTTTTGTTTTCTCATTGAAAATATAGAAATTTCAAAATTCAAAAAGGAATTTCATTGGGGGCCTACAAAACTAAAATGACTCTGAGGTCATCAAATTTATATGAATTGAATGGTAGAATAGAGGGCTACAAGTTGTGAGAACTATTTCTTTTAATCCATTGCTTGCTTTATTTCCTATGAACTCAGGTTCCTCTGCTAAGAACCTGAGGGACAGATTCCTAAGAAGTTAAATGGTTAGCTTGGACTGCTCCTCAGACAAGTGTCTGCTTATGCTTGAGCTATTGTTGGAAGTTTCTTGAAGGGGACTTAGAACGGAATGTCCATTTCACTGGTATTCAGTTGCAGATAGCTGCTTTCCTGGGCTCACTTTCCACCCTGAGGTCTGGCTGCAATGATTGGAAAGTTTTCATGTGTGTTAATCTGGGATAGAGCTCATTTATAGAAAGAAAGTTAGTCACTGGGGAAATATGTGTGCACCAAAATGGAGCCTGATACAAATATGCCCAAATTCAAGGTGAGAAATAGCTACTACATGGCTCAGAAATATAGAATTGAAAGGTCTCTTAAGAATAGGATCTACGGAGTCAATTTAACAGCCTCTAAATGTTCACAGATATTTTTATTAACCACTGTATATGAAGTTTGCACATTATGCTGATATATAATCTATAGAAAATTATATCCTCGGGTGTTTATCCAAACCTTAAACAGAGCATTACAAAAGTTCACAGATCAGATGTGAAGAGACATTTTAAGAAGAAAAACAGTTTTAGTGATAATAGTTATTTGCTGAAACAGATGGCCTTCTAAACCAATTTTAACACAAAACTGAGTTTTATGAAGTAATATAAGAACCTTAATATTTTATCTTAGAGAATATCTGTTCAGAATTTTTTGCTTCCGTAAACTTTTTCCTTTTTATTTATTTTCTCTTATACAATATACATTATGACCACTGTTTTCCCTCCCTCCACTCTCTGAAGGATATCTCTTGCCTCCTCCCCAAATCTGTTGCTCCTCCATTTCCCTTCAGAAAACAGCAGGCCTTCCAGTGATATCAGCTGAGCACCATATAACTAGATGCAATAAGACATCAACAAAACAAATAATCCAATTTAAAAAGGGGATATATATCTAAACTTAGAATTCTCATTAGAGCACTCTCAAATGGCTGAGAAACACTTAAAGAAATGTCATCAGGGAAATGCAAATCAAAACTACTTTGAGATTCCATTTTACACCTGTCAGAATGGCTAAGATCAAAAACAAAAGTGACAGCTCATGCTGGGGAGGATGTGGAGCAATAGGAACACTCCTGCATTGCTGGTGGGAGTACAAAGTTGGACAACCACTTTGGAAATATGTATGGCAATTCTTCAGAAAATTGGGAATCAGTCTGCTTTCAAGACTGCGCTTTATCACTCTTGGGCATTTATCCAAAGTCTGCTCTATTGAACCACAAGAACACTTGTTCAACTATGTTCATAGCAGCTTTATCATAAATGCCAGAAACTTAGAAACAGACAAGCCATCCCTCAACCAAATAAGTGAAAAAAGAAAATGTGGTACATTAATACAATGAAGTATTATTCAGTTGTTAAAAACAATGTCATCATGAAGTTTGAAGTCAAATGGATGGAACTAGAAATAATCGTCCCGAGAGAGTCAACACAAACCCAGATATAGGTGAATAGGAGCTGTGAAGTAAGACAATCACACTACAATCCACAGACCCAAAGATGTTATAAGTAACAAGGAAGGTTCTGGGGGCTAGGAGATGCATGGATCTCTGTGGAAAGGAGAAACAGAATAGATTTTGCAGGTGGACTGGTGGTTGTTGGGGTTGAGAACTGGTGGGATCAGATGGAAGAGGGAATGACAAAATGAGAGACTATCAGAAGATGACTGGAATTGGAGGCATTTGGGAGTTGATGTGGAAGCCTATTGTAGGAGAAACTTCCTGGAATTTACAAGGCTGTGTCCGTAGTGAGGACTCCTACCTAGATATGGAAGATATGGTCCCTAACCTGGTCATCTTCTGTAACCGGCCATGGATTATAAAGAGGAAATTGGGACACAAACCCAGTGACAAAACTTCCCACCTAAAATTTGCTCTGCTTGAAAGATGTACAAGCATAAAGGTAGCACAGAACTTGTGGGAGTGTCCAACCAAGGACTGGTTCAAATCGAGACCTATGCCACAATAGATAGACCACGCTCAACAGTAACTAAAATCCTTGTTTTTGTTTTTATTTTTGTAGTGTCACATTATGATGCTCCATTTTGACATGATAAATTTTGATCAATGATAATAAATGAATAAATTATTGTTTTGATTCATGAAAATTGTTTATATTGTTTATAATGTTTCCATACTTATTTCTTTTCTTCATTGGGGTATATATAATTGAAGTAAGACTTACACTAAAATAAATTATATAATCTACTCTTGATATTTATTGGCCAAAAGCAAAAAACTATCAAAGAGATGACATTCCAGGCCCTTGTTTTGTATACTGTTTCTAGATTAAGAGTATAACTATTCTACTGGGGGCTCACATTGCAGAAACATGGTAGACCGTATTAAAAATTAAAATTTAGTGTTTGAATCATAAATGATACAACTGAATTCTCTTCTATTGGATCTTTAAATCATGTTTCTTCAGTTGAATTATTTGTAAATGATCTGTTGATTTTATATGGAATGGTAACAGTAATAATAATTACAACACAGATATGCAATTTGACCTTATAAAAAGCTTTTTATACTTGACACATGTAGTAATGAATGCTATATGATTTGAAAAATGTTGGTAGTCTGATGCTGAAATTATACTCTCATTGATGTTGCTGATCATATTTGATATGTGTTCATGCCCTCACACATTTTAGACTATTTGTACTAGAAAAATTCTATAAATATGTATTGAATTAATTAGTGTCTAAAAGTGATGAAAAATGATCAAGTACTAATAAATGTCTTATGAATTAAACCACTTGATAAATATACCTAATTTTGGAAATAATACCGAAAATTGAGGGAATTTTAAGTAACTTATAAAAAAGCCCCAGAATTATGCACCTGTATAACCAGATCCTATAGATTCTTCTTGCATTCTTAGTATGTGTTTGATGTGAACTTTTCTTTTTTGTTTAGTTGTTCTCAGTAAGATAATAGATCAGAAGATTAAAATTCAAATGTTCTGGGTATCAAGCATATAGCCACATTCATTCTAGGCATTCTACTTCTGATCTATATCCCCACCCTTTCTGACCTTGAGTGCATGCAAGAAATAAAAATTACATCTTTTCTAATAGAATATAAATTCAAATGGGAGAAACATTCACTCAAAGAGAAAACTCCATAAATAAAGGACATTGAGCTTATAATTCATGTTCCTAGAGAAGCTAAATAAGAAGGTGAATCCAAAGACAAACACATAGGCATCCTCATGAATATTAACCTTCATCAGGCGATGAAAGGAGACAGAGACAGAGACCCACATGGGAGCACCGGACAGAAATCTCAAGGTCCAAATCAGGAGCAGAAGGACAGAGAGCACGAGCAAGGAACTCAGGACCACGAGGGTGCACCCACACACTGAGACAATGGGGATGTTCTACTGGGAACTCACCAAGGCCAGCTGGCCTAGGTCTGAAAAAGCATGGGATAAATCCGGACTAGCTGAACATAGCGGACAATGAGGAATACTGAGAATTCAAGAACTATCGCAGTGGGTTTTTGATCCTACTGCACGTACTGGCTTTGTGGGAGCCTAGGCAGTTTGGATGCTCACCTTACTGAGACCTGGATAGAGGTGGGCAGTCCTTGGGCTTCCCACAGGTCAGGGAACCCTGATTGCTCTTCGAGCAGATGAGGGAGGGGGACTTGATCGGGGAAGAGGGAGGGAAATGGGAAGTGGTTGCGGGGACGAGGCAGAAATCCTTAATAAATAAATAAATTAAAAAATAAAAAAAGAGAAAACTCCACTAAAATTTGTAATACACTGCTACTGTGCTATCTTTTATCAAATAATAGAAGTACTTAAGTATTCATCAATCCAATATAGCTACATTACCTTCATAAAGTTCCAAATCTAAATTTCCATGAGGAGACAAAATGAATAAGGAGTATATACATGTAGGAAAAGAAGGCCATCTTGTTTGGTACTATGTTTGTCTAACTTTTATTTGTGCACCCTTATTGTACAAAGTGAAGGATTTCAAAATGATATTTTCATAAAAATATGTTATATGCCTTGACTATATTCACTCCAATAGCCCTCTCCTTCCCCATTCCTCCTTCTTTGTAGTCAACTTACTCTTCACAAATAGTCCACAATCTACATTCATGTCATAAATATATGAATAAAATATGTGTATGATATAAAAGACTGCCCAAATGATGTTTGCCATTTTGAATCTGGCTTGCTTCCCTTAATATAGTGATTTTTTTTCAGGTCCATCTTCATGTTTTTGCAAATGGGGTAATTAAATTCAGCTTTTTACAACAATGCTAAATTCCACTGTGTATATGCTTGTACCTTGTTTTCTTTATACATTTATTTTTAATGGAACCTAGACTAGTTCCATTTCTTCGTTACTGTAAAAAGTTTTGCTGCTAACATAGATGTGTAGTATCTTTGTGGTCAGCTGAGGTAGACTCCTTTAGGTCTGTAAGCAGAAGCTGTATAGCTGGATTTTATTGTTATCTTGGCTTTATCTTCAGTTTTTGGAGCGGTCTCCATGCTGATTTTCTCAGTAGTTTCAGGAGATGATACCCTCAGCAGTATAGAATTGTTCCTCTCTCCTCATAACATCAGCAGCATGTATGTTGCTTGCTTTCTTGAGGGTAGCTGTTCTGACTGGAGTAGAAATTGGATCTTTAAACAGCTTTGGTTTTCATTTCTCTGATGGATAATGATAAGGGCTTACAGCATAGAATTCATTTGTATTTTGTTGGAATAAATTTTTCTTTACAGTAAAATGCAACATTTAATAAGCCAATGTGAACGCATCTGTGTGTGAATGCCTATACAACTAGATGTAGAAAAAAAAGCCACGGGGCCCAGTCGTGTGAGTTGTATAATAAGGGTATTGTCTGAAAAGCTGGTTAGTTTTAGAAGTATAGATTCCTTTCTTCTTACTGTATATTATTTTCATACTTGCTTATAGTTATCATAGCATTCATTTATAAAGGAAAGCAATAGCTTGTTGCTAAATAGATTTTAAAGTAGATAAAGACATTGATGTATAAATCAGAGATTAAACTGAAGATTTAGGTTTTCAAAGTACTAGGGTTAATTTTCCCTGTAGCTTAAATAAGAAAGTAGATGAAATTTTATGTCTTGGTGCATTTATTACTTCCGAGTAATGCTAACTTAATTGTAAAACTTGTATATTTGATTTCCAGACTCAAGAAGCTTAGAATTTGAAATTAAATTGTCACATGTTAGTAAGCATTAGTCAGACATATTATCTTTAGCATCTGCTACTTCCTGTGTTGGGAGGTATGTGTGCATTTCTTGTTATTCAGTACTCACTTGATGAGTACAAATAAGTATGCAGCCCCAGAGCATAGCATTCATTTGAATGACTGCAATTACTCTCATGATTTTGGCACCTTATTCGATGGGAAAGTGTCATTTAATTGGAATGAATGTGTATACTCTCACATTCTTAATGAATTTGCACTTAGAATGAAATCAAACATGTCTGCTAGGCATTAAGGATCAATAATCCCTTTCTAAAGAAAAGAAGGGACAGCCAAATGCCAGATGACTGCATTTCATGTTAGTTCCAACATGTATATATGTTTGTTTAAGAAGAAATATAGCCTTGCTTAGTCATAGCCAAACTTCATGGCTGGCCATCCTGTCCCCTTAATATTAATGCTGTTAATAAGTATCCCAGAATATATAATTTGTTTTCTTTCACAGTGATTAGTTTTGCCATGTATACACTTCTGTATACTATAAGACAGTTTCCTACAAAATACGATGAGTCTTGCTTATAGAGTAACTATGTTTATATGTTATCTGAGACTGGATGAGTTGATCCTAGCCTCTGATACTAGACTGTGTAATTTTTATTTGTGAGTACGCATTGTTTTGCCAAAGTGTCTAGATCTAAGTAGTGTTTGAGAATAGGTTTCTGTCGTTTGCCTTGCAACCAGCAGTAGCTCAGATAGTGAGGGAATCAAATAATTAAACTCAATAATAAGTAGAATAAAGTACCTTTGTGGCTTCAAATTTTTAAAGGGGAGGACTCACATTTCTTTTCTAGGTGACTGCTTTAATAACTTTTGCAAGTTATTACTGTGATGCTATTATTGATGCTTTGTGAAGAAAATCTGCTGCCTCCTCAGTCCTTTAAGATGCAGGCTTTCATATATGATCCAGCTGTCTTAGTACTTAGCAGAGACACAGAATTTTCTAGCAAGGTTTAGGAACACCCTCACTCTCACCTGGGGATTAGAGTTTACACTAACAAGTGAGAAAAGCAATACATAACTTTGAGCAGAGAAATAAAATATTCAAACAATTATGACGTAGACCATAATATATTTGGGCACTGACATATTGATGGACCATGCATTTGAGAGTTATATGAGATCATTCCCTTGTAGCCGTAGTTTGCAAACTTCAGCTTCCAGGAAAAATCTTCTGATGTTTATCAATACATGGATTGCTTGTCCCTAATCTCAGTAGATTTGAGGTAAGGCCCACGATTTTGCATAGCTATGCGTGTTCAAGATGAAGTACTTAAAGAGTACACAGTGTATCTACACTGATGAAACACCATCCTTAAAGAAGTATGCAAGAAGGGGTGGACTGGAAAGGTGGCCCAGTCATTAAGAGTTCTGGCTGCTTTTCCACAGGATGCAGCTTTTATTCCCAGAACTCACACTGAGTCTCAAGATATGATGCAGACAAGACACTCTTACATATAAAAATAGTGAAATCATATTATTAGAAATTATGTAAAAAAGTAGTATGTAAGAAGGTTGAGGCTATATACCCCTAAATGACCAGGAATAAACATTGGGAACAGACATGAATTCAAGAGATGTTTAAGTTCTTCACTGAAAAATTAAGTAAGATTTAACTGAATGAGGAAAAGCGAAAAAAAATAGTAGAGAGCCTTTTGGCCAAAATGACCAATTTTCAATAATTTGCCAAAATGAGGAACACAAAAGGAAAGAGGAGAGGTAATCAATATATGTTCTCTAGGTCTTTTAGAAACATGGCCACACAATCTACAAGAAACTCTGTATGACATATAAAAGTAATATACTTATCAAAAAACTAGTTTACATATTAAATTATTAGGTACAGTAGAGCTAAGATACATTTATGAAAAGCATGAAGAAAAATTAAATAATAAAGGAAGCCAGAATCAAGGTATTCGGGTTCATTTGAAGCACTGGACTCGTGTGCCTACAAAAGAACTAATGAGAGCCTGAGCAGCTGGAAGCTACATGCCCTATGAATCTATGAAAAAACTGGATTTGGAGAAAAAATATCTCTAGATTAACCCCTCCCCCCAAATAAAGAAAGTGTGGGGATAAATACTGGAGAGAAAACATCAGTATTGAATCACTGATCTACTAATAATACAGGTACCAGTTATATATATCTATAGAAAGGATGCCTTATAGATTTCAAGGGAATAAGTACAATTCAAAACAGCATGTCTGAGAAACATTACCATAGTGAACATAAAAAAATCTACAATATTACTGTGTATGCTGTTGGCATTGTTGCAAATCAACAAGAGCATGATAAATGAATATATGAATCAGGTACATTAAATAAAAAGAATGCTACGTGAAAGCTTGGTCATATTTTATAATAATACTTCATTATTATGAAACAGTCTATGTCCTGGATTAAGAGGATAATAATGCCATTCTTCCTTTTTCATGATTAAAAACAAGAAAGGAAATAGTGACCTCCAACAGGGAAGAGCAATTAGAATAATGATTAATTAGGGTATTCACAATTTCTTTGTGAAGGACTTTTCTTTGTTAGCTGAAATAAAACCTTGATTATAGTTATCATCTTGAGGAAATATTGACTGAGTTTAAGTTCCAAAAGGAAATTAGAAATTGGGTAATATTCACATTCACCTGTAAGTCCCTTGTGTAGAAATATACTGATAACTATAACTGAATGTAAGAAAAACAATTTTCTAAAAGAGATTACAGATAATGAGCTGAAAATTAACTTTATTAGAAAATATATTTTGTGTTGTAGACTGATGTCATTTTCATGTGTTCTTTATCTAGCTTGCTACTCCCATCTCTTATTCCATCACTTTTATCAAAGATATCTATGTGATAGCCTCCAAACTATCATGTGCCTATGTTTTCAGAGATAAATCTATAATGGCCCTTCTTTTATCTCTGTTCTTTTTATCAATAATGTACATTTACTTAACCATTCTTCAGTTGAGGGACATTTAGGTTGTTTCCAGGTTCTGGCCATGGCAAACAATGCTGCTATGAACATAGTTGAGCACATATCCTTGTGGCAGAGTTGAGTATAATTTTGATATATACCCAAAAGTGGTATCGTTGGGTCTTGAGGAAGATTGTTTCCTAATTTTCTGAGAAATCGCCATACTGATATCCAAAGGGGGTGTACCATTTCACACTCCCACCAGCAATGCAGGAGTGTTCCCTTTACCCCTCAACCTCTCCAGTATAAGTTATCATCAGTGTGTTTTTAATCTTGGCCATTTTTACAGGTGTAAGATGGAATCTCAGAGTTGTTTTTATTTGCATTTTTCTGATGATATTGAGCATTTCCTTAAGTGTATTTCAGCCATTTTAGAATCCTCTGCTGAAAGTTCTCTGTTTAGGTCTGTACTCCATATTTTTTTAAATTGGATTATTTGTTCTTTTGATGACCAATTTCTTGCAGAATCTCCCTTTCTAAAGGAAATGACTTGCCATTTAAAAGTGTTCTGATGACATATAACTATTAAAATTCACAGCTTTCTTTATATTTAGTCACCGTATTTACTTTACTATTATAGTATAAATGTATTGGTAAACTTCATTTATCAGTGCTAAGGTGATAATGCTACATTATTATTACTCTTTATAATCTTGCCTCACACTTAGAGATGAACACAGTATGTAAACAGAAAACACATGTAATTAGTACATTTGAATAAATAAATGTGTAACTAGAAGCATATGAGACACAGAGCTCATTCTAACAAAATGGTGCCAGTTAGTTATCTTTGTTGTTACTGTTTAGTTACAAGCAATACGATATATATGCATGCATATATATATGTGTGTGTGTGCGTGTGTGTTTATATGTACATATATTCGTATGTATGTGTGTGTAGTATATATCTCCAAAGTTAAAAATAAGAATGACACAGGACAAAGAACTGTCCTCCTTTAGTTCCTAGGTGGTCCCTTTGGGTAGATCTAAGAACAAAAGCTAATAAATATGTTTTCAAGAGAAAAGCATAATTTAATTTTATTAATTTTGTATGTATATAGCGATGATGGCAAGAGAGTGATATGAGCACACTGTTACACTTTATGTAAGACATAAACACATTTGTGAAAAAGTCATAAGACAAATGAATATCTGAATTACCATAGTAAATTCCTAAGTTCTAAGGATGTTACTTAGTGGTGAGGGAAAAGGAGGGATTAAAAAAAAAGCCAGTGAAAGATCTTGATCCAGTCATCACTTCAGTCACTTTTGGTTCTTTCTTTAAGCTCTCTCTCTCTCTCTCTCTCTCTCTCTCTCTCTCTCTCTCTGTGTGTGTGTGTGTGTGTGTGTGTGTGTGTGTGTGTGTGTGTTGGGGGTAGGCGAGAGGGTGGGAAGGGTTGCTTCCACATGTACCAGCACTTTTGTGGAAGTCAAAGGACAATTTACAAATGCCAGTTCTTCCCTTCAACTACGTGCTTTCTAAGGCTAGAACCAAGTCTTCTAGTCTTCCAGATCACTGCAGCTGTAATTACTGATCTCTTTGTTTAAGGATATTGTGTAGCCTTGATATGTGTAGGACATCCCTTTCCAAAGAATGTTAATGGTCTACTGTATGTAAACAAAGTCAGGCCAAATAGCCCATTTTGAAGTTACAACCTACTTTTAAATGCCATAATCTTAACTTATTCAGTACTCTCAATTCAAATGTAAAATGTGTGGAATAGGTTATTTAGCTAAAAATGTCACAAAACCTGCCAGAACAGTTAGAGCACCTTAAATAATAAAACCACTCGTCTCTAATTCTTAAGGCTAAGAAGTTTCACTGGGATTGGCTTTCTCAATAGCCTCACCCCTTGGGTTTCAGAAAGTTGCCTTCAATGTTACTGTTATCTTTACTCTGTGCCAGTCTGTATTCCTATCTCCGTTCCTTAAAAAACCATCACTCAGACCGCATTAGGACCCATCCAAATAATCTCATGCATCTTTACTACTTTGTAGATTTCATCTCCATATATGGTCTCCCATTCTTTTGAAATGCTGGGATTCAAGACTTCAATCTCTGGATTTGTGGGTGAAACAGTTCATGCCTTAACAAGATCCTATGCAAAAATAAATAGGTAAATAAACAGTTTTAAGAGCAGAAGTGATGGGCCTTTAAAGAGAGTACAGGAAAAGGAAAATGACTCTGGGCTTTTCTCTTTAGTTGCTACTTTATTCCAGATCTAATTAGGTCCCTGGAAATGGTCTTTCAATCCCTACTGCTACAAAAATTCAGTTGTCTCTGAGTTTCAGTTCCTTTTTCCCCTTACTTTCTTATACACCCTTAGTTAATGAGGACTGGGATAGTGTGATTGAAGTGCAAATTGATCTTTTGTGCAAGATACAATAGCAATTTGTAGATACAAAGACCCTAGGGCAGAAGAACTGTAGGGAAAGTAAAGACAAGGAGAAAAGGGCCAGTGTGGTGAGTGGTGGGAAGGAGAAAGAAATGAAGACAGAAAAAATTAAAGATAAAAGATAGACTATATACATATACAGATATGGGTAAAGAAAGGTGGATTTGGGTTTCCAGTTTTGCTATTTTACCAGCCCAACATGCTGTGGTAAACAACAAGGACAAATATAATGACAGCTGGACAGGACCTGGAAGTTATTCCCCAGCTCTTCATTTACAGATGTGGAAATCAAAATTCCAGCTGTCAATGATTCATTTAAAGACAAGATAATAGTGACTGCTCTTGGTGGTATTCAAAAACATAGTACGTGTGTTTAATAACTGTATAGTTTTAAAAAATCCGTAGCATAAAAATAACAAGGCAAAAAAAAATAACAAGGCAGTCTCTTATAATGTTTCTTCCAGCAATATAAAGTAATAAATTGACAAGACTGTAGTTTATTCAAGAACTGCATATGTAATTAAAACAAATTATACAATTATTATGTAAATAATGTCTAGACGTATCATCTGTTGGGCTAGGGAGTCACACAAGTTTTGAGGATAGGCCACCAAAGATAGATGAGCAGAGGCAAATTTTTTCCATCACCATGGAGTAGCAGAACTTCTAACTAGGTAGGGCCAAGGGCAGGTTGGGTGCTTACATGGTGACCCCAAATAGAGGAAGTAGCCCCTTTTTAAAGCAAAAGTCACAAGTAGGGGGATCAAGAGTGATAAATAACTTTTACAATTTGAGGTGAAGTCTTGTGTGACAGTACATTCCAGGAATTTACAACTTGTGATAAAATTTTACAACTAGTAGTACAATTTGTAATAGCAAAGTTTTGTACACACTTAACATGGGGTTTGGAAAAAACTTGCATTCACAAGTCTGTGCTTATCTTGACACAGCTGGGGTTTTGTCCTATTTTTTAACAAACTGTTCTTGTAACTGCAGAGAATATGGGACAAAGGCCATGCAACAGAAGAAGTGGGGTAGATAGCTAGTGTTTTTGTTTTGAATTATTGTGGACTCCACATACATACAAACATGCATACATACACACACACACGCGTGTGTGTGTATTTTTATGCAGCCCTTTTTTAGTTTCTCTAGCAATCTATGCTTTAAATATTATCACAAATACAATTAAGAGGCGATTAATTGAAACCAAGACCTTCACTCCCACAATTAAACAAATTACAAAAGTCATCATAAATGCACCACTACTTGTTCTTTCTACTTTATCATTTGCCCACTCATTTACCACATAACCGAGCCATGCTAATTTACTTCATGTTGCTATGAAACAATATCTTCCTTCTTGCCTCTGGATTTACACATAGCCCTTTGTCTTCACTTTCCTATTCTTTTTGGTACAATGAATTCCAAAGTTTCTTCACGAAGAGCCGATGGGCGCCTTAGACAAATTGAGTGTTGTGACATTAAAGACATAAACACCTATTTTTATAAAACTTTTCTTATTGTCGAAATTACTTATTTACTATCAATATTCTCTAGTACCAGTCATCGTCCTATGCTGCCCCCCAAAATGTAAACCCTTGCATGGTAAGAAGTATTGGTACAGTGCTGGGCAAGAATGTTTATGGAATGGTGAGTATTGTTAATGCGGAACATTATACTTAATAAAATAAACATTTACAGTATGAGCCATATCTCCAGTCTCATCAGTAACGTTACCAGGTGAACCATTTTATGAAATGTAAGTCATAGAAATATTCTAATTTGCTTATGGAATTAAGTATTCAAAGATATTAAATAAAGATGATTCTTTTGGAAATAAAACAGATTTTATTTTAATGAGATTCTTCTACAGGAGCTACACTTTGCTAAGTTCAGCTTATCCAACTTATAATATGCTCATACCTTCCATGTGTATATTTAAAATAAATGTTAGTGAAAAGCTGAGAAAAAACTGATGATAAAATTTTTAACTTAGCCATCCCATCTTTTTAAATTAAGCTTTTGGAATAATTCATCAACATTATTTTTAGGAATTTTTAGCTCTGAAAATGTTAAGTTGCAGAAAGTAGCTAAAATAGAATTCCAAGCTTCAGCTAAACAAGGTAAAATAGAACAGTATTGTCAGTTCTTGGAAGCTGAGGCTAGAGATGGGTACATATTGTTGACTAACATCCTCTACACAGGGTGATTCTGTCTAGAAAACAAACAATCAAAAATAATTTCACACAACATTAGCAATGTGTGCATCTGGGGCAAGATTGTGCTATTATTACTTTTTTTCAAGCTTACACATTTCTATATTTCCAACTGTTTTTCCAAAGGGCATTTTATTATGAAAACGTTGATTACTTAAAATTTTTCACCTAGAAATACCAGGACAATGTTCTTATGCAACTTTCACTCTTATCTAAATTGCCTGAAAACTTCGTTCACTTCCCATATACGCATGGGCTAGAGTTTCTTGGCTTACAACACTGATGTGGTACATCTGTCACCTGTGACATTGAGTATCTGCTTTTATCCTTTCCCTTTGAAATCCATGACCACAGAGATAATCATTTTTAAATTCTACAAAAGATAGTAGTTGAAAGCATGAAAAGATAGGCTAACACAGTGATGGAAGAAAGCCTACCTGTAATTGAGGTTGAATATTAGAGGAGATATCTCAGAATGAGGCAGGGATTCAATAAGGAGAACTGCTAAACCTGAGAATGGTGGAAGATCAGATCCACAATTTTTGGGTCAATTTGAAGCAAACTTTAATTAAATATTGGCCAGGATGATGGACTCTAGCCAGGACCATTCCCGGGTTCCCAGAAAATAGCAAGGAGTCACATTTTGCAGAGGATTACAAAAGTAAAATCATAAGGCCACTACATTTTTCATAAAATGCAATCACGGGTAAATATGTATCCTGACACAATTCCTGCCCACATACCTCTTGCCTTCACATGATCAAGCACATCTGGGTGCATTGAATTCAAACAACTTTATTTAGGGGGTGAAAACATGTGGTTTGTTTTCTCCCATAATCAATAGCCTTCAGCATTCCAGGAAGTTATCTGTCCTTGGGCAAGTGGGGGTTACAGGTTACCTTAGGTCCTTACAGAACCACAATTATTTGGTAGTTATTGATTGGTAAATTATGAAAGATAGCGATAAGGGAAGAGCAATCACCAGGATAGATAAAATCCTGAAAGGCTGCTCAATGTAACATTAATTATTCCACATGGGATGTTTTTCATGCCCCTCCCCAAGGAAGTCTATCATCCTATAACTTGGGGAAATGCTTCTTTCTACATACATCCTTTCTTTACAGTTTCAGAGAGCCAGGCATTTTAAAGCATTAGGTAATCCTGCCATAAGTTACTTTCTTAATTTTATACCCTGTTTCCCAGACAAACTTCATCCCGAAATTTCTTGCCACTCAATTAATAATGGTCTACTTATTTAAGGAATTATAGATGCACATTTGGAGTTAAAAAGTTAACTTGGCTAGGATATGGTTCAGTTCAATGTAAGCTCATAACCTGTTACTTCATGTAAAAAGCCTGGAGCGGACTGTGCACACCTGTAACCGCTGCTGCTCTCTGAAAAGAGGGACAGACAGGAAGATCAATGGGGCTTGCTGGTCTCCAGACTAACAGAAAAATAAGAAACACAAGGTTCAGTGCAAGACTTTGCACATAGTAAGTAAATCAAAGAGCAATAGAGAAGGATGCATGAGGTCCTCCTATGGCTTCCCCACACATACCTGGGTACAGACAGGCACACACACACACACCACATGTTAAAAAACACATATACAGAGTTTATTATTCTGGATATTTGCTAAAATGAAATTATTGGAAGCTAAATAAAACAAACAAAAACATTAGGAAGAGGATCAAAACTGGACGGATATACGACAGCCATTTTAGATATTAGTTTGTGGTTTTTGATAAAATAGCCTGGTGGTTTTGATAATGTAGGCTTTTACCATGAAAGGATAAACCTAAAAAATTAGATTTACAGAGAAGTGTTTGTGACTCACCCACAGGAAAGTGACTGTCAAAATTATTTAAAAGACCTGCTTCTTAAATTAGGGAATATGTTATCGATTAAAGCATGAGAGAATTTTAGAAGGGGTATGAAAATGAAATTCTGACCAGATCACAAGGAAGTAATTGCCCCATCTATAGAAGGCAAATAATGAAGTATAGAATTTTTCAGTGTCAACGACCTATAACTAGTTAAATAAGATCTTTAGTTTATCTAAAACATGATCCTGAGTTTGAATGCTTACTGTGTGTGTGCATACATACGTCATACACATTAAAAATTGATGAATTAATAAATAAATTAAAATATCTCCTAGAAGCAAATTAGCCATATGATTCTGTAGGATTGGTTTACTTATTTTGAAAGCACAATAGATTTTCTATTATTGGCCTGAGAGAAAGATACAATAGTTTATTTATGGAAAACAGTGTCCTCATTTATAAGAGACACTTCATTCAAAACCAGGCTACTCCTTGTACAATACAGACTCAGTGAGAGTGAGCCTTTGCTGTTGCATCTGCCATATTGAACATGGTTTAGAATAATGTGGATAAAATAGGAACAAAACAGGAACAAAAATATCAATTTTCTTCCATTATTGTTTTGTTATTATTTTTTTATTCTAGGCACATAAAATTACTTTTATAAGAAATCACCAAAATACAATATTTTAGATTATTACACCACAAATGAATTCTTGTAGAGATGAAAATAGCTGTGTAAAAATTGAGATTTAATTTTACTTTTGTTTGACCTAGATTCCTTTATAATTTTATATGAATATAGTCCATATTTCTCAATTTTATATATAAAAGCTTATGACAGTTCACAAAAGATATCATAATAACCTCTCCTTTTTTGCTGTTTTTTTAGCAGTACCTAAGAGTGTAATATAAATCCGAGCATGTGCTTTACAAATTCCATACAACTGTGAAGAGTAGGCAAGATCTACTGTAGAATAATTTCTTTCATTAAAACTCAGCTTGCCACCTGGAAATTCTATACTCCCAGTGAGATTCTGCTACCACCAACACTTCATCTATCCATCCTTTGAGACTTTAGCTTTCTACACAAGAAGTCAACAAAAAAATGTGATAAATACATTCCACTGAAGTTGAGTCTGTGACTCTTCTCCATGCTCCATTTAAACTATCAAAACAAAATAGTTTGCTTCTTCTTTTGTTTGTGTACCTTCCTATTTTATAACAGTAATTTACACTCACCTCATTTTTCATACCATGGTGGTAGAAGTGAAGAATTATAATCTTAATGAGGTGAGGGGAAAAATGTAAATGAAATGATTCTATGCTTTTCTTCCTGGAAGCGGCTGCAGTATTTTTATTTCCTTTCCTTCATTTCTGTTTTCTTACTGTTCTGTTCTTTTTATTCCCTTCTCTTCCCTTCCCTTCTCTTTCTTTTCTTTCTTCTCTATTGGAAGTAGTAACATGAGGAAATGTTCATGACTTCAAGGTACAGAGGTAATTAATATTATATATATATGCATGATATGTAAATAATATGTGTATGGATTGATGCATAGATACATGAATAGAACATAATAGGAGCCAGTTGTGGTTAACCATACTTTTATCTCAGCAGATAAAAATTTAGAAGGTTGACACAAAAAGATAGCAAATCCTAGGCAGCCTTGAATATATAACAAGACCTAGTCTGATAAAACAAAAATAAAGACAATACAAGAAAAGAAAAATAAACAATAATAATAAAGAAAAGGATGGAGTGGGAAAAGCACAGGAGTCATTGGAGGAAGGAGGGGGAAGGGATGTAAACACACATACATCGAATTAAAAGAATGATTTAATGAAAATGGAATAAAAGAAAAAATGAGACACCAGGGTAACAAGAGAGAGAAGAGGGATAGTGAATGGCTCATCAATAAAGAACTGGTTGCTCAGTGAACAGAGAAAGCAGTGCAGTGAGTACAGTGTCTAGGCAAGCATTTGAGAGCATGGAGGAGGCTTGAAACAACTCCAAGGTCACTGTTATCTCTGCAAACACACTCGCAACACTGTTGAGTTCTGGCTGATTGCCTACCCCAAACCCCAAAATCGCCGTGCTTCATTCTTTTGTAGTGGCAGCCAGAGGCACAGCTGTGTGAGGACTGGCTATCTTTTCCCTTGGCTTTTCCTAATAGCTGAGAGTTCATGGGCTTGGGTATGCACCTGTTGAGACAGCAAGTGCCAAGTTTATTTGTCATCACTTCTAAAGGTAATTTCAGACTTTCATTCCTCTGGATCAGCAGTCCTTAGGGCATACTCTCCTCTCCTAAATTGCCTTCTTTGAAAATACACACTACAGTGTTAACACATATATGTTGAGTGGTACAGGCACTCTCTCTCCCTCCCTCTCTCTCTCTCTCTCTCTCTCTTACACACACACACACATGTGCAAATTCACACAATTTCTTAAATTCCATAAAATTATTTAAAAAGAAAAAAATTTGAGTTGGCCACTAAAGGGTGTTATTGATTTGGTGATAAGTACTCATATATATATATATATATATATATATATATATATATATATATATATATATTCATTAGTGGAATTTCTTAGAAATGTTTCTTTCCTACAAATATAAGGATACATAGTTGTTCCATAAATCACTCTACATTAAGTCACTCTGTGTCCATTCTATTATAGAGGACCCTGCTTTAAACTGGAAATGTGATTAAATCTGTTTTATGCCAACAAATTAATTCTTGATTTTACTTAAAAGCAGCATGAGTTAAGACTTGGGAGCTGTATTAAACGTTTAGATTCTATTCATTCTTTTGGAATTGTCAGTGTGTGGCATAGACTCTAGTCTTTCTTTAAATATTAGTGTTAAGTTTATGAAATTATTTAATCATGAAAGTTATTTTTCCATAAACTTATTTTCTCCAGCACTTTCCCCCTTTCAGACTAGTCAAATAAATCAAAACATAAATATTCGCTAACTATTGCAACTTGTAGCTATATTAGGATGACAGTGATATCCTTATGCAAATTAGAAATAGACATTGTACAATATCAGATACAGTGTTTTACATTTTTATTTTTGTTTGCTAATATTAGATTAGATGTGATGAAAGTGTCACTTAAATTTGCCAGTGTTACAAAAAAAAAAGGGCCCCTCCTACAAATCCATATGCAATTTGAAGCATCTTAACTTGAAGGAAACAAAGTATTTCTTAACAAATGGAAATAATCACTGTTTTCTATTTTTATGATATAACTTCTGTTTTAGATTATGTTTCTGGTTTTGTTTTGTGATATTTTTCCTATTATACAGTCATATATTTTAGAATTGCTGATATGGTTTGCTGACAGTATTTTCCACAGTAATCAGTGGATTTGCTGTAAATAGAGTCTGATGATTGCATCTGGAAACTATACATTAGAAGTGCATCGGATTTCTGGTCCATGTATAGGTGGAGGACTATTTCACCAGAAGATTATTTTTTATCTATTTACCTCACCAGAAATGAGAAGCAATGTCTTTTAAAGTATTGAATTATCTGTCAAAAGAAGAATATTGCAAAAGTTAAATTGTGCTTAGGTCCTGAGAAGTATTTTGAATGACTGCCACACAGAAAATTCCAAATATCTGTAGATTAATGTGCTTATCAACAGGAATTGCATTTTCCAAGAATTTTCCATTATTTATTAATAGTCTGCAGACAAAAGTGAAAGAGTATAATTTTAACACATATTTTGTGCCATATACTGTGTATATACCTTTTAAAAACTGGGTTGACTCTCTCTCTCTCTCTCTCTCTCTCTCTCTCTCTCTCTCGTGTGTGTGTGCACATGTGTATACACATGTAGCGTATAGGGATCAAGGGACACCTGGAATCAGTTCTCTCCTTCCACTTTTAGTATTCCAGAATGGAATTAAGGTTGTCAAGATTTCGTGACAAATAATTGCTTTATGTTGTATCACTAGCCCTGACATTTTTGTTTGTTTGATTGATAAACGTTTTTTCTTCTTCTCTTTTTCTGTCTTTATTTATTCCTAAAATTAATGTACAAAGCACTAGGTTACATTTTGGCATTTCATATACACATTGTTTTCTTGTTCATCCTCTCTTTCTCATGCCTTTGTTTGCCCTGTTCTTGCCCACTCTCTTCTTCCTCCCCTTCTGCTTTCAGGATAGATGCATTATCTGCCTTTTGTAAATAAATGTTTATGATAAATCTTAGAAGCAGCTAAAAGGAGTCCCCCTTTCCAGAAGAAGAGTTCAGAGTTAGAGCTAGATTTCAAACAAAAGAATTCTGGCTTTTCTAGTGCATGCTCCCCCTTTATGATCTGTGTTCACATACACAGGAGTTTACTAGTTTGCTCTGTAGTTACTTATGTTATAGTTGGTTTGCTCCTGGTTTGGTTATATAATAGCATGTATTGACTGACTAGAGCCTAGTCATAGTACCCATAGTTTTCTGACCTGTGTTTATAAAAGTAAACAAAATCTGAGTTATTTCAGATTTAGATGCCTCTCATAAATATCAAAATCAGTTCATTTGATTTGTGGTTTTCAGACAGTGTGCAAAACTTCCAGTTAGGCCTGTCATACTGTTCAAAGAGAAAACTGCACATCTAGAAGCTTATATCATCAGACGAATTTCTTTCTTTAGTCAATTACATCATTAGAATGTATGGGTCATTATTTTAAAATAAAAGCTCTGTGTGTGTGGGGGGGATACACTGGTGACCTTAAGTGAAGCAGTTAGCCTCTCTTACAACCTCCCTAATTTAAAAGACTTCTTAATAACCATTTCTCAGAATGGTAACCATGATTGGCCTCAAATTTACACTAGTATGTCATTTTCTTGGTATGTTTATTGAACTTAGAGTTCTGTGATACTTCTACACTAATTGTGTTAGACTGCTTAACCAACATGGTTTGGAGACTCACCCATTTCTTCCTCGCCAGCACTAGTATTAGTGAGACTGGTTTGGCTTTTATATGTGTTCGTCCTGGTAGAACAAGCACTTTCCTCACTGAGACATCTCCTAGCACTTTATTGTTATGTTATTGTTATCACATGTCTAACAGGAAATAGTGCTTTTCTTTGTAATGAAATAGCTAGCATTAGTCCTAAGTAACAGGATTTGGTAATGTGATCTGATTGGAGAGGTTCTGTCAAGTGCCCTCTCCAGCTATGAAGCCCTACTAAGTTCTTCTAGAAAAAAGAAATGAGAAAAGACCAGGGATGGTTAGGCTCAGGTAAATGAACTGAATAAAGAATGCAAAAATAAAAGGATAGTAAGCATACCAATTTCTACTGAGTACACAAATATTGTGGGTCCAGAAATGGCATAGAGATATCTGCTTTTTGACACTTGTTTTAGACCAAGAATATAAGGAGGTGTTTTGTTCATAAGGCAACTATTGAGAGGGGTAAATTTGTATAAACATTACCATATTTGTTTTTTTTTCTTTAAAATGTGAGAGAAATGTGATTATCCCTGGAGATTTAATCATTTGCTTATGATTTAGATGTTTATACAGGTGAAGTGACTCCTCAAAAATAATTTAAAGCCAGAAGGGAAATGTGATGCTTTGCTTAGCTTCAAATATTTTTCTAAGGTTGCAAGTCTTTGGCCATATTTATTTGCTTTATTTTTTGAATGCTAAATTATTTTGGTATCTTTCCTTTATGTATGACTTCATACTCTGTTTTTAAAATATGTTTATAAATGTATAACTAGTGTAGTGGCATTTTCAAGAGTGCTCTCATATTTTTCTCATAAGGTTGTACTTCTGAAGAGATGAATCACATTTGATATTTGAGTCCCTAACACTAATTGTTCTTATAGTGACATTACATCCCCCATTTACCAGTTGACATAAGTTACTCCATTAAAATGCTAATGCTTTCAAAGTACCCATTTATCATCTGATTTCAAATCTGTATGGTTTTATGAAATTATTTTAAACATTTTCCAGCTCTATTCCAATAAGGATACTAAAATCAGCTTTTCTCAGTCTGCTACAGCTTTTATGAGATACATATTTTACTTATTAAGTTACCCCATAAGATACTTTAAAATATCTTATAACAAAGCAAGCATTGTTCTTATTTCAAGATTGTGGTTGTCAAACAAATTGACAAAACCACCATTTGGCTATGTGAGTGTTCAGTGAGTGATTCTGAGTTAAAACTTCATCTGCCTATATCACGAGACTCTGACTCAACATTCTTTTTGTATCCCAATGGTAACAAATACTTCACATTCAGAAAGACTAGATCCTCTAAGGGAGAGAGGGGATAGATAGGAAGATAGATAGATGAAAGATAGATAGATAGATAGATAGATAGACAAATTGAGAGAGAAATTCAAGAAATACAGCAGCAAAATTTCCACGATGCTTTTGCTTTTCATTTCTGTAGGTAGCAAGTGCATGTGAAGTCCTGAGTGGGTGTGTGTTGTTAACATGAACTGGCTTTGACAAGAACTCTAAGGCCTCAGATCCATGGAAGTGGCAAAACCTACATGGGTGAGGCTCAAAGGGATGGCAAAGCCTCTCTGTTCAACTTCACATATTAGACATTGAATTTTTAGGGTGCTGAAGCAGATAACTTAGATGGCCCTATCCAGATTTTCTGTATGTGAGTGTCTGTGTGTCATTCCTTCATTCCCTTGCTCCCCTGGAGCCCCGCAGAGCATGGCACATTTCAAAACAAAGAAGCAGACCTTTATTATTACATAGCAGTCCAAAATTTAATTTTGCTTGTGTAATGAAACTCCTCCATTCATTTGAATTACTTTATGAACCTTTGCCACATTTATATTTATATTTACACATTCCTGTAGCACAAATTCTAATTGGTTTTAATAATATAAACCCAGAATAAGATATTGAGGTAAATGCTGAAAGATCAGAGGAGTAAAGGAGGCACATACTAGAAAGACTTCTTACCTATACTGATCCTAAGACTGAATAGAGCTGAACTCCTGTCTCCTCCCATCTTATATTCTTATATTCTTCTATCTCTCCAGCCATATCACTTCCTGTTTCCACCTCCCTAGTGCTGGGATTAAATGCGTGTGACTCCTAAATACTGGGATTAAAGATGCAAGTCATCATCTACTGGCTCTGTTTCTCTTTTAGACTGGCTGAATCTCTTGTAGCTCAGGCTGGGATTAAAGGTGTGTGCCACCATTACCTGATCTCTGTGGCTAACTATAGACTAGCTCTGCCCTCAGATCTTCAGGCAAACTTTATTTGATAGAACACAAACAAAGTATTACCACACACTTCTTAGCTTTAAAATTGATGTTTTGACCATGTTCTTTAGTCAGATTCTGGAAAAGTTAAGGTGTGGACCAAAGATATCCTGGTATTCAGTTTATGTCTTAGATATGACAAAAAGACACTCCATTGGTTAGAATTGTGTATGGCTTTATGTACCTAAAATCCAGAAACAGTAAAGAATATTTACTGCTCTTACATGGAAGAGATCTAGCTGGAAGCAATACACAACTGGTAGATCGAAGCAATAGGTCATTATGATCAGGCACATGGGAGCCTTCCGTCTTTCTGTGATGCCTTCCAAATTCAGTATTGCCTTACTGTGCTATATGGCTGCAGACCTTCAGCTTCTTTCCAAGTGACAGGGAGAAGAAATGCAGCAGGATAAAAGAACATCTGTCCAAAGCTGAGCTGTCTTCGTATAAGCAGCTTGCCTCTAAATCCCAGTAGATACTGACCTTTCATTTCCCTTGTTTGGGCCTGTGTCAAAATCTGCTAATTCTTTTACAGCTCTTGGTGTTGAAAGCTTCCTTCCAATTGCTACTGCCAATAATTTTGATTCTCATTTCCATTCATGGGGGCGAGGACATGTCCTTTCCGTTAGGTTTTGAGTATATAGGTGTGTATTTTACAAAGTTACAATTGGGATTCCTTAGAGAAATTAATGTATTTCATAATACCCAATAATCCTTTTGACTGCTTTATTCAATGATATATAAAATACAGATATGTAATTTTAGTACCCTAAGACTAAGGAAAACAAAAAGTATTTCCCTCTATTATTGGCATAAATTTTCAGCTATTCTCGGTAAAAATGTTGTAGAGGTGTACGATACAGCATCGTGTTTATAATTGACAACACTATATATTCCTAGTCATTAAGAGAGCATAGTTTATGTTAATTCCTCTTACGACAAGAACATAAAACTTGATGCTTTTTGCCATCCTCAATGGTTTTCTTTGCTGACCCTAGTGGCTACTAGTGCTTTACATATCAAGGTAGCTATCCTGCTACTGCTGGCTCCTTATTGTTTTTGCCTCTTGAGGATTGCCTTGCACCTGAGGGTGGTCTAAGCCTGGGAGCTCAATGTCTCCAACTCCAAGTTAATGTGATTGTAATTGCTGTCAGATGTGCAAACTCAGATGCCAAACCCGTTGCTGTATGGGACAACAAACACAGTGCCACTACTTTGTCCTTCAGAATTCCCTTTAAAATCATGTTGAAATTAGTTCTTTACTGTAATCACATTATTATTTAGTTTCTCTTTTCAACCTATCATTTCTTTTTCAATTTTTAAATTAATTTTATTGAGTTATACATTTTTCTCTGTTCCCCTTTTTTTCTCTCCCCTCCCCTTTAACCCTCTCCCATGGTCCCCATGCTCCCAATTTACTCAGAAGATCTTGTCTTTTAC
This sequence comes from Microtus oregoni, assembly GCF_018167655.1. Classification (NCBI taxonomy): domain Eukaryota; kingdom Metazoa; phylum Chordata; class Mammalia; order Rodentia; family Cricetidae; genus Microtus; species Microtus oregoni. The sequence goes on along the minus strand of NW_024544152.1, from coordinate 1,772,972 downwards.
TACTTTCCATGTAGATTAGATCCATGTATGTCTCTCTTAGGGTTCTTATTGTTGTCTAGGCTCTCAGGGATTGTGATTTGTAGGCTGGTTTTCTTTGACATGCCCTCCCCCCATCAAAGGGAATGAGAATCAAAATTATTGGCAGTAGTAATTGGAAGAAAGCTTTCAAACCAAGAGCTGTAAAAGAATTATGTTATGTTTTAAAACCACTTATGAGTGAGTACATGTGATAATTGTCTTTCTGGATCTGGGTTACTACACTCAAATGATGTTTTCTAGCTGATCCATTTTTCTGCAATTTTCAAGATGTCGGGGTTTTTATTGTTTGTTTGTTTGGTTGATTGGTTTTATTTGCTGTGTAGTACTCCATTGTGTATATGTACCACATTTTCCTTTTCTATTCTTCAGTTGAGGGGCATTTAGGTTGTGTCCAGGTTCTGACTATGAAAAACAATGCTGCTATGAACATAGTTGAGTGCATGTCCTTGTGGTATAATAGAGCATCCTTTGGGTATATATACCCAAAAGTGGAATTACTGGGTCTTGAGGAAGGTTGTTTCCTAATTTTCTGAGAAATCGCCACACTGACATCCAAAGGGACTGTACTGGCTTGCAATCCCACCAGCAATGCAGGAGTGTTCCCTTTAACCCACATCCTCTCCAGCATAAATTGTCATCAGTGTTTTTGATCGTGGCCATTCTTACAGGTGAAAGATGGAATCTCAGAGTTGTTTTGATTTGAATTTCTTTTATGACTAAGGATCTTGAGCATTTCCTTAAATGTCTTTCAGCCATTTTAGATTCCTCTGCTGAGAGTTCTCTGTTTAGGTCTGTACTCCATTTTTTAATTGGATTATTTGTTCTTTTGATGAGCAATTTCTTGAGTTCTTTGTATATTTTGGAAATCAGCCCTCTGGCTGATGTGGGGTTGGTGGAGATCTTTTCCCATTTTGTAGGCTGATGTTTTATCTTGCTGTCTTTCATGTTAGCACATCCTTAACAATATCACTTTCTTAACGATTTATTTATTTATTATATATACAGTGAACGAACTATATCATTTTTGCACATAACTTTTTTACAGACTCTACTTAAATTAATCCGTACCTAAGTATTGATTTAATACAGAAATTGCCCAACTGTTTCTATCATTTATTGTACTATAACCAAAGAACTTTTCTTTCCTTTATGTCAGAAATGGAAAAGTGAGAGAAGTATTTTAGGGTTTTACTTTATATTTAACTGCTCAGGGGAATTATGAAAACTTATTTTTTTTATCCTATTCCTATTTTTACTGTTGGGGGACTGACTTAAAATTCTAAATTTTAAATATCTGTGATTTTAATATGTGCTCCATACATTTAGATAATGCCTAGAAAGTAATAACCATTTTCATGTGCTGAGTAAATGTTCAAAATGCAGCTATATCTTAATTTGATTTATTAAAAGTTATGTGCCTTTCTTGATAACCTCTCAATAGCCTTGAAAATATCTATGTTCACTGTTGAGAACTACATGGAGTCAAAGAGAAAGAAAAAAGACGTTGTAGTAGCTAACCTACACATAACACTTCTGTATTGTATGTATCTGTGAAATGCATGACAAGGAAAATTGAGTTGTAGGCATGAAGTTTTTGATCTCTGTACCGGCAAGTTTTGTAAGGAAAAGAATTTGTTAGATATGGATAACAGTGACAGAAATATGGCCTATAGATTTAGAATGCATCAGATATATTCATAAAATGCTGTAGAATGGCCACTTTTATTTTACTAACAAATGCTATATTACATCAACATACCTTCATACACACACACACACACACACACACACACACACACACACATATACACACATAATAAATTGCATCTTGTGACTGGAGAGATGGCTCACTGACTGCTCTGCAGGAGAACCTAAGTTTGATTGCAGATCATGTATGTCTCTAACTCTAGTTTCAGGGTATTCCATGCCCTCTTCTGTCCTGTGTGTACACCAGACACATACATGGTGCACAAACATAAGTTCAAAGTGTCCATGCATATTAAATTAAAATAAAAACTGCATGCTTATGCAATTTTGTTTTGTTATTGATACAACATTGTATGCATTTATGTTGTTTATGATAACTGTCTAGCCTATTTCATCTGAGTTTCTATTTAGATAAGTATCATTCTGACTCAAGGGGATTTTTAAGACACAAACCTCTTGACATTCTGAGTTAGTTCAAGTCTAATTCAGAAATAGGAGTTTCCAGAGGAAAAAAATCGAGAAGATAAAATGTGTTTTATTTCAGAAACTAGCTGTGTATCATAGATTCATGGAAATCTATGTAATAGAGCTATTTGTACACAAGAAACTTGTCAGGGATTAACATGGGTGCAGAACATGGGTTAATTCAAGCTGAGCATCTTAAAAATCAGGATAGTAAGAGAAATGCAGTGTTAAAAACTTCATATTGCTTTTATATGATGGTCAAGAAGTAATAAATGAATAAATAATTAAATAAAAGTGATTTAAAAATTGATTAATGGAGCTAAAATGAAAGTTTGGATGGTACTTATTTTAGAAATGCTAAATATGTGAACAACATCAAATGGGTAGGGAGTCAATTAAAAAATGGAACCCTGTAAAAGAACAAGTCATCAGCTCTTAATATTCCATAATTCTTATAGTTCTTAAACATTATGCAGTCCTTGCCAACAATTCACACATAAAATGAAAACAAAGCATTGTTAAATGACATACTGAAGTCTGATATTTATACAGCAGAAACATTCCAAACTCAGCATACGAGTGGTTTAATAGTTCATGTTCTAGCCCTGATAGCTCGATATAATTCCACTTTTGATGGTGATTTCTAAAGAAAAGCATTGTGCCATTCTTATTAATTTTATGTTATTTTTATTGCGTATGTTCGTATATTATGTAATGACCCATTGTAGTATGTGATTATAATAAAGTCTGACACAAATTAAGCTCTCCCTGCATGTTAGAAGTTATTACTGTTACCATTTCTTCTTCCTATACAAACAGTTTTGTCAGGCCAGGAGAACAATACGACAGGAGGCAGTTCTGCCACTTTGTATTTTTTGTGACTGTTCACATGTCCCCCTATAGCTCTGTGCTGTAGCTCATCAATTAAAAATGTTGCAAAAAAAAAGATAGTTTCACATACTTTTTGGTTTCTATGGGAACTACATTACAGAGCAAATGGAAAATCTTCACACACAAATATTTGACATGCAGTATAATTTTACTAACATCATAAATTTTAATAATTTTTATGTTTCCCATATGAAACTTCAGTGCAAAACTGAGCAGAACCAGTGTTTGTTCAGTGGCAATAGAAGGTAATATGACTTCCTGTTACACCAGCAAACCTAAATGATTATAAATGTCTTTCAAAGAACTATTAGAAACCATATCCACACTTCAAACTCTAGTATATCTGATGTTAAGTCAGCATTATCTCCACTTCATTGTTCTTATTTCCTGAACAGTGAGAATAATATTCTCCAAAGGCATAATAATGACTTTAATATCGAATGATATAACTATAAAGTGCGAATCATGTAATAGGCACTCAACAATTTATTCTGTTTCCTTATACCCTAGGCAAGATACAGTTTGATTTATTATTATTTGTGTAGGCCATGTATTATCAGTTAAGTTCTTTTGTCATAATAAGTGCAAATAAAGCAGGCATTACTGATTACAACAGCGATTTTTATTTCTGTGTCAATTCTACCACTTTATAAAACTTTGTTCCTTAGGTATTCAGTTTTGTTCAAATCACTGCAGATCCTTCAGTAATCCCCATGTGGAAGTGCTTCAACGCTACTGAATGTAGATAGCTCTCCAGTTATTCCAGAGGCCTAAAGAGGGTTTATGTTTGGAACTCTCACAAGAGTAAAAGAGCACAACTTTTACCAGTCCCTTTTACCAAAATCAAATGGATTTGCAATTATTCTAATGGCACAAACAGGAATGACTGTGATATACGGGGTGGACATGCTTCATTTGGTTTGCAATGACTCTGAAAACACAGACCAATGGGCTCAAAGAACTATGTGGGATGTTTTAGATGTGGGGCAGATGAGAACAAAAACTAAGTTACCCCTGCAGGCAGTCGTCAAACTATCAGTGGAATGGGTGCTAATTTAGGACAACTGAATTGCAACTGACATTTTGCTTTCTATTTTAATCTGTTTGGGGATGTGCTTGCAATCCAAACCTACATGATTCATAGCTTCACAATTTGTGAATAAGTGTGTTTATAATGTAATGTTTTAAACAGATAAAGAATTTTATGATGAGGTATTGTATTATTCTCTTTTCAGTTATTAACAAAAATATCTAAGACAAAATATTACATAAAGAAAAGGCATTTATACAGCCACAGTTTTGGAAGTTCATTAGCATGGTGTCTGTGTCCTAATGAGTGCCTGTCTAGTCCAGTACAACATGGCAGATGCATCACGACCGGAGGACATCCAAGAGGGATAGGTCACATGAAACAAGAAGCCAGAGAAAGCAATTGAGCCAGCCTTGTTGTTGTATTACAACACACTCAATGGAGTTAACTAAGTCATATGAGATCTATATTAATTTCTTCTATTAGCAGTGCCCTAATGATCTAACTACCTTATACTAATTTTCAATTTGCAAGAGTTCCACCATTCCTCAACATTGCCTGAATTTGGGATCAACCTTAAGCTTGTCTATGCTCATCTATGTTTTCAGTTTTTTTACTGAACTCTCTAAGACAGTATCTCTACACTTGTCAGTTAACTTCATTTCAATTCCATTTCTCCAGTGATGAAAATTTTAAGATGGATGGAATATTAATCCATGTCATGGTCAACATCCACATATTTTTCACCTAGATGTGAGTAAATTAAAATCTATTATACTTCCTTTGAAAGGGTGCCAATATCTGCTTTAGGCTTTAACTCAATGGATAGTTATAGTAGAAATTGCGGATTAGACACAGAGCAGAATTATGCCAGAATAAAATGCAGAAAAGATATCATAGCAATAACATTTCCCTCAAATTGCTATAGCCAGGAAATTATCTGATAGATGGTTGATAAACAACAATGGTTTAATGAGAAAAACTATTGAACACTATTGTTTTATCATTTTTTTTCTTGTTCAAATTTTAGGTTTTACAATTGTGTATTAGGTACATATATTATTTCTCTTAAAATACATGAGAGAAACATCTAGAATTCTAGTCAAGGTGACTTGATTGAGAATATTATTTCAGAAATGGAGTATCAACACTCTTTCCCTACCCATAAAATGCAATACTAAAAAATGTCTGTCACAAGGTACAAAGCCTAGCACAAACAACACAATAAGGCACTACATAAGATTGTAGGTCATTTTCCCCAAACCATATTCCAGTTTTCTTTTTCGGTCTTTTCACTTCCTCTTCTATTTCTATGGAAAAAAATCATGCTTTAGATGATTTAGATATACTTTAGACCAAGTATATTTGGTCATTATAATTGGGTAAAAAGGAACACAAAGTTATATCTTTTCTTTCTTGATTATTTATCATTATTATTTTAACAGTATAAGATGAGGTATTGAGGGGATCTGTGAGAAGGAAGCAAAACTCATATAGAGGTTTTTAGTTTCAAGAGATTAACAATAACCTGTGAGTAGGGACAAAAAGAATCAGGGCAATATGATAGACTGTAAGCAAAGGTAAGGAAAAACGATACAAGAAATAGCTTTAGAGGTCTCAAATCTGCTATCAAAATGCTAGAATCTAGTTTTCGTAAATTAGAGTTCTGAAGAAATGTAGGACAAGTCCCAGCTGTGCCATAGCATTAACATTAAAACTAAGCCATATCTGGAGTCTCTATTTCTTTTAAATCCCTTGAGGTTTCCAACCAGAGAGGTTACAAGAAATTCCTTTAGTCCCCTTCCCCAATAAAAGCTCTTCCTGGTTGTATTTCTATTCTGAGGCATTCATATGGTTAGAGTATTTAAATCGAGAACACTTCATCTGATTAGAATTTTGCAGAATTACAGAAGTTATTTCAGTCACATTAGATGTTGCTGAGCTTACACAATAAAATCTAGAAAACTTCAACTCATTAATGAAATGATCCACTAATGTACACTTTGATGCACTAAATGTATGCTCTCAATCACTTTTAAGGATTTTTCTCTCATTTTATTCACTGAACTGAATGTTACTCCCCACCCCCATTTAAAACATGTGACTTTACTCGAAACATCTGACGTTCTTCAATGGAATCAGTCTCATTGGAAAGATCTTTTTAAAAAAATGGCACAAATGAAAAACTGAACACACAAACCAGCAGTATCAGGGATGGGATAAGAGACCCTACTGCATGTCAGAGGATGATAAAGATCACAAAACTTATCAAAATGAATGTGAAAATTCGGGTAAGGAGAAATCACAGTTCACACACTCTGATGACCATAAAGAATGTTTCATTTGTAATTTAAAATCTCCAGCTATTGAAACTCAGACCAGTATTCTTCGAAACAATGAAAAAGGAGATGGTACCAACATTACCTAGTCTCTTTCCATAAATGGGAAAGGCCACATTTCCTGTTTGTAGTCATGTGAAATACCCAAACCAAAGATGGAATGGTAGAGTCTGGTAATACAGGTCTGGATTCTCAGCTACTTAGTTTGCTGAGGTAGGGGGTTTACAAGTACAAGACTGATGTGAGCAACTTGATGAGAACCTGTCTGGAGTTAAAAAGTGAAAAATAGGTTTTATAACACACCTCAATGGTAAAGCACTTTCATAGAAACTGTGAAATTATGAATTGAATACTCAATACCTCAACTGTAAATGAATAACACAGTAGAACACAAAAATAAGCCAATCCCTATGCACAAATGTCTCTAATGGATGACAAAATTAAAATCTATAAAATTCAGATTTTCTATTTAAATCTTACATGATAATGTACTATATACATACACACACATATCCTACAATATATACATTGTGGGTTAATAGTATTTGTTTCAAGGCTGGTGCTGCGAATTTCTATAGACACCATCATGTTTAGCATACCCAATACATACCATGCACAAGACCCTGAGTTACTTCTCTGGCATTAAAATAGAAAGAAAAAGAGGGAGAGAGAGAGAAACAGAGATGGAGAGAAAGATGGAGAGGGAAAGGGGGAGATGGAGAGGGAGAGTGTGAGAACCAATTGTCTCAATCTACCATATCCATCAAGTAAATAGGTAAAACAAGAAAAATAAGAATTTTTTTTATTGAAAAAGTTTCTGCCTCCCATTTCCCTCCCCCTACTACTCTCCTCCTCCCACTAATCCTCTCCCCCTCCTCCCACTCCTTTCCCCCTCCCTCTCCAGTCCAAAGAGCAGTCAGGGTTTCCTGCCCTGTGGGAAGTCCAAGGTCCTCCCCCCTCCATCCAGGTCTAGGAAGGTAAGCATCCAAACAGGCTAGGCTCCCACAAAGCCAGTTCATGCAGTAGGATCAAAACCCAGTGCCATCCATCACCAGATGAAGGTTCTATGATGATATGCAAGATATTCGTCAGTATTGCTATAGGATAGGGTCATTTCAGGTTCCCTATACAATGAGGGCTGATGAGAAGCCAAGGACAATGGCACGGGGTTTTGAACCTACGTAATGTGCTGGCTTTGTGGGAGCCTAGCCAGTTTGAATGTTCACTTTCCTAGGAATGGACGGAGAGGAGAGGACCTAGGACTTACCACAGGGCAGGGAACCCTGACTGCTCTTTGGACTGGAGAGGGAGGGGGAGAAGGGTGGGAGGAGGGGGAGAAGGGTGAGAGGAGGGGGAGGGAAATGGGAGGCTGAGAGGAGGTGGAAACTCGTTTTTTTTTTCTCCTTTTCTGAATAAAAAAAAAATGGAAAAAAAAAAAAAAAAACAAACCCAGTGCCATTGTCCTTGGCTTCTCATCAGCCCTCTTTGTCCGCCATGATCAGATAGTCCAGTTTTATCCCATGCTTTTTCATTCCCTGTCCAACTGGCCTTGGTGAGCTCCCAATAGATCAGCCCCACTGTCTCAGAGGGTGGGTGCACCCCTCGCGGTCCTGACTTTCTTGCTCATGTTCTCCCTCCTTCTGCTCCTCATTTGGACCTTGGGAGCTCAGTCCGGTGGTCCAATGTGGGTCTCTGTCTCTATCTCCAACCTTTGCCAGATGAAGGTTCTATGGTGATGTGCAAGATATTCATCAGTATGGCTATAGGATAGGGCCATTTCAGGTTCCCTCTCTTCAGCTGCCCAAGGAACTAACTGAGGACATTTCCCTGGACACCTGGGAGCCCCTCTAGAGTCAAGTCTCTTGCCAACCCTAAGATGGCTCCCTTAATTAGGATATATTCTTCTCTGCTCCCATATCCACCCTCCCTTTATCCCAACCATCCCATTCCCCCAAGCTCCCCCCATCCTCCCCTTCTCAAAATAAGAAAATTTTAACAGTTGACAAAGAAAAAATATTCTTCCACTTTTCAACATTCTTTGATTCTAAGGCAGAAAATTTCTGCAAATTTATAGAAGTGATTTATTAGTGCTACATATTTCCTTGTATTTAAAGATAAGGAACTAATGCTTCTGCAAAGAATAAATTAAGCACATTTCTTACAATGATACAAGATTTAGACCAGCGGTTCACAACAACTGGGTTGCAACATATTTGGGGTGGTCAATTAACCCTTTCACAGGGATCACATGTCAAATATCCTGCCTATCAGATATTTACACCACAAGCCATAGAAGAAGAAAAATTGCAGTTATAAAGTAGAAACAAAAATAATATTATGGTTGAGATCACTACAACATGAGGAGCTGTATTAAAGGTTCACAGCAGTAAAAGTTTGAGAATCACTATTTTAGACAGTATAATAGGAACAAGAATTTAAAAGACAACAGACATAAAAAAGAATAAAGAAATGATGTAATTGAATATATGGAGAAACCCAGGGAATTATTAAAAACAAAGCTTGACTTCATCGGTGAGCTGAATAACATCTAAGAAGACAAAAATTAAAAATCCACTCATATTTCTTTAATAAGATAGTGAGCATGCTTTTCAAGACAAGGTTTCTCTGTGTAGCTTTGGCACCTGCCCTGGACCTTGCTCTGTCCTCAAACTCACAAAGATTCACCTGCCTCTGCTTCCTGAGTGCTGAGATTAAAGGTGTGTGCCACCACCGCCTGGTTGTCATTAAAACTTTAAAAGACACATATTACTCTCACCATTACAACAATGAAATTAAGGCCCTGGATGATTAGTGAACAAAATCAAGACCACACCATTCATAAGTGTCAAATGGGAACTGACATTGGCTCATCTTGTTCCCAAATTAATGTTTTTCATTCTACAACTCTGCTGTCTCTATAAATAGTATAGATGAAAAAAAAAATTCTGTTGACTTAAATTCGAAGGCAAATATAAAAATCAAGCTGTCTTTTTCTCCATAATCGATGTTTTCTTCCTAAATTATTTTGTATGCCTAGAGAGTGTGTTGCCCCACTGGGTAAGTGATCCCTCACCTCTTCGTTCTCTCTGTGTTGTTGCAGCCTGTGTTTCAGAGTTCCTCTGAGGTCAGAGGGATAGGAGGATTTTCCAGCATAAGCTTTTCAAGTATTGTTTCTAAATTTGGGAAGAATCAGCAGAACATTTCAGAAATGTGTAGCCTTCTAATAAGATCAATACATAATTGAAGGGAATAGAAAAATGTCATTCAAACTATCAGATGCCTTCTCAAAGCAAGATATATTTTGGTCCATAGTATGCAGTTAATTTGAGGCATGAATAAGAAAATTAGTGAAAAGCAAATGGATGTTAAGTAGGTTTTCTATTTAAACCATTTTCAAATTTTGTAAGATTTCAAAAATGTATTTCTAGGTTTAATTGGTTAGGAATGGAAAATATGATAATTTTTCAGAAATAAATCCAACGCCAGACTTATAATTCCAAGTTCTTGTTATATAATTTCAAAATTTTCAATAAAAGAACAGAATAAAATATATATAAAGAAAGAGCAATTTGTTATAAAGTAGGCATAAATGTAAAAACAAAAGTACATACTTTTTGGGTTCCTTATAAAATACAATTTAAACTAACTGAAATATTTAATATAGTCATGGACTGAAAATGGCAAACATCAAAACAATTCTACACATTCAAGTAGTAACATAGCTCTTTCTTTATTTATGTATAGAAAATTATGTTCCATTTTTCTGGAAGAGTTAATTTAAATTAAGAATGCTGACTACTATTTGAGAAAGGAGATATTTCTAAGATTTATTTAGACTTTTTGAAAGAAAAATTCCACGCTAATCTCTTTTTCACATCTACTCATATATCTTATTTCACTTTTAATTTCCTGAAAACTTATCTTTCCTGTTAAAGTTTTCTTGGCCCCTTTTCACTGGTAACTGATAATGATAACGCTGGAATGCTTCTCATTCTAACAATGAGACTGTTATCCAAACTATATCAAATTACCCCATCATATATTTTTAAATCGAGACGACATTGCTAAGCTTTTTTCTGACCTCCCGTCTTGGTATCTTAGCATCACCCAGTTCCTTCAGTGAGTATCTATCTGTCCTTCAGAATCCTTTCTCATCAATTAAGACAGCTGCCCTTAACCTGTGATTCTGTTGCTAAAACATCATTAATCACTTTTAACTTTTTCCTTTCCTTTCTATATAGCAAACCTCAGAGTTTATTATCCTGAAAGACGGTTATTCTGTATTTCTGTTTTTTAAAGGCTCTGTATGAACAAGGAGCCTTATGAATGTGTTGCAATGACTCTACCATTGAGCTATTTTTCAACAAGTTTAAATAATTATTTTGAGGCAAGGTCTCACTAAGATGCAGAGCCTGGCCTTGAATTTTCTCTGTTTTACACAAGACTTCAGTTTTCTACACAGTGAAGATTACAGCCTGTATCATCATAACCAGCTCTTCAGTTTTCTTGTTTTGATATTCAACAATGTATTTTACTGTCCTGTGCTAATTTTGATGCTCTTCTTTTATGATGTTTTTATTTTTCTTCGTATGCTAAGATATTATGAAATCTATTTTCATTTTACATTCCATCCACAGGTTTCCCACCTCTCCTCTAGACCCCTCTTGCCTCCCTCCGAGCACACCCCCACCCACTCCTCTTAGAAGGTTTTCAATATGTGAAACACTTTTGCAAATTACAAAATGTGCTTTTTCTGCGTTTGTTGATCATTTATTTGGTTCTAGTGCTTATTTTACATGTTTGCATAACAAATTTTCTAACAATTGACAGAACAAAACACAGCTAAAGGATTTTTGACTCTGTGCTATTTCTCACCTGAAAAAAATATTTTATTCCCGAACTTCACTATCTTTCTCTAAACGTATTTTTCCTTAATGCATCTTCTCATTACATGATACTGCCTAAGTTAGTTGGGAGAGATAGAATTATGAATTTAATTAATAGTAATGAGTTGGAATTAGTATAGATAGAAGTGTATTCCAAAAATTTTGTAAGGCACCTGCCATTATTAGCATGGTCTCTCTATATTTCAGGCCTACAGAAGTGGTGTTTCCTGGATATTCTTGACACTTGCGTAGTCTGCAGCTAGACAGACACTAAGGGTCTCTTCCTGCTCTAAAATTTAGGTACTTCTCCCCATAAATTTGGATTTACACTTTCAATTCTGATCGTGTAACTCAGAAAATAATTATGTTTTTGTCATACAATGCTGAAACTCAAACTGACATGTACGGAGAAGGAGCAGAAGTTCTGTGGGCTTGCCAGTATGCTAAGGACATGCTGTCTTGAGAAGTACTTATTAAAGCCAGTGAATTTCATTAGACTGAAGTAAAAAAAAAACTACTATTAATCAAGTTTAAATTTAGTCCTTAGGCTTGAGTCTCTTATAACTCTAAGTCTGCAAGTTTTAACAGTCACTTCTAGAAAAATACTCATACCACAAAGGGCTTATTTAGCAAGACTTAATTTAGGTAAGTGTGGATGAGGGAAAGAAGAAAGAAAGGACTAGAGGAAGAGAAAATCAAAGCAAGTAATAACGTAAAATGCCAACTGTAATTAATTGAAAGAATTTTCTAGAACTAAAATACTGAGAAATTCCCATCTGGTCTCAGCACAAGAATCTCGGAACCATGCTCAACATCAGCCTAGTAGAAGGAATGGAGCAGGACCCCTGAATGCCTGGTAGTACTGTTGTGTTGGGAGAACTATTTTAACTCTTATAATTTTTATTAAACCCTATAAGTTCTCAGTCAGGTTACTTATTTCTTATCCATCCTACTTAACTTTTGATACTTGACTAAGTATATCTTGGAAAATAATATAATAATTATCCATAGAAATGACTTGATGCTTCGAAAATGTTTATTATTTCTCTTCTATAACTGTGTTTATTCATTTTTAGAAAGTAAATCATGGAATTTATAAACTAATGTATTATTAAATTTTATCGTATGTACTTATTATTCATAAGTTGAGGGTGAACTCCTTAAGCTCTCTGTTGATACGTAAATTAGGAGAGTGGCTTCAACTAAATAGCCCTATTTTAGTTAGCAAACAAATTAAATTGTATTGTTTTAAATGAAGCAATAAGTATGTTTTTAACATCAATTTTATTCTTGTGTGTGTGGATGCATGGTTATAGGCATATGTGTGCCATAATACATGTGAGATGCTCAAAGGGCAATTTTGAGGAATCAGTTCTCTCCTTCTAGTGTGAGATATGGGGTGTTGATCTCTTGTGTGGTAAATCCTTTTGTCTACTGAGCTTTCTTAGATCCTCAATAGTCACATTTTAAAATGTTAATTTCTTACTGTCACAGACATGAAAGACGAGAAGTTTTGTGGACTCTTTGTGTAAAAGTTGCCATGCGAATGTTCTGCCTCATCCATGTATTAGTTTAGTTTCTCAAATTCAATTAAAGACTGCACAAATTTGCATCTTCAAAGAGACAAACTGATTTTTGAAATCTGATGTGAAATTTTATTTAATATATAATCACACGCAGGAAAAGTAGCTACATGCTTCATAGAAACCATGTGGAGAGAAAACATATGGGTCTAATTTGGCAAGTGAAAAAATAGTAGCATATACAATACAACAAAAGGGAACACACAACATTTGGCAACAGATTTGCTGTGGGTTGCAGAAGCTTATGAGAATATGACAACAACTTTCTCCCTTTTAACTTGAAAAACTCGAGTGGGTAGTGTCATACTTTGTATTTTACAAGTTGCAAATGATTTTACTTTAAAGAAATTTTATTCTTCCATATTACCCTTCAAGTTACAGGAATATTTTTATAAAGTCAAATATGTATTTTTCTGGGATTTCTGTACCCAAAGTGTGTTTGTTTCTGTCATGTTAAAGTCTGCTCTTGGCCTTTTATATTAGAGTATTTTATACAAACATAAAATTGATGTGATTTACCTTTACAAGTGTAACGTTTTTCAAATCTGTATGCTGTGAAGCCAGGGGAGATGTCAGTCTGCTTTCAATTTCATGAGTGAACTTGCCTATAATTTATTTGAGAACTTTAAAACATCAAACTTCAGTGAGTAGTTTATATGGTTTCTAGACATAATATAACAAATAATAGTCAACTTCTTTGAGTCATTCAAACTTTTAGCTGTATAGTAACACTCAGAGAAGCAATAAAATTCTATTATACTACTAAGAGCTTGGGAGTATAATTATATGACCTACGTTTCTTGCAAGCATACCAGAAATGGAAATTGTACAGGGTTGGGTGTGGAATAATTTGAGAATGCCAAAAGAGTTCAAGAAAAAGGGGTCTGAAAGTAAGTTTAATAATTCAAATATGGAGCTATTGACATATACAGGGCATTAAAGATATTGGAGTAGATTTCAATATTTCTCCTTTATTTCATTGTTACTCATGATTAAATCATTCATTTGATTAATTTATTACTTGCTTTATTTAAAGTGCTATATGCGAGTACAAGTCCTAATTTCAAATTTCTTGCTAAGGTTTACTATACTTTTAATGGAGCTCTTGTACATAATTCTTAAAATATACTTGACTCATGTCTTGGTCCCACAGTAAATACTTCATTGAACGTATTTGATCATATTTTTAGAATTCAAGCTCCTTAACTATCTTATCAAGTTAATTACTACAAGGCATTTCATAGTTGAATGGCACTTGATTATTTCAGAGTTTCCACATAATTATCTTATTGGACTTTCTGTAAAATTATGTGTGACAAGTAGTTTTCATTACCCCTGTTATTTATTTATTTGTGTGCGTATGTGTGTGTATGTGTCTGTGTCTTTGTCTGTGTGTTCGGTAGAAGTTAGGACTTACAAATACCATGCATATAAAACCAGTAAACAAATTTCCAGAATAAGTTATTTCCTTCTAGTGTGGGCTTGGATATCAATTTCCACTTACTTGGCTTCCTCAGTAAATGTTTTTACCCTCTGTGCCATTTTGCTAGCCCATTTACTTCTGACCTATCCAGTAAGAACCTAAGATTAACATTTTGTAACTCATGTGTTACAGATGTAATAGATGTTAGCTGTGAAAATTGGACTCATATTCTCAGATCCTAAAACCATGTTCTTAACTACTCCTCCAGTGGCTTCCCACTCTACTTTTTATTACACTGATCACATGCTTCCAGATTTCCCAACCAAATATTTACCATTTCCCAATTCATTTCTAGCTTCAATTCCTCTGTTAGAACAGAAGAATCAGAGAAGTGGATTTTTGAAATAACTAAGAAAATTCTGGGCACTGTAGAAAGAATTTCCATAGTAAATTTAAGGTTGTTGATTAGGAAGAGAAAGAAAAACACTTTGGTAAAAGTTATGAGAAAGAGAAGAAAAGTCCTGAGTGATAAAATCACAGCATGCTTAGATTTATTAGCGTTCAGGGTAACTTTTATTCAATAGAAAGAAGGATTTAGATGATCGACCAGTGAAAAATAAGACATAGTGTATGAAAACGAGCATGCTTTTCAAATACCCCAAAGTCCATTTGAATTCTCACCATTGCTTATGAGTTAAGTCGGTTGGTCTGTGTTTTATTTACCTTTTCAATCTCATGCTTATCAGCAATGTATGAGATTAAAATAAAACCTCTTCAACATACTGACATTCTACATGAAATACATACAAAATACTGTGGAGAATATGTACTAGTAAACAGTAAATAATTGCATTCTTATCCAGTTTATTACATGAGGCACATTATGTAAGAATTGTCTTCATTTGCTTTTCTGTAAAAATGGGGAAAAATCATACAAGTTCCTGCTTACAGGATTATTCTTCAATGAAGCAACCTCTATAATGGCTTTTGAGTCAAGTTTCTAAACTTTAGTATTATGTAAGTGACTTTTTCCCCTTGCACATTATCCTTTAATATTAAAAGAAATATATAAAATGTGCTAATATATGTAATAAAAAACAATAGTTGTATATTATGTTTTATATTATTAAATTTGTTCAATTATAAATCTAAAAAATATTTGACATTTTGTTAAAATTTTACTTTGAATATTAATATAATAAGTATGAAATATTTGAAATTTGCTTTTTATTTTATCTTCCTATCTTAAAGCTTATAGAAATAATATGACATTATTTTACTAGATTCTCATTGACAGGATAAAAATATTATCATGTGTAGTTTTTATGTGATGGAGTTTATTTGATGGATAGTAAGCTCCTGATATCTTCCAGACATCTTTAAAGAGAAACTCACATTTCCTCTTGATAAATGGTATTTGATATTGGTATTATATTTTGCGTCTTTTTCAAGAGGCCACTATCTAAGGTCACTAGATGTCTTCCTGGCTTTTGAATAATAGATTTCTAAATTTGGCTTTGCCCTTCCAAATTTATTTATTTATTTATTTTAGTGGAATATGTTTAAGGACGCTATGTACCCTTGAGCTATTTTTGTGCTACCTAGGCATGTCCAGCTTAGGGAGCAGGTGAGAACTAAAATACAAGCTTCTATAAAAGTATACGATCCATGCTATCTGGCATGTGTCTGGGTTTGCTGTAAGGCAATTATTTTCTTTCTCACCAAGACATTGTTCTTGATTGGGTTCTAACTCCTGAAGCTGTTTCTACCTTTTAGTGCATGCTCCCTCTATTTCTGTCAATGCAGTTATATAATATAAAGGTGGGTATGTTTTTGTTTTAATCAAGAAAGAATATGAAAGTGTCATAAACAAGCCGGGCGATGGTGGCGCACGCCTTTAATCCCAGCACTCGGGAGGCAGAGGCAGGTGGATCTCTGTGAGTTCGAGACCAGCCTGGTCTACAGAGCTAGTTCCAGGACAGGCTCCAAAGCCACAGAGAAACCCTGTCTCGAAAAACCAAAAAAAAAAAAAAGTGTCATAAACAAAAGTTAATAAATTCATATGCAAAAAGAAATCCACTAAGAATATAAACAACAGGGTTTGTCATAGGATTTAAAGTGATTTAAAATGATGCTTGAAATAAGAGTATCACAGTGAGTAACTCTACCTTAAGTGATTATGTCTTCAAATGTAAGTTAATGGCAAAATCTCCAAAGCTCCTATATCTAACTGCAAAAGTGGTACCTCTGTAATGGCATGTATTGGGTAGTTTGAGGCTATTGCTGGTAAAATGAATTATTACAGTCAATGAATAAATCTGGGAAATTAAAAATGTAAAGTAGAAAAAGAATGTAAAGCAAGAAAGTAATATATAGATTTAAAAAAGTATAGTTGTAGATTTTAACTTACCATCAGGTCACAAGGAGATAGAACAAAGCCACTAAAGTATTCCTTATTCTAAAAGAGAAAGTCAGATTTTCTCATTATAATGTTGAAAAATTACAGGACCTCACTGAATTTGTGTCTGCAAAACAGGAATCAAAACGTTGTTGTAAATATTACATGAAACATATTTTTGCAAAATATAATTTGCTGTAAGATGAATATCTAAAATAAAAGTTAGTCACCATGTTTTGGTTATGTTTTTGAAGGGCATATGTTACTGGACATATAAAGTCCATATTTTAGTCATTCAGAACATATAATAGATAATTCAATCATTGACTTTAATGCTTTTGGTAGCTGCTTCATTCAGTGTTCAAAACTATTATTGTACACAATTTATTTATAAGAGGATATATTGTCTTCGTTACTCAAGTGATGAAGCAACTGACATTTAAAATGACAGTTTGTGTGAGGAATGAGGGTTTTGGAGAGATGGATGCGATTTAAATGGTGTTTTAATTTATTCACAGTTCAATTGAATGATATCAAGTTTCTGGAGACTGGATAGACCAGAGGTAGGGTAATATTGAGGTGCTGGGGCATGTTATTTGAGCAACAGATAGGAAATCACAGTGCTTGCTCATCAATGAGTCTGCTCTAGAATAGGTAGACCTGCTTTTGGGGAACTTTGATAAAAAAAAAAAAACTTAGGGCACTGAAATGGTATTAGGAAGACAAAGATCTGACTCGACTGTGGGATTATCTATTTTGGCACAGTGTCTTCTTCTGAGTGGAGTTACAAGTTGGAGAGTAGGCATAGATGGAATTAGAAAGTACACTCTTTCTAGTTACAATATGAGGTCACCAAGGAATACAAAAAAATTTATTTACAAGCTAGACAGAATAGGAATCCCAAGGAACAAGTATAATATTACCAGAAAAGAGCCACAGCATGTCCCCGAAGATGAGCATGATAGACTTCTTATTTGAGGCTTCCAAGGCTCAGGGTTTTCACACTGAGACATGATTAGATATAAAGACTAAAGGTCTGTAATCTCTAAGACATACACACACACACAAATAATTAATGCCCTGTAGAACATTTGAGGCATGAAGCAGATTCATATGATTATACATGTAAATATAATAATTTTGAATGATCAGACCTCATGATTTTGTGTGAGGTCATAAGATAATGACATTTTATTATCACGGGTACTCTTGCTCTAAATGAATTTGATTTCTACATGCATTTGGAGTATTATGTATGAACATATTCTTCCCATTAAATCCTCACTTATTTACATTTTGGCTTCTCTCTACTTTGTATTTAATTAAGTAGGGACTGCTTAATAAAATACTTGCTTGTCTGCTCTGTTAGATGCAAGAGTGAAGTGGGAGAATGAGAAGAGCCAGCTGCTGTTACTATGTGTACTAGGTTGGGTAGGATAATCAAAATGGCCCATAAGGAGTGTTGAGGGAGGATGTGCCATTATCTTCAGTGACTTAGCCACTACAATTTACCTTTGCTGAGATAATTAACGTCACACCCACACTCAAGTAAGAAACGCTATATAAACTTAATGAGTAACATAGAAAAAGAAGCCTCAAGAATAGGAGGGAGATTTGTTGGGAGGTAGACAGGGTTTCAACTGTAGAGAGAGGGGAATGAGAGAAGGAAACGGAGGTTGAAAATGGCTAAAATTTCATTACTTAAATGTATAAAACTATCAAACAACAATAAAAGTAGAGCTATAGCAAAAAGTCATTTTATTTCAGGGACTTCAGTAAGGTGGCTTTACAAATCGTACCACGGGAGGCGTAATTAGTTGAGATGATTTCACACTGGACCTGAGTAGGCTTTGATTTTAATGAGGCTGATGTGATTATAATAGGAGAGTCAGGTACAGTGGTACATATTAATGCTATCCAACAAGAGAATCTCCAAGCCTAGGAGAATGAGGGTGCCTCAACAGCATATCAAGTTCCCAGCTTAGTATAATGAAAAATGCCCAATTCTTAGTGCTTTGCTACAAAAGGCACAAGAAACTAACACGTCGTTGAAATTAATAAAATTTGTCACTTAAGAGAAGTTGTACCTTTCAATGGATATCAATTTTATGTGTTTTATCATATAATGCATTACTACGTCAATAATTTCTAAGAGCATATAACAGAAAATGACAATCTATTGAAAAATAACTAAAATTTTGAATTGAAGATCAGCTCAATAGGGAAAGACATTTAGAGTTTCCTAAGGTAATTTGTCTTTTCAGACTCTTCATTGTACATCTTTTGACACAACCAGATAAGATAAAACAAAGGCTATTTAGATATACTGGTAAAATTGGAACTTCCTATATACATAAGTATAAAAATATACAGAGAAAATGGAAAAGCTGAAATTGTTGCTGTTGGTCCTAAAGCAACATTGAGATAAATGTGTCTATGAGGAGAATTTTAGAATAAAATGGAATATTGAACATTGTTTTTGTAATCAAGCCCTATCTTTGATAACTTTAGTAAACTAGATGTACAAACTCAAAGAAATAAGAAAATGTCATTAAATCACCAAAATAAAAAAAAAAACGTTGTTGTTAACTGTTTTTTTTTCTTTTTTTTATTATCTATAGTAGTTTCCCCTTAATGAAGAGCTTCTGCCTGAGGGGGATTATTTTCCCTCAGGCACTGACTCCTTCAAAGCGAGTAAGAAAAACTATCTAAATCTATAGAACTCATAATTCAGTGTTTGAGGTGGAATTCTGCTCCCTCAGAGAGGCTGAACAGCGAGTAGCCAAGACCTTCCTTTGCAGGCATCCTGCAAACAAAACAGCATCCTTCCCTCCACCCACACTTAAACCCTTGCTACTACACGTGATTCCTCCTTACCACTTCCTGTCAGCTAATTGCTGGCTCAGTCTCCTGCTCCCAGGTTAATTTTATGGAATCAAACACATCTTTGAATTGGGAACAAAAGCCATAGGAAAAAAAAATACAACAGACTTTAAAATAATATTCCTCAACGGTATGTCTTTGTTTTCACTTTGCTAAGTGAGAAAAGCTAGTCTTTAAAACTATACAGAGACAATTCCAGCATCCTAGTAGATACAGCCTTTGGATTAGGTTTTCCTCTAACCATATTCTAAAACTAACATATAATGAATTGGCAAAGTCTTCATTAAAGGAACAGGCAAATACAAACACAAAGAATCACCTACAACCAATGTCCTTGATAGTTGGTCACAAGATTAAGAGAAAAATTGGGTCAGGAAAAACAGCATGTAACTACCTCATAGTATTCATGCTTTTCATTTAAGAAAAAAAGTCCGCAAGCCCCCAGAATTACTGAAAGAGGATTACGTTTAGAAAGGTGTTTAAGATGAATGTAATGACTGAAGAGACACCACTAATTTAGATGGCCCAAAGAGGGGTCAGAATAGAGCCCTCTTCGGTTTCTTTTCTTTTCTCCTTTGTACAGCCTTTTGTAAGTATTTTCCTCTAAATTCATTAGCTCTCAATGGAAATGCAATTTGTGAAAGAAAAGTTTAAAGAGTGAATGAAAATAACACTCCTTCTATCTGTAAGGGAAATTCTGGACTCCAGTTTCACACATAAAATAGAAATAGTATGCCTAAATTAGCTTTGCTTTTAACCATTAGATGTATTGTTTGAAATGTATGATCCATGGGGAGATTTCTGTGACTTTCTACCATTCTTTTTGTCTATTTAACAGAAACAAACCACTTATACTAAGTTTTAGAGATCCTTATACATTTGACTTGTCAAGAATATTAGTGTTTTGATTGAGAGAAAACTAATGGATAAAATTCTGAAAACAAAAGAATAGAACTTAATATTAACTCTTTAATGAGGCACACAGCTTTTTTTTAACTTTTTTTTTGAGAAAAGGAGAAAAAAAAACAAGTTTCCACCTCCTCCCAGCCTCCCATTTCCCTCCCCCTCCTCCCCCCCACGCCCCCTCCTCCCACCCTTCTCCCCCTCCCCCCACTCCTTTCCCCCTCCCTCTCCAGTCCAAACAGCAGTCAGGGTTTTCTGCCCTGTGGTAAGACCTAGGACCTCCCACCTCCGTCCATATCTAGGAAGGTGAACATCCAAACTGGCTGGGCTCCCACAAAGCCATCACATTACGTAGGATCAAACCCCCGTGCCATTGTCCTTTGCGTCTCATCAGCCCTCATAGTTCGCCATGTTCAGAGAGTCCAGTTTTATCCCATGCTTTTTCAGTCACAGTCCAGCTGGCCTTGGTGAGCTCTCAATAGATCAGCTCCACTGTCTCAGTGGGTGGGTGCATCCCTCGTGGTCCCGACTTCTTTGCTCATGTTCTCCCTCCTTCTGCTCCTCATTGGGACTTTGGGAGCTCAGTCCAGTGCTCCAGTGTGGGTCTCTGTCTCTATCTCCATCCATCACCAGATGAAGGTTCTATGATGATATGCAAGATATTCGTCAGTATTGCTCAAGGATAGGGTCATTTCAGGTTCCCTATTCTCAACTGCCCAAGGAACTAACTGGGGACCTCAGCTTGGGCACCTGGGAGCCCCTCTAGGGTCAGGTCTCTTGCCAACCCTAAAGTGGTTCCCTTAACTAAGAATTGTGGTTCCGTGCTCCCCTGTCCAACCTTCCTTTATCCCAATCCTCCTGCTTTCCCAAGGCCCAACCTCCTTCCCTTCTAACTTTTCTCTCCCAATCTCCCCTTACCCCCAACCCACCCCACCCCAAGATCCCAATTTTCTCCCCGGCAATTTTGTCTACTTCCCTTAGCCAAGAGGATAACTATATGTTTTTCCTTGGGTTCCCCTTCTTACTTAGCTTCTTTAGATTCACCTATTGTAGACTCCGTGACCCTTATTTATGGCTAGAAACCAATTATGAGTGAGTACAACCCATGTTCATCTATTTGGGTCTGGGATAACTCACTCAGGATAGTGTTTTCTATTTCCATCCATTTGCATGAAAAATTTGAGAAGTCATTGTTTTTTACCGCTGAGTAGTACTCTAATGTGTAGATATTCCATACTTTCTTCATCCATTCTTCCATTGAAGGGCATCTAGGTTGTTTCCAGGTTCCAGTATTTTGTTGAGGATTTTTGCGTCGATGTTCATGAGTGAGATTGGCCTGTAATTCTCTTTCCTGGTTGAGTCTTTGTGTGGTTTTGGTATCAGAGTTACTGTAGCTTCATAAAAGGAATTAGGTAATGACCCTTCTGTTTCTATATTGTGCAATACATTAAGGAGTATGGGTATTAGCTCTTCTTGGAAGTTCTGGTAGAATTCCGCATTGAAACCATCTGGTCCTGGGCTTTTTTTGGTAGGGAGGTTTTTGATAACAGCTTCTAATTCTTTGCGACCAACAGGTCTGTTTAGATTGTTCACCTGGTCCTGGTGTAACTTTGGTATATGGTATTTATCTAAAAAAGTGTCCATTTCTTTTACATTTTCCAGTTTTGTGTTATACAGGCTTTTGTAATATGATCTGATGATTCTCTGAATTTCCTCTGTGTCTGTGGTTATGTCCCCCTTTTCATTTCTGATCTTATTAATTTGCATATTCTCTCTCTGCCGTTTGATTAGTTTGGCTAGGGGTTTATCAATCTTGTTGATTTTCTCCAGGAACCAGCTTTTTGTTTCATTGATTCTTTGGATTGTTTTCTGTGTTTCTATTTTGTTGATTTCAGCCCTCAGTTTGATTATTTCCAATCTTCTACTCCTCCTAGGTGAGTCTGCTTCTTTTTTTTCTAGAGCTTGCAGGTGGGCTGTTAAGTCTTCAATATGTGCTTTCTCTGTTTTCTTTAAGTGGGCACTTAGTGCGATGAACTTTCCTCTTAGCACTGCTTTCATAATGTCCCATAAGTTCGAGTATGTTGTTTCTTTATTTTCATTGAATTCAAGGAAGACTTTAATTTCTTTCTTTATTTCTTCCTTTATCCAGGTATGGTTCAGAAGTTGACTGTTCAGTTTCCATGAGTTTGTAGGCTTTCTGGGGGTAGCATTGTTGTTGAATTCTAACTTTAATCCATGGTGATCTGATAAGACACATGTGGTTACTAATATTTTTTTGTAACTGTGTAAGTTAGCTTTGTTACCGAGTATGTGGTCAATTTTCGAAGAGGTTCCATGGGCTGCAGATAAGAAGGTATATTCTTTCCTCTTTGGGTGGAATAATCTATAGATGTCTGTTAAGTCCATTTGCTCCATTACCTCCATTAATTCTTTAATTTCTCTGTTAGGTTTCTGTTTGATTGACCTGTCCATTGGTGAGAGAGGAGTGTTGAAGTCTCCTACTATTAGTGTCTGTGGTTTGATGGCTGCCTTGAGTTTTAGTAATGTTTCTTTTACATACGTGGGCGCTTTTATATTCGGGGCATAGATATTCAGGATTGAGACTTCATCCTGATGAATTGTTCCTGTTATGAGTATAAAATGTCCCTCTCCATCTCTTCTGATTGATTTAAGTTTGAAGTCAACTTTGTTAGAAATTAGTATGGCCACACCTGCTTGTTTCTTAGGACCATTTGCTTGATTATCCTTTTCCCAGCCCTTTACTCTGAGTAGGTGCCTGTCTTTGTGGTTGAGGTGTGTTTCTTGTATACAGCAGAACGTTGGATCCTGTTTTCGTATCCAATCCCTTAGCCTGTGCCTTTTTATAGGTGAGTTGAGCCCATTGACATTAAGTGATATTAATGACCAGTGGTTGTTAACTCCGGTCACTTTTTTAGTAGTAGGGTTTGTGTGTTTCCCTTCTTTGAGTTGCACTGGTGAAAGGTCTCTAGATGACTGAGTTATTGTGGGCATTGTTGGACTCCTTGGTTAGTGATTTTCCTTCTATAATTTTCTGTAAGTCTGGATTTGTGGCTACGTATTGTTTGAATTTGTTTTTATCCTGGAAAATTTTGTTTTCTCCATTTATAGTGAACGAAAGCTTGGCTGGATATAGTAGTCTGGGCTTGCATCCATGATCTCTTAGTTTTTGCAGTACATCTATCCAGGACCTCCTGGCTTTCATGGTTTCCATAGAGAAGTCAGGTGTAAGTCTGATAGGTTTACCTTTATAAGTAACTTGGCCTTTTTCCTTTGCGGCTCTTAATATTCTTTCTTTATTCTGTGTATTTTGTGTTTTGATTATTATATGGCGAGGGGATAGGGGATGTTTTTTTTTTGATCCAGCCTATTTGGTGTTCTGTATGCTTCTTGAACCTTCATAGGTACCTCTTTCTTCAGGTTGGGAAAGTTTTCTCTATAATTTTATTAAGTATATTTTCTGTACCGTTGAGCTGCACTTCTTCTCCTTCTTCTACTCCAATTATTCTTAGGTTTGGTCTTTTTATTGTGTCCCAAATTTCCTGAATGTTTTGTGATGAGAATTTGTTGGTATTGCTGGTTTCTTTTATCAATGTGTTTATTTTTTCTATGGTATCTTCAGTGTCTGATATTCTCTCTTCTATCTCTTGTAATCTGTTGTTAGTTCTTGTTTCTGTCATTCCTGTTCGTTTACCCAGATTTTCCATCTCCATTCTTCCCTCGGTTTGTGCTTTCTTCATTGCTTCCATTTCATTCTTCATTTCTTGAACAGCTTCCCTAACCTGTTTGATTGCTTTTTCTTGTTTCTCTTGGTTTTCTTGTGTGTCTTTGAGTGATTTATTCATTTCCTCTACCTTTTTGTTTGTAATCTCTAATTGTTTATGGCAGTTTTTCACCTCCTGTTTAAGGTCCTCTATTATTTTCATATAGTTCACTTTTGAGTCGATTTCTTCTATTTCTTCAGGAGTAGGGTGTACAATTCTTCTTATTTCGGGATCCCTGGTTTCTGGTGGTGTCATGTTGCCTTTCAGATTGTTGGAGGAATTCTTGTATTGGCGCCTTCCCATCTCTTCCTTCAAATGGAGCCAGGAGAGGCCTGGTCTCTTGGTCCAGACTTTGCTGTGATTGACTCTCAGGGTATATCTCTTCAGTGTAGAAGCAGGAACCGTTCCCATCCAGATGGGATTCCTCCACAACCGTCCTGTCCTGATGGGATTCCTCAGCCACTAAACAGGGCCGCTGGTAGCCCAATGATCCAGGGCCAACAGGATGAATGGAGCAGGGGGGGGGGGTGGTATCCAGGAGCGCGCAGGAAGCCTGGTGCTGGAGCTGAAGGTGCCCTGGCTCCCTTACAGGGGACCCTGAGGCCTGCCCGGCTGGCAGGCACTCACCGCTCTGGGTGGGTTGCCTTAGTTTAGGAGCTTAAGACTGTAATTGAGCACTGGTCCTAGCATACAGCAGGGCAGGGTTGGGGAGGGGTGCTGGGTCGTGCGAAAGAAAGACAGCCCTGCAGAAGGAGCTGGGGGAGGGGGTTTGTGCTCTTTTCCAGGACAGTCCGCCCGCCCCTGGGTAGCACACACTCACCCGTCCTGATGGGATTCCTCAGCAACTACTTTAACTTTTTTTTATTGAGAAAAGAAAAAAAAACAAATTTCCTCCTCCTCCCAGCCTCCCATTTCCCTCCCCCACCTCCCACCCTTCTCCCCCTCCCCCCACTCCTCTCCCCCCCCTCTCCAGCCCAAAGAGCAGTCAGATTTCCCTGCCCTGTGGTAAGTCCTAGGTCCTCCCCCCTCCTTGCATTTCTAGGAAGGTGAACATCCAAACTGGCTAGGCTCCCACAAAGCCAGCACATTAAGTAGGTTCAAAACCCCGGAGGCAAACAGCTTTTATCAGAAGCATTATCTAACATAATGTATTATCTTAGTTGGTAAATGAAATATTGGGTTTCATTTTCAGTACCATATTATTTCAAATACAATTACTTTAAACAATCCCCCCCCCTTTTTTTCCAGTTTTTCTAGACAGGGTTTCTTTGTAGCTTTTGAGCCTATCCTGGAACTAGATCTTGTCGACCAGGCTGGCCTCGAACTCACAGAGATTTACCTGCCTCTGCCTCCCAAGTCCTGGGATTAAAGGCATGTGCCACCACCGCCCAGCTCCTTCCCCTATTTTTAAAGCCATGTTATATATGTAAATTTTATATTTTAAATATATTCTTAGTATTTTACCCATTGAATCAGTTCAGTCATATCAATTATCATATATTTTACTGTTTTATGTCTTTAAAGCTATATTTCTTTTGTAATAAGGCAGTAACAAAGAGCATTTATTTTGTCTTGTGCAAAATGGTTTGAGATCACAGGTTTTGTTTCTCGGAAATGTGAATAAGTTGTTTATAAAGGGGTTTAAGATGGATTCAATGACTGAGCAGACACCACTAGTTTAGAAATCCTGAGAGGGCTCAGACTAGACATTGACTATTGCTATTTTTTAAAAAAAATTGCTTTGTTTTGCTTTTCTAGACAGGGATTCTTTGTGTAACAACAGCTTTGAATGTCCTGCAACTCCATTTGGAAACTAGGCTGGCCTCGAATTCATAAAGATCTCCCTTTCTCTGCCTTCTAAGTGCTGGAACATAAGGTGTGTGCCACTGCAGCCTGTCTTGTAAAAAAATTGTCAAGTATGGAACAAGTAGGTATATAAAATTCAAGTTTTGTCTTGTTGACATTTGTTAGTTAAAAACAAACAAACAACAAATTAATTAAAATGAGGCTGTTTTAATGATTGAAATGAACATAAAATGTCAATGCATCGGATTGGGTAGGGCTTTGTTTTTGGAGACAAAGTCTCACTATTGTAGCTCTTTCTGGCCTGGATGTAGTGAATGAGAACAGGAGTAGAAACAGGCTACATAACATCAAAGTACTGCATCCAGTGAACAACCTTTGTCAACCAAGGCCACTTAATGAAGGTTTTTGTAACCTCCTCAAATAGTACTACAAGTAGGAACACATATTCAAATTCATTAGCCTGTAGGAGATCATTTTTATTTAAACCATAACCAGAAGAAAACAAAGATTTCCCTTATCCAGAGTAGGAGTCTTCCAAATTTTTTCAACTATCTAATCTATCTAATCTATCAAAATAATCCACCTTAACTGCATGTAACTTTCTTGTCAGGGCCTGTTATCATTAATTTGTGTCAACTAGAAGTGCCACAGAAGAGGGAATATCAGCCATGGCACTCTTTACATTGGATCAGCCTATGGCCCTGTCTGTGAGACCATCTTTTCTTCTTTTCTCTTTTCTGTCTCTTTTTTTTTCCTTTTTTGATTTGTATAATTTCATATTTAATAAAATATTTAATATATTTTGATCATGTATCTCTCTCCCTCTACTTCCCTCAGATCCTATCTACCCAACTCCTCATGTTCTTTCTCTCTCTCTCTCTCTCAAAACAAACAACTCTCAACCTCAGAAAATCAAACAAAGAACAATAGGACAAAAGAATGCCCATACAAAACTAAACTCAAAGAAAGACAATGAAACGAAAGTGGAGTAAGTGGAGTTAATTAAAAAAAAAAAACATCCTGAGTGAGGTAATCCAGACCCCAAAAGAAAAACATGGTATGTATTCATTCATAAGTGCACATTAGCTGTAAAGTAAAGGACAACCATGCTACAATTCACAGCCCAAGAGAAGCTAGTTAATGAGAAGGGCCCAAAGAAGAATACATGGATTTCCCTAAGAAGGGAAAATAGAAGAGATTTTTGCAAGTAGACTAGATGCAAGTGGGGATTACCAGGAGAAATGGGGGAGAGGAACGAGAGAGTACAGGGAGATATGATAGACATTGGAGAGCATTTTTGTGAGGAAGCAATGTGGAAACCTAGTGCAGTAGAAACTCCCAAGGTTCAACGAGAGCGACCCTAGCAAAAACTTCTAGCGATGGAGGCTATGGCACATGATCCAACCACTTATGGTAACCAGACAACTTCCAATGGTAAGATGGGACACCCACCCAGTCATGAAACCTTTGAACTATAATCTGTCCTGCCTGCAATATGGGCTTTGAATATAGAGGCCCAGAACTTTCAGGAGAGACCAACCAATGGCTGGTCTAATTTGAGGCTCACGCCAAGAGAGGGAGCCCATCCTCAACAGTGCCTGGATGACCAAGAACTAAAAGTTAGCTAGCTGAGAGACCTAGGGTAGAAAAAAAATCAATAAAATAATTCCTAATAAGTACAAAAAGGAGAGTTTGTCATGGGGTGGTGGAACATGCCTTTAATCCCAGCACTCGGGAAACAAAGGCAGGCAGATCTCTTTGAGTTCAAGGCCAGCCTGGTTTACAAGAGCTAGTTTTAGGACAGGCTCCAAAACTAAAGAGAAACACTGTCTTGAAAAACAAAAACAAAAAATGAAGACTTCGTTTTGTATCTGTCAACCACTTCTCAGTATGATATCTGTTAAAAAAAAAAAAACAACTCCTTTACCCTTTACCAGTAGGTATCAATGGCAAATTTCTTCTTAGTGTGGTATCCTGTGCTTCTCTACTCTCCAATCAGTTCTGGAATCATATTCAGCTTGAATCTTTGCAGGCCTGCGTGTAGCCAAGTCTCTCCCTTCTTAATATTGTTTATTTGTGGGTCTCTGATTTAATCCCCATCTACTACACGAAGAAGTTTCTTTGAGAGGGCATAGGCAGTTATCTATGGGTCTACAGTAGTAGCATTAGGAACCATTTTGTTGGTATGTTCACTTAGCAGAATAATATCAACAGTATTTCTTCTCAATCTAATCTCAGGCTCTTGGTCACTTCACCTGTGTCTGGTACAGGTTTCATTTCATGGAGAAGGCCTTAAATCCAAAACAAGGGGGTTGGTTATTCCGATAACATTTGTGCTCCTATTGCACCACTGTATCTCACAGGCAGGTTGCAGGTTTTGTAACTCAGTGATTGATGATTCCATTTCGTCTCTGGTAGTTTGCAGAGAAGAACACTAGTCACCAGGGTGGTAGCTTCCAGGTGGGAAACTGCTCGACTTCTCTGCATTTGATGCCATATATAAGAGGTGTCTTCAGTGACAGAACCTTACCATCAGGTTGTGGAGAGCAACCAAGATTGTGAAGCATTTTCTTAAGTGCTAATTTTGTACAAGAGCCTGGTACTGTGGGTGACACCATTCTTAAGCAAGGGGCCTGGTCTACGTAAGAAAGGAAGCTGAGCATGACTGCTAAAATAAATTGTTTTCATTATTCCATATAAAAATTTGTATATCCCGCTTTAATTATTAATTATAATTATATAATGTAAAGTTTTAATCATTTTGAAAAATGCAGGCATTCAAGTGTTGGAGATTCTATTCTTGTTTGAACCCTGAGAGATATTATCTACCTCTTTATTCACATTTTAGTACATCTGCTTCATTTAAAACTATGGCAGGGAGGTGTGTAAGCTTAAATTGTTTGTTTCTTGGAGTTTACTGTGCTTCTTTAGAAACATTGTTTCTCAGTAAAGGCAATTGCTTCTTGAGCAATACTGGTGATTCCATACCCACTAATTATCATAAGCCATTTTGAGTTGAAGTGGCAATCAAACCAATGAAAGCGCAAGATTAGAGGCATTGCTTCTTCATTTCTAGGGGAACGATTCATGTGAATTTCTATAAAGGATTCTGTGATCATTCTCTAGCAGATGCAGCAAAAACAAATGCAACAAAAACTCTTAAAGTACAGCTTTGAATTTTAGGTTGAATTTTAAGTTAAATAGATATATGTTAATTTTTCAATTTAAGTATTGGGTTATATGATCTCCAAAGATCATTCTGTTAAGAAATAGAATGAAGAATCTGTAATTTGCTATAAAATTTGTTATAAGTTGTAAACTTCATACATTTTGTCCATCAGTAATTACTGTTAGATATTTCTTTTTAAATTGTTAAGATTTAGTATATAATGATACTTGAGGTCAATTCTCATCTATAGATTGGCATATTGCATGACAGGTTGCAAGGTATTAAGAGAAAATTGCATGCCTAGAAGGTTTGGTGAATCATATGAGCAAAGGCCAAGAACATTCAGAGAGCACAATTCACAAGCATCTCAAGTATTGCTCCCTGGTGCGCATTATTCTATTTAGAAAACTGAATTCCTTCATTGAAAATATAAACACAACATGTTTATATTAGTGTTTTCTTTATTTTAATGGGATTAATAGGGTAAATCAATAAAATTTATTCAATTGACAATTATAAATATTATCAGAACTATTGACTAGCCAAATGTACCAAACACCATTATGGACCTTTTGGGTGAACTAAACTTCATTGCTAGTAGAATAAAACACATGCTGTGAATCTCAGAAATAATCAAGCACTTATTTATATGTATCCCCTTATGAGTTTGAAGTAATTCTGCTTCATTATACTTTCTGTATTAAAGTCAAATGCAATTCCCTCTTGTTCTTTCTGGTAATGTTATGAGAATACAATATATCCAAATAAACATCCAGGGAAATAACAGATAAGGAAAAGTAGAGAGGGAAGAAAATTTTAAGTTTAGTTAATGAAATAACTCCAGAGTCTCCAGCCTTCATTTCCTTACTCATGTGATGCTAAAACTTTTCATTAAAGCTAAACTAATCTTGACTATAGATCTCCAAATATACTAGTGACTGTTTTAAGCATTGAAGTATACTGCTAAAACTGCGTACATGTGAGAGGTGAAATGCATATGATGATAAAAGCACTATAAATTATCCGATTCATACTTATACTATACTTATACTATAGTGATGGTCTGGATTTGCATTTGAACTCCTACATTTAATTTCTGTACTCTAAAGTATCCTACATTGTAAATTATGCAGTCTTGGGAACTTTAAACTCATGTGCTCAATTTTTCATTCATATCCTTAGATGCATTGTGAAATAAGTTGATCATGCCTATTTTAAAAACGCAAATATTCTGAAATATAAGCCTTTATCAGTATTGACATGATGCCCAAATTGAAACTTGCAGATATTTTATACATGTGCTCTTCCTTGTGTATTTTTAAAACTTATAATCATTTTTTCTTTTATTATTGGTATTTATTTCCTCTCTTCATGTTCTTGTTCTTCCAACTATTCAGGAAACTACTTTCAAAGTTTACAAAATTTACTATTTTTTAAAATTTACTATTGTTTGCTTCATTTACTAAGAATATATGTGATATTTAATATTATATATCATATACATTATAATATAGCATACATGTGATATTATATTGTATATTATATTATAACAATATATACATACACACACACACACACACACACACACATATATATATATATATATATATATATATATATAGTGGATCTTGATACCACATAAAAGAAAAATAACACGGACACTTATTGCTTTATTGAAACTACCCATAATAAGGACTTGGTAGTTTTCTTGCAAAGGTTAGCACCAAATTTCTATCCTATATATAAACAATAAACAATTTCTAGTGTTTGGACACGGTTAACTTGTAAAAGATAATACTGACATCAAATGTTAAGAATAAAGTTGTTATAATCGAAGGTTGAAAAAGCTAAGAGTAAATTTGTTATAGTCAAAAACGAAAAGTGACACTTAATTTGCAATATTGTAGCCTAAACTGTCTATTTAGGAATTTCTAAGACTCAATTTCTAAATATATGAAATGATTATAATAATAAATACTTCCAAAGATACTGTCTAAAATACTCAGTAGTGATATTCTAATAACACCATAATAAACATAACCACCATTACTACTATCCTCTTCATAAAAATCAAAAGGATAATGATTATAGAAATGCAATTTGAATAACAAAATAAAGGTTATACTATGCTCTAATTAGCATATGTCTTAAAATAGTAGTAACCAAATATATGTAACTATGTTTTCCTTAGTTTATAAATCTAAACTTGATGAGTGAACCATATCCGTCAAAATAGTAGTAAACAAACATAATCAACTACATTTTTCTTTAGTTTATAAGCTTAACCTTGATAATTGAACTAATGCACGTTACCCTAGCTGGTTCAGAGGTGTCATGTCCAAAGTTTTATATTCTATCTCCAGGACCACAACATTAAAAATACTACAAATTAGGGTTAGACTTTTTCATTTTTTTAAAGTTTTTTTTCCATATTAGCTTTCATTTTCATATACTCCCTCTACCAGTACTTAAAATATTTTACAGTAAATTTAATTTGAAATAGCTATTTTGTTATAATAAGAAACTTATAAGACTACACCAAACATTTGAGTCTATAATTCTACATTTCATAGAAAAGTTGAGACCCTGCCACCACTTCCTTTAAAAAAAAAAAAAAACAATTGTGAGTTGACAAACAGGAAAGACCATATTGTAGCACACCTGAGATGTTGAAATTCAAAACATATAACTCCCTTTTATCATTATTAATCTCATATGTATTGCAATATATTAGACTATTTAAGATATGATATAAGATACAACATTTAATCTTAATTACTAATGTAAGCTCATTAACCTCAACTTTAAAAGGTAATAAAGTAGGATCGAGCCTGCCACTTTCTCTGAGAGATGCTGTAAACTATTTAGATCTGTGGTGAGAAGATCTGAAAAAAAAAACTAGTCAATTTTACACTTTAAAAATTTCTTTTCTTGGCCTGTTTCTTAATTATATTCATTGCTGTGATATATTACACTTTACAATAGGTCACCATTTGAATAACTGTAGATTAGGTTATTTCAAGTAAAAATTGACTAGGTAGCATTTGAGCCAATTAAGGATCTTATCTTTCATTTTCTCACTCACTTTCATCTTAGTGAAGAAATCTTAAATGATTATTTAGGGATTTCAGTTTGATGTGTGTATATGTTCCTGGAATAAAATATACATGCATGTATGTGCATACAAAACATTAAATTTTAGATATTAATATTAATCACCAAGTGTTGTCTTTTTACAAAATGTAAAATGATTCCTTGTGTTATAAGTCATTGTTAAGGGATATGTGCATAATTTAAATGAAAGTCATTGAAGTGACTTGAGAGGTTCACTCATCGTTTTACTACTGTCTACGATCAGTATCTCCTAATCACTGTTGTGTACTAGTTTCCTCTAAGATTGAAGCATTCTTCCTTCTCTGGAGCCCTTAACATCTCAAGACAGAAAGTAAACAACTCAGAATAACTTCAGGAAGTCCCTGAAATTTACCAGATTCGCTAGAATCCTCCCTTCCAAAACTAAACAAACAAAGGGCAGAGATTCACTCTCAGAGATACGAAACTGCAAAAAAATAAAAATACAGCTCTCTCCCAAGGTTAGCAGCCCAAAAGTAGCAGAAACCAACCAAGCAGTCTGAAAGAAACAGAGACAAACTAAGATGCCTCAGAGGGGTTTAGACCAACTGAGTAACTTGGAAAGCACAATCTCCAATCTGTTGAGCTTCCTGCAGACTGTGAAGTGTACTCCAAAATCACCTTTTGTGAGCTTCACCCATGGTGGTGTTGGTTTTGGTGATAAAGCTGTCTGCGTTATTTCTGATCTTGTAAGTATCCCTACACCCATATTCTTGTAACTCCAATAAAACTCACTGATTCAACACGTTAGAAAACGTGTGCTAAAACTCTGAGGGGAAATTTATCCTGGCAGTTAAGAGTTGAGGGACTGGCCATTCACTCCTTAAGGTGCTAACGTTACCTTTTTTTGTTTGTTTGTTTGTTTGCTATGATAAAAAATCAGGGGTTGGGAAAGAGGTGATGTTATCGTTAGACTACTTCCGATGAATGGGGGCATTGGAGTCCTTGGTGGCAAGCTTGAACTAAACCATCATGGTGTACTTGGGTGTTGTAGGTTAGGGGCTGGTAGCTAGGGGGTGGTAATCCTGTAATAGCAACTGATTGAAAGTCTGGTTAGTAATTTTTTGGATCTGTTATGGAAGAAATCTAGACAAAAATTTGTAAGGAAGGATGTAATTAGTAGGATTAAGAAAAGAAGAAGGAGATTGAGAAGGGTACTATCCTACTTCATATTGGACTGCCAATGATCCACCGGCTGTTTCATTCATTTTTTGGTGATCCATCTGGTTGGCATAAAAGCAACATTCCTTTCTGAGAGATACATAAAGAACATCTTTCTCTACTGTTAGTAGGCCTAATCCTTGCTTATTTTGTAGCACTATAGCACCCAGTGAGTCTGTTTAGCCCTGGAGGGTGGGGAGGGTCTGAGCTGTGCATTGGAGATCCTGGATGAACTGAGAGAAAAACGATGGTAAATAGCTACGCAAGTAATCAGTTTGTGCTACTCCAGTGTCAACACCCATGCTTATACCCAGGATTGTGAGAAAGTGTAGGGCTTGAACTACTCATTTGTCCAGTCATACCACTATGAACACTATGGGAACTGGTCAGGGTTCTTCATCAAGTACCACCCCTAGCTTTTGAAAAAGGAACAACAGGACCCAAGTTCCAGACCACCCAATGCGTATGCAGCTGCAAACATGAATGCCACAGAGAATCAAGGCACTGTGAAGGTTTGTATATAGGCAGTGCCTGGTAGTATTAAGGATTAAGGTACTGTTGCAGTCTTCAAAATGCAGGAAGCTCACAGAGTGTGTTCCTGAGCGGCGATATTGCTCTGGCTTAGAGCAATTAACAAGTGGCAAGGTGAGAGAGTCTAATAAACCTATGGGAAAGGCTATGAAGAGTGGTCATGGGTTTGATACAGAGGGCAGGCAACACCAATGTTGCTGATAGGCAATTTACACAGTTCAGTTTTGTCTCATTGTATCGGAAGGACCAATACAAGGAACCTCTTTAAATTTCTGGCCACTTTAGAGAAATATTTATAGTAATAGTACAGAATATTTACAGTAATATTCCTTTTGATCATAGAGAAGGCATGCATAGGTAGTAAGCTGTGGTAAAGGAGAGGTGGATAAGAATGTCATAGGGAAGTGAATCTGTCTCTGACAGTCTAATACAGAGCAATTTTCTAACCCTATTAGGATAGGCTAATGGGTGGGTGGAAGGGCCTCTTGGACATTAAAAATCCATATGTATTATCTACCTTTGACAGGTATAGATAGGAAGAAATGGAAGAAGAGAGAGCATGTTTAGATATAAAATATTTCAGGTCATTTGTTTCTGCTGTGCTAGAAATTGCTGCCATTGAAAATAGAGCCTGCCAACTTTGGCCACTGAACTATACTGAGGCAAAACTTGTGGTAACGGACTGAGGCCTTAATAAAATCTGAATCTGTGAACTAAGAAAAGAAGGGTCTCAAAAAGGACTTCACCAGAAGGAGTTTCTATAAGCTCCACGTGAGAACTGAGGAACAAGAAAGAAGCCTAGGAAGCCATGGAGAATCTGTGAGACGAGCTGAGAAAGAGCAGGACAGGCTCACAGAGGCTGGGAAGGTCTTAAGGAAGCTTCAGGACTTGGCAGGCAGTTCCTAGGGTAAGGAGGCAAGAAAACAGAAAGGGTTCCAATAGAGTGAATATCTTAATAACTAGAGACTTGACCACATGGTGAGGCCCTTAAGGGCAGAGCACTGAGATGTCCATGAGGTGGGGCCTCAGAGGCACATCAGGCTTCAGGAGCCAGAGAGAAAACTCACCAAGTAGATAAGGAGAGACAGATGGTTAGATCAGGTGGAGGGAATAAGTTGCTGAAGATGTGAACTCTAGAGTTTGAAATCATGTGTGATTAGTAGCAGAAGCCAGCAGAA
This sequence comes from Microtus oregoni, assembly GCF_018167655.1. Taxonomy (NCBI): domain Eukaryota; kingdom Metazoa; phylum Chordata; class Mammalia; order Rodentia; family Cricetidae; genus Microtus; species Microtus oregoni. Next base: position 1,737,666 of record NW_024544152.1, on the reverse strand, counting down.
GCAAATAATCTCTACACACCTTAAAAGAGTCAAACCAGCAACTTGAGACATTTCGCAATGCTGAAGCTTTGGCATGTCGGGAAGGTGAGTGTGGTATCCTCTATCAGTGCTACCAGAAAACAGAGAAACCAGGAAAGGAGTAGTGTTTGGCTGCCCTTGTATATTAGGAGATGGGATAGGTGTATAATTTTTTGTTAACTAAGCAACCGGAGCAAAGAAGACCCAGATGATGACCCAAGACACTTTTCTGTAACACATAGAGAGAAAAGCTAATTAAGTCCAGAGGATATAGGACTGAGGCCTGGAGGAGGGCACACTGAAGTTGAGAAGAGAGATTAGTAATGAGTGCAAGAAGGGTTCAGGTGAGGGGATAAGGGCTGCTTTATATAGGAGGCAAATAAGAAGAGATAAAAAATCAAGCAAGAGCATAAGAAGTCAGCCATCCATAGGAAGGACAGAATTTCATCCTTGGTAGTAGAGACTGAAAGCAACTGGATTACATATTTTTATCAGTGGTAATGGTTTGTGAGTTGGAGTAATATTTAATCCCAGATAAATTACCTAAGGAGTGGACAGGTGAACCTTAGAAGGTGAAACCCTTTATCTCCAGCTGGATAGGAAGTTTAGTAAGGTAGTGGTGTTGGGCTTGCTAATTTTCAGGGATAGACTACAAAACAGAAAGTGTCTTTATTTTATATAAACTTGAATTTCAAAAGAGGCAAAGAGCATAAATCAGAGGCAAAAGTCTGATCAAATAGATGTGGGCTGTCCAAGAACCCTGGGGTAGAACAGTCTGCACGTGTTGGGTAGAAAAGTGTCTGGGTCAGTCTAAGTAAAGGCAAATGTATGTTGTGATTGGGGGTCAAAAGCAGTAGAAAATAAGGCAGCCTTGAAGTATAGGAATAAGAGATAAGAGGTCTCTGAGGGGATGTTGGAGAGGAGAGCCGTGAAAAGGAACTACTGCAGAGTTGATAAGTAGGAAATCCTGAACCAAGTTGAAGGTTCCACTGGGTCTTTAAACTGTAAGTACGGAGGCTGTTAAAGGGGGAAAATGTGGCGCATAGAATACTTTTTTCTTAAAATGTTGGAAATGAGTGTTTTAAGTTCCCTGAGGCTTTGAGGAGAGGATGAATACTGAGCCTAGGTGATATATTTGGTGGGCTTTTATAATTGAATGATTAGAGGGAGCAATGTTTGGCTGTAGAGGTGTTTATGAGATCCACCTGGGAAGTCAATAAGGAAAATGGTGTTCCAGACTGTGTGGCTTGGAGGATAAGGAGGAGGGGAATGTGGCGAGCCTGGGGTCAAGTGGATGGGGTGCAAAAACATAAAGTCTCCAACTTTGGCTTGGAGGTTCCTTCCCAGCAAGTGATCAGCAGAGTTTGATACTACAAGGAAGGAGTGAATAAGAATACCCCTAAAGATATAGTGAAGTTCTGAGTTTCAGAGACTGGTAAGGTGGTTGCCCTACTCTGACAATAGGGGAATAAAAAGGAGAGGTGGGTTCCCAAAACTCCATCAGAACTGACAGTGTGGACCCAGTGTCCAGAAGGAAGGACATGGCTCTCCCTGTACAGTGATTACTACCTGAGGTTTTCTTGTCAGAGATGTTAGTGGTAGGGACAAGGAACCTGGGTCCCTCAGCTGTTCATGGCCAAACCTAGGAGATTGGCTGGAAGGTTATCTGGGATTGATATCCTCATGCCACCAGGTACATGGGGACAGTCTGTGGGACAGTGTCCCTCTTGGTGGCACCGTGGACATAGTTGAAATGTTTCTTGAGGGTTTAGACATACCTGGACCCATTGACTGTTCTGATCAAACTTGAAGCAGGGATCGGGAGGTTCTTGGGCTTTGGGAAGTCAAGGGAGCCTGGCCAGTTGCTGTGGCTGACTGAAAATCCTTAGCTAATATTAGCTGTTTTTGTTTTCAGGTCTTTTGCGTCTCTCCATGATATACCTTTAAGGCTACCACTAAGATTTTTGCCTGTGGTCTTGGGGGCTTCCTCTCTAGACATTGAAGTTTGACTCTAATATCAGAGAAACTCTGGAAAAAGAAGTGGCACTTTTAAGGGCAGGTTTATTGAGACAGGCCAGGAGGCAAGTTGTCTGGATGTGTCTTCATGTGTTCTAGCCTGGTCCCAGACCCTACTGTACTCCTTGGGAAGAAGGTTGTTGGTGAGAATCTTTTCTATATAAGAGTAAGTGACTATGTGTTGAGGCCAAATAAAGGGAGGCTCTGATAATAGCAGAGAAATCATGTGGTTGAGGCTTCATAGTTAGGAGTTGTTTTTCTCTTGTTTGACCATGTAGTCACGTATTTATTTATTTATTTATCTATTTATCTATTTATTTATTTAGGATTTCTGCCTCCTCCCCGCAACCGCTTCCCATTTCCCTCCCCCTCCCCCGATCAAGTCCCCCTCCCTCATCTGCTCGAAGAGCAATCAGGGTTCCCTGACCTGTGGGAAGCCCAAGGACCGCCCACCTCTATCCAGGTCTCTTAAGGTGAGCATCCAAACTGCCTAGGCTCCCCCAAAGCCAGTACGTGCAGTAGGATCAAACAGGTAGTCACTTTTAATCAAGATTAGGATGAAGCCACATGGCAAAATCCATCCTTTCCAACCTTAGCAAAGACAGTTATCAGCCATGTGGTTGCCGCTATACCAATGTAGGATGGGGAGAGCCAAGCAGCTAAGATGGAAGCAAGCCACATGTTTCCTTTTATATTACCAATGTATAGATTTGTAACTATCAGCCTTGGTGTTATGAGTTTTAATCTAGTCCTTCAGATTTTAAAGTTGTTTTTGTAAGATTAATAATTTTTTCTTTCCTCTTCTTTTTAAACATATTTTTATTGATTCTTTGAGAATTTCACATCATGTACCTCAATCTCATCCATTTCCTAATCCTTTCATGATCGCCCTCCACTCTGAAACCCACCCACAAATAAAAATAGAAAAACTTAAATTAAAAATTAATAAAAAAAATCTTGCCCACTCCTCTGGGCCATGACCTACTTCTCTGTTAACCACAGCCTGCTCTCAGACCCATCACAGCTATTTTGTCTCCAGTTCCACTTCACCCCTCCTTCATTCCTGCATCTCCTATCACCTATTGGTTCACTGTAGTGGCCTTGGGAACTGTGCTGTATCACACAGTATACCCCTTTGTTCAAACAGCTATACTTGGAAATCTTCATTGCAATGAGTCATTGGTCTGTTTCAAGGCCCCTGGCTTCTGCTACACCATCAGTACTGAACCTTCACTGAGGCGGGTACAAACAGCTATCCCTGGTAATATGGGACAGTTTTCCCTGGTGGCATGGGTGTGGGAGAGCTAGTGGAACTATAGGCACAGAATTTTAGAATTATTTTTTAAATCATACCAAATAGGCTTACAAATCTTGATGTACAGAAAGTTTACACACTAGTCTGACAAATCTTGAGATAGGCTTTATATCTTTATATAGCAAAGGTTTTAGAGAGTTAAAACAAAACCAAAAGAACCTAAGATGAGTAACAGTAGTCCCCATCTGGAATAGTTTGTTCTTTTGTTTTGCTGTCCTTTCTCTATTACATAGTAAGGTGGTTTTCCTGATATGGGACACAGATTTTAAAGGAAATCTCTAAAAAGCATGCTTGGGTCTAATGGTGGGGACATGTACCCCACCTCCAGAGCTTTTCAAATGAAGTGGGACAACAAAACAACAGTCTAATGCTATTCCTACCTAAAAGACAACGGCATACCTGTAAAATTGAATCTAGTAAGCTAAGAACAAATAAGGTTTAGAGATAGGAAATGTTGAGAACTCTTAATATACACAAAGGATGTTACAGGAGGGAGCAGAGAGAAGCAACCACCAGCGAAGAGTGTGGGCAGGTTGTGTGCACACTTCATCTGGCCTACTCCTCTGCTCTCTCCCCCTCCTGCTGTGTTCGGCTCAGGCTTTCACTTGGCAACAAACTTACAGATCCATCAATGGTATCTTCAAAGACAGGATATTTATACAGCTTGTGTATGGGGGGGGGGAATCAAGCAAAACAATCTGGACTTGGAATGGGGAGAAAAAAGAAAGCCTGAACATAATGAATAGGGAATCTCTTTCTATTTCCTGATCCTTTGCAGTGTGCTAATTATTGTCATCACTGTACAGTGGGAATATACCAATGGCTTTATATACAAATATATATAAAGATGGAATCAACCCATCAGAATGTATTACAGAAAAACAGTTTTAGAGTTTTTGAATATTTGTTTTGTCAACTTTCCTTAATCTATAATGGAAGATCTTTTGGGGTCATTTCCATTAGCATTTGTAGGATAATTTATTTACTTAGAGGGAGAGTACCCATTAGAAATAAAGTGCAGTTGCTCTGTCGGAAAAATCTATTAAGAAGAGTCCTGAGTGATCATTCTCATAATGGTTTAAATATGTATTTCTTAGAAGTTGTATTGTATAAGTAAGTGAATGTAAGTCATAGAATGAATGCTAAAGCTAGATGAACTTTGAAAAAGAGCAAAGCTCAAGCAGTATAGTGATTTATTGAAGGTCATTCTAAGTCATTACTTGGGATAAGAAAATTACTATAATGTGTGCATTAATACTGGATCTTTGCTTTACAAGGTGGTTCTAACTAATTGTTGAAGGTGTTGTATATAAAATGGAAGTTTTGCTGACACTACATAATGAAAGGATCACAGCTAGTCATCTTCATTTGATCTTTCTATCTTCCAAATTGATAACGGTAAATTTTATTTTATGTTCATGAAACATTAAGAACTATTCATCAAATGTATACATTAAAAATGGAAACAAAAGAGCAACAATGTTTAATGTTTTAGAGGTTAGACTAGAGTAGTTGCCTGTAACCCAGGCATTGCAAAGCTGAGGCAGGAAGATGGGAATGTGAATGTGAGGCCAGCCTGGACTGCTTAATGAGCAACAAACCAGCAGACCTACAAAGTAAATCAACAACAATGCAAACACGTATGTTAACCATTTTAAGATTAAACTCTAAATGAACTTTCAAGATTTAAAACTTACCTCATTTTCTCTGTGTACTGATTGATAGGTTATCCTCTTCATGTTCTTCATAAAATCAAGTTGGTGATACTTTGCATCATAGGCTTACTATGACAAGTGAGTTAATACATGAAAAATTAGTAATACCAATTATGCAGTAAGAGCAGTCTTTACTATTTTAAATGTGGTGGTTTTAAAATCCATCTCTAATATAAATATCACACACTATACTTGTTGATAATACTAAATGGAAATTAAAACTAATGATATTTATAAAAGTCCGGCTTTCTGTTCTTTTTTTTATTTTCTCTTCTTTTTCCTATATATTTTTCTAATTCTTCGTGTCTTCCAGCATGTAGCAAAATATGTATTATTAATATTTACATATATATGTCTCATTTGAGTTCTGATTCACTAAGTGAATATTATTAATCAAGCAGTTATTCATTCCTTACCATTTACAGACATGGTTGAAAATATGAGGAAGCATAAGTTACAGTTTATGGCACAAAAATATATATATCCAGCATAAAGAAGCAGCTCATTAAATTTATCTAAACTGAAATGGCATGATTAAATGTATAAAGTGCTTTTACCTGGACTAATTTGCATGAAAAGGAAAGCTTGGGTACTCTGTACTCCATAAGTAGCACTGTCTTGCTGTGTCTCACATAGCAGAATGGGCAAATGTAGAAGGAGTTGCCGGCTGTGTTCCCGCCCGGCTCCCAGCCGCCTGACTAGCTTATGCCCCGAAATAACAACACACAAATTGTATTCTTTTAAACACTGTTCTAGCCTCTTATTGGCTAATTCTCACATCTTGATTAACCCATTTCTAATAATCTGTGTAGCACCACAAGGTGGTGGCTTACCGGGAAGGATCTTAACCTGCATCCATCTTGGAGAGGAGAGCTATAGCGTCTGCCTCACTTCCCTTCTTCCCAGCATTCTGTCTGTCTACTCTGCCTATCTAAGTTCTGCCCTACAAGAAATCCAAGGCAGTTTCTTTATTAACCAATGAAATTAACACATAGAAGAACCACCTACATCAGGCAAACAGATGAACTAGCTGTTAGGTATCACAAGGGCACTACTTGCATTGAGGAGGAATCCACTCCCATGATGTAATCATCTTACTTTTTATACTACACCTTTGGGGATTCTACTTCAACATGTAAATTTGGGGAGAAAAAATAGGTTCAGAACATAGCACTAATAAATCAAATTGCTCAATTAGGTATTGAAAGCTACTCTTTTACAACCTGCTTTAATCCATGATATTTTAGACATCAGAATAGTTCTCTTACTTATATATGCACCACATCTAATCACTCAATCAATATTTTGCAAATTATAAAAGGAATTTAATTTTCTGATACAAAATTAATGCAAACTTATTTTCTTAGGTGTGGTGAAATACCCAATAAGGCTCACAGTTGCTCATGATTTTTTAAAATAATATTCTATTGATTCTTTGAGAACTTCATACAATGCGTTTTAATCATAGTCAAGCTTCCCATATTCAACTCTCCCCCAGATCCACTTCTTTCTCCTTAACCACAAAACTTTGTGTTCTCTTCCCTTTTCTCCCTATCTCTTTTTCAAATCCATAAAATCTACTTTTTATAGCCAAAATACCCTTGAGTGTGGGAACTGCCTTGTAGTCTGGTTGACCTACTAGAGAATTCCCCCTCTCTCCTGGTGACTATCAAATGTCAGTAGTTTTTGCTAGGGCCTAGGGATGGGACTTCCTGTCCACTTCTCTCCATCTCTTCCTCCATAGTTTTTCATAATTTTGCTATTCCATAATAAGTAGTTGCCTCTCTGATGCATATGTTTCTATTGAAAAGCATATAATGATAGCTATCATTTATTGACAATTTGGTATGCAGTGTTTCAGGCCATGTTTCAATTACATTATATGTTAAATGTTACCCATTTATGCTTCACAATAATTTTTTGGGTATAAGTACTATTATTATACCATTTTAAAAGGAAGAAATTAATATAATAACATGAAATAATAACATGTTCTAGGTTATGGTGCCAGTATGGAAAAAGCCATAATTCTAAAACAGGCACTTAGTCTCCAGAGCCCAGGTGTTTAACCACTCAAAGTAATGCCTTTTTATAATTAGGTACACAATTTTGTAATCTGCCTAATCCATTTAACAATTCCAGTGATTTTATTATATTAAAACTATATACTATACCTAATATTTTTATAGATGATATGGTGAGTATGCCATTAGCTGAATGCTAATTGTAAGTGAAAGAAACTTTTCTATTTACCTATAGTCTCAGGTGCAGTTTAGTGGCTTTAGAATAAAATGTATATGTCTTGGACGTATTACAGATTTTTATAAGGAACAATATAATAATATAGCAATTACTATAGTAATTATAAATATTTATAGGGTACAATATAATGTGTCGAAATATATATATTAGAGACAGATTTACTTAAGATAATTGACCTATCCAAAGCTGATGCAATCATCAGGTTATCATTTTTGTGGAGTATTAGCAATCTATACTTTTTAGCTATTTATAAATGCAGTGTATCATTATTAACTGTAGACAGTGAAGTTTTGGGGATTTTTAAATAATCCTAGGCCTAGATGTATCTATACCACTCTGAGACTGGTTAGTCTCTGAGACTCTAAGTCCTTGTTGTTAACTTCAGGGGTTCCCAAGTAGCATTTAATTGAAGGCCGGCTGAGTTAGATATATATACCCCCAGGTTTTGTTGCCAGAAATATCCTTTTACTTATCAGTGGGGAAGGTTTTTGCTTCTACTGCTGGATTTAACATTGTCCCTCAAGATTCCATTACTCAGTTCATTGAGAAAAGCTTAGAGCTAAGGGAGGGAGCTCCGATCAAAGAGACACAGGGAAATAAAAGTTCCCAAGTTGGCTGAAATTCTTTCAGTTGTTATAATTTGTACAGAAACCTGACACTTGGAGATAGGCAAAAAATCTTATAGGTGATTCTAGTTCTGAAATTATTTTTGATCATTAGCTGTGATGAAAATTAACACTGACTCTTCACAATAAATCGATTTTTATCTTGTTTGACTTCCGAAAGCAAATATACCTAAATTACAAGGTTTGAAGGTTTTAGTCTCTGCCTTTTTCTCTCTCCTCAAAATTGCTGTAACCCCATCCATGTGAAAAACATGGACATAAAAGAATGATATTAAACAATCATTGAGTTTCTAAGGAGTTACATGGGCACACTCACCTATAGAGCAATCATGGAAATTATATCAAAAGCACTCCAAAAATTTGGCTTTCTTAAACACAACGTATGCTGGCTAGTTTTATGTAGACTTGATAAAAGCAAAAGACATATGAGAGGAATAAACTTCAATTAAGAAAATGTTTCCAGTATTCCTCATTGTCCGCTATGTTCAGCTAGTCCGGATTTATCCCATGCTTTTTCAGACCTAGGCCAGCTGGCCTTGGTGAGATCCCAATAGGACATCCCCATTGTCTTAGTGTGTGGGTGCACCCCTCGTGGTCCTGAGTTCCTTGCTCGTGCTCCGTCTCCTTCTGCTCCTGATTTGGACCACGGACAATGAGGACTACTGAGAATTCAAGAACAATTGCAGTGGGTTTTTGATCCTACTGCACGTACTGGCTTTGTGGGAGCCTAGGCAGTTTAAATGCTCACCTTACGAGACCTGGATAGAGGTGGGCAGTCCTTGGGCTTCCCACAGGTCAGGGAACCCTGATTGCTCTTCGAGCAGATGAGGGGGGGGAATTTGATCGGGGGAGGGGGAGGGAAATGGGAAGCGGTTGTGGGGACAAGGCAGAAATCCTTAATAAATAAATAAATTTAATAAAAAAAGAAAATGTTTCCATAAGATTTGATTGTAGTCAAGACTGTTGGACATTTCTTTAAGTAGTGATTGATTTAGGTAGGTTCAGCCTATCATGGGAAGGGCCACCACTGGGCTGGTAATCCTGAGTTCTATAAAAAAGAAGGCTGAGCAAGCCATGAGGAGTAAGCCAGTAAGCAGCACACCTCCATGGCCTCTGTATCATCAGCTCCTGCCTCCAGGATTCCTTCAGATTTGAATTCCTAATTTGGCTTCCCTCCATGGACTGTGACTCATGATATGTAAGTCAATAAATTCTTTCCTCTCCATGGTCCTTTTGTTCATGATGTTTCAACACAACAATAGTAACCTTAATTAAGATTTGATGACTGAACCTAAAGCCCTTCTTAGGAGATAATCCAAGACTAATGTGCTGTTTATTAAAAGTACACCTTTTCAACATTGTTTCAGCACAATTATAACTGTGATCCTTTACTCTTGTAAAAGAAGCACCATAACCCTTTATTTTATATTGACATCTGTCGAACCATAGTATCTTCCAGTTTGTGATTTCAGGCATTGCATTAGACAATGTGTTTACAATCTGGGTTGATTGCTCTCTTTCTATTAGGAGATGGGTAACTTACCATTATACGGAAGTGTCTATAGGAAACATAATTTTCTTTCTTTCTTTCTTCCTTCCTTCCTTCCTTCCTTCTTTCCTTCTTCTTTTCTTTTCTTTTTTTTTTTTTTTGGTTTTTTTGAGATAGGGCTTCTCTGTGTAGCCTTTGAGCCTGTTCTGGAACTAGCTCTTGTAGGCTAGGCTGGCCTCGAACTCACAGAGATCTGCCTGTCTCTTCCTCTCAAGTGCTGTAAAGTGAGTAAAGGCATGTGCCACCACCGTCCTGTGGAAACATAATATTCAAGATGATAGTTTGAAAAGTATGATTATGATTACTGCGAGTAATCATTATAGGGACAACTATTCAATGTAATCACTTCCAATTTATTTAGCACATTGTTAGGTTAGTGAAGTTCTAGTTTCTGGTCTGTCCTTCAAGAGCCCACATTGTTCCCATATGTATTACATATTTAGGTTTGTGTGACTATACACAGCACCTCCATTTGACTTCAACTCCCTTTTGGAGTCTAAACTCTCACAACAGTTATTTGAAAAACTCTGCTTCTTGATATTTTTATCTCTAATGTTCCTTTAAAATCAATATCTGGACAACATATACACTAAAAGTATGGGAAATAGTCCATCATACTACAGTTCAAAGGCTTATTTAGCATGCATTATCTGATTTAATTTCTTCTACAACAGTCTCAACTTTCCTAATGCTGTGACTGCTGCATACGGCTCCTTATGTTGTGGTGACTGCCATCCATAAAATTATTTTGTTAGTACTTTGTAGCTGTAATTTTGCACTTTTATGAAGTGTAATATAAATATCTAATATACAAGATATGATATGCAACCCCCAAAGAGTTTCTGACCCACAGGTTGAGAACCTCTGCTCTAAAGTCATGGGAAATGTGAATTGTTATAATCTTTACTTTTGTTGTTGACAAAGAGGAGTCACTATTCATTTAAGTATAAGTATGCCATAAATTCTGTTAAACGCTTTGCAGTTGATACCAACAATAGCCTTAAGAAGCTACATTTACTATTATCCACATTTGATACATAATAAAATATGGGCTAAATGATGTGAGACTATACAGAGATACATAGCAGATCTGGAATTCTAGCCATAGTTCATCTGCCTTGATCTCAAAGCTGTGAATCTATGTGGAACATTTGCTACTATGTTATTGCTCAACAATTTGATAATACTAAATGTTTAAATGATTTCCCCAACCCAAAAAGTTGTTTGTAATGCCTTCTCCATAAATTATCATTTCTAGCTGTCCACACAACTACAGTCATTTTAAGACAGCTTATATGGAATTGTGAAAGCTCAAAAATGATTATATATATACATATATATATATATATATATATATATATATATATATAATCTTAGCAATAATAAACAACAATAAAGAACCATTATCTCTGAGAGACCCACAAAAGGACACATACTGAAAGAAAACAAATTTTCCAGTCTGTCTCTTCTTAGTTCAGTGTCACTTAGACTGATGAGAAGATTATGGGAATGGACTTCTGCCTTTCTTCTCCATCCAATTTTTAACCACTTTCAGACATGATGCAGTGTCTAGAGCTGTGCTTAAGGTCTCCATTGAAACAAATGGTGGAAGAAATCTTAATAATAATAAGGAACCTATTGAACATATTCCTATAAGTGTGTGCCCTTATGAACTCTAAGGAAATAAAATTTGAATCACACTCATTATATTTATAGAATATTTGTAATTGGAGACTGCACCTTTGTTTCCTGGCCAACAAGCCCCAAATAATCCCAGAGAAACTATATTAATTACAACAATGCTTGGTCAATGGATTAGACATATTCCTACCTAGCTCTTATATCTTAAATTAACACATTTATATTAATCTGTGTATCACCATGAGGCTGTGGCTTACTGGTAAGTTCTTGGCATTGTTCTCCTTTGGCAGCTACATGGTGTATCCATTACTCCACCTTCTTTCATCCTATATCTCTGCTTGGATTTCCTGCCTTGGTATATTATGCTCTGCCATAGGCCAAAATATCTTCTTTATTAACCAATGACAATAAAACATGTTCACAGCATACAGAGGGACATCCCACATCCGATGTTCAAACCTTTCTCTTACTGCTAAGAATAATATATAATAAAATATAATCTCTAGCAACAGTCATTATAAAATTCCCAAGAAGTCAAAATGCATTACCATTCTAAACTACTCTCATTTCTACCAGTTCTTGTAGAGGAGCTGACATGCATTAGGTTTTAACTATACAGTAGCATATTGGGCTGCAGTTACTAAAGAAAGAAATTATTTCATGTATTCATTTTAACTTAGTATTCTGTTCTTTTCAAAATCTGTGAATTTTACATATATAAATATCCTGGGCAAGTAGCAGATGTCATATAATATGAATGTACTTTGCACTGAAACACTAGTGGAGTAATAAATTTAGAGTACGACAACATACAAGAAAAAGAACTCAGCAACAACTCTTGGGAAGATGCAAAGAGAACACTGAAAACCACAAATAGCAATAAAAAATGTCTGTGACAGGCTGGGTTGGTTTCGGAGATACAGGGATTTCTTGCTTGAAAGATGGGTTTTTAAGCCTCAGAACCTGGAGAATATGCATGAAAGCAAGTCAGCATCCTCAGCTCTGATGTATTGCTATGAAATATAGCTTGGGATTTTTACTGGGATTTTTAAAATCCTCTATATGCTTTTAGCATTGGAATTTTAGAACTGCTGAGTGAGGGCCTGACTACCTAGAACTCAAGCTCTTCTAAAATTATTGATTATTTATTTTTATCAAGATACTTAGGTGATGTGTGTGCACACTAGCCTTTTTGGACATGTTGCTCTAAGGAGACTGACAGAACTGAATTCATCACCATGTCTAATTACAAAGCATGGAGGGATACTGTTTGAGCCACTGGGATTTTTGCCTCTAAAATGGTCTAGTCAAAATGATGTCAACACAGTAGGATTAAAGCAAATATCTTTGAAATACCAATACGTGAAAATACCCAGGCTTGAAACTGAAAATTCTCGATAATCATAAGTCCCTGTTAGGAAACAAATTCTATAAACCTTTTCTCCTCTCCTAATCAGAAACCAAATGAAAGAAAGTTTATTCAATACTTGGGTTTTTTTGTGAATTAATGAAGGGTCTTAGGTATAGATCCATGATAGTTTTTATTAATTTCATTCAGGTGTCTTCTACTGAACAGATAGATCATAGGAAAACATTCCTTAGCCTCATGTCCTTGAAAACAATGTGGGCACCTTTCTTATCTGTAGAGTTATACTCAATCAATCCAGCAGTGCCATGTTGTATGAGTCTTACTTTTAAACTTGCATTTTAGATCTTAAGCTATTATTTTTTTTCCGTTAGCCAAAAACTAATTGTTTTTACATAAACTCCATATAATAGCATTTCTTCTATTTTTCTCTCCAAGCCATTAACAGGTTCTTTCATTCTTTAGCATTAGCTTCACAAAATATTTTCCCAGTATTTATTTACTGCAGTCTTAAGTGATATGTAAAATTTACTATTGTTTTTCAACAAAGTTTATATCTGATTGGAAGGTCATTCTGTCTCGGTATTATAATTGTCTATACATCTAAGAGGGAAGTACAAATGCCTCATGCAATACCACAGAAGAAATACCCTCAACTAATCTTTCTAAGCAGGATGACAATGAGTAATGATTACAGTTAATTAAGTTAGGCAACCTCCATTTCCATTCATTTAGCAGCAATACTAATTATACATTCGTGCACCAAAGTTTCTTGAGTTCTGTAATTTGGATGCAATACTCTGTGTAGGCAAGGAGATGTGGTAGGATTAATGAGCTTTTCACTACCAATACCTCCTGTTTGTTCTCTCCAAATGAAATTTCTGCATCTGGAAATGGAGAATAGAAACATAAGCAAGGGAGAAAAAAAACCATCAGTAACATTTTAACATACTTCAACACATCATATTCTTGTAATTGGCAAATATTTTACATTAACCAAAACAATAAGACTTTAAGTATTCTTCACAGCCTCGTATAATTGTATGTGATATAAAAATTAAGTAAGTGCAGGACTTGGCTTTTCAAAAATATGGAGCACTTACTGTTTGCCAGGACCTAAGTCAGGCATTGAGCCTACTAAGAGGAAATAAAGGCAACTCTAATGCTAAGATTTTTCATATTAACTTCAATCACTTTAACACCTCTCTTTAGAGAAAAACATACAGAATGACAGTTCTAGTTGGTATATATGCTTAATGAAGCACTTGATACAACACTTTCAATACTTTGATCAGATGGGGATTGACATGCTTAAGAGTTTTATTTTTAATCTGAAAATCCACTCCAGGCTTATGCTCTGGGTAAACATTCGTTATAAAAGGACAGAACAATTCTGTACTTTCAAGAAACATGATTCTGGTTCAAAGTATAAATTCAAGTACAATTTTGAGTAAGTTACATGGATTATTGTTCTTATTAAGAACCCTGGTTTTACATGGTTGGGTTTTAGTTTTAACCTCAAATAATCCTCATTTGCTTGTATGAAGCACCTCCTGTGTTGTGGCTTCTGTAGCATTTTATTTTGTTTCAGGTTTTAGAATAGCTTTTCCAAAGGTCTATGTGGAGAAAGATATTTGAATGTCAAGCAGTCTTTTTCTCTTTTAATCCTGTCACAGGATGTTGAGATGCATTTTAGTGGAGCTGGGCAATTTTAGAGCTTCTTTTCTTCTTCTCTTAGCATCACACAGGTGCATAACTTTCTGAGTCCGGTCTCTTTTTACGATTCTTACTTTCTGCTTCTCTTTCACTAACATGTTTACATAGATGACTGCACTGTCAAGTTCACATGAAGACTAGACAAAAATACAGGTGTCCTCATAATAATCAGCTCGTCTATTCCTCGTTTCCAGTGATGCCTGAGTCTTAGAGAAATCCTATATAAAGCAAATGGCACAGTTATTAATGGAGGAGCTGAGGTTACTGATTAGAGGGGAAAGTAATCAGGTAGATTGAGCCTGTGAGGGAAGGAACCATTTGCTGGGAGAGGGGAGTGTTTGCAAAGTGCTGTCTGTGAAGGAATCTGTAAAGAATACCTCACTATTCACAGACACTGGAGTGGAAGAAACAGGTGCAGAAGGGCTCAGCATTTGTCTGCCTGTGTGAGGCTGGTCAGAGATTATGAGCCTGCTTTGCCTGTGTTTGCCTATGACTCTACCTCCAGGTTTGTCATACCCCATAGAATGTGTAAGAGAAAAGTACCAACAGGGAAATCAGCACAAAGCTTTCCTATGAAGGTGTCATCAGCCTCCGCAGATTTTTGAAATGGCTGAGGTCTCTTCTGGTGAGTAAAAGCTGCAGATAAATGAAGAGCCATTCAGAAGAATGATAAATGCAACAAGCATTTGGAAACAGGCTTCCCTAAAGGTGACTCTTTTGGTCAGTTTGCAACCTCTGGGAATATTTGAATGACTCCTTTTTGGCGTGTCTTTTTATAAAAGTTAAATTGGGGGTTTGTTGTAAAGCAGTAAAGACAGGAATTTGACATCAGTGACCTGTAGAATTATTCTAACCACTAACACGAGAAGGAACCCAAATTCTACTTTTAAGGTTATAGCTTTATAGAACTTTCCTCTTCAAGATTGTAAAATTGTTTTTAGTAAGAATATCATAAAATAATAATCCAGATGTGAATTAATAGACAATAATATTTCTACATCAAAATAAATTTCTACAGCTATACAACTAGCTAGAAAACTAATGTGAAGGGATTTTTAAATCTAAGAATAAAAATGTTGTCTTTTATGCATAGGAACATAATAGGGCTATCTGTATACTTGTATATATAATAAATGCATCTATATTATATATACATACATTTCAAGAAATTATATATGATGAAATAAAAAAAATGAGGGTTGTTGTGAATAGTAGTTTAGACATGTGCAGACATACACATTAGGAATCAAACTGAGCCACAAATTATAAATAATAATTCCATGGTGCATACTTACCTGAAATGTGAAAGAATGAATGTAGAAGGCAAGCTTTTATAATTAAATGATAGTTTTCAAGTAAGATAAGAGGATATACTGTTGATCAAAATAGTTTTTCATATTGCAGTCTATCCTAAAACTCTAAATTAGCTTAGATATTTTGTCAATACATAAAACCAATATATCTGAAATATATTAAATCCAAAATTATGTTACTTTTATAAAATTTAAATAGATACCTATTTAGGCAAGATTTTTTTTCTAGCTCTGTACAGATTTATAGTCTTATTTGAGGGAGCATGAACTAAAAGAGTTAAAACTAAATACTTAAAATGTCTTTAAAAAATAGGAAACACCTTTTGAGAAAAAAAAAACAGTCCAAATTTCAATATCAGTTTGGATCTCAACTTTTCTTCTAAATTTATTTATAAAAATTTTAGCCTCCTTCTTAGCCTTGTCTTTCATTTGACATTTCTTACTTACAAATTGCCTTTACTAATATCATCCTAAAGTTTAAAAATATTCTTAATATTTGTGTTTTGTTTATCAGACAAACTGTCCTGGAAGTACAGAGGCCAGCTAATGGTTTATGAGTTCAAGCTGAGCAAAATATAACTGAGCTCTGTCTTGCTTGACATTTCATCAAGAGCTGTGTTGATTTGCAATGTTTGCCGACCTATTTATTGAACCCTCACAGCTTGAACTATGCCACCAAGCTTGCTGACTGCTGAGATTATCTCTAAATGCATGTAGACGCTAAGGAGGAAATAGACAAAAAATAAGTTAAAAACAATTGTAGGTCTATTTAATAAATGATGCATACATAGCCCTTGATTTATTTATTTGTTTAATTGATTTCCTTAAATCCTTGTGCCATAATTTTCCTCTGCTAATGTTTACACAAACTCTAGTACAAGAGGCATGATAGCAGTGAATGTCACCCTGGACTGGTGGCAAAGACCTGTAGGGGTTTCTTAAAATACAGCATCTTGGGTCCCACCCCAACACTTACTAATGCAGCTTTTGTTAGCTGGTGTCCAAGAATTTACATTTCTAACAAGTTTCTCAGAGAATGCTGATGCTATTGAATGCCAAAGAAGAGAAAAGAATGTTTCTAACACTAAGAACAGACAGCAAACAATCTTCTGATTCCTTACCCATGATCTCTTTATGTAGCATTTGGAAAAGTTTCCCACTGTACAAGAAAATAAACACATGTCTCTTCCCAAATAGAATCATATAGTCTATTAATATTTATCAAAACACTGAATACTTTTTCAAGGAGCTACTTTCCAGTTGAAATTATAACAAATTTACTTACCAGTGAAACTTGTTGATTAAAATGAAAATTTGTTCAATAAGTTTCAAGTAGGTATAGAATCAGTTTTTAATGACTCCTTGGATTCTAATGCTCTGTGAATCCACCATAAGTAAAAATTTGTTGTTAACTGGCTGTGGTGGCAATCATCTTTAAATTCAAGCAGTTGGCAGGCAGAAGCAGATGGATCTCTATGAGTTTGAGGCCAACCTGGCCTACACAGCGAGTTCAAGGACAGCCAAGGCAACACAAAGAAAACTTGTCTTAAAAATAAATAAAAAATAAAATATAAATAAGGATTTATTCTTTGCTTTCTAAAGAAATTAAAGTATAGTCTGTGTATTATATCAGTACTTAAATGACTTGAATTATCCTACACTTCATTCTCCCTTTCTGTATCAGTAAAAATGCTGTGTCCAACTCCATTTACTGATGACACAGTCTAGGCATTCAATTTGTGGCAAGAATAAATAGTTTACCAATTATATGGCTATGAAAATTAAAACATAACTTCTAAGAAACTGCACCTAAAGCCAATGATTCAAAAATTATACTTTTGCGGTTTCTTTAAGATTATATGCTTATTCATTATGTTTCATTCTTTTTCAGTAAAATTTATGTTTCTGATATATTAGAATGCATTAGGTAAATCTAATGCCTAATTTCTAACGGATATAATCTAGATGTTCATATTTTCTTAGATAAACAGATCTTAGATGGCATGGCATATATAAAGGTACATACAAAACTTTAAGGAGACAGAATGTTTTATGACAATGATATTTTCAAATTCCCAATTAAACATATTAAAGAGCCAATAT
Source organism: Microtus oregoni (assembly GCF_018167655.1). NCBI lineage: Eukaryota > Metazoa > Chordata > Mammalia > Rodentia > Cricetidae > Microtus > Microtus oregoni. Next base: position 1,720,026 of record NW_024544152.1, on the reverse strand, counting down.
TATCTATTTCAGTTTTTTTTGTCTATATTCTTTTGTTCAGTCTTAGCACATCCTTCTAAAAACACCATAGCTCTGACAGCATTTCTATGTTATCTTCATTTAAATACTATTTCAATGGGATGAACTGATTGATAGTGATGCTTAGAATCATTTGTTTTGGCTTGGTTTATTGATGAGTTCATCTTTAAAAATATTACTTTTAGTTTTTTTTTTTTGCCATTCTTACAGGTATAAGATGCTGGAGAGGATGTAGGGTAAAGGGAACACTCCTCCATTGCTGGTGGGAATACAAACTGGTACATCCACTTTGCATATCAGTATGGCGTTTTCTCAGAAAATTAGGAAGCAACCTACCTCAAGACCCAGAAATATCACTTTTGGGCATATACTCAAAGGATGATCAATTGTACAAGTACATGTGTTCAACTATGTTTATAGCAACATTGTTTGTCATGGCCAGAATCTGGAAACAATCTTAATGCCCCTTGACCAAAGAATGGATAGGGAAAATGTGGTACATTTACAAAATGGAGTACTACACAGTAGAAAAAAATAAAAATAATGACATCTTAAAATTTGCGGGGAAATGGATAGACCTAGAAAATATCATATTGAGTGAGGTACCCCAGAGCCAGAAAAACAAATATCATATGTACTCACACATAAGTGACATTTCAACAAAAAGCAAAGAAAAACCATCCTACAATTCACAATCAAAGAGAACCTAGACAACAATGAGAATCCTAAGAGAAACATACATGGATCTAATCTACATGAGAAGAAGAAAAAGCAAGATCTCCTGTGTAAATCGGGAGCATAGGGATCATGGAAGAGGGTTAAAAAGGAGAGGAAGGGAGGGGAGTGGAGAAAAATATAGTACAATTAAAAAATGAATCAACAGTGTGGATGTTGGATATGCTCTCCCTCTTAGTTTTGTTTACATTGTCTTGGTAATGCTGAAGCTGACAGAAAATCTGAGCCTGTCTTCTCCTTTAAAGAAGGGGGCCAGTTGAAACCTCATTTACCTTGCTGAAAAACTCAAGAAACACCAGATCCTTGGCATAGAAAACAAGAAATGATGATTCCACATTCATGTCTGAATTGTTTTTCCTCTAAGACCTGGGTCGGGATGGTTGCTCTTCAAGGTTTTTCTCATTACCTCCTCCATTAATCAATCCTTCTGAGATGATTTTGGTAGTGTGGTCTTTCCCTTCACTACCTATAATAAATTAAGCTGGGTTTGTTATTAGCCTAGAAGGTTCTGTTGCCCTCAGGTTCTTGCTTCTTCCCGCTGCTCACTCCTAGTTCCACTCCACTCAGACTTTGCTTTCAGGTTGTTAAAAGGCTGTGACCTCACCTCAGACATCACCTCTGGTTTTCAAAGAGGGGAGAGAGATCTTCTCCAGGACACTGGAAAATTCTGGCATCCTGCTCTTCAGGGAGGGAAAAAGCCCACTTCGTCTTCTGGCCTCTGTACTCATGAACATGCCCACATAAACACACGCATGCACAAAACTGAAAATAGGGCTTAAAAGAGAACTGATCACCTCCTCTTTTTTAAGCTCATATGGGTGGTTTTAATGTACTTGATGTAGGATAGGGCTGCTTTGTGTTCATATTGTATGAAGGAACATCCATGTTACCAACAGCTTGCTATGTGCAATGGTAGTATCTTGTTTGCTCTGAGTCAGCCCTCCAACCCAGTGATGCCAACCAGACTGAGTCCAAAGAGATGTACATGAGGGAGATGTGTCTGTGTGTATTTAGGGGTGATGAGGAAAAAGTACCATACCATAAACAATTTCCCTTTAATGTTTAAAGATACTTATCTGCATTACTAAGTAATAGTTTTACTTATTAAAAATAACACTGTCCTTTGGCATATTTAGAAAAGGGACTAATTTTGTACTGTTCTTCCATAACCTTTGTCTATCAGCATAGAATCTTTAAAAATTAATCATGCATAGATCATAATGGGTATTCAATAGATAAGCTAAATAAAAGAAGCAAAGAGTACAGACAAATTTGCCTTAAAAGGGTGAGAATTTTGTTTTACTTTTAATGTTCTTTCTTATGATCCAACTGAATAATATTTATGACATTTTGTTGGATATCTTTTAGACAATTGAATGTGAGAACTTCAGGCATTTGGCTTACGTTTATTCTTATTAATCTTGAATTTCATTTAAAACTCATTTATGACTTTCTTGATACAACCATCTATTCATATTTCCAACTTTCTTTTCATGTTTATTTATTTATTTGCTGTTTTTTTTTAAAGTTCATATTCATTATCCAGCCAAGTTTCATGTCATGTAGATGTGGGTAAAGAGTTGCAGTTAATTATACTCTAAGGGTATCAGAATATTATTTTCAAATAAATAAACATCCTTTTTGAGACAAGATTTACTGTGTATCTCTGGCTGGCCTGCAACTTCCCCTACAAATCAAACTGGCCTGAAACTCATAAAGATTCATGGGCCTCTGCCTCCCGAGCACTAGAATTTAAGACATATGCCACCTTACTGGCTAGTTTTCTGTTTCTTCATGGGATGGCTGAAATTATCTCTTCATCAGCACACATACACATGTGCACACGTGTACACATGTACAAACACAGATACACACATACACAACTCTATATTTTTTGCTTGGAGTCAACACTTGAAATCACAGTAAGAACTGGAAAAAGGGAAAAGCTGTAATAGGTGGATATTTTTTCCACCCAGTCAAATTCAGTGGCTGCTCTATTTTATGGAAAGTATTTTATATATTGACTGAGAGATCAAGAGAGAGAAACAGAAGGTTTAGAGGAGATTTCAACTTGTTAAGATCTTGATGGAAAACTTTAACGTTGCCAGAAGTAGAAATAAGGTTCTGCTTTGCTTAACATCATATTCAAGTTGCAATTTAGAAACCTGGGAGAAAGTTCTTTTTAATTAAACTTCAGTAACTTTGGAAATACATTATGTAAAAATTTTTTAAAACGTAAGTGACTATGTCTGTGTAATGAAAAATGACTAAGGGATGCAGATGTTCTCACTAAATTATAAAGGAAATCTAGAAAAATCTTGTTGCAATAAAAATAAATGATCAACATTGATTTCTATTAAAGCCCCTACATAAAGAGCAATGAGGGAAAATTCTAAAAGTAGTTAAAGACTATGAAATTATCCATGATGGTTAGCCGAAAATATCTTAAATGGATATTTTAGAATCATACCCCTAGTATACAAATTTAAGGGACACAATGTAAGATTTTGATATATATCCATCTTTTCCCATTTAAAGAATATATGTATAAATTGAATTTAAATGAGTGAATTGAATATGCACATTGCGATATACAGTAGAGAACATCATTTATTCAGCAAATTCTAAGACTTAAACAGTATTTTAGTCACAATTGTAAATTAAGCCTTACTAAAAATAAGATATACCACATGGAAAGACATTCTAGTGAGGAGATTAATGTTAACTAGCCTGCTGTTTGAATTTGTGTGTAGTTATGGATCTGACAATATTTACTAAAATATTGATGGATTCTTGCAAGTGAGGTTTGAAAAACACCTTGGACGTCTTCAGAACTCTGAAAATATCTCTATCGGTTTTAATGGAGCGCAAAACAGCGTGAAGACATGATTATTTTGAAGGCCAGAGATAGCACATGTAAAAATAGAATCTGTAAACAGCAGTTTTGAAACATAAATAGCACTTGTGCTTCAGAAATTTCCAATTAGCCTATTTGTAAATGTCTGTGAGGTATTGTTTTGTTGGTTTTGTTGTTGGTTTGGCTTTTGTTTTCTTTGTTTGTTTTTAGAAAGTTTTAGTGGTATAAATTCCTCAGATGTCAGCATAGATTTCATTCTCTGGGAAGTGTGTCCCTCCAGAGGTTCTCTCTATTTCTGGGCTCCTTAAATATTGCTCTACTGAAAGCAACCTTTATCCAAAATACACCAAGAGGATGCTAATGTGACAAGAGGAGACCCTTAATCACTAGTGGTGGGAGTCCTTGAGACAATCACCTAGCCACTTCATCTTTTGTTGGACTATTTTGAGTGGTCCTCTTCACAGACTTGCAGAGATGAACAGTGAGACTGAGCCGTCCTTGTCCCCAGCAGCCGCATGCTTACTAATAATACACACTTTGCTGACTCCTTTCCTTTGTCAGTCTCACTTCATCTACCTTTTCATGTTTTCTGAAATCTCTATGTCTAAGTGTTGCTAATGTGATGAAACATAGCAACTTTGGTTAGTTAGGACCAAAGTACTTAAGATACAGAGGAAGAAATGGTGTGTGAGAGAATACAAATAAAGTAACTTTAATCCATTTAATAAGTAGAAAGGAAGCAAGAAAAGAGTTTGTGATCCTGAAAAGTTAAGATGGCTAAGAAAGAGATGTTGTAAAGCTATGTTCTGGTTACCCCAATATGTAAATAGGAGGATCATTGAACAGTAGAGAATTTGGATGCACATCACCATATTTTGCAGTTCTATTCTAAATAAATTTATTCATTTCAGTGGTCTCTATCAATTTGCCCCTGTTACTTGTGATATTTGTCTTTTTTTCTTTTTGTTCTATTCTGCACAAAAAATCCAGAATTATCTTTCAAAATTATAAACCAGGTTATATTGACCTCTTGTTAAAGACATTGCTGGTTTGATTCAACAAGTGTCTCCACCAAGATGCAGGCTATGTTCATACTTCTTTATTCCCTTCCCTCCACCCCCGGACATTTACTACAGGTAATATTCAGGTGCTACAATTTCTCAAATGTTATTGGCTTTTCTGACATTGCCTCTGCCAAGGATTCTCTCCTTAACTCTTCTGTGTTTGTTTTGATCATTCTTGAATATGCTGTATCAATCCTAATATCAGCCAAATGGTGTTTTCATGATAGATTCTTGCTGAAAAAAATAATCAAGAGAGTGGGATTAAGGTGGTGATTGACTCTGATGATTTATAGAGATACGTAGTTTATGCTATTGCTTCCTTAGAAAAGAGAAACAGACAATTAGGGAAATAAGACAGTAGTTAGAATTATTGGTTTGAGATTATAGAATATGTATATTTATGTTAATATTTTACCTATTTGATTAAATGTACTTTTCCACATCCTTTCAGAGATTCATTAGTAATGACTGAAGCACAGTTCTCACCAATTGTATTTAGCCAAGTGTAATGTGTTTATATAAACTTGTTTTACAAGTATTATCTTTAGTACAATGCATTCATAAGTGTGTAACACGTATGTTCATATATAAAATTCAGGAATTATAGCTGTGAAGTTTTTTGTTGCATGTAGTACTCAAATAGTCAACTGGAGTCCAGTTAGGTCATCTATCAAAGCAAATAGCAAGTAAAATGTGGGTGAATGATGGCAATATTAAAGACCTTTTTAATAGGTGAAGAAGCCGTAGTTGGGAATAATAGTAATAGAGTAGGAAGGTTTTGGTGGTAGCAGAAAAGTCTGATTATAAACCCAGAAGGTAAATACAACACTGCTATAGATACTGTTATAAATGAATAAACGTTTGTATGAAAAGTGATGTCAGACAATGATAAATAGACAACCTGGCTTTGATAATAAAAGCTAGGGTAACACTGCTCTGAAAACCTAATTGCAAGGGACTTTTGAGGACAAAATATCAGGTTATCACATGCCAAGCCTATTTCATTTCAGAGACTTGAGTTTTCTCATTAATTTTATTACTAATCCATTCATTTTTATGTGTATTTTTGGATTACACATCAGGTTGACTTTAAAGCACATATGCAGGCATTTTTTTTTTATGTAGCACTAAGGCAGTTGGTCCTATTCTGTGTTTAAATGTGAAGCAAGCTTATACTGGCTCTGCAAACAGGATTATTAAATAACCAATTACTATTCAGACTGTTACATTTCTTAAAATTACTCAAGTGAGAGTCTTGAATCTGTTCAACCTGAACACATCTGATATTCTCAGCCAAGGAGGGGATGCAAATTAGAGAGCTTCTGGCTTTAGTAGTGTTGAATCAGGAATCTTCTTCCCCCTTAGGACTCTATGACTAATGACCTGAATTGTCTAAATTTCAAAAACAGTCAGGGATGAAAGAGTAAGCCTGTTTCGTTTCATTCTTCCTGCTTCTGTTTTGATCTACGGTATAAGATTATACAAGGGAAATTTGATGTGTGAATGGGAGTTCAGATCACCCTTTCTATGTGTGAGTGCTCTCTGCTTCCTGACAGCTTCGAAGTGTTTGCATGACAAAAGCTCTAGAGTCTCAATAACAAAGGAACATCAGGGCATACCAGGGACTATGCAGTTGTGACAGCTATTCTTCCACAATGGGCCTCAGTTTTCCTATCTAAGATCACTGTTTCTCTGTGTCAGGTATTTCAAGGTTCAAATGGAAAGAAAGGACTAGATGGTGTAAGTGTAAACTGAAAATAATGCTGAGTTGTGTTTTTAGTCTTGGTGATACATAGCTGAACAATGGAAATAATATTTGTGGTTCATAATATATTGTGAAATTACTCTTACAATTCGCTTAATTTTTATACCCATTGCTTCATTTGGCTACCAGTTTTTATGGTGAGATTACTGAAGAACTGAAGGAATATCATAAAAATTTAAAATACAGAACATGGAATATAATTAGCTATAGTCTTCATTCCATACATAAGATTTCTGAAATTTATTCTGCTTGTGTCTGAACATTTACACCTCTTGGCCACAGTCTCAATCATTTCCCATAGCTGCTGGACCTGGTTTCCACCTCTTCGTTCCCTACCTTTCTGAGATCAACTTTTCAAAATTATATTAACCACTTAATTCAATTCAATTCTTTTCTTTTGTCTTTTTTTTTTTTTTTGAAAAAACATTTGGGTATATAGACTTGAGGTACTGGTCTCAGCTTCTGGGATCCAGCTATTCTCGGGATCACAGATGACAGTGGTTAATGAGTAAATCTGTCATATTTTATTATGCTTTATTTTGCATTAACAAATTAAATTTTGCATATTTATGGCATTCTGAAATATATATGTAGGTTATTAATTGATTATATCGAGATACAAAAAATGTGTTTTTGATTTACATGGCCAAAAACTGTGAATCAGAGCCATTATCCAGTTGACTGCTTAATTCTCAATTTTCTAATGTAGTACAGTTTAGAACAGTGTGAATTCCCTCTGAGCACTGCATTTACTATTTACTGTTTGGTGTTACTGGGAATGGATTGGAAGACTGCATGCCAGTCAATTACCACCTAAAAAGTTGGAGCTGTGCAGTATAATAAACAGCAAGAGAACTCTGTCCTTTGCAGTTCTGTTCATCCACTCCGAATTTCTAATTGCCTTAATTACTCTTCCTGTAATTCCCTCCTCCCATCTGTGCTTGCATCCAGTCTTTCCATCTTCAATATTTCAATTCAAATATTGCAAAGACAATGTTACTTGTAACTGTTCTAAGCTTTACCACATTCTATGAATCTTTGTTCCAGAAAGTCATTTATACATCTACTACTCAATATAGCTACTACTCAAATTAATTCATAATTATTTCTTGTGCATTATGTTTGATACTGTTACCTATTATAAGGTATTGAAAGCAGGTTCTGTTTTATATTCTTTGAAAAAATATTATCACTCAGAGGAACGTTTCCATATTTTGAATTCTTTGTTTATAAAGTTTTAGACCATGGAATAGTGTTTTTTTTTAACTTGGCATTATTAATACTGTCCTTATGACAAGGATTGCTATTTATTCCATATCCATTAATAGCTTAGTGACAACTCCCAAAGGAATATCTCACCTACTCTATTTCTCCTGTTTCATAGATTATTTCATTATGCTTGTTTCAAAATAATAAGTGTTTAGGTTTTAGCTCTCAAACCTGGGATCAACAGCTGAGATGTCTATTTAACACATCAAAGCACACCTGGCTATCATATTCTCCCAGAATCTCTCAATCCCTATCTGCTACAGTTTATGACTGGCATGCAAGGCCCCCTTTGCTAAACTTCTCTGGTATGCTGGCTGAACTTTTCTTTCTCCAGTTGCCCTTACCTATATAATCCAGACAGTTTTGTTATCCTGCCTTTTTTATTTACCCTTTACTCTTCTGGTTTCCTGCCCTCACTCCCCTCTCTTCACAGGGCCCATCCCAGGGTCATGTTCACTTTGGACTCTTCCAGTTGTCCCTATCTCTGGCTATATACCCCCTTATATCTACAATAAACCTTCTGTTCCACCATATCTATGGCCAGTCATGTCTTTCCTTTTAAATTCTTTATATCATTCATTGTAGTAAATGGTCATAATATTGTTATGGATGTAATAAAGTATATTAACTTTTATTTATGTATTTTTACATTAACATTTTAATTGTTCAAATTTAATTGCTTAAATGTTGATGTATATTGTCACTGTATTATGATATGCAGTTTGGAACACTAGTGAAGAATTTATTTTAAATTTGTTTATTTTATATATATAATACAGGTCTGTGGACATGTATGTGTAGATAAAAGGACAACTTTATATATCATTCCTGTGTTGCCTTCCAACTTTTTGAGGCAGAATTTCTCATTGTGCTGGAACTTTGTTTAGTAGGGAAGATTAGTTGGCCAGGTAACTCCAGGAATTTACCATTGTACTCCTGCCATTTTGCCATGACTACGAGTATAAGAGCATAACGCCATGCTCAGCATTGGCTATGGGTTCTGGACGTTAAATTTAGATCTCTTTGCTTACAAGCCTAGTGCTTTACCTACTAAGTCATCTCCCAGAACTGACAATATATAAAAATATATTTAATTTTTATTCTTTGCTAGTACTTATACTGCATTTACAGTATAACCAAATGCCTAATTTTTGAAGTATATGTTTAAAATTATCTTTATTACCATGTTACTAATCTACTAGTATAACTGGTTGGTTCACTCCTTTTCCAACATCTAAATATCATGTGTGAAAGAATCTACTTTGGTTATTAGATAATTGTGTTTAGATGCAATATGTACATGTGACAAGTGATCTTTTGGGGAAAAAGTTCAGGAGTCACTTCTGGAACATTTGGAAAAAAATCATTATCCAAAATAATACCATGCTTCATATTTTATATTTTGCTTCCTTAGCATCTGGTCCTTAGTCTGTCTAATTGCATTATAATGGTTCTGTGTTGCAACAGATGCTAGAAGATTCTTTTGGCAAGAATGATAATTTTGTTTCATATTTTGAGATACCTGCTTTGCAATTGTCTTTCCTACTTACTAGAATAACAACAACAAAAAGAAATGACAACTAATATTTCTTTTTTATGTGAATTTTCTTTTTAAAATTTAAGTACTAGAAACTCTAAAATTTGCATACTAAACTCTGTCTCCTTGTTAACTTGATGAGTACTGGCTTTCTGCTTCTAATACCAAAAGACTGATTAGGACTAAATCATTCTGATTCAGGCTTGAAATCTCAGCACTAAGGATGCTGAAGCAGAAGGACTGAATGGTAAGGGTAGCCTGGGATGCATAAGAAAGGTGCACTTCAGCTACAAAGCAAAATCCTGCATGGCAAACAAAATTAGTGGCTGGAAAGTTGGCTCAGTGGCTAAGACTACCTACCACTCTTGCAGTGGATACAGATTTCAGTTCCTAGCACCAACATGGTGGCTCACAATCACCTGATTCTACAGTCCCAGAGTATTTGGTGCCCCCTTTTGACCTCCGTAGGCACCTGCAAGCACAGAGTGCATTTACATGTACTCAGGTACACAGGTACAACATTAAGTTGATAAAAAAATTGAAAAGGATCCCAAACAAAAGTAGTGATTGGCTATAATATTGATACTGAAATGGACTCCGTATACTGTATTGCTTTGTTTTTATGCTACCAACGCTGTTACCTTTAAAAGTTCAAAAGTGTATGTTTTACTGTTCTATGCCATGAAAGAATTTCTTATATAACTAAAATCTTATGAGATAGATTCAAATTGAGGGGTGGGTGTAAATAATCATGACTATAGCGGAATTACATTGTAGGAGTCTAATTTAGTAAAAGACTTATTTAACTTAAAGAAAAATAGGCTACTGTATATACACTTGTACCGTTAAAATTTACTACCAGAAGCACATTTCCTACTTCACGCAATTATTTATTAAAGGTCTTATTGTTGATAAGCAACAATATACTAGTATAAAATTTCTTTGAACCCCTGTGAATTTAGAAGATTTTAGGAGAAATAAGCCATTCATTTTAATTATATGATGTTAGAAAAACTATGTAGAAGGTATAGTATTATATACCAAGAGTATATAACATATACTTTTAAATATATATTTGTCAAATGGTCTGGATATTTTTATTTAGTTGCTTTTAGGACTAATATATGTATTCATACTAGTTTACAGTTAGGTTATTAACACACAGTATGATAATCATGTTTTTATCAGTTTTTTAACTCCCAATTTTACCAATTGTAGAGCCTCCATAAATCACCTATACCAATATTAAATATTATTCCAAATATAAATCTGTGAACTGAAAATCTCTGTAATGCTGCCATTTGGAAAACAAATATAAGATGGCTTAGGAAAGTTCAGGCGAGCCTGGGGAGCATGGTGCCTCCAAAGAGCCTGAGTTTTTTAGGCACACTCTGAATCAAAAATTTCAATAAACTAGTTGAAAAGAGCAAGAAATTCCAGATTATTGGTGCATATAAGCGATACTAGGCATTGTTAGGGGACAGGTAAATGACTGCTGGGTTCATTTTCTATCATATAGGAATGGTTCTCCTTTCTTCTTTTAGTCTCGTGCTATGGGTTGAATAGGGGCGCTCTACTACCAAGCTTCACTCATCTCTAGGCAAGTTTCTGAATGTCACAGAGACATAGCTAAGATTAGGAAAGCAAACATATTTTCTCATCATCCCTCTTTAATAGCTGAATTCCTTTCTGAGTATCTCTTGATGTAGTTGGTGACAAAATATTCCATCTGAGCTGCTGAGATCATTGATACTTCCCGTTTCTCATTCTTCATTAAGACTTGTTATACTTGTCTAGCTTCCTTATGTGGAATGTAAAGGCTTCTTTCCAACAGCACTGTAATCTTTATGGCTTTATCTTGACTTAGCAAGGCAAAAGGGAAAAAAGGAAAACATTTACGGATTGCTCATAGCTACCTTATAATTTTATGTTTCTATGTATAAACTAAAGGGTACACATAGTTCAATGTATAGTATAATATAATAAATATTGTTAAATATAAATTTACTAAATATTAAAATTTAATTATAGTTGCTAAATGAAAATTTATATATGTATCATATTTGAATATAATTTTTAATGTAATAACATCTGAGATGAAATCAGAAAGTGAGCCTTATTACACAATTCAGCTGCAATTCTGCATGTTTCAGTTATGCCAAGATTTCTGTTTTCTCAAGATACTATGATGAAGCTGTCAAAAATTCTACACTTGAATCCACACAGTAAAAATGAAATGCTTCTAATCTGGAATTCACAAAATAATAGGGGAAAAATCACATATTTATTTTTATAAACCTCTAAATTCAGCCTAGCATATCTTTCATGTTGCAGCATAGTGATAGCTGTGAATTTGTCGCTAATATTTTAATAACAAGTTTTCCTACACATATTTTGGTAAAATCAAAGACTAATGTGTACTAGTGATTAAAAAGCTAATTGCCTCTTTGAGTTTCTATCATCATACCTTCAACTTTACATTTGATTCCTCTATTAATTCCTTAGTTCTATTGCCTTATAATTAATTTGATTTATATACCCATATACTTTTATTTTCATTTTGTCCACCTAAAATGATTGTGTGAAGTTTTCCATATGTTTCAACAATTGCCAAGAGAAGTCACGGCACAAAAATAGTTCAGAACACCACATTTTGAGGAAACTTTGGCAAATATAAATAATACCATGGTACAAAACAATAATGAGATCTGTACCATATGCTGCGAAATAGGGCATGACTATGCCAGCCAGAAGGACTGGTGAGGTAACTTTTGATTTGTACTTAAAATAGTAGTTCTCATTTCACTAGCAGTCATGTGGGAGAGAAAGCTTTCTAAAGAGCAGAGAAGCAGGTTCAAAGGCACCAGATGTGAACAAGCAGGGTCAGGTAACAGAGAGAAGTTCGTGTGATGGTAATGTGTGAAATTCTCATTTCTTTTACTGCTCTTGAGCATCTTACTGTTTCTGTTTGTCAATGCTCAAAACTTTTGCTTGCCAAGTAGTTGGAATTAATCATCAGTGAGTCGAAACTATTCGATGGCTTTGTACTTTTAAGCGGCCCTACTTTATAAAGAGCAACTTTACAGCCTAGAGGCAGGAAATATCAAAGATTAGATCAGAACTCGTTGTTAGGTTCGAAAATCTCTCATTATTTCAATCAACATCTACCAGGAATAGGGGAAGTGGGTAAACCTGCTTCACCTTCCCACTTTCTCATCATGTTTTCAGACAGTGATCAGCCATTCTGGCCTGTAGCCCATAATTGGCTGCTGCTTAGTCTCAAGAGACTGAACTATATAACTCAAATAATTTTTTAGCACCCATGGTGTTACTGTTCAGGCTTAATGGTCAAAAGTAGCTCAATGTGTTATGTTCAGGCTTTCTAAATTTATGCCTTAGCTAGCTTTCTGGGAGAAATGTCAATGTGACTATCCAGATTATAAGGAAGGTCAGCTAGAACAGCAGCTGTGATTTCAAGAAACTGCACAAAGACACGGGGTTAGAAAATGTACTAATAGACTAACAACGTCTATTTAAACTGTTCTCTTAATCTAGACAATTTGCTTGGATTCCTTGTGGAGCAGGAAAAGCACGTCTCATAGAACTCTTCCAGTCTTCTCTTTTTGTTGTGACTATGCCTGGATTTTAAACAGGAGCCCACAGAAAACTAGATGAGCCCTACTCAGTCAGGCTAAAATTCTATTTGTATCTGAACACTTCTGTATCTCACATTTCCAAAAATAAAAAGCCTGGGCATATCTTAAGAAAGGGACTCATGGAAGGAACTTTATATTCTAAAATAACATTACTGACACTACTGAACTGAGACATATAATATATGTTTGAACATGCCCTATTTCATTGCTAATAAACTTTGTTAAATGTGGATCTTGACAGCCATTAGTATTTATTCCAGACCATTTATAATTCCCTAAAGTTCTCCTTGAAAACTTTCTTTTGGATGCTTATTGAGATAATTCCTGCTTTTGCTGGGGCATCTGCCTTACTACTTCAAAACCTTTTAGCAAAAAATGGCCATTATGTTGGCCAGAATGCTGGCAGAAACATGACAACAGCGAAACCAGCAAATTCTCTGGATGTATGTATTTCTCCCACAATTTCTTAGCCACATGTAACTTGATAATTTTGTAATTTTTTATTTATTTATTTATATTTAAAAATTTCCACCTCCTCTCATTTCCGTTCCCCTCCCCCATTCTCCTCCCCCTCCCTCTCCAGTCCAAAGAGCAGTCAGGGTTCCCGGCCCTGTGGGAAGTCCAAGGTCCTCCCCCCTCCATCCAGGTCTAGGAAAGTGAGCATCCAAACAGGCTAGGCTCCCACAAAGCCAGTACATTCAGTAGGATCAAAACCCAGTGCCATTGTCCTTGGCTTCTCAGTAAGCCCTCCTTGTCCAAAACGTTCAGAGAGTCCGGTTTGATTACATGCTCCATCAGTCCCAGTCCAGCTTGCTTTGGTGGGCTCCCATCAGATCAGCCCCACAGTCTCAGTGGGTGGGCTCACGCCTCAAGGTCCTGACTTCCTTGCTCATGTCCCTCCTTCTGCTCCTCATTTGGACCTTGGGAGCTCAGTCCGGTGCTCCAATGTGGGTCTCTGTCTCTGTCACCATCCATCACCAGATGGAGGTTCTATGGTGATATGCAAGCTATTCATCAGTATGGATATAGGATAGGGCCATTTCAGGCTCCTTCTCCTCAGCTGCCCAAGGATCTAGCTGGGAACATCTCCATGGACACCTGGGTACACCTCTAGAGTCAAGTCTCTTGCCAACCCTAAAATGGCTCCCTTAATTAAGATATATATACTTCCGAGCTCCCATATCCATCCTTCCTTTATCCCAACCATCCCATTCCCCCAAGCTGTCCTCATCGATAATTTTGTATTCTTAATTCATGTCTGCTAACTGATATCTGATAACTCTGTAAAGTCTCTATTGAAAGAGAACAGGGCAAATACACGGAGTAACACTTGACGGTGCAAGGGCAACTGAAATGCGCAGAGCAGATGTATTGAAGACATTGTTGAGATTGAAAAAAAGTCAGAAAGAATAAGACAACATAGATCACAAAGAAGCTCTTCTGTAGATTTGTTGTTTGGCTGTGAATGATTACTAGGGAAAAAATTAGTGAATATTTTTAATAAAATAAATATTTAATAAGCACTTATTTTGTACAATGTCCTGAAATATGTGATTGAATACAAGATTACTAATTCACATTATACAGTATTGTACTTAAAATTATAGGTGGGTCTTTAAAATAATTGACATCAAGTGTTCATATTTATTGGAGATGATGAAAAAAAATTCAATCACTTAAATTAATTGGCTATTTCATTTATCTTTAGTTGCAGCTATTAGATAGTGTTTTGAGGTTAAAAAGTAGACCCCATACCTAATTTGAGAATTTTTACAATGACTTTGAAAATAAAAGACTATTTTATATAGTGACTCATACTTCCACATAAATTTTATTTTTACAAATCTCATATGAATTTCTATGTTTTAGTTTCAAATGACAAAATATCCATGCAGTGGCTTGTTTTATGGAAAAAACACAGTATTATTATTTATAATTATCATTAGCTTATCTTTATTTCCTTAAAAATTGATCACATTTATTTAATTGGCTAACTTGTTTAAAAATTATACATCATCACTGAAGTCAAGGCAAAAATGAAAATAAAAATTATACAATATGATGAGATTCTAGGAGAGCAATTCCTCATGAAATGACAATGTAAAGTAAATTGATAGTGTTATCATGATTCAAGAAATTACATACAACTGTTAATGAGCACTATCCATTCTTCTTTGCTGAAAACTATTGATAATCTACTTTTAAATTACTCTCATTTATATTGCTCCCAGAGGACCTAATTAATCATTAGTTAAGACTACCTAATTTGAATTGCCTTTCTACTCATAGGAGAAAATGTTTAAAGATGTTTTATTGCCAATATTTCAGTATTTGTACTTAGCATCACTTTTAGCATGACTAAATTATAAACATTTGAATATAGAGTGAAATTTTCTCAAATAGGTTTTTTAGCAATACCTTACGTTTTAAGTATACTTTGTACAGTTTAATACAAGAACTATAAAGCACAGTTATATTGTTTAGTCTATCATTTATGGAAATACATTAAAATATTGTCAAACCACACATTAATTTTTACTGACAGAATTAAGGCCAGCATAGCATAAGAATAATGACTATATATGAAACAACAATTTTAGAAATAAGTTTTGGTGATTATTAATGCTGAATTTCTTACTTCTTGTAGAGTTATAAATTTTTCTCCTACATAGCATCTTCACTAATATGTCCACCATGATAAAATTCAGCCTTTGTTTAAATACCTATATAGATTTTTAGATTTAACTCAAGAAAATGTTCTGTCATTTGTTTCTGAATATGAATATTTAGATAAAATTAAAAATTTATTTTTTGTGTGTTTGCCTACATGTATGAGTATGTATGTACCACATCCAGAAGAGGACATTGGGTCCTCTAGTAGAACAGCCAGTACTTTTAACACCTTAGTTGTTACTGAAGCCTCCCTGTCAATCAATCTTATTTTGTATATAGTTTTTCTTTGTGCCAGGAAGAGGCTTAAAGTATGGACATGGGATATGATTTAGTCCAATAAAATAGGGGCAGATTTTTTGACAGAAAGAAAAGTTTACTTCATTGCATGGTCGAAATTTCCTTCAAGATACACTTAAAATTTAAAACATAAAATGCCTGCTGACTTATTGAAGATTAAATAAGTGTTTAATGAACATATTACACTGAAGTGGTACATGATATATGGTAGCAAATGGAAAATTTTGAGTTGAAGAGATAAACCATTCTTAGAAACAAATCATTACAATACTCATTCTCTAACTAGAAGGAAACGTTAATCATAAATTTAAATGTGTCCCTGTCCTATTTGAAATAATTTTTTTTCTAAGAAGTTATTTACTGAGAACATATTTGAGAGGCTATTTGAAGAGAAGATATTTAACAGTGCAAGCAGTTAATTAGAACTTTGTTAAATAACCTTGTCTCGAATTCTCAGAAATCTAATACATTCTATCAATTGAAGTGTAATACTTCAGTTTTTAAAATAGTGTGTCATAGGAAACAATAGTTCTTATAAAGTTTTTCACATAGAAAAGAAGTAATATTTAAGCACACTACATTTTCTGTAAATTATATTAAAAGACAGTTATTTAGTAAAAATATGTTATTAAGTTAAGGAATTAAAAAATGAAATAATACCTTACTTCAAAAACAGGAGTGCATATTATGACAGGCCGCAAAAACTTTATCTAAATTACATATGAAATATTTCATAGTCTATGAGGTTCAATGAATGCACACAACTAGTTATTTCACTTCAATAAAAATAAGTTTAAAAGTTGTACTTCCACACCAAAGTTGGTTTCATCATCTAGTTTCAACTTTAAATAGCCTGGAATGATCATTGAAAATTTTGAGAAGTATAGTTGATTTAGGAAGATAATTTGAGTTTAAAGGTGATGGAAAGGTTAATTTATGTTCTGAAATTTTTCAGTTGCTCAGTATGAGCCTTCAAAAACAGGGCTATTCAAGAGAATGAATTCTTTGTCACATGGGTAGAATTGAAGATGATCATGCTGAGTTAAATAAACTTGTGACAAAAATATATGTATCAGATAATTTTCTCTTACATAGAGTATATATATATATATATATATATATATATATATATATCACGTATATATCACATAGGTTTACAAGGAACTTCTGCTTTTCTTTTTGTGGCAGGATTTTTTATTTATGGCAGTGTTTTTTTTATCATAGGTTGGCTTTGAACTTGTTTAACCACGTAATCAAGGCTCCTTCTGATTATCTTGTCTCCCTCTTCTAACCCCTAAGATTAAAGGAATGTATCACTACACCCATTACATAGATATTTCAAAAATAATTTTGTTTTGATTTTGTGTAGAGAAATATAAAATGCTCATGTTAATGAGCTCCAAAATATTTCAAGAGCTTTAAAAATTCCGTTTGTGTATGTTTCGTTTGTAGTAAAAGAGTCTATCAATATTCTGTATATCAAAGCTTTATTATACTGAAGATAACTTTCTCAAATAGTAGATAAGATTCTTGAACTCAAATGTTACTTTTATGTTGGAGGAGAAAGATCCTGAAAACATATATCTATACGGAAACCAAACTAGTTAACCTTGATTTTGAAACTGTTGAGAATGTTTGACATTATAATTTATTTATGAATTCCTCTATGTTTGATGCCAACAGATAATCTTCAGATCATTCAACTCCAAGGAGACACCTGTGTTTCAGAAATTTGTGTTGTTATCTGACTGGTTGCATACTTTCCCTTTTATACACAGAAATATTGGAGAATATACACTATAGCATATATTAGAACAGTTCATACTATTTTTCTGAAATGTTTCAAATCTATATTTAATCAAACATAGTAAAAATCAAGACTTTAAAACACAATTTTAGTTTACCTATAGATTTTAGTAAATCTTCTAATTCAAAATATAGATTAAAATATATATTCACACAGAACTTAGTCACTTTATGCTTCTCAACCTTCTGAGGAAAGTTGTATTTGATGTTGCATTTTTATAAGGATACTATGAATTAAAAATGATTAAAATAACTTACAGAAATAGAATGTTTCCAGCACTTACCATGTCTTCTCTTTGGTTATTGTGTACATACTTCTGGAAAATTACATTTTTTTTGAATTTTGAAACAGTTTGAGAATCTCTCAAAAAGTTGATAGTTTTGTGCATTCTAAACAAGTTCATTCCATTAAATATTTTATTTAAAAATCTTCTGAAATAAGGAGAAGTTTAAATATATCATTCTTATAGTCTAGGGTCATAAAAATATCCTGATAACCTACTGGAACTGAGGTTTGTGTATGCAGGAAAGGATTTTTTGAAATACTGTATTTTATTAAAATTCCACTCTTAATTGTTATTATAAATTGAGGGTAAATTAAATTAGTGAACAACCTGCAAATATAACTTGGACAGTGAAGAATATTGATAATTTGCTTTTAGTTTCTTTGAAATTGTTCTGTTTCCATGATAAAGTTATAATAAGGGAGTAAAAAGATTATCTTAATAGGTCAAGTGAATTGTTTATAAGAAAAACCATATTGCCCTAAAAGTCTTATGTATAAATGCTAACATTTATAATTTTTTTTTATTTCTCTCTACACTTCCAAAACAAGGTTTAAATAAATTTAACAAAATGAAAGTTCATGAATAGTGAAAGTTCTACTTTGTAGTAAATATTGTTTCTTTTTTCTATTCTTTTGTTTTAAGTTTGCAAAATAACCTTTATTGAGCTTTCCACCAGAAAATGTCTGCACAAAACCAAATGTTTTTTTTACTGTAAACTATTCAGCGCAATTCAAATCCAGTTTTTTTTTCTCAAAACAGTTATCTCAATTAAAATCCACTACTTCCGCATCAATAGCTTCTTTGAAATTACATACTTAAATATAATTAAGACTCAAATGCAAAATTTAGTTGGTTGGAAGGCTAATTAAGCCACCACCTTCCTCAAACAAAATTGCAAAATGGCAAAATTGTATTTTTCGCATGATACAGCCTACTGAAATCCCCAACTCTAGACAGATGTTACGAATATGCAGTATCCTGAGATAAAACAGAATCCAGGCATTCTTAGCCAGTCTGCCATTGTCCTTTCACTCGAGTCAGAAAGGACATGTGAACCTGTGGGATGACACCACCACCAGCAGTTGTGGTTTCGATAAGAGAGTGCACATGTTCAACTCCAAAAACAGCAAGTTGCAAGTGACAGTGACAAGGGGTAATGGCTTTACTTTTTAGTCTTTTGATGCAGTTTCTGCCAACTCAAGTGCCTCTGCAACCACACATCTGTCGGGAGTTGCAAGGCAGCACTGGGAGCAGGATACCGTAGCTTGTGCTTTCCATACAAATCTTTCCAACCCTTCCCACCAACCATCTTAGACTGTGGTGAAGCTCATACAAGCAAGGCATTGATAAGGCTAGACAGATACATGGTGAGATCCAAGTGCCAACTCCTCCATTGCACTGTGATCCATACTTCCTAGTTTATTTATCTTGGTTTTATTTATTATTTTAGCATGTGGGCATGGGTGGGTTGGCACATGCCTTGTCCTCTATGTGGATGTCAGAAGACTGCTTGTGGGAGTTAGTTCTTTAAGGCTGTATGAGTCTTAGCAATCCAACTCAGGTCTTGTTAGTCTAGGTGACAATTGCCTTTCCCCACTGAGCCATCTTGACATCTTGACTTAGTTATTTGTTCAAAGAGTGAATTAATTTTTATAATAAAAATCATGTAGATATTAAAACCTAATCTTTTTCATCCAAAGAATTTTTGTTGCTTGAAAATCACAGTTATATATTTAGCTCCCAAATTCTTATTTCCTCCTAAATTCTCTTGCCCCAGCCATGTGAACTTCCTTGCTTTTTCTTAAATGCATTATATATTCTTATGTAGTACTTATTGCATTTCTCTATATAAGAATGTGCATCTTACTACATCTATTCCTTGACAGTTTTCTTTTCATATGGCAATTTAGGTTTCCTTCTTTGTGTTTACTTTGCTCATTCATTGTGATATTTTTTTAAGTCATATTGAAAGTGTCACCTTGTCTTTCTCAAAAGACTATAATTTCAGTGTGGGCAGAATCAACTATGTCCTAGTATCTCCAACTCTTGCATAGGCTTTGATACTGAATAGCATAGAAGTCAGAGTCATTGAAGAAAAATGAGCAGAATAACAGCTTTCTACACATGATTATGTATAAACAGGAGGTTAAATGATCAATCTTTCTATCAGCAGAAGGTGGTTTTTGAAGATTGTAATTAACACTGAATATGAAGATTACACTGCATTAAGAATAATGCTTTTAGCATGTTTTGGCTCTTTCTGTCATGAAAGAAACCTATCATCATGCAATCAGAATCTACAAGTATTTCTTTGAAGGTGTTTATAAACTCATGGCAAATTATGTTGCTTGAATATATTTTATGATCTTTACTTTCATAAACAGTGAAGATACTTTGTAAAATCAATGCAAAATATTACATACATACTGACTTTTGTATGTATGTATGTTTGTGACAGTGTTCGTGCATGTATAGGCATGTGGAGACAAGAAATGGATGTTTGTTTTTTTCTTCAATTGTTCTTACCGTGTATTTGAAAAAGGGTCTCTCATTGTTCCTGAGGCTCACTGATTTACCTAGATAGACTGGTCAAAGAAACCCACAAATCCTTTGGCCTCTGCCTTCTCTGAGTCCAGAGTACAAGTATACACTGACATGGACCAATATTATTGCAGGAGCAAGGAATTAAACTCAGGTGTTCATGCTTGTTTGACAAGTGCTTTATAAACTTACACAACTCTCTAGTCTGTAGTAAGTACTGATTTTCAACATGTCCAGAATGTTATTATTTGTTCTTGCAAAATCAAATTTGATATCTAATCAAAATTGGGATATAGTTTTTTTTTAAATCATGATTATTATATGTACCTATTCAGAAGCTAAATTAAATAAAGTCTTAGAACTACCATTTTAAATTTCATATAACTTCAGTCTAAACAACTTCTACTGGAGTAGCACAATCAAAACTACATTTATATATTCCTTGCATCCCAATGTTTTGTGCATTCTTTTAATTTTCACTTCCTCTAGCCACAATTGAGAAATATTTTTCTTTTATTGAAAATGAATTCTTTTTTCATATAATATATCTTTATTACAGTTTCCACTCCCTCTACTCCTCACAGTTTCTTCACAACTTCCCTCCCATTTGGATTCACCCCTTTTTATCTCTCATTAAAAAAGAATAGACTTCTAAGAGATATCATCCAAATAAGACAAAATAAATGTAATAAGATGAAGCTAAAACTTTTAGGTTGAAGTTGAACACAGCAGCCCAACAGGAGGAAGAGAGTCACGAACAGGAAAACAAATTAAGCAATCTACTCATTGTCATTAGGATCATGAAGATACTAAGAGGAAAGGTATTATATATACCAGAGGTCATGGTGCAGACCCATATAGGCCCTGTGCTTGCTGCTTCAGTCTCTAGGAGTTCATATGAGTCTTGCTCAGTTGATTCAGAGGGCTTTGTTTTCCTGTTGTCCTCCATCCCCTCTAGCTCTTAGGATCAATCATTCCTCCTACTCTTTTGTGGAGTTCCCTGAGCTCTGATGGGTGGAATTTGATGGAGACATTTCATAAAGACCATGTGTTCCAAGGAGTCTCTTTCTTCATGTAATGGCTGTTTGTGGGTCTCAGCATATATTTCATCTGTTGCAGGACAAGCTTCTGATGATCCTGAACAAGGCACTGAACTATTAGTGTAGCCGAATAGCGTTATGTAGATTGCATTTTGGGGGCCACCAACCAGCCCCAAATAAAGACTCAAAGACTTATTACTAATTATGGATGCTCAGACATAACTTAGGCTTGTCTCACTAGGTCTTTTTACTTATTTTACCGTTTCTAGGCATCTACGTTTTTGCCTCGGAAAGAATTCTGGAACAGGAGACCACTTCCTAAACATAACTCTAGTAGCACAGACACTGAAAGAAATAATTAATAAATAGGACCTCTTGAAAATGAGAAGCTTCTATAAAGGAAAGAACATGGTCAACAAGGCAAAATGGCAGCCCATTGATACCTTAAAAAAACAGTAATGTTTGGTTTTACCTTCAGTCTCTGATCTATCTTTCCTCTAGTTTTTGGTCGCACTAACAGTGTCGGGTATTTTTCCTTCTCATGGAGTAAGTCTTAATTCAAATCAGATAATGGTTGTTGATTCCCATAATTCTGTGCCACCCTTGGCTTATCATACCTTACAGGAGGGACAGATTGTCGACCAAAGCTTTTGTGAATGAGTCAATGTTTACATTTTTTTCTTTCTGTGCCATACAGCGCAGAGTACCTTCCTACAACAAAGATGCTGCAACTTGTGAGTGTTTTTCTTCAAAGTCGAGTCCCACTGTCAATTTGCTGAGAGAAACCTAATGTAGTAGGACAGACTATTGTTTGGGGGATATCCATGGGAGTACTTTGATCAATAACTCAATTGAATGCAACCTAATCTTGGTACTGGAAGCCTTGTTTGGTGACAAGACATGGACATTTGAGAATCTGTCTCCCTCATTATTAGTAGACCTCATTGGGATTGCCTTCGTATATTTTAGGGAATTTTCACTGCACTAGGTGCCCATACCATCCACAATGGTACAGAGAGCTCCTCACCTCCAGCTGTCTTTCCCCACATTCTCTCCATAAATGCCTTGTCACCTCTTCCTCGTCACCTGATCTTCCCATTTCTATCCCCACCCATCCTCAGTCTACTCATAAAATCTCATCTACTTCCCCCTCCACAGAGATTCATGTGTCCCACCTAGGTTTTTCCTTTAAACCTAACTTCTCTTGGTTTATAGATTATAGGTTAGTTATTATTTATTTAAAACCTATTATCTACATATAAGTGAATACATATCATATTTATCTTTCTAAGTCTAGATCACCTCACTCAGGATGAAATTTTCTGGTTACATCCATGTGCCTGCTAATTGCATGATGTAAATTTTATTTAAATATCTGAGTAATACTCCATTGTGTAAATGTACCACATTTTCTTTATCTATTCTTCTCTTGAGAGATGTATATGTTGTTTCTAGTTTCTGGCTATTAGAAATACAGCAGTAATGAGCAGAGTAGAGCAAGTGACTTTTTGGTGGAATGGACTGTCCTTTAGGTATATACCCAAGACTAGCATAGCTGGATCTTGAGGTCGATGCATTACAAACTTTCTGGGGAACCAGCCATGTTTTTATTTTTATATTTTTAACACAGTAGCTGTACAAGTTTGCATTCCCTTACTCCCATCAGCCATCAGTGTTCTCCTTGCTCTACATCCTTGCCAGCATGAGCTGTCACTTGTGCTATTGATCATAGCCATTCTGACAGGTGAAAGTGAGATCACGAGGTAGTTTTGACTTGCATTTCCATGATGGCTAAAGATGGTGAATTTTCCTTTTAGTGTTTTTCAGCCATTTGATATTCCTCTATTGAGAATTCTGTATTTAGATCATCCCCCATTTTAAATTGGATTACTTGGTTTGTTGATATCTAGTTTCTTGAAGTTTTTCCTTTATATATTGCATATTAGCCCTCTATCATACTTGACATTGTTATAAGCATTTTCCTATTCTGTAGGCTGCTGCTTTCTCTAAATGATGATGTCCTTTGCCTTACAGAAGCTTTTCAGTTTCATGAGGTTTCATTTATTAATTGTTGATTGATCTTAGTACTGCACTAATGGTGTTCTGTGCAGGAAGTCTTTTCTGCGCCAGTGCATTAAAGGCTATTCTCTACTTTTTTCTTCTCTCTGACTCAGGGTGTTTGCTTTTATATTGATGCCCTTGATCAACTTGGACTTGAGTTTTGTGCATGATCCATATCGGTTGATTGGTTGTTTTTGTTTTTGTTTTTTTGGTTTTTTTTGCATTTTTTCTACATGAAGCCATCCAGTTAGATCACTCCATTTCATGAAGATGTTTCTTTTTCTAGTGTGTATTTCTGGCTTCTTTATGAAAAAATCAAGTATCCATAGGTGTGTTGATTTATATCTGTGCCGTCAATTTGATTTCATTGATCAAAGTGTCTATTTTTGTGCTAATACTATGCTGTTTTCATGCCTTTTTGTAGTACAACTGGAAATCAGGGATGGTGATACCTCCCACAGCTATTTCAATATTTTAAATTGTTTTATATATCCTGGCATTTTTGTGTTTCCATTTAAAGTTGAGAATGTCCTTTCAAGGTCTGTAAAGAATTGTGTTGGAATTTTGGTGGGAATTGCATTGAATGTGCAAATTGCTTTTGGTAGGATGAACATTTTTACTGTTAATCTTACTGGTCCATGAGCATGGGAGAACTTCTAATATTTTTCTTCAGTGTCTTGAAGCTTTTATCATACAAGTCTTTAACTTGCTTGGTTAGAGTTATTCAAAGGCATTTTATAATATTTGAAGTTGTTATGAAAGGTCTTATTTCCATGAATTCTTTTTCAGTCCATTTGTCATTTTTATATACTGATTTTGTGAGCTAATTTTGTATCCAGCTACTGTGCTGAAAGTGTTTATTAACTATAGGATCTCTGAGTTCAATTTCCAGGGTCATTTATGTATATTATTGTATACTATGCAAATAAAAATATTTTAATTTCTTTCTTTGCATTTTATAAACACTTGATGTCTTTTGGTTTTCTTTTTTCTGTAGCTGAGAATTCAAGAACTATACTGAGTAAGTATAATAATAGGTATATAGAGATTGAAAACCTTGTTTTCTCCTGATTTCAATGGAATTGGCTTGTGTTTCTCTCATTTTTAGGTGATATTCATTATACGCTTCCTGTAAACTGTTTAATATGTTTAGATCATCTTTGTGCCCCTAATCTTTCCAAAAACTTTATATATATATATGTATACACACACACACACACACACACACACACACACACATATATATATATATATATATATATATATATATATATATATATATATATGTATATGTATATTTGACATCCTGGCCAAAGTTTCGCCTCCATCTTCTCTTTCCAGTCTTGTCCCTAACCAGTCCCCCATCTTTTACCACTTCTAATACATTCCTCTTCCATTTCTGTTCAAGAAAGTGTAAGTCTTTCATGAGTATCAACAAAACATGGCATATCAAATTGCAGTAAAACTAAGCATCTTCTCATGTATTAAGGCTGGGCAAGGTGACCCAGGATGAAGAGAATGGTCCCAAAAGCCATATGTAAAAGTGGCAGAGACAGTCCCTGGTCTCACTGTTAGAAATCCTCCACAAAGACCAATCTACACAACTAAAACACATATGAATAGGGCTTAGGTCAGTCCCAAGCAAACTTCCTGGCTGTTGGTTTAGCCTTTGTGAACCCCTACAAGCCTAGATTAGTTCATTCTGCGAGTTTTCTTGTAGTATCCTTACCCCCTCTGTCTCCTACAATCCTTTCTCCTCCTCTTCTGCAGTGGTCCTGGAAATCCACCTAATGTTTGCGTGTGGGTCTGCATCTGTTTCTGTCAGATGCTATTGGTATAGGAACAATCTGGTCACAGTAGATATCCAGTTCAGGCTACATATCTTCTATTGATAGATGTCAATCCTGAAATCTTCCTTGTAGATTCCTGGGTGATTCACTTGCTCCACGTTTTTACCTAAGCTGAAATACTTCCCCCTCTCCAGTAGTCTCTTTCAGTTCTCTCCCCCTCCACATCCCCAATCTGTTAGCTCATGCTCCCATCCTCACCTGCTCTCAGTCCACTCATGAAATCGCTTCTGTTTTGCCCTTCACAGGGAGATCTGTGTGTTTCCCCCAAGAAGCCTCCTTGTTACCCAGTCTTTCTGGGTCTGTGGCCTGTAACATTCTCATTCTTTATTTTACTGGTAGTATCCACTTATAATTGAATACATATCATGTTTATCTTTCTCAGTATGGGTTCCTCAACCAGAATGATATTTTCCAGTTCCATTATTTTGCCTTCAAATTTCTGGTTATCTTTGTTTAGTGAGTAATGCTCCATTCTGTAAAAGTACCACATTTTGTTTAACCAACTCTCAGGTGAGGGGCATGTAGGTTGTTTCCAGATTCCAGCTCTATGAATTAAGCTGCTATGAGCATAGTTGGGCAAGTGTCCTTGTGGTATGATTAAGTATCCTTGGGGGTGATGCCCAAAAAAGCAGCATAAGCTTCTTGTGATAGGTTGATTTCCAGTTTTCAGTACCATACTGACTTCCAATGTGGCTGTTCAAGTACGCCCTCCCACCAGCAATGGAGGAGTGTTGCTCGATTTCCATATTTTCTCCAGCGTGAGCTGTTTATTATGAAGAGTATTGGATTTTCACAAAGGCCTTTTCTGCATGTAGTAAGATGATCTTGTTTTTGTTTTATTGTTGTTGTTATTGCTGATTTTGTTTTTGTTTCATTCAGTTTTTTATATGGTGGATTACATTATGTTGAACCATCTCCGGACTGCTGAGCTGAATCAAACTTGATCATGATAATCAAGTTGGTGATCTTTTTGATGCATTCTTGGATTTAGTTTGCAAGTATTTTATTGAGTATTTTTTGCATTTATGTTCATAAGGAAATTTAGATTGTAATCTCTTTTTTTATTGAGAAAAAAAAATTTCCGCCTCCTCCCAGCCTCCCACTCCTCCGCCCGTCCCCCCACTCCTCTCCCTGTCCCCCCACTCCCCTCCCCGTCCCCCAACTCCTCTCCCCCTCCCTCTCAAGTCTGAAGAGCAGTCAGGGTTCCCTGCCCTGTGGAAAGTTCAAAGTCCCCCCCCCTCCATCCTGGTCTATGAAGGTGAACATCCAAACTGGCTAGGCTCCCACAAAGCCAGAACATGAAGTAGTATCAAAACCCAGTGCCATTGTCCTTGGTTTCTCAGCAGCCCTCATTGTCTGCCATATTCAGAGAGTCCCGTTGTTGGATCTCTATGTAGTTTGGTTATCAGGATGATTGTAACCTCATAAAATAAATTGGACAGAGCTCTTTCTGCTTGTGTTTTATAAACTAATTTGAGGAGTATTGATGATAACTCTTCTTTGAAAATCTAATAAAATTCTCTTATAATATCATCTGGCCATGAGATCTTTTTGGTTGAGAGACATGGCTGCTTCTGCTTCACTAGGCATTATAGGCCTAATGAAATTGGTTATTAGATCCTGATTTAACTTTGGTAAGTGGAACCTATTAAGAAAGCTATTTATTTTATTTGTTTTAGATTTTCCAATTTTGTTTCTTTTTTTTCCATTTTTTTATTGAGAAAAGGAGAAAAAAACAAGTTGCCACCTCCTCCCAGCCTCCCATTTCACTCCCCCTCCTCCCACCCTTCTCCCCCTCCTCCCACCCTTCTCCTCCTCCCCCCACACCTCTCCCCCTCCCTCTCCAGTCCAAAGAGCAGTCAGGGTTCCCTGACCTGTGGTAAGTCCTAGGTCCTCCCCTCTCCGTCCATTTCTAGGAAGGTGAACATCCAAACTGGCTAGGCTCCCACAAAGCCAGCACATTACGTAGGTTCAAAACCCCCTGCCATTGTCCTTGGCTTCTCATCAGCCCTCATTGTTCGCCATGCTCAGAGAGTCCAGTTTTATCCCATGATTTTTCAGTCACAGTCCAGCTGGCCTTGGTGAGCTCCCAATAGATCAGCTCCACTGTCTTAGTGGGTGGGTGCACCCCTCGTGGTCCCGACTTCTTTGCTCAGGTTCTCCCTCCTTCTGCTACTCATTGGGACCTTGGGAACTCAGTCCAGTGCTCCAGTGTGGGTCTCTGTCTCTATCTCCATCCATCACCAGATGAAGTTTCTATGATGATATGCAAGATATTCGTCAGTATTGCTATAGGATAGGGTCATTTCAGGTTCCCTATCCTCAGCTGCCCAAGGAACTAACTGGGGACCTTGGCTTGGGCATCTGGGAGCCACTCTAGGTTCAAGTCTCTTGCCAACTCTAAGGTGGCTCCCTTAACTAAGAATTGTGCCTCTGTGCTCCCCTATCCAACCTTCCTTTATCCCAATCCTCCTTTTTCCCCAAGTTCCCCCCATTCTCCCCTTCTCCCTTTTCTCTCCCCATCTCCCCTTACCCCAATCACACCCCACCCCCAAGATCTCAATTTTATCCCCGGCCATTTTGTCTACTTCCCATAGCCAAGAGGACAACTATATGTTTTTCCTTTGGTTCACCTTCTTACTTAGCTTCTTTAGGATCACCAATTGTAGTCTCCGTGACCCTTGTTTATTGCTAGAAACCAATTATGAGTGAGTACATCCCATATTCATCTTTTTGGGTCTGGGTTACCTCACTCAGGATAGTGTTTTTTATTTCCATCCATTTGCATGCAAAATTTGAGAAGTCATTGTTTTTTTCCGCAGCGTAGTACTCTAATGTGTAGATATTCCACACTTTCTTCCTCCATTCTTCCATTGAAGGGCATCTAGGTTGTTTCCAGGTTCTGGCTATGACAAATGCTCTTGTCATATTTTGTATACTAGAAATTTTTAAAGCATGTAAATCCTGGGTGTTTTGTTAAGGGTCTGTCTATCTAGCAGATTTTCCCAAAGTACCAACTCTTTGCTTCATTGTTTCCTTGTATTGTTCTCTTTCTTTCTATTTTATTGATTTCAGCCCTCACTTTAATTATTTCTTGACTTTGATTCTTCTTGGATGTGATTACTTTTTTTGTTCTAGAGCTGTCAAGCATGCTGTTAACTTACTAATACAGAGCTCTCCAGTTTTTTTTTATGTAGGCTTCTAGTGCTATGAACTTCTCTCTTAATTCTGCTTTAATTGTATTCCACATGTTTGGATATGTTATGCATTCATTTCCTTGAATTCTAGAAGTCTTTAACTTCTTTATTTCTTCCTTGACACAGTAGTCATTTGTAGGGTCAGGAGTCGCCATGATTCTCCTGCTTGAGACAGATGCAGGTTAAGATCTTCCCTGGTAAGCCAACTCGTGGGCTACACAGATTATTAGAAATGGGTTAGATCAATATGTAAGAGCTAGCCAATAAAAGACTGGAACTAATGGGCCAGGCAATGTTTAAAAGAATACAGTTTCCATGAAATTATTCCAGGTATAAAGCTAGCCTTGCAGGAGGCCGGGTGCCAGGAACGTAGCCTGCCACTCTTAATACTACAGTCATTCAGCTGTTCAGTTTTCATGAGTTTGTAGGGTTTCTGTTGCTGAAATCCATCTTTAATCCTTGGTGGTCTTATAGGATTAAGGAAGTTATTTCAATATTCTTCTATCTGTTGAGACTTGGTGTTCAAGTATGCGGTCAATTTTGAAGAAAGTTTTATGAAGTTCAAAAAAAGGTTTACTCTTTTTTGTTTATGTTAAATGTTTTGTAAAGGTCTGTTAGTCTATTTGGTTTATATTGTCTGTTAGTTCCAATATTTTTCCATTAAATTTTGTCTGGATGACCAGTCTATTGGTAAGAGTCGAGTATTGAGATCTCCTCATCAGTGTGTGAAGCTCTAATTTGGCTTTATCATGAAATATCTTATTTTCTCTGTGTATGGTGATTGAAAGTTTTGCTGGGTACTGTAATTAGGTCTAGCATTTGTGGTCTCTTAGAGTCTGTAGTATAGGACCATGTGAATTTTAGTGTTTCTATTGAAAAGTCAAGCGTAATTCTAATAGGTCTGCTTTTATTAAGTCACTTTTCCCCTTTGCAGAATTTAATAGGTTTTCTTTGTTCTCTATATTTAATGCTTTAATTATTATGTACTCAGGAGACTTTCTTTTCTATTCCATTCTATTTGGTGTTCTATAAGCTTCTTGCATTTTTATATTCATCTCCTTCTATAGATTTGTCTTCTATGATTATGTTGAAAATATTTTTGGGACTTTGAACTGGGTTACTTACCCTTCCTCTATTCCTATTATTTTCAGGTTTAAACTTTTCATAGTCTCCCAGATTTCATGTATGTTTTGTCAGGTGTTTTTTAGATTTAATATTTTCATAGACCAAAGTATTTATTATCTTCAAAGCTTTAATACCTTCAGTGCCTGCGATTCCCTCTTTTATCATGTATTTTCTATTTGTGATGCATGTTTCTGTGGTTCCTGCTTAAATCCCTAATTTTTTCAATTTCAGAATTCCATGAGTTTGTTTTTGCTTTAATTATTCTATTTCCAGTTTCAGGTCTTGAACAGTTTTATTCATTTCCTTCAACTGTTTGTATATTCTTGGATTTTTTTAAAGATATTTATTCATTTTCTCCAATTTTTTGTTTGTGTTTTCTGGGAATTCTTCAAGGAATTTATTTATTTCCTCTTTAGGGACCTCTCATTTACCATCTTCATGTACTTGTTTTTACGGTCCTTTTCTTGCTCTTCAGCTATGCTTCAAGTCTTGCTCTGGTATATCCTACCACAGAGTAGGGCTCTAGTGGAGGCATATTACTCTGGCTGTTCTTGACTGTGTACTGATGCTGGCATGTAGACATTGGGGTTTGGGATAATTATAGATCTAGGTGCTGTGTTCTGGATTTGTCTTTGTTGGATGGTCATTTTTGTTCCTTGGCTTTTGTTTCATTTCTGTATTTTCAGAAATTGTGTCTCCTAGTAGGAAATTTTCTGTGGACCTTGCAGTTAAAGTCACTTGGGTTTCCAGGTAAATTGTGTGTTTCTGGGTATCGGGAATTGAAACTTAGGAATGTTGATAGACTAGGGACCTGAAGGTGTTTATAAGAAGGAGAAGCACAGAATGTTCAACCAGGGTTGATTATTTTTGCTCCTTGAAGTGGGAGAAGACAGTGAAGAAAGGTCACTTCAAAGTGTCTGCTATAGCCCTGGGGATGAGAATGAACAGCTGGATCTAGAATAACTGAGGGAGAGGGGAAGATCTACAAGTAGCTTGCCTGCTTTCTTGGCAGTGGTGGTCTGTGGGGAGTGACTGCTGGAGCTGGGGGACTGGGATACAGCAACAAGTGAGAGTAGGGAGGTTAGAAGGAGAAGGCCTCTGTGATTCATAGGAGATATGAGCAGAGAGTGAAGGTAGGCTGGTGCAGATGTTCTATTGCAGAGGTAGGGAGAAGACTTGAGAGATTAGGTTGGAGGGGAGAAGGAAGGGGTGAAGGTCTTCAGTTCCCTTCCCTCTTTTCTTGCCTGAAGAGCTGGTGTGTTCCCAGAGAACGTCTACTGGTGTTTGTGGCTGGGATCACAGAATAGAATAACAGTAGGAAAAAGGGTGTTTGGGGGAGAAGATCTTTGTGGTCTGTTAGGAATGAGGTTAGAGAGGAATGGGAGAGAACCATGACAGGTTTTCTGCTAAGAGCTGAGAATAAGACTTGGGGGTATTGGATCAGGGGATGCAGAAGGGGATTGTGAATCCACGCTTATTCTTGGAAAGCAAGGGGGTCAGGCGGTGGTGGTGCACGCCTTTAATCCCAGCACTCGGGAGGCAGAGGCAGATGGATCTCTGGGAGTTCGAGGCCAGCCTGGTCTACAAGAGCTAGTTCCGAGACAGGCACCAAAGCTACAGAGAAACCCTGTCTTGAAAAAAAAAAAGAATTGAAACTTGGAAAGCAAGGGCTTCTTGCTGGGGTTTATATAGATTTAACGTCTGCTGTTCATTCATTCTAATGACATCGAATTCTTAATATTTCGAAGATAACAGTTGCTGTAGAATGACAATAAAAAACAAAAATGAGAGAATTATTTTCTGTTAGAACTTGCCTATATTTGTACAATTTCTTATTGGTAAGTATAATAATGCACACAGTCAGAGAACTATTCTTGGTTTTTACAATGCAAGGTAGTATTTGTAAACTAGATTATGAAAGGATAGGATCCATGCAGTCTGTAGTATCATTAGAGCAACTATTAGGATGGGTCTCCGGACTTTTGTTCTAAAAGGTGAAGAGTGAGCATGGGACATGTATCTTAGTATCAGAGTGCTTGTCTACCATCCACAATGGCCAAGAATGAGTTGTCAACTTTATAATGACAGTAATAATGGTGATGATGATGATTTTGACAACAGTATTAAAGCATTAATCCATTATGGTTAAAGATGAACATTACATATCAAGTATCATGTAATACATATATGCTATGTATAATATGTATAGAATGTAACTTGATATATATGATAATATTTTATAATATTCAGTTCACAGAGACTGTACTTCTAGTTATGGGTAAACACAAATAAGATATTGGGAAATATATTTGAAGTGTGAATAGGATGTAAATGGAACATTAGGTAGATATTTTTAAAGTCACTGAGCCTTGCAAGTTACTGAGTTTAAGCAAACAAGCTCCAATTCTTTCAGATCCAATTTCATCAAATCAAGTGAAAAGAAATCAGTTTTCTCTAAAGAACATGTGTTACAAGCTTTGTGGCTATTGCTTGCTTTGTGGTTACATTTTACATCAGTGAATGAAACAGTTCCTTTGTACTCACATGGTTGACTGTGGGAATTTGTCAGGGAATTTGGTAACTGTATGATTTTTTTGTTGATAATTGTTTTTATAACATTAGAAAATAGTTATCACTGAAAGTTGTTAAATTTTAATAAATCCATGCCTTACTTGTTTTTTTCTTCCAAGTGTACTTTTGTTAATGTTTAGAGTCCCTTCACAGAGGCAAATTGGAAATGTTCTCTTGTGTATATTACTGAGAAGAAGAATAATCAGCCCATAAATTTTAATTTTGATATGATTCAGTCAAGAAATATCAAAGATTTTTCTTCCAATAGCCCTCTGTCATACAGGATTTATTTGTTGATCTATTTATTTATTTATTTGCCCGGTTCCAAGACTGCTTCAAATACTGACAATTCAAAAGATTATATTTTTCCAAGAATTACTTTGTGTGTATCTCCTTTATAATGATGTTTCTGATTATGTTCAAAGGATGGAGAAATCAATTAAGAATTGAGTGGTAAGAGATATTATCAGTTTCTTTGGGGACAATATTTTTAGCCTTCCAGGTTCCTATCTGTATACATACATGTGCCTGTCTAGAAGAGTCAGCATTTTCTCTCATCTTTTACCTATTTTTACTGTTCTGTCTTAGCCTTTTACAAACATTATTATTCTCGCATATTTATGCGGTTCTTTTACCAGAGCTACTCATTAATTAGCAGGAAATGCCTTTGTCACAATGTGAAATATAAAATCAATAATTTATTTTTAAGGGTATCTTAGTGAAGATATTATAGATTTTAATATCAAAATTATAAGAATATTTATTGTGGTTTTTGGTAATTAATATTTATGATTATATATAATTTTCATACTAAATTCCCTTTTTCATTATAATTTCTCAGTCACATTTGATTACAGAATTTATTAATGTTTGATACTGATATTATGGTAATGTAGCCATTTATTCCTTTAATATTTCACCTTCTAACATCTAAAACCAGCAATTTAAAGGTACTTGGCAATTTTGAACCACATTTAAAACACTTAAATAGCTTCTCAGCCCTAAAATACAGTTGGAAGTGAGATCCCAAGTACAATTTAAATTGGACAATATGGAGTTATGGTTTAGTAAATAGCACAGTGATAAAGAGCTAGTTAATATGTGCCAAGCCCTGAGTTTGCATCCAAGCAAATATCAGTTCAATACAAAGCAGGTATTTTCGGAAAGCTGTGTAACAAAATGTAGAGCATGACTCATTAGGTTTGAAAGAAATAGAAGAATACACTAGAAGAGATTGCATTTTTACAATACTTAGAATTTGATATGGAAATAAATGCATTGTTAACAGAGAATAAATTTCAAAGACACTAAGATAAGAGAACCTAGCGATAACAAAAAGGTAAATGAAACTAGATCATTTCTTGAGAAATTCCTATATCAATATCCAGGTGCTGTTTCATATTTTAATAACTCTATTGAATGCTTCAAATAAACCATGCATGAAGAGATGTGTTCCACTCTCATTTTGCTTAGAGAATATCAAATATGCATGATAGCCACACTTCCCATATCATGCAACCTTATATTTGTTAGATTTAAAGTATGTGAATATCAAACAGTGCTAGACAGCACAAAACAGATAACTGAGTGTGGAAGGTATTTTTCCTAGAGCAAAACTAAGATGGTATTAAGCGGTGAAATTGCTACTTCTCAGTAAGTCCTAAAGAGAGGCCTGCTTATATCACAAATCACTACCATGTCATTTACACAAATATATATTTTGAATCCTCAAAATTGTTCATGAAATACAAAGTGTTAACTCTTTGCTTGTTAAAGGCTACAAATTAATCATGAGACCTTTACAACATGTTTTGACAATTTTTATTTAACAAATATTTATTTATTTATGTATATGGGTGCTTTGTCTGCATGTATGCACACCAGACGAGGATATCAAATACAGGTATCGGTGGTCATGAACAGTAATGTGAGTGCTAGGAATTAAAGTTGGGGCCTCTGGCAGAGTAGCAGTGTTCTTAACTGCTGTGCTATCGCTCGAGGGTCTTACAACAAGTTTTAAATGAATTTTCATACTAAGAGAAAGATCCAAATGTTAGTTTAGTTTGTGTTGAAATTTAGGCAATATTAATACCTGTAAAAATACTTAAATAGAAAAGTGAAGATTGTTACCAAATCCCACATCTTTAGACTTTTTAGGGAATTTAGATTTGTCTTGAATGCTAATCTCTTGAAACATCCTCCCTGACAAGTGATATTGGCCCTCTCCCCTGATTTTATAAGGTCAAGAGCAGTGAATTTAGAAACACCTGTTTTTTGGCAACAAATATGTTTGTGGAAAGGTCCAATAATTTAATTCCTGTGCAATTTCTATTGAGTAATAATATATACTATATTTGTACTAATATTTATTTTTACACAGAAAAAACTGTAAAGTGAAGTATGCTGAAATTATCAGAAGAACATAAATTGTTTTCATCATAAAAAATACTTTTATACATAAACACATTACATATGAGAACATAAAACATGTTACATATAAACATGTCTATAGAAATAAATATAATAGTTTAGTGACAAAATTTTATTTTCTTTTTTTTATTGCGAAAAGAAGAAAAAAAACATAAACAAAAAACAAGTTTCCACCTCCTCCCAGCCTCCCATTTCCCTTCCCCGCCTCCCACCCTTCTACCCCTCCTCCCACCCTTCTCCCCCTCCTCCCACCCTTCTCCCCCTCCTCCCACCCTTCTCCCCCTCCCCCCACTCCTCTCCCCCTCCCTCTCCAGTCCACAGAGCAGTCCGGGTTCCATGACCTGTGGTAAGTCCTAGGTCCTCTCCGTCCATATCTAGGAAGGTGAACATCCAAACTGGCTAGGCTCCCACAAAGCCAGCACATTAAGTAGGATCAAAACCCCCTGCCATTGTCCTTGGTGTCTCATCAGCCCTCCTTGTTTGCCATGTTCAGAGAGTCCGATTTTATCCCATGCTTTTTCGGTCACAGACCAGCTGGCCTTGGTGAGCTCCCCGTAGATCAGCTCCTCTGTCTCAGTGGGTGGATGCACGCCTCGTGGTCCTGAATACTTTGCTCATGTTCTCCCTCCTTCTGCTCCTCATTGGGACTTTGGGAGCTCAGTCCAGTGCTCCAGTGTGGGTCTCTGTCTCTATCTCCATCCATCACCAGATGAAGGTTCTATGATGATATGCAAGATATTCGTCAGTATTGCTCAAGGATAGGGTCATTTCAGGTTCCCTATTCTCAACTGCCCAAGGAACTAACTGGGGACCTCAGCTTGGGCACCTGGGAGCGCCTCTAGGGTCAGGTCTCTTGCCAACCGTAAAGTGGTTCCCTTAACTAAGAATTGTGGTTCCGTGCTCCCCTGTCCAACCTTCCTTTATCCCAATCCTCCTGCTTTCCCAAGGCCCGACCTCCTTCCCTTCTAACTTTTCTCTCCCCATCTCCCCTTACCCCCAACCCACCCCACCCCAAGATCCCAATTTTCTCCCCGGCAATTGGTTCTACTTCCCTTAGCCAAGAGGATAACTATATGTTTTTCCTTGGGTTCCCCTTCTTACTTAGCTTCTTTAGATTCACCTATTGTAGACTCCATGACCCTTATTTATGGCTAGAAACCAATTATGAGTGAGTACATCCCATGTTCATCTTTTTGGGTCTGGGATACCTCACTCAGGATAGTGTTTTCTATTTCCATCCATTTGCATGCAAAATTCGAGAAGTCATTGTTTTTTACCGCTGAGTAGTACTCTAATGTGTAGATATTCCATACTTTCTTCATCCATTCTTCCATTGAAGGGCATCTAGGTTGTTTCCAGGTTCTGGCTATTACAAATAATACTGCTATGAACATAGTTGAATAAATGCTTTTGTCATATGATAGGGCATTTCTTGGGTATATTCCCAAGAGTGGTATTGCTGGGTCCAGGGGTAGGTTGATCCCGAATTTCCTAAGAAACCGAAACACTGACTTCCATAGTGGTTGCACAAGATTGCATTCCCACCAGCAATGGATGAGGGTACCCCTTCCTCCACAACCTCTCCAGCAAAGGTTATCGTTGGTGTTTTTGACTTTAGCCATTCTGACAGGTGTAAGATGATATCTCAAAGTTGTTTTGATTTGCATTTCCCTGATTGCTAAGGAAGTTGAGCATGACCTTAAGTGTCTTTTGGCCATTTGAACTTCTTCTGTTGAGAATTCTCTGTTCAGATCAGTGCCCCAGTTTTTAATTGGGTTAATTAGCATTTTAAAGTCTAGTTTCTTGAGTTCTCTATATATTTTGGAGATCAGACCTTTGTCTGTTGCGGGGTTGGTGAAGATCTTCTCCCAGTCAGTAGGTTGCCTTTGTGTCTTAGTGACAGTGTCCTTTGCTTTGCAGAAGCTTCTCAGTTTTAGTAGGTCCCATTTATTCAATGATGCCCTTAATGTCTGTGCTTCTGGGGTTATACATAGGAAGCGATCTCCTGTGCCCATCTGTTGTAGGGTATTTCCCACTTTCTCTTCTATCCTTTTCAGTGTGTTCGGGCTGATATTGAGGTCTTTAATCCATTTGGACTTGAGTTTTGGGCACGGTGAAAGATGTGGGTCTATTTTCATTCTTCTACAGGTTGACATCCAGTTGTGCCAGCACCATTTGTTGAAGATGCTTTCTTTCTTCCATTGTATACTTTTAGCTCCTTTATCGAAAATGAGGTGTTCATAGGTTTGTGGGTTAAAATCCGGGTCTTCTATACGATTCCATTGGTCGACTTCTCTGTTTTTATGCCAGTACAACACTGTTTTCATTATTGTAGCTCTGTAATAGAGTTTGAAGTCAGGGATGGTAATGCCTCCAGAAGATCCTTTATTGTATAGGATTGTTTTGGCTATCCTGGGTTTTTTGTTTTTCCATATAAAGTTGATTATTGTCCTCTCCAGATCTGTGAAGAATTTTGATGGGATCTTGATGGGGATTGCATTGAATCTATAAATTGCCTTAGGTAGAATTGCCATTTTTACTATGTTGATCCTCCCAATCCAAGAGCAAGGTAGATCCATCCATTTTTTGGTATCCTCTTCAATTTCTTTCTTCAATGCCTTAAAGTTCTTGTCAAATAGATCTTTCACTTCCTTGGTTAGATTTACCCCTAGATATTTTATGCTGTTTGTGGCTATCGTGAATGGTGAAGCTTCTCTGATTTCCCTCTCTGCTTCCATATCCTTTGTGTATAAGAGGGCGACTGATTTTTTGGAGTTGATCTTGTATCCTGCCACATTACTAAAGCTGTTTATCAGCTGTGAAAGTTCTTTGGTGGAGTTTTTGGGGTCGCTTAAATACACTATCATATCATCTGCGAATAACGAAAGTTTAACTTCTTCCTTTCCAATTCGAATCCCCTTGATTCCATTATGTTGTCTTATTGCTATTGCTAGAACTTCAAGCACTATATTGAAGAGGTATGGGGAGAGTGGACAGCCTTGTCGTGTTCCTGAGTTAAGTGGGATGGCTTTGAGTTTCTCTCCGTTTAATTTGATGTTAGCTGTCGGCTTGCTGTATATAGCTTTTATTTTATTTAGGTATGACCCTTGTATCCCTAATCTCTCCAAGACTTTTAACATAAATGGATGTTGAATTTTGTCGAATGCTTTTTCAGCATCTAATGAGATGATCATATGGTTATTTTCCTTCAGTTTATTTATATGCTGGATTACATTGATAGATTTTCGTATGTTGAACCAGCCCTGCATCTCAGGAATGAAGCCTACTTGATCATAATGGATAATTTTCCTAATGTGTTCTTGGATTCGGTTTGCCAGTATTTTGTTGAGGATTTTTGCGTCGATGTTCATGAGTGAGATTGGCCTGTAATTCTCTTTCCTGGTTGAGTCTTTGTGTGGTTTTGGTATCAGAGTAACTGTAGCTTCATAAAAGGAATTAGGTAATGACCCTTCTGTTTCTATATTGTGCAATACATTAAGGAGTATGGATATTAGCTCTTCTTGGAAGTTCTGGTAGAATTCCGCATTGAAACCCTCTGGTCCTGGGCTTTTTTTAGTAGGGAGGTTTTTGATAACAGCTTCTAATTCTTCGCGACCAACAGGTCTGTTTAGATTGTTCACCTGGTCCTGGTGTAACTTTGGTATATGGTATTTATCTAAAAAAGTGTCCATTTCTTTTACATTTTCCAGTTTTGTGTTATACAGCCTTTTGTAATATGATCTGATGATTCTCTGAATTTCCTCTGTGTCTGTGGTGATGTCCCCCTTTTCATTTCTGATCATATTAATTTGCGTATTCTCTCTCTGCTGTTTGATTAGTTTGGCTAGGGGTTTATCAATCTTGTTGATTTTTTCCAGGAACCAGCTTTTTGTTTCATTGATTCTTTGTTTTGTTTTCTGTGTTTCTATTTTGTTGATTTCAGCCCTCAATTTGATTATTTCCAGTCTTCTACTCCTCCTAGGTGAGTCTGCTTCTTTTTTTTTTCTAGAGCTTTCAAGTGGGCTGTTAAGTCTCCAATATGTGCTTTCTCTGTTTTCTTTAAGTGGGCACTTAGTGCTATGAACTTTCCTCTCAGGACTGCTTTCATAGTGTCCCATAAGTTCGAGTATGTTGTTTCTTTATTTTCATTGAATTCAAGGAAGACTTTAATTTCTTTCTTTATTTCTTCCTTAATCCAGGTATGGTTCAGTAGTTGACTGTTCAGTTTCCATGAGTTTGTAGGCTTTCTGGGGGTAGCATTGTTGTTGAATTCTAACTTTAATCCATGGTGATCTGATAAGACACAGGTGGTTACTAATATTTTTTGTAACTGTGTAAGTTCGCTTGGTTACCAAGTATGTGGTCAATTTTTGACAAGGTTCCATGAGCTGCAGAGAAGAAGGTATATTCTTTCCTCTTTGGGTGGAATAATCTATAGATGGCTGTTAAGTCCATTTGCTTCATTACCTCCATTAATTCTCTAATTTCTCTGTTATGTTTCTGTCTGATTGACCTGTCCATTGGTGAGAGAGGAGTGTTGAAGTCTCCTACTATTAGTGTGTGCGGTTTGATGGCTGCCTTGAGTTTTAGTAATGTTTCTTTTACGTACGTGGGTGCTTTTATATTAGGGGCATAGATATTCAGGATTGAGACTTCTTCCTGATGAATTGTTCCTGTTATGAGTATAAAATGTCCCTCTCCATCTCTTCTGATTGATTTAAGTTTGAAGTCAACTTTGTTAGAAATTAGTATGGCCACACCTGCTTGTTTCTTAGGTCCATTTGCTTGATAAGCCTTTTCCCAGCCCTTTACTCTGAGTAGGTGCCTGTCTTTGTGGTTGAGGTGTGTTTCTTGTAGACAGCAGAATGTTGGATCCTGTTTTCTTATCCAATCTCTTAGCCTGTGCCTTTTTATAGGTGAGTTGAGTCCATTGATATTAAGTGATATTAATGACCAGTGGTTGTTAACTCCGGTCACTTTTTAAGTAGTAGGGTTTGTGTGTTTTCCTTCTTTGATTTGCGCTGGTGAAGAGTCTCTAGATGTCTGAGTTATTGTGGTCATTGTTGGACTACTTGGTTAGTGATTTTCCTTCTATTACTTTCTGTAAGGCTGGATTTGTGGCTTCGTATTGTTTAAATTTGTTTTTATCCTGGAAAATTTTGTTTTCTCCATTTATAGTGAATGAAAGTTTGGCTGGATATAGTAGTCTGGGCTTGCATCCATGGTCTCTTAGTTTTTGGAGAACATCTATCCAGGACCTTCTGGCTTTCATGGTTTCCATAGAGAAGTCAGGTGTAAGTCTGATAGGTTTACCTTTATAAGTAACTTGGCCTTTTTCCTTTGCGGCTCTTAATATTCTTTCTTTATTCTGTATATTTTGTGTTTTAATTATTATATGGCGAGGGGATGTTTTCTTTTGATCCAGCCTATTTGGTGTTCTGTATGCTTCTTGAACCTTCATAGGTACATCTGTCTTAATGTTGGGAAAGTTTTCTTCTATAATTTTATTAAGTATATTTTCTGTACCGTTGAGCTGCACTTCTTCTCCTTCTTCTACTCCAATTATTCTTAGGTTTGGTCTTTTTACTGTGTCCCATATTTCCTGAATGTTTTGTGATGAGATTTTGTTGGACTTGCTGTTTTCTTTGATCAGAGTGTTTATTTTCTC
Source organism: Microtus oregoni (assembly GCF_018167655.1). NCBI lineage: Eukaryota > Metazoa > Chordata > Mammalia > Rodentia > Cricetidae > Microtus > Microtus oregoni. Next base: position 1,679,579 of record NW_024544152.1, on the reverse strand, counting down.
TATGTTATCCTCAGAATCTGAGATTCTTTCTTCTATCTCTTGTATTCTGCTGGTTATGTTTGATTCTGTAGTCTCTATTCGTTTACCTAGATTTTCCATGTCCAGTCGGCCCTCTGTTTGTGTTTTCTTCTTTGCCTCCCTTTCAGTTTTCAAGTCATGAACTGTTTCCTTTATCTGCTTGATTGTTTTTCCTTGGTTTCCTAGGGTATCATTCACTGATTTACTCAATTCCTCGAACTTTCTATTATACTTCTCATCCATTTCTATAAGGGCGTTTTTTATATGCTGTTTAAGGGTGTCAATCACTTTCATGAAGTCAGTTTTTTCTACTTCTTCTTGATTAAGGTGTTCATATCCTCCTGTTGTGGGGTCACTGGCTTCTGGTGGTTTCGTGTTGTTTTTCAGATTGTTGGGAGAATTCCTGCATTGGCGTCTGCCCATCTCTTCCTCCCAATACTCCCCTTTGGATCTTCTTTTATAGGATCAGGTCTTCTTGCCCACTGATGTACCTTCCCAGTGATGTCACTCCCCAGAGATGTTTCTCCACAATGATGTTTCACTCGGTGCCCAGAACGAAACTCCACGCTGCTTGGTTAGCTCGCGAACAAAGGGCCCACCCAGCTCGCTGTGGGCAGGCTATGGGAACAAAGGAGCTACCGGCCACCCCTATGTTCTCCGGGTTCAGATATGGTCCCAGCGCCCTAGCAGGCTGGGCAGGGAGGCGCTATGCCCCAAAGGAGGGAGGGAGACAGGGGGTGTGGGGATCTGGATGTAAGCTGAGTGGGATAGGAAGAGAGAGGGGGTTTGGACAGTATAGCCACTGTAGGATGGCCAGGAAGTGTGGGCGCGCTGAGGTATGATCCCAGCTGCTGCAGCACTCACTCACCACAATGATGTTTCACTCGGTGCCCAGATCGAAACTCTGTGCTGCTTGGTTAGCTCGCGAACAAAGGGCCCACCCCGCTCGCTGCGGGCAGGCTATGGGAACAAAGGAGCTACCGGCCACCCCTATGTACTCCAGGTTCAGATTCGGTCCCAGCGCCCTAGCAGGCTGGGCAGGGAGGCGCTATGCCCCAAAGGAGGGAGGGAGACAGGGGGTGTGGGGATCTGGATGTAAGCTGAGTGGGATAGGAAGAGAGAGCGACAAAATTTTTTGAAAAAATAAATTATTAGATTATTTTTTTATTGTGCATACATTATTACTTTTAAATTACGCTAAGAAGGCATGAGGCAATATACTTATACAGGACTACAATTGCACTCGTTTTCCATTTTTGACATTCTCATCATTTTGTGGCATATTATTATGTGCATATATATATATATATATATATATACTAATATAGATATTAGTAATCTAAATATTTTGAAGGTTAAACCTTAAGCCTAAAACTTTGGATGCTGCCATTATTTATACAGGTTAACCTTTATGAAGTATTTACTATTTTCATTTTATAAGCATTAATTAGAAGTTTAAAAGTGTTGTTTTGTTTTAACATCCTATTTTAAATAGCAAACTTTTAAAAACATTACATGACACATTTGTATTTATTTATGTATGTGTGCATGGTGCATGTATGTAGAGGTTAAAAAAAAAAACATCAGACAGAAACTGGTTCTCCCCTTCTGTCATGTTAGTTCTGGGAATTAAACTCAGGTTGTCAGATTTGGTGGAAAGTTTCTTTACCCACAGTCCCTAAAACCATGATTTGCTGGTACCAAGTTGGGCTCCTTACAATAAGAGAACAGAATTGTGTTAATAACAGGGAGTGTTTGAAAGATAACATTAGTTGTCTTAGTTAGGGTTCACATTGCTGTGATAAAAGGCCATATCCAAAAGCAACTTGGGGAAAAAGGGGATTTATTTTGTTTATAATTTATCATCACAGTCCATCATTGAAGGAAGTCAGGACAGGAATTTGAGTCAGAAATCCGGAAGTAAGAAATGAAGAACAGGCCATGGAGGAGTGTTGCTAACTGACTTGCTCACAGGCCAATCTAGTGGGCCTATTTTCTTAAAATTCTCTTTTCAATTGATTCTATCGTTGGTCAAGTTAGCCAAAAAATAAAAAGTAAAACAACCAGAATATTAGTAAGTGGTCTACCTACCTTACAACTAGTTTTGATTTACGACAAAGAAGTATTTTAAAAATTACTTGTGATAGTCATATTTTCAAGGTTATCTTTTAAAGTTGGAAAAATTAGGTTCTTTAACAGATACACACTTGGTATCTCTTGTCTTCTTCAGTAGAACTTCAAATGTCATATCCTGTTTGAATTTAAAGTTAAGAAAATTATCAGAAAATTGGCTATGAAGAGAAATGAAAATATAAAAGCATTATTCCTATGATTCTTTGGGATGCTTTTCTTGTATAAATGGCTGATTTGATAAATTCAAGTCGTTCATTACTTACACCCAGACTGTAGATATTCTATGGACTAACATCTAGGTTATAAACATACTAAAATATTTTAGTCAAAGGAAAGGTAACAAAAACATTTCACGTGTTTCTATTTCTTCTAACAAGTCACTCGTCTCCTCCTTTTTAATGCTTTCATATGGAGTATTCATACACTAAATTTGAAGAATATGTAATGAATATTAATGAATATAGAGTAAATTAAACTCATTGCTTCTTTAACTATTAAGAAAGGTTATAACTGGGCTGTATTGGTTATTGTCTGTGTGCAAATTACATCCCTCTATAGAATTTGTTCCCAGAAAAGTGAACTCGAAGAGTGAAAAAGAGATGTTTCTAGAAATCCTAGCATTTGACAATCCATTGCAGAGATGTAGGCTTTGATTTAAATGGGCAAGAAATCTGATTTAAAAGGGGAATCAAATATGATTGGACATTATCTTGTCATTTTTTACAATATTTATTTACAAGACAATGTTTTGAATTTTTGACTAATAATACATTTACTACTGCCTGACACTTTGAATAAAAACACATGTTGTCACAGCCTTAGATATCTGTAATTGTGGGCTGTTATAATAGTTTGACACTTATCTAGAATTCACAATGTTTTATAAACAACAGTGACTGAAGCTCATCTTTAAGAAATAAGTATGGTAGATTGAATGAGTGATAATTGATAATGATAGCCTTAATGCTGTAGTAAGACAAAGATTGAATGTAGAGAATAATTAGAAGAAAGTGCCATATTAAGCTTTTGTAAGTCTTTAAGAACTCGAGTTTCTAAATTACTATGCAAAGTTTCTTTACTTTTGTGATAATATATTCAACTTATTACTATATTCTGTGATGCTCTTAAGCAAATTGTTTATTATAAGACTGGCTTTTTAACTGTGCTCAGCTTCAGATCAATGTCACATATAAGTTTAAAAGAGTTTTGGAAAATTCTGAATGGTTATCTCTTTTTAATCAAGGCAAACAATAAAACTTTCATTTTTGTAACAGGATAGGTGATCCTTTAAGAGAATTATCACTTGGCTGATAAATACTAACTCACATTATCTTCTTAGGTCATTGGAAATTGTGTCCAAATTTGCATTTGTAGGTAAAAATACAAAACCAAACTTATGAACAAGTAAACCTTTTGTTTTCCTGACTTGACATGTCCTCATTATAATATAAAAAACAATAACCCTCTGCTTCTAGTAATATGTCTGTATTAAAATATTATATAAATGTTATATTTTAGGATCATCAGCTTGTCCTGGCTTGCCCAAATTTTTCAGTTTTAAAATTTTAAGTTCCATGTCCCAGAAACCTGCTTAGCAGAAGAAAAACCAGGGCACTCGAATACTCCAGATTTTTAGTTCATCTTGTGATTCTTGCACTTTTAACGTCTATACAAGGTTTTGGGCATAAGTATACATGTAAGTACATTTCTCTAAGGCAAAGGGTTACAGCTTTCACTGGGGCAGAAGGACCTAAAACCACCTCACTCCCCTAAATACTAAGTGATACACAAATAAAGAAGCCAAATAGCATTTGAAAAGTGATGCTAGCAAGGTTTTGTATTTTAAATAGCATATTTTGGGCAAAAAGTTAAATATATAATAAATTTAGTTTTTATGAGCTCAACCTTGTTTTCTGTGCACTTAGTATGTTAATTTCAATTTAGCACAGTCTGAAAGCAGGAGAAGCACACTGAGGTTCAAATATTACTCCAAAAGTTATTGGTAATTCATGTAGTCTAGTATTTTTGTGACACACTTTATATAAAAATGTGGAAAAACTACTTGTCAATATTTATTAACATTTTGTTATTTACTTCCATGTAAAACACTCATATTACCTTCCAATATTCTTACCTAGAGTTATGATATCAAATGTGTTTTCATCCAAACTAAACAGTGGCTATTCTAAGAATAAAATAAAAATATAGTTAAAGAATTTTATTAAAAATACACACCAGTATAAATGAAGGATAATCTATACATGTATATTATATATAAAGTTTCAAACTGATGAATGACATTAAAATAATTTTGTAGTTAAATATCATTTTCTGGCCAAATTGAGATGCATACGTGTATAACATCAGTCAAAGCAACATGCAGACAAGAACAGAACAGTCTACGTCAATAAATATTGAGTTGTAATTTATAAATAAACTTACTACTAATTGTGTCATGGTACCATAGTAATGATACTCCTCAACTAATGAGTAACTAAAGCAGAATGGAGTTGATTGTTATAAAATATTGGCTCATGGACTTGTTAAATTTACTGTTAATTAGGTTGAGACAGGGTCTCATTTGTACAGTCTAGATTTCTCAAAAGTTCCTTGACCTGTTTCAAAGCCTGGTTGGCTAGTTAAACTTGAAATTGTACACTTATGTGATTATAAATAGACAAAATGTAAATTTGACCATCATCAAAATCAGTTGTACGTTTTCAGGTGATTTTGGAATTATTCAGAGGATATTTGGGCACCTTGAAAAGTCCTCTATACATTCCACATTTCCCAGGAATTACTGTTGGATGTCTCTAAATGGGTATCAGAGAGTAGATGAAATCTCCATGTGCCCAGATTTTAAAACAACATGTTTTTGTACTTTGGTTTCAGTGTTTTATCCAGCTGATATTCCTCCATTAGAATACCACTTTTAAAATGTTTAAAATTGTCTAGCTTTCTCATTTTACATCTGCTTAAACTCACCAAATACAAAGAGTAATTGTGATACTACCTTTTCTTCAATTATTAGCTATTTTTGAAAGACGGGTAACTTAATTGAAAGATACATACAAACTTTTCACTTAGAATCTTTATGAAAAAAATGTAAAAGAAGCTTTGCCAATTTGAATAGTTAATTGAATTTGACTGTTACAGAGTAAGATGCAAATAGAGTATGTCTATAGTGACATTATGTCATAAAAATTTTAAAGGGTTTTATTTAGTTAGAATTCTATTAAATTTTATTTAGCAGAGCAAGTAAAGCTGGACTATATAATTAGAGTCAAAGATTAAAGCATCATAGTTGAAATAAGATAATATGAAGTCTCATACAGTAATAATTGAGCTAGTTTCAAATGATGTAGCTTTCTTTAGACTGAGGTCTCATAACTCTTGAATTTACAATGATATAATAATGAGGTAGTGGGTGTAGCATGTAGAGTACTGTATAAATATAATGCATTCTCATCAGTTTCAGGCTCTTTGCTACATCTGAATTACCACATATCCCTAATATTTGTGCTTTTCTTTTATACAAATGTGTCTGAAACTCAAAAATGTTGAGTAACTTTACATGATCTTATACTTATTAAGTGATTAAGTCACACAGAGATATTAATATTCTATCTTAATTTCCACAGTTCTTCCCCCAAGCTTATTCTTTATTATAGAACTGTTTATTAGTGAAAAGGACAAAATATCTATCTCAGATCATTGCAATATGTCTCAGAGGAATACTCTGCTTCCAATATTTGGGTTTCCTCTCATATACTGGTATGCTTTCTCAAAGCAATCAGACCATTTTTATAGCTTTTGCCTTCACCACTTCATTCTCCATTTCATTTCATACACGTGTTAATTATCTTAGATTAAGTGTGATTCTTCCCCCCAGCTTAAAACAGAATGCTTAGTTCGTTTCCTTCTAAGAAAGGAAATTTTAAAAGAATAGATAAAATAAGTAGATGTAGAGTTAGGTAGGTATGTATAGTACATGGCACAGAATTTGGAATTTCTAATTCTAAAAATAGTAGAAATTCATTACTCTTTTCATTTACTGTTTACCTTCATTATGTATTTTGAAATTAATACATGCATTCCTTTAATAAGAACATAGTTCTTCTAACGTATCTTCCACATTAAATTGTGACCTAGGAACTGCATGCATAGCTTTTACTGGGATAAACACCGTTGTTGATGCAGAAAGAACTAGCGGGTACAATGTTTGAGATTCCTAGGAAAATCTCTCCTGAAAGCATTTGTTTTATATTAGTCCTGGTACATGTAAATTGAGATGCAAGTGTATGTATGTATTCCTGCATGTCTGTGACCATACACAAATCACAAGTACACGTGATGACACATTAAATACACACAGATGTATCTGTTTAACCAGAAAATTCATTATCACCTGTATTATTGTTTTAATGAGATTCTAACATGATAAAATGGCTTCATTATTCTTTCTCGGCAGTCTGCTAGCAATGCATTAACAACAATCCATTCTTTCTCCCTACCTGATATCATTCATACCAACATTTTTTCTCCATTCTGTTGACATAATTACACTTGCATAATTTTGAGCAACATTTCCTGGCAATGTAGATCCACAAAGTTGTTACTATGGCTTGAACTCAAATTAATTCTTCAGTGCAATTTATCTTTCACCTTGAGAAGAGCTTTTGTTTCAAAAGAAAAATAGGAAAGAGGTACTATTTCAGTAGAGAAGGTTTTTTATAGGGAAATTCATTTTGAGTGAATAGTGGCTACAATAGATGCAATAGTTTTATATTTTTCTTGAATCCTTAAGTATAATACTTGCCCAAAGCTATTCTTTCTCAAGTGATAGGCATAAAATCTGATATAACTGACTAAATCCTAATTATTCTGTCACCTACCTTAGAATGAGTTACCCTGGCATTGGTCTGTTAAGCAGTGGATTTTGTATATTCCCCATCTTTCCAAAAATGCAGAAAACTGCTGTTCTTCAACATGGATCAATGCTGGCAAGGTACTCATTAGAGCAGCAGGTGTTAGACCTTAATTGGACATTATAGAATTATGTTTTGCTTGAAGGAATTCAGAAAAAAAATGTCAAACTTTTGTTGTGTACATCGATTCTTGTTGAAAATTCAAAAGCATGACACTAGTGATAATATGTATATTACCAGGGTGTGTCAGTTTTTAAGCAATCAATATATTTAAAAAGCATTAAAATCAGCATTAACTTCCTTTGGGACCCACTCTTCCTCTTGGGTCTAACCAACAAGGTATACCTCTTACCATTATGGGTATTGTAATGTAGAAATTAACATAGAGTGACATGGGGAAAAATACATCTAGATGGCCTTCAGGAAGGAGATGGGAAAAATAGAAGTCACAGAAAAAAATGTTAGTAAGAATGCAAGTGTAAAGGGCTTTGAAGCAATATTTGAAGTAATTAACACTTACATTTCCTTTTTTTTAAACATCATGTCACTTTATTTTCTGTGCTGAATTATTGTGTTTTAAGCCAATATTCTGTAATTTTGAAAGCATTTTAACAGTTAAAATTAACAGTTTTTTGGTAGTACATGAAATACAATGATTACAGGTAGCATTTGTATAATCTGGTTGATATGAGGATAGATATGTGGAAATGAATGGAGCGTGTCAATGAAGCTAATCAGGGTGGTACAGAGCAACATGACATCAATAATTTTGGGGAGGTGGGGCGGGGAGATCAACTGGCAGAGGGAACTTGCAACTACGTTTAGGAAAGCACACTCAGGATAATTCAAAGGGATTTTCCTTATGTAAGGTTGATAGAAATGCTGAAATAAGTCTATTAGCCAGAAGTAAAGCAATGGAATAAACTACACTGCATCTGAATCAGCACAGTTCTGTATTATATAGCTACTAACACTCTAGAGTTCCTCAAAAGGATAATCAACATATAACATTTGAAATGAACTCACACAAATAACATGCACAATGCATGCAGCATGTTCTTTTCCATTTCTGCACATGTGGAGCATAACATGTTGCTTTGTACCACCCAGATTACATTTCCTTTACTTTGTATACTGTAATATTTTTAGAAAAACACCTTTAGAAATTGACTGTGTTTGGAAACACATCTTTTCGGTTGATTTATTTTTTTCTATTTTATCTTTGTCCTTTTTTTTTGTTTTTTTTTTTTTGGAGATACGATTTATCTGTGTAGCCTTGGCTGTCATGGGACTCACTTTGTAGACAGCCTGGCTTTGAACTCACAGAAATCTGCCTGCCTTTGCCTCTTGAGTGCTGTAATTAAAAGTGTGTGGTGGCACCACCCACATGGAAACCTATCTTTTTGTCACCATTTTTGCCAGCATCCATGTACCATTCTAGACAATATCAATAGAGTATCTTGTTCCTTTGCGTGTTTCTGCATTTGTTGAGTTCACACATGTTTAAACAACCCTGTTTTTCATTTGTCTTACTTATGTTGCAAATTTGCACCAATACAGCACCAAGCATCTGTAGGTTCATGTGGGTATAGTAATCATGTGTATTGGAAAACTTTAATTCTGGCCCCATATTGATTGGAAATATCTTGTAGCATCAGTTTCATATCTCTATCCCATACACATTCTCTCTTCCAAAGCAAATAAAGACTATATAACATCACTGGGAGGTTTGAATAACCTCTGAATAGGCATTCAAGGATTCCTTAAAAATAGTTCACTTCTTGAAAAATAAATTGCTCTTGTATTTCATCATGTGAAGTGGAATCAGTTTTCATTCTGCTACAGAATATACATTTTGTTCTTTACACTCCCCTAGCTTGTCTCTTTCCCATGAATATCCACTAAATAATTACTTCAACATAACTGGACTTAACTTTATTAAAACCAAGAAAAATTTAAGCATAACTCCCAAATATATATGTAAGAAAAATGGTCACCTTAATGGATGCTTTGTCTGAAAAAAATCTCACTCATATACATTCATTCAGAACTCTAGGCTTAATTAATGAGCATATGCCAATATGTATTTTTAAAATATATATATATATATATATATACATACATATATATATACATATATTTATATAAAATTATTGTATTTGTAACACAAAACACAGAACCTTGTACACGCCTTTTGTACCACTGACCTGAAAATCCAATTTAACAATTAGGATTTAAAAGACATCATCTGTCCTTTACAGTTATGGTTCTTAATTTTCCTAATGCTGTAGCACTTTAATACAGTTCCTCATGTTATGGTGAATCCCAACCATAAGATTATTTTTATTGTAGCTTCATAGCTATAATTCTGATGCAATTATGAATTATAACTTCAGAATCTCATAAACAGGGTATCTGATATTCAACCCTAGTGGGGCCATGACTAACAGTGCTAAATATAAATACTAAATGTGCTGTATAGCCATTTTATTATGTTGCTTTCTTCCCATGAAGCATTTAGAGCTTCAGGATTTGAGTCCTATCCTATAGTGTTGATGCCTTTTGTTCTTTGTAGCTTCTTACTCTGGTTTCCAAAAATTAAGCCACGCATTACTTCCTTTTCTAGATATTGTCCCATTCTTAAATAATAATTACATGTCTCTACTTTCATTTTACACGCATTTTAAGTTGTTTTTAAAGAACTTTTTGTTATATTGGTTATATATTTACTTGTTTAAAATTTACTTGTTATATATTTACTTGGTTAAAATTCATGAAATTACATTCCCTAGATATATTACCTAAGACAAATTTGTAGCCCTAAGGAATTTCATGCCAGGTTATAGGGGAAAACACCATCAGTATGTACTAGTGTGCAGACATAATAATGTAACAGCCTTAAGATGAGAAAAGCTACTTCTTTCAGTTAGAACAGCCCTGGCCTTTTGTATAGACAAAGAAACATAAATGAAATGTTTGGCAAAGAATAAAGTCATAAACAATGGGCTTCCAACATTTATTGCAAGCCTCCTGGAATAGAAATCTCAGGAATATAATGGGTGTTCTTTATGCAAAGAAAAGCCAATTGTTAGAGCAGCTCATAATCTCTAGTGCCAGTAGGCAGCAAATACATTTTATATTTCCATCCTAATTTACTAAATAATGGAAAAATGCCTCTCAATCTGTTAAATACTTCATGCGTTAACAACACACAAACACATTTTTTGTAAGTTACAGTGCATTCAATTAACAATTGGCCTTATTTCATTAAAATAAATTTATATGTTAAAATAAAAGCTATACAAATAAAAGAATTTAATTCTAATTTATGAGACACTCATGGTGTTTTTAATACTATATCAAATATCCAACAGCTCTATGTAATGCAAAAGCAAATGATAATGACCATGTCTGACCATAAAGCATCAATTGCAAAGAGATTTGAAATTGTTTTAAGAGTACACATTATCGTGATTGACTGTAATTATGTTAGGTGTTGTATTCGTAGAATTCTAATGAGATTTTATAGAATCTAGGGATGACAGATATTGAGTGTAGGTAATTTCTAACATGTTCTATCACTGTTTCTGACCTCAAGTCAAGCATAATGCATTATCTTCTTGTATAACTCTACCCTCCTAAACTGGTATGTATTGTATATTTTCAATTATTATCATTAGTGCATTGTAATGATTATCACCAAGATGAAAAGCTTGCAATAGATATCTCAGGCAAATAATGGTTGCAACCTTTATTACTATTGTGAATCAAGATTTGAGCTTTTCAGAGTACTGGCCTTTGCTTATCTTTTAATGCATAACACAGTAATTGGCAATTCAGTCTATTTTATACAGATAAATTAATGCTGTTATATACAGTTTTATTAATTAATACCTATATCCATTGTATATATTGAGTAGTGGTGTTATAGAATTTATCAGGTGACTCTGTAGTTTCAACGCGTTATTACTGAGTCTAATTAACATATCACTATGAATTTTTCAAGAGATTTCACAGACAAAACAAGAAAGGTGAGACAATATTTGTTACTTCTAGGTTGATATAGTACCAAAAGAAAAGGTTTTAGAGAAGTGTGAAAATATTACGCTGGGGTGACATTTTTCCTACAGGATGAGTATTCTTATTTTTAAATTTGGCATAAAAAGAACATTAATTTTAAAAGTACCAAAAATAATCTAAAAATACTACAAGAATGACTGGATTGATATGTTGGCACAAAATTTCCATTGTGTTTTTCCCAAAATAGACAATATACTCTGATCCAAAATTTACCAAATAGGTTATGCAAAGACAAGGATGCATTATACAAATTTAAAAATATATGTATATATAAATAAATAAATAGGATTAGGTTCCTACATTCATGCTCTTATGTCTATGCATATTTATGTATGTGCATGTGTGTGTCTGATCATGTGGAGGCCAGAGGTGGACGAGAGGTGCCTTCCTTGTTGGTCTTCACCTTACTTTTCCAGTCAGGGTTATGTACTTACCTTGGAGAGAGTACTGGGGACTCCTAGATTCAAAGCCCACCAATTGCTGGACTGGATGGTCATTGCTTGCTTCTGTTTGTCACTCTACTGTGCCCACAGGCATGTGCATCACCTAGATTTTTATGTGAGTACTTGGAGTCTTCAGCCTTAACCTTAAAGCATTTTGCCAACTTACCAATCACCATACCCCATTTCCTACTTTTTCTCACATTTCTTCACAAATGTCTATGGTTATTAGAGCTGACACAGAATCTCTGGTAGACAACATATCATTTTCCTTCGGTTAAGCTTATTTGATTCCCTTTTCTAAAAATAAAGTACTAATAGCCATTTAAACACTCAAACTGTACTGCAAAGATAGCTGAGTGCTTAAAATCCCTTTCTCATGTTCCAGAAAACTCCATTTCAAGTTTCCAGCCCCTGTGTTGTATGACACACAGCTGCCTATAAATCCAGCTCCAGAGGATCCGATGCCTTCTCCTAGCTTGCATGGGCACCTTCACACATATCACACACACACACACACACACACACACACACACACACACACACACACAACAGCTTCACCTGCAAATTAGTAATTAAAAAGTAATAGAGAGATGACTCAACAGCTTAAGCACTTGCTGTTCTCCCAGAGGACTTGGATTTAGTTCCAAGTACCTTCCTGATAGTTTGCTTCTAACTCCAGCTCCAGGGTATCTGATACCTTTTTCTGGCCACCATGGATACTAGCTACATGTAGTACACAGAAATATTTCACACAAAACATCCATACTTATAAAATAAAAATAAAATCTAAGTAATAGCTTCTAAAAGTTTTTTAAAAGAGTCAATTTATTTGATTACTACTAATAATAATACCAATAACTTCACTAATATGTGTGAATACATATTCCATAAGAAGTAAGTGATTTAAATATAATTATTATTCCTTGATTATCTTGTTCCTTTCCATAATCTAGAGTGAGTATCTACATAGCACAGATGGTGGGATGGTACTGTAAATTCCAACCTGCTTGTTAGTAGAGATATGTCATATGTTTATTGATGATTGCAAGTATGTTTGCACATTAAAGCTTCATATTTATTATTATAAAACTTAATGTAAATTAAGGAAAGAAGTTGCTGCTATAGGAAAATATAGCATAGGCCCCTGAGATTATGTAAAGAAACACAAATTGTTGTCCACTTATTCAATTACTGTAGGCAGATACATAGAGTAAAATGCACAAATTGGTCTTCAAAATATACATATTCAAGAAAAGAGACTGGATCAAGAAATAAAAAATATTCCATATCTCATCTTATCCATCTGTTGTGCCATTTGAATGAAATTGTAAATGATTATTCATCATGACAAATAAGGTCCTACAGAACAAGTCTTTGCATTTTGTTTTGCCCTCATTAAAACTATTCTTCAAAGTCTACAATACAAACAACTTTTTCTGAGAAAGTCTTTAGCAAATACGGAAAGTGAATATGTCTTATCATTGATTTATGTGGCCACCATTTAAACCTTTAATACGAGTATTAAAAACAAAACTAAAATATGTAGCCACCCTCAAAGGCAATGGCATGCAAGTGAATACTTTGTGTATATGTTTTTTATATGTATCCTTAAGCAAAATATTTAAGTTATAGCTATTAAACAAGATATCGACCTATTGTTTTTCTAGAATGCAGTGTGTTCAAGCAGTTCCAATGCCATTAACAATTAACAGTACCTCAGCATCTTTATCAGATTCTGTCTACAAAAATTTATGCAGTGTTCATGAGATAGACTCCAAAAACAAAGATAAGACAATTTATAAACTGAATAAACCCTCTCTGATTAGTTTCCTTGATCAATATATCCTACTGAGAAATTACTGCAGGGGATTAGGGAAAGGAGGAAGGAGGAGAGAGAAGTACATTGTTGTATAAGCCATTATATCTGGGATGTTGTATCTAATGAGGCCCACAATCATCCATAGGTAGAAATCTCATAATTATCATCCAATAAGTGCTACATATAAAACACTAATAAACTGAGCTATAGTAAAATTAAGAACTTTGCAAGAGAGATAACTCTAAGGTTATGAGTACATACAGTTCTTATAGAGGACTCAAGTTCAGTATCTAGCACTCACACAGAGAAGTTGTAACTCAGAACCAATTATGCCTTCATTACTAGGGCATCTGACACTTCTGGCCTCCATAAAACCCACTAATGTGTGTACATACTTATACACAAATATGCCAACATGAACAGGAGTAATTTTTAGATAAATTAAAAACTTTAAAGGATGTTTATGAATTTCATAAGTATATTACTGAATAGACGATAAAGACTCTTTATTGAGCATTTTTGCTTATATAAAGCTTAAGGACTATGCAAAATTATTTGTAATGCTACATGAAAATAGAGCAGATTCTGTCTGAGAGATGACTTCATAATATAAATTGAGAAAGAACTTCAGAGAAAGGGAAAGGGAGTTGGAATCATCTAGTGATCTTCTGTCTTACCAGCTCACAAAATTCAGATTATTTTTATTTTCTTTAATTTCTAATGCATGTATTGGGTGTTCATGTTATGTTCTTGCTAATTCAACATTCAGCCTCTGCTAAATGGCTTTAGTCTTCAAAAGAAATGCAACATTTTTCTATTTTTCTATTTATCCCTTTGCCTAGCAATATATTGCTTGTTCTTGGCTAGAGAAAGGAATATATACACATGTATGCTTATACGGTAGAATATGGAACAGAAAATCCCATGCCTGAGTTCCATAGCATTTGGGAGGCAGAGGTCAAAGGATGACTAGAGGTTTCTGGGTTGTCTGTGCTACAGATTGAGACTAGGTATCCTAAAAATATAATTGTTACTTAATACACAGCCTAAACTGAAACTGATCTTTTCAGTTTTCTGCTAGCTAGATACAATTTTAGACTAGATACACAAGGGTACTTAATCTGACTTTCATTACCTAACTAGATTTACTTTTGACTTACTCTTTTGCAAGCAGATTTTGTAGGCAATGAAGCAAGTAAAAAAAAAAAAAACAACTTATATGTTTCAAATGTTAATACAATTTTGAATTTCACTGTTTTAGAAATCTCTAAATAACATTATGAGGCATCTAGTTCATATGAATGCTTATCTCGTATTATTTACTGTTTTTTTTTAAAATATCCCAGAATACTATTGTTAGAAGTATTAGAGTGAAGGGCCATGGTGCACACACCTTTAATCCCAGCACTCAGGAAGATAGAGGCAGACAGACCTTTGTCTGTTCATGGCCAGTCTAGTCTACAGAGTGAGGTACAGGACAGTCAAGGCTGTTTGTTATACAGAAAAACCCTGTCTCAAAATACCAAAAAAGAAAAAGAATAAAAGAAGCGTTTAAAAAAAATCATCTCTAATTTGATCAATATGTACTTACACGTATGTCATCAATTGCTATTGTACTCAGTCTTTAGTGGATGCTTTACAAGCCCCATGAGCCATGAACTAGATTTGTTATATTAGAGGCTGAGATGGAAGAAAATCCTGTAAGTACAATGATACACACATCAATAGAGGTCATGGTTCAAAGACACTCTTATTGGCAAGGATTCCATAATGAGAGCTAGAAATGATAAAGAAGTCCATTCTAGGATACTTCTAAGAGGACATTTTGGAATAAATAACACTTTCACCATAGTTATGTCAAAGAAAATTAAAGGTATTTATGCATAAATGTGTACTGTAACAGAATTGCAAGCATGAAAGAAAGTTCAGGGGTCAGGCAATTGAGTAAGGAGTGGCAGGCATAGGGATGTTATATTGATGTAAAAAAATGAAAAAAAAATCTATTGCACAGCAAGCCAGAATACTGTAATAAGGACAGCGCCTCTAGGATGTGTGTGGTGTGGGGTTGCCCCCATCTAAGACACATGAGTGTTTGCTTTTATGGGTTGTTGTTGTTATTATTATTATTATTATTATTATTATTATTATTATTATTATATCTCTATTGTACTAAAATTGTGGTTTCTAAAGCATATGCAATTTATATTTGCAGCATCTTCCAGTATCTTTTTATATTGGAAATCCTCATGTTCTATTGTAGACCTACTACATTTTGAATTTAGGAGATGGTGATTTAAGAAGCTCTCTTGGGGTGATTATAGCAGTGTCTAAAGACTGAAAACTATTATATTAAGCAATGCATTCATTATTTCATTTATTATTTCCTGTGATTCCCTAAAAGGACTATTATTTCTACCCTTCTTTACAAATGAGAAAATAGGCTATAATAGACTTACTGTTTTGTGTATGTGTAATGCAACTGGCCTTCAGAGAAGCTGGGATCTTAACATTTTTCAGACTATAAACCCTGGGTTTTGCGACACTCCATCAGAGTCAGAGGAATGAAAAGTGGGTAATTTGAATGAACATTTGCACTGCCCAACTTGCAAGCTCTAATATGCAGCAATAATGGATACTCAACCCCCACAATGTTAACAATGTTAACAAGGCAATTGCCAAAAGAGCAAATGCCTTGTTGAGGAATGACTCTATGACAGACACATTTTTTATTGCTTGGCTGAATACTTTTTTCTGTAAGTTTAGACATTTGCTTTTGGTTAGATTATTTTCTTTGTGAGTGGATACACATGTTGATGTGTGTGTGTGTGTGTGTGTGTGTGTGTGTGTGTGTGTGTGTGTAAGAGAGATAATGTGTGTGTATGTGGTGTGTGTGTGTGTGTGTGTGTGTGTGTGTGTAGTGAGTTAGAAGTAGATACCTGATTCCTTCATCCATCACTGCTGAACATAAATTTGTCCAAACTGGCATTGGTTAGCAAGCTGCAGGGATTCTCAAGTCTCTCCATCTCCCTAATTCAGATTATAGGCATACACTGCTGTGTCTTTCAGGGGCACTGAAGGTTCCAACTCAGGTACACATTCTTCAGCAACAAATAATTTACTAAGTGAGACATCAGCCCTCCGGATTAATTTATTCATTTGGTGTGGTTGTTGGTTTTTCAAGACAGGGTTTCTCTGTGTAACAGCCATAGCTGTCCTAGAATTCACTTTGTAGATCAAACTGACTTCAAACTCACAGAGATCCACCTGTCTCTCCCTTCTGGATGCTGGGATGAAAGGCATGTGCCACCGCCATCCAGCCATTAATATTTATTCTTAAGTGTAATGTATTAAATGGGAATAAATCAGATATTACTTCACTGATGCTTATTCATTACCAAATGTGTCTTCTTATGACCTTACAGCTAAAGGTCTTTTAGAGCTTCTATATTTGATACTGTGTTTATCAAACAAATGAGATTATGTCACCCGTACTATATCCTTGAACCTGAATTCAGCTTTATTGAGACCCAAATCACCATTTGTCACGTCTTTCCACTCTATAGCATGGATTATTTTTGATTATTATTGAAAACTGGTTTTCCCCTTTGGCTTCTAGAATATTCTTCCATTCTAGGCCCTTTTTTATGAGTTTCTTTCACCTGTATAATTTTCTTGAAGAGCTGTTCTTTCTTTTTGAAATCTCCTTTATACTTCACTTTCACCCTTTATTCCGATTTATTTTTTTATTTTAGCCAAAACTGCACAAATAAGTCTTTAAAATGGCATACAAATTAGCTACATCAATTGTATTCACTTGAAATGCATAGCTATCTCAAAATGTAGATGTCCAAATTAAAAAAAAATACATATTATACCTTCTCTAACTTACTCAAAGATAACTTATTCAAATATAAAGTTTCTCAGGGTTTAAGATGATATTCTTGTGACTTTTCTCAATACCACTCATCATCCTTACTTTGGTATTAGCAACCATTAGTTCTTAACTGGACTAGTAGAGATGTGCTCCAATGTAATCACCCCCCCCACACTTGTGATTTAGTTCTCAATACTACAATCAGGATGCTTTGTGAAATGCTACTGGATGATGCCATTTTCCTCCGAACAAACCATCTCTGATTACTTCAAAACGAATGTAAATTAATAACCAATTGTCATAAAATACATTTGTTTACTACAGTGATTTGTTTTCATGTTTCTTGATACCATGGACTTAAAGTTCAGGATTGAGTATGACTTAAGTTTAACAGAAAACTAGTGTGAAATAATTTGCAAATAATCATTGGAGTAGAGTAAACTGTGTACAGTGACTTTGATGTGAAATATTTTTTTATAAAAAATTAGATCAGTTCTCTAAACATTATATAAGATATATCCATACATATAAATACATATGACTAAATAAAATACATGTTTTAAAGCTCTGGTGAATTGACTATGTACATCTATCATATATGTGCCTATACGTAGACACATGATCAATCTAAACATTGAAAATGAACCATTATCTAATAAATTATTGAAAATTAAAATATTCTATAATTGGATGTTGGAAACGTGTTTTAGTGGAAGTGTGTAGGCACTTATGGGCCAAGCCTGATGACCTGAGTTCAATACGCAGTAACTTCATCAAAGTTCAAAAAGGAAATTGATCCTACAAGGTTGTCTTCTAACCTGCACCCACACTAAAAATAATAAATAAAAAATTTAAAATATGCCAGGAAATTACCCCATGTCTTAGGCAAAACAAAAAAATAAACTTGCTGGTTCTTTTTTGGTCATATGCCTAGTAACTTATTTTGTGGCCCCTTTTATGTCAATTATTTCAATAGCCTCCTGAATGCCTATCTTTTTCCTTTTTATGTCTCTTTTTTAAACAGCTAAACTCCAGCCTCTAATTTCTAATCAAAAAAGAGTTTATGCAAATGCAAGGCAGCTCATGTTATGTCACCTTCAAAAAATATTTAAATATCTATTGTTCCAACAATAAACTGTGCATTAAGTAAAATGGTCACTCATTTCATAAATTCACTTATCTCCAAAAATTTGGCGTTCGATCTATCCATTGTATAATAACTATAGCAGTCACATTTCACACACCACTTCTAAGTTTTTATTTTAGTCTCCCTGAAACGGTTCCTTATCCCTTATATGCCATTCTTTCACTATCTCCTTTACCCATATTCTTCTAATGACTCATGTTTACTATTTAGATTATGTCTTTGTTTTAGGAAATGACTATTATTGAAATTACTGGAAGAATTTCTTTGATATACCGACACCACTGCTAATGTATTTTAACACATAGTAAATAACAATGTCAGTTCATGTTGATGTATCCTTACCAATCATTTGTCAGGAAGCATCATGAATGAACATTTATCCCGTTCAGTATATCTCAGTAATCACTTGGTACGTAGCTCAGTGAGTTTGGACAAGTAGATGTTTCTTTGCTGTCATACTAAAAGCATTGCATGTATAATTGCTTAAATGTACTTACTCTTAATTAGGATTCATACTCTGAGAAATTTTATGTGAATTTGTCTACTTATCCATATATAGGCAAATAATGTGCATGATATAAAAGAAGACAACAGGAAAGGATAATGTTTTATTGCTAAGTTGGTATTAATCAATTTTGTGTCTAATTTAGCAATATTGTCTCAGCACCATTTATTTTATGATTATATATTTTCAATTTCTTTAGTTTTAATTGAAAAATATTTACTTAACTGTTTTTATCATTAATTAAATAAAATTTTCTGTATTCTCAAGATAATTTTGAAAGTAAACAGTGATTTTGTTTTAGTATGTTTGTGATTTCCTTAAGAAAAACTAACCCTAGAATAATTCATCGTTCTAGAGGAAAAATTTCACCTACAAAGATAGTTGGAAAATAATACCATAGTAATATTAACTAAGGTTATTTGTATACCAATGGTTCTTAAAAACTTGAAGAAGAATGAATGTGTTTTGCAGTGTCTAATGTAAGATGTAAAGATTATTTTGCTTTAAGAAATTTTATTCTGTGAAAAACAGTATGTGATTTTATTTTATTTGTAAATTAGGAAGGCTATATTTAAAGCTATAATAAATATGTTTAAAGTACTTCTAAAGTCATTCATATCTAGAGTTACAGCTTATTTCTCACGTGTGTGTGTGTTTGTGTGTATGTGTTAAAGATCAAATTCTGTACCTTCATGATTACATTAGAAATATAACTTTTTAACTGCAGAAAAATTCCAGTTTGCAGGATTGGAGAGACAGCTCAAGAGATATTCAACATAGGGACACATATTCTATTTCTGGCAACCTCTTGACAGCTAAAAATCCTCTATAACTCCAGTTCCCGAGGCTCTAACATTTTCTCCTGAGCTCAATAGGCAGCAGGCATGCACATGGTGCACAAATATACATATAGATAAAATATCCATACAAATAAAATACGGCAGATTCTAAAAGGAAAAAGTATATTTTCTTAGTATAGATACATAGATAGAAGAGTTTAAATGGGTAAAGCGGATATCAATATAATTATAATCATTAAGTGAATCTAATGTTTAATTTGCTTTCTATAGCATTTGAGTTAGTGAAGGAGTCCAAGACAGTGCCTTAAGGGAGCATATTATCTAGTATTTTTTAAAAAAAATAATATTCAAAAGAATATATGGCAATTAAATATTAAAGGTTGCATTACTAATATCAGTGCTGTGAGTGGAGTTCTGAAAATTTTAGCGATGTGAAGACATGTATTAAAGTATACCTTTTGATTTTGACTTTCAGTTGTTGGTGGTTTTTTTTGGGGGGGGGTTTGTAGATACATGCTTGAGAGTGGCCTAGAAGAATGAATAGACTTGATAACTAATTCTACCTGACTTTAGTCATAAGAAAAATAGGAAAGAACCTGCTAAAGAAAGTTATTATTCTTACTTATTCATTTTACATTTCTAAATAATATTAAGGCCACAAATGTAAGAAAAATACAACATGCTGATTATTTCTTGGTATGAATGCTAATATTCAGATCTCTCTCTGTGTCTCTCACTCTTATCCTCCATCTCTCCACTCTCTCTCTAGCTTACCGATTTTTCATTGTAATCAAGCCCTGAAGCAGGCGGTGGAATGAAATTTCCTATGAAAGACCAATTTGCTTCTAACTCCTATAATATGTCCCCTTGAAAGTTAGAAACTAAAATTATTATGATTCTGCTGGTGCCCTCAGACTCTGCTCAAAGAGGATATAGACTGGTTTATAGTCATTGACATGGATGGCTTAGAATGAAGTAGTGATGAAGAAAAACCAAAGGCATACATTCAAAATATTTAATAATGACATTTATTTTGTATGTCATATTGTTGAAAATAGATTCTTTTTCATACAAGTTTTCCCCACTTCAACTCCTTCTAATTCATTCAAGAGATGACAGCTAAATAGGACAGAACAAGATACTGTAAGATGGCTAAAGCCCTCCTATCAAGGCTGGAAAATTAAACCCAGTAGGAGGAAAAGGGGCTCAAGAGTAACCAAAAGAGTCAGAGACACACCAATTTCAACTGTAAAATG
The DNA here is from genome assembly GCF_018167655.1 of Microtus oregoni. NCBI lineage: Eukaryota > Metazoa > Chordata > Mammalia > Rodentia > Cricetidae > Microtus > Microtus oregoni. The sequence goes on along the minus strand of NW_024544152.1, from coordinate 1,658,576 downwards.
TCCCACAAAAGCATTCTAGTCTTATTTTCATTATTTTTGATAGATATTTTGTGTATTAATTCCCCAATGTCATTCCTTTTCCTACTCTTGCTTTTAATTAGTCCTATTCCTGTTCCTACTACTGTTCCTATTGCTTGATTACATCATTCTCACATCCTGGAATATTTAAGACTATTTCAAATTAATGAATAATACGGATAAATGTTCTATAAAAATTCTGAAAAAATAAGGTAGGATAGACAACAAATTATCATGATTGATGTACAGATTATTATTAACAGATATTCATTCAAACCAAAAACTTTAATCAAAGTTGGCTTAAATTTATTTCTGAATTCCACAAACAGAACAACTTTAAGATAAGCAATTATATCAAAATTATTTTAATATACATATATGAATTGAAACCTTTGCTCAAATAAACAAAGAGCTGCTAAATACATATTTAAATATTTCCATTTTAGCTTCTACTAAGAAATTTTAAGAAAAGATTCTCTCCTCGTGTGTGTGTGTGTGTGTGTGTGTGTGTGTGTATTTTCTAGGGACTGAAACTCCCTCACACTAAGCTTATATAGTACTGAACTAGTACTTTCTGTCTATTAACACTTCATTGGATCATTTTAAAAACTAGGTCAATAAATTAAATGATCATATTTGGAAAAACAAAACAAAGGTAAATGTAACAAAGGAGGAATTTGTTCATTCCAATATTTACATAGGCATCACACAAAATCTTAAATTCTTACTGAACATACATTTACATTAACATGTTCATCATGCACAATATTTTTAGTTTTTGAAATATTTTATCAGAAAACAGCACAGTCTTGTAAAATTTCACTGAGGTTCTATTCTATGGTGATCAGTTTCTTTCTGTTCTCTGGAGGAAAGTGGCCTAATTCTGGTTAAGTTTAGAATTTAGAGCAAACAGACACAGTCTATATAGGGAATGAAAAGAATTTCTAATATGCCCTACCAACTTTTAGTTTTAATATTTCTTCTTTATTATTTGTTGTCTGTATTCTTGGACACTCAAATGTGACGTTACCATTCTGTTCTTCATCTTTTGAAAGCTATTTAAACATTTCTGCCATGAATATTGCAAAGTGAGGGAATGGAAGGCATTTCATTGAAGGAATAGAAGACTCAATAATTAGGGGAAATAAAACTGCCTGGAGATTTTTAGATAAGTATGTGAGGACTATTGAGTGCTGCGAGGGTGGGAGCACAATAATTTTCTGGGATGATTACTATGATAATGTATCGGCTCTATTTTTATTAAAAGCTCTACTGATATTAACGATGCCATCACAAAAATTAATACTTGCGAATTGTGGTAGAAATACCTTAAGAGTTTAGACTGAGTGGCTAGAAAGTTATCTTAGTAGGTAACAGAGCGCAGTGCACAAGTTTGAGGATTTATGGTAAAGGTCTCTAGCACCCATGGAAAATGTAGAATGTGCATGAAATCTCAGTGCTGGCAAAAGAGACAGATCCTGGGACCTCATTGAACAATCACCAGGGGAACAATGTCTAGTATCCTGCCTCAAGGGAATAAGTCAGAGGAAGATAAAGGAAGAAATTGAAATCCTTCTTTGTCTGCTATGTGCTTAAGCACACACACAGACACACACACACACACACATACACACTAGTACGCTGAGATTAAACAGACAATATCTACACTCCAAAATTTTGTCCAGCAGACTCGATTCAACAAGCTAAATTAAAGACAATTCTTCATTTCCTTGATGTATTAGTGGAGAGGAAGTTTTTTTAACTGACATTTCTTAGGACCTGGAGTTTGCTTACTGAATTCATAGGCATATCCTGGAATATTGGGTGGCTGGGACATGCCTCAGATAGCAAAGAGATGAAGCAGAAGTTGTAACATAGTTTGGAACTACAATGGTGTTACTCTGGACAGACACATCACTACCCTTCTTTATATCTGCTTTTGTTCTCCTGCAAATCATTTTCTTTCCAAATTGATTGTTGGATGTTCTGTCTGTAGTTGATTTCCATCTACTATTCACTTTTAAGTTTTCTGTTCTATGAACGACTTGCAGTGTTGGTTTCTGCTGTGCTGTAATGCTATACATTTGTGAAACGTGATTGTGTCAGAGTTGCTTCTATGTCATGGCTCCAACAATGCAACTTCCTTTGTTTTTGCCAGCACAGCTATCCAACTGATGTAAATATGAAAGGATATAATGGATGACATCAAATGAACCTTGTGCCTGTCTGAAAAATCTACAAGTGAATATAAATTATGAATAAACAAAATGTTTTATGTGTATACATGACTATAAAACTGAAGTACTTTTCAAATGTATTGTATAGTCTGTAAAAAATTAACAAATGGCTATCTAAACTTAATGAATTCATATGAATATTTATAATCCTTAAATTTCTATAAACCCCATGAGGTCCAGCGTGTTTATTTCAAATCCTCTGTGGGGGAAATGAGGTTCTAAATTATGAAAATAAAAGATACAATAGGAATTCTTACTCAGAAGCAATCCACACATGGCTTGGCTTTATAACATGTCCGAAATTCTAGTTGGAAATGAAATTCATAGAGAATTGCAGGTTTCCTTTCATTTGCTCTTTTCTTTTCTGCCAATATCTCTAGATTGCATTGAGTGGATGGAAAACATATGCTTCCGAATATGCTTTGCATAGAAGTAATTTTGCACTAAATATCAATTTAAATGATCCAATTTTAACATGATCATATTTTCTCAAAGATTTTCATCATAATATTGCAAGCATTTGGTTAAAACTATGAACAAATATGAAAAGATACATCAACTATCAGAAAATTTTTTTAAAGCTCAGTATCACAATAAAATATAGAATCTAAAAATCTGTACAGTATAACCTAAAACCGTAAAAGTAGGTGTGGATAAGTCTTTTTTAAAATTGTCAATAGTACAATCAAATCGTGTTGCTCATCATTTGCATGGCTTGAGGGCTTGCCATATTTAAATATGTGACCTGTTTTAAGTATTTGGGTCAAAGAAAAGTGAGGTGCCAATTTTTAAAGTGGTATAAACAGGCAGAAAAGTGAAATTATAGTTGGAAACAGATGAAAACTGAAAGAAGCTTGTTTTCAAGTCCACAGAGAGGACACAGACTTTGGTTATTGGTTATGATTATGTGACCGCTGTCTACTCTTCTGCCCCTGGATTATTGTCTAATATGCAAAGGTCACTATAGCTGACTTTTAATGGGGTTATAGAAGCAACATTTCCATATTTACACATCTAGTAACAAGTAGCTATTTGACCTTGTATGATTAAATTCACATACCTTCAATTCCTGTCTGGTCAATATACTCAAAAGGAATACCGATGCATTAAAATTGTTGTGAGAAGGATATGTAAAAATGTCTTGCATGTAATCATTAAAGGACATCAGACTAATTTAAAACAGAAAAAAATACTTCATTCTTATATGATCAAATTAAATTTCTCCTGTACCTCTTCTATCTTGTTACTTAATATTCTTTCCTCAGAGAATTTTAGTAAAGTTCAGTAACTTTTCATGTTTACCCTTTACTTTTCGAAATTTTTAAAACTTTCATTTCCCTGAGAGCACTAATCTTAGAGTTTTATTTGCTATCAGTTTTATGACTTGTTTATAATCATTTGCCAGAGATCCATCCAGTTTGGTTTTGGGTTCCAGAATTTTGGATTCCAGAATTTTTGTGTCCTGGTCACCATACACTTACAAGACTGCAACCTTGTTTCTCCTACTTTTCATTACCTATCCATGTACCACATGTACTAGTGGCCTACGGTATGGAGACTGTTGCAGGGCTACAGCCTTTGTGAAACTCTCTAGAGGTCTAATATTTTGTCCAGCAGTATTGCTTAATAACACTGACATCCTTCTCTGCTCTAGGACATTCATGCTTTAAGGGAACATCATATGCCTCTTGTTAGACAAGTTATAATGCTTATGTGTGGGAATACACCCTCAACAGAGCACTCATATCTCACATATCCACAGCTTTCTCAAATCACCCCTCTTTATCATGTCTTGATAGAGCTGCAACCTTAATCAATGTTATACTATACCTGGTGTTTAGGTTACATTCATACCAACGAAATGTTATTTATGTTAGTGGCACAAAGAGTTAATTTTGTAATTCAAAAGATCTGCATTTCTAAAGAAATCTAAAGCTGTGAAGAAGCAAGGATGTAGGAACTCCCTTACTTGATAAAGTTGGAACTGAAGGTCATGAGTCTAATCTCAAAAAATACTGTGTGTGTGAATGGTCCCAGTTAAACTGAATGTGTCACAAAATCAAATCAAATGTCTTAAACCGGAGAAAAATGATTGTTACGAATTGGAATGGGGGTTGACTAGAACAGAAAAGCAATGAGAGCAGGTAGAGAGAAAGAGTAACCAGAATGTAATATATACTACTATGAAACCATCTGAGAACAAATTAATCAATAAAATAGTATGCGTATGCGCATGCCTATGAGTGTGTTTCTGGTAACACCTTTAAGACCTAGAGATACTTCTTTAATGTTATGATTACTCAACATTATTCAGAATTCTGATGTGTAGTCCAGAGATGAAATATATAATATTTATTCTCTATGCATTTGTGAGGGGTAAATATAAAATAAAGATCAAGCATATAAAACATCATTACCAAATAGTTTTTCTTTTCCATAGACTTTAATAAGTATTTTTCCTTATTTAGCATATCATAAGTTATTTCTTTGCTTACTAAATTATTGCATTTTACGAATTACCATTTGGATTTTCCTGTTTATATTCCTGAATAGTATAATTTATGAAATATTTTACCCCAAGTCCTCTTGTGTCTGTGTTATACATAGCTAATAAGACACAGTTTTATACCAAAATAAGTTTTATCTCAAGGTAAATTTCACCTTCAAGTGAGAAATGCGTTCCTTCTGTTTTCCAGGCAGAAGTTTATTCATAAGAAGTAGGTCAAGAAATATTGAACATAGAAAAATAAAAATTGCTTTTCAGTTTGGGATTGTCTACAGCTGGCCTAAATTCCATGCTTAGCATTCTCTCGCTTATCTTTGTTGGCGTTGTACTGTGCTGAATGAACACATGCGTAGTCTTGAAATTGTTCTGAATTTGTTCCCATCTTCTGCAGTCCATTCTTAAGTAGACAACAATACATTATTCCCAAACAAGTGAATGTGAATCTTATTTATTCAATTACTTTACGTGGAGATGATGGGGTTTCCTTAAATGAATGTCACCATACCTGCATCTGTTTTTAGAAACATAAATATAAAATGAAGTGGGCTGGTGGAAAGCAGGCTCCCTTGTGGGAACACCTGCAAAGGTGTTCCACTCCTACTGTTCTTCCTCCTCCTGCCTCTCTGAGCTATTGCAAGCACCTTCCACTGATGGTTACCATATTTAGACTAGCTGTGTGTTGATTGGGGTGGTGAGAAGGAGGGGGCGTATTTACCGCAAAGCAGTGCAGGTGTTAAACTTATTCTTTCTACTTCTTTACTCAAACAAAACACAAGATCCTATCTTCTATTCAGAGATAAACATTTAAAAGTTTGATTGTTCTAGAGTGTGCTCACACATACAGGCAAGTTCAAATGCCTCTGTGGGTGCATTTTCCTCAGTTTAAGAGCAGAAAAAAGTCAGTGAATAGATCATTGCTTGAAAATAATCCTGAAAACCACCTTATTATTTTTTGTAGAGGGATGTGAAGAGTATCGATAATATCAAGCACTTGATTCATCATTGTGAAAGGAATTAGTATTTTACCGGAATAGAAATAAAGTAGCAAGAAGTCCCCACATTTTTGCTCTCTAAAGCTGTCAGTCTTTTGTCTTGTCACACTTTCCCTGTTCATTAGTTCTTTTAATGTTCTGCAAATGCCTTAATGATTATAATGGGACATTGGAACACTACAGAAGAACTAGAGGTTATAACTGAGAAAAAATCTGCCGGGATTTTATGATTCCTAGTTACCGAAACAATTGAACATTATTTGTTGACTACTATTTTGCTAGCATCTGGTCAATTATAAATGTCCCCAAATGACTATTTTTTATTTATACATGTAGAGACATTATTTAGAATTTCTGGGTACTAAGTGAGTTGCACTAGTACTAAGCTCCATCCAATCTGAAGTGTTCTAAATAAGAACAAATCAGTAATTGGTTCATTAACATAAGCATTAAATAACAATATGTATTCCTGTACCTTAAGATAAGAATGTTAAAAGAATAAAAAAAAAACTTATCCAAAAACCCCTCAAAAACTCAAATAGCACCAATGAATAGATTGAACCTAGTAAACATCTAACCTTAATTTGCTTTCAGGAGAGCTAATATCTTTCTTATAAGCTTTTAAAATGGTAAATCAGTAGTTCTTATAGCTGTGACTATTAGTATTGTTTGATTCTTTAGTTTTCAAAGGCATTCACATTTGTGTTGAGTGAGATTCAGTTTTCTTTCTGGTCTATAAACTCAGAAATGATAAAAAAAAACAAAGAAAGAGAACAACGGTGGCTTTATGCGTGATGTTGAATATTGAAATCTATTCATGCGACTGTACAAAAAGGCTATGAATTAGAATGACTGAAATTATCTGCCTCTCTTTTATGTTACATTTGGGGAATATCAATGAAATTTAAATGATACCGTCAAACACAAAGTCTGAACAGGTAATTTATATTGAAAATATGACAAAAGAGATGGCCAAACCAGAGTAGACTGTTCAGAGAGCTATATCTAATTTCTCTTTTTCTCAGAAATACTTCCAAAATTCATGGAAGCCCACCTTGTATTTTATTTTGTGGCCATGTAGCATAGATTTAATTTCCAACTATATAGTTCTCTTTCTGCATTGTGTCATTTTAAGTTTATAGTATGAGAGGCATAGAGGCATTAATCAAAAGAGTGAAGATAGTACTGTCTAACAATCTTACATTTACCTGTTGTGTGGCCACTAACAAACAGTATTTAATTTAACTAGAAATTTCTAGTCTATGTGATAGAGGAAGGAAGAATAATGCCTTCCATGGAAATAATCACTAATGCAGAGCTCATATTACATGGGCAGTTCTTATCATAATTATACTCTTGTGCCTGCCATCAAAGACAGGGTAGTTGGATACGAATATTGATTGAAATTTCGTTTTTGTTTTATTCTTTTTTGGTTTTTGAGACAAGGTTTCTCTATGTATCCCTGGTTGTTCTGGAACTCGATCTGTAGACAAAGGTGGCTTTGGACAGAGATATCCACCTGCATCTACCTCCTGAGTGCTGGGATTAAAGGTGTGTGCCACTGTAGCCTGGCACAATTTATAAATTTTCAGAGGCAATTATCTATAGTAAGAGAGACTGTATGAGATTTTAAGGTAATACTACTAGCTGTGGTTTGACAATAATACAAAATTGGTTTTTCTTTTATAAGATAGCCTTTTATTGATATACCAGTATTTTGAATGAATTGTGGCATTTCTAGAATTTCATTCGATCATTTTATAGATCCTATAGCTATGCTGAAAATTACTGCTTATGCAACCATAAAGCAATCTTTTTCAATCACACAATATTTTACCATTTTTGGATATCTACATTAAATGACATATATATTAACAATGTTTTATTTAAGAGAAAACATTGGAAATGTTATTTTTTCCATTAATTGATCTATTTAGTGTATATATGTGCTCAGGTATATGTTACATAAAAACTTGCAAGAGTCATTTCATTTTCTTGTACCACATAAGTACCAAAGTCTAAACTCAGTTCATGAGTCTTGACAGGAAAAATTTTTACCTACTGAGTAATCTTAGCAGGCCTGAAAACACATATTTATTCCTAAAGTAGTCAAATATTACATTGCTTTGCTGAATAGAGGTTCATACAAAAGTTTGGGCATAGAAAGGAAGATGATTTGAGAATGTGGATTCAAAATTAGTTGCAAGACAAAGTGACACAAGTTGTTAATGAGCTGTGAAATATCCACCCTGACTGAGCTCAAGATTAGAAAAAACAGAAAAAAATATGTCGGAGGATATTTGATCACACTATGAACCTTGAGTTAGCATTTGCATTAATTCCATAAAATTAACTTGTGTCAGGAGGCTGAGTCAGCAACTAGTTGACAGAATTTAATCACAGAGCATCAGAGGGCATCTGAAGGAGATAGAAAGTTTTACCAGAAGAGGTAGGGAGGGATTTTGAGTGGCAGAGTTTTTGTTGTTTTGACAAAGTAGGATTTTTGGAAGATGCCAGCAAGGAGAGAAGGTTAGCTAGTTGTTACTCAATGTCTCTGAGCTAGCAGGGTTTCACCCCAGCCTTTGAATCTCCAATCTTATTTATTAACAAAATGATAGAGATTTAACTAGAGTTATCTTTAGAGGCAGTAGCAGAGCCTGTGCCTGCAGGAACAGAATTTTTGCCAGGCTATGTCTTGAGCAACTGGGCTGCTGACAGAAGTAGGCTGAAAACGTGTAATCTCAAATGCTGGCTGAAATAGTGGTAGATTAAGGCACAGCCACTGTGCCAAAGACAAAACAAAAGTAAACTTTCATTTGTTGTCTTTCATACTTAGTTGATATTTATGGTAAGTGTTTTCTTTCATATTCCTTGCAGAGAAACTTAACATTCTATGTATGGACTCAAACTTATTTCTTAATCATTTTTATCTCCTCATAATGATGCCTTTGAGATTGTTGGAGGTTCACACTAATGAAAAATGATGAGATATAACCTAAATTTAACTGGAAAAATAAGGTTAAAATTTCATGCATTAATTATTGCCTTCTCTTGCATTTATGCATTAATATTTGCCTTCTCTGGCAAACCACAGGGACTAAGAAATATAAAATTTCAAATACCATCCGTGTTATGTTATAATGTAAAAATAGTAGTTTGATCAGTAGAAACATTAAAAAGAGCACTAATAGAGATTCATATTTTGACATTCAATTGCATTTGACATTTTGCATTAAAAATTTGTTGTATAGAAAAATTACAGGGAGACTGTCTTTAAATACATGTATATCCACAAGGACATCTTCTTTTAAATACACCATATGCAAGCTGAATGACACAGATGACAAGGACATTTGATTATTGATACTAAATCTAACAGCTTTGAGCTGCCAATGGTTCTTTTTTATTTTATTTTATTCATTTATTAGAAATTTCCACCTCCTCCACTCCTTCCATTTCCCTCTCACTTTATCCACTCTCCCTCCTCCCTCCCTTTCCAGTCCCAAAAGAAGGCAAGGTACCCTGCACTGTGGAAAATCCAAGGCCTTCCCCCCTCTACCCAGGTCTAAGAAGGTGTGCGTCCAGACTAGGATCCCAAAAAGCCATTACATGCAGTAGAATCAAATCCCAGTGCCATTATCATTGGCTTCTCAGTCAGCCCCCATTGTCAGCCACATCCAGCGAGTCCGGTTTGATCACAGGCTCGTGCAGTCCCAGTCTAGGTGGCCTTGGTGAGCTCCCATTAGATCAGTCACACCGTCTCAGTGGGTGGATGCACTCCTCGAGGTCCTGACTTCCTTACTCATGTTCTCCCTCCTTCTGCTCTTCATCTGGACCTTGGGAGGTCAGGCCAGTTCTCCAATGTGAGTCTCTGTTTCTATCTCCATCCATCACCGGATGAAGGTTCTATGGTGATATTCAAGGTATTCATAAGTGTGTGAATGGTTCTTATAAAATGAGCACATTAAAGGGAAGCCACTCCGCACCAATTGCCTTTTCTATGGAGGAACGCCCATTCTCTCCTTCAGAATATGTTTTCATGTATGTCTTACTAAATGAAATTTACATTTTCTTCCTTACCACAGTTCCCATAACAGGCACAGTGAATTTTAGCAAGAAAACCAACAAAACTTACAAGTTTCTTGGTGCTAATGATATTTTTTTTTCTCATTAAGTCTCAGTCTAATGAAACCAAATATAAGGTTCTGCTTGAATTCCTTGTTCACCCCTATCTGTGCTGTGGATTGTTATAATTGGCATGAATTAAAGTTCTTATTATCATTGATAGTAGCCCAGAGACAATTCCAATTTGAGTTTAAATGGCTCTATGCAGACAAGGATAACTGAACAAACCAAACAGCCTCTTGTGTTTATGCCAGGTAAATACCAGTTAAGTGTTAGAAATGGCGTCATTTTTTTTTTCTATGTAGATTCAGGTTAAGAGATGCATTATTCCCTTGAGGTTGCAGAAAGACTTGAGGTTGCAGAAAGAGTGTTATACTACCCCACAACAACAAGAAGTAAAATATATTCCTATCTGAAAGAAAGATCGAGAAATTTTAGGAAATAAATAAAATTGACTTAACTAAAAAATAATAAACTTTATTACTAAAGTGTTATATTAATTAGAGCTTGGTCAAGTGTGGAACTCATTTTGAAAGCTAAATCTGTTTTTTGGATTAAAATAAATTTTTAAACACAGCAAACTGAAGCTGAACGTTAGTAATTAACTAGAAACAGGCAAATGTAATGTTCCAGAAATCTCTATAACATTTTTCCCCCTTTGGGCCATTTTATTTTAAATACAGACTTTCTTCTTGTGGTCAGAGGGAAAACAGTGATTTCTAACATTCCCCTATTCTTTTAATTTATAAGCTACACATTTAGTGAGAGTTTGACTCAAGTCTACATACCAGGTCTGTTTTCCCAAGTTATTAAATGTGTGTATGTGTATATATATAATTGAATATATATGCATAGGTATACCTAAAGATAGAAATGTACCCATACATTTTAATTTAATATAGTCAATGTAAACTACTCTAAAGTTCAGTGCAATTTCATTTCTATTACTTTAATAAATATTTTATTTTTAACTTTTACTTTATTTACTAATATTTGTGTGAGTATGTGTGAGAGTGGCTTCGGGTATGTGTTAGATATAAGCCGGGCACACATCTAGCAATGCTCATATGGAGGCCAGACAGCCCCTTTGTGCGGTCACTTTTTTCTTTCTGTCCTTTTATGAGTTCTAGGGATCAAATTAAGGTTATCAGGTTTAAGAAGTAACCATCTCTTCTTGCTGAGCCATCTCACTGATCGCCTCCTTTCTTAAATCGGTTTTAGGGTGCTAGAAATCAAATCTGGGACCATTCATATGTGAGACAATTCCTCTACCACCAAGCTATGTCCTCAGTCAATGAATTAGATTTCATGTGTAATTTTTGAAAAGGAAATTGAAATTGCATAGCAAAGGTTATGGAAGTGAGTATTTACCTAGACTAATTAATATAATTATGAAAATACTTTTTAATATAATCATCTATACATACACCTTGAAGTCTACAACACTCTCCTTCCAACTTTTGGTCCTTGGAATTACTTCACTTATTTTCCTGATACTCTACCTCGCAGATCATGAAACATCTCAGCCTTCTAAATCTCATTGAACAGCAATACTTAATAATATAGTTCTTTATCACATACTTCATTCTCTCTCAGTTTATCAATCAGTCTTTTCGTTAATTTTGAGATTCTTATCATAGTTAAAAATGTAATTTTAACATTTTCTTTTTATATGCTTTATTACAAAAAGATTGTTAAATATTAGGAAAAAAGTTACATGCCCAAATGAACCAGACCCGAATTCTTTTTTTTTTCTTTCTTTTTTCTTTTTTTGGTTTTTCAAGACAGGGTTTCTCTGTGGCTTTGGAGCCTGTCCTGGAACTAGCTCAGGCTGGTCTCGAACTCACAGAGATCCGCCTGCCTCTGCCTCCCGAGTGCTGGGATTAAAGGCGTGCGCCACCACCGCCCGGCTCCAGACCCAATTCTAAACATCTCAATGAACTTCTTCTATACTATTTGAATAGTGATTCTGAGTCTGTAAATCTTGACACTGAATTTTACACTTTCACTAGCAAATATATTTTATTCACTTGCCCACAACCAAAACCAAAATATGATGTGACAGATTTAGAACTAAAAAGGCAATTAAGTCTATATCCTCTTCTCTAACTCATGAAAAAAAAATTCAAATTTTTCTTGGGGCAATATAAGGTAATATATTTATATTAATTATGTTTTAAAATTCTTGTAAACGTCCAGTTATCATTTTAAGTGACTAAATTGAGGATGTAATTAATTGTGTAATGTAGGTAAAATAAAAAAGAAAGAAAAGGAAACATGATAGTTACTATGTTTTGGCTTTTGATACCAATACCAATGTTTTCTCTAGGTTTTAAATTTAGATAATAATTTAATCTTGAAAATTTGCTGACATCGGCATTTTATTAAGCTATATTGCTAGTAGTGCTTTTTCGGCTTTATCTTTTATTATACTGAGTCAAATTCATCTTTTAAACTTGAACTCCATAGCTGTTGCTCAATAGAGAAAGATCTCCATAAAATGTTTTATCCCTAAGCATGGTCATTTCTAGGAATTTTATGTCTTAATCAGTGAATACGTGTCTAAATTTAGCACCTAAATTAGCACACACCTTTTTTTCTTTTATTTTACTTTACCAATCAATAGTGTTCTTCTTTTAATAAGTATTTGGTTTTTTTTTTCTGATCTCTGCAGAACTGGTTATTTTCAGCTGCTTTTGCATAGTATTTTAAAGGTCTCCTTTCTTCCTTGCTGTGAATTCAAAGTGTCTCTGCAGAAATGAGTGATACATTTTGTATATGGAATGGGTTTTGTATGCTGTTAGAATTATCAATTCCACATTTAAATGATCCTTTCACCATACGGAGTCCTTTAACTAAGCAAAAATATATGAGTGACTACGGCAGACAAAGTTTGAAGCAGACAGCTGAATCTTGTGGAGACTCAATTCTATAACACTATGTTAATATGTAAGATAAAGGATTTTCAGGCCAAACAAACAAAGAAACAAGTAAATGAAAGCAAAACAAATCAAAAAAGTCAATAACGCAATGAAGAAAATATGTGTACTATTCTCAAAGGAAAATTTGTAATAAAATTAGTTATGAGAAACTGCATGTATGCATATGGCCACACGAAGCTCAAAATAGAAATGCCTAGTCTTTGATGGTTGTAGAGGAATTCCTGAGACAAAAGAAGAAAACCTAATAGTTTCCATGTGACTATGGAGTCTCTGTGTTTTTCTGGCATCACTTTAGATTGCATACCTATGTTTCTTTCCAACTTGAGTTATTGGATGCAGATCTATGAGAAGAAAAACACATTGGGATTAGAGACAAAGAACAGAGTTTCTGAAATCAGTGTTTAAATAGAGCAGAGGAAAAACAAGAACAACACACACATGCACACACACAAATCCAAGTGGTTTGTCTGCTATTAAATAAAAATTCTCTCCATAAAAGGTGAAACATGGATCATTGGCCATTGGCATTGTAAAATCAGCATGATTCCATTATTTTGCATCCAATATTTTTAAGCCATGTAGTTCTCTGAGACTTCATTAAAGATTGTCAAATGTCACAATTTGTACATACATTTTTGTGTGTATGTTTGAAAGGTTCACTCCATAAACTATACTGCCTACAAATCACAAGATAACAATGATAGTGTTCTTTAAAAATATTTTTGTTTAGTTTATATCTAGGCTATGACGATAATGATTCCTTTAATCCCTACAATGATTTTATCCACTTTATACATAAGGAAGTGAAAAAGATAAAACTCATAAATATTCAAGAGTATTAAAATAGGATGATTCAAGGTTATATTTTGTATCCGGATAATAGTTCTTCAGAACTTATGTGCCCAACATGGATGCTGTCCTGGCCCATGATAGACATAACCTTAGATATCCAGAGATATGGAGATGTTGTGCTTACCAAAGTTATTTGGTTTTCAGTGCAAGATATTAAATTCAAAATAATTAAGTGATTAATAGAGCTAGTGTTAAAGTTGAAACATCACTTTAATAATCACAACAAAACTCAGTCAATAATATGGAGGTTCTTACTTTACAAGAAATATAAGACACATAGTAGGAGGTAGGGAATTTAAAATGACCTAACTAATAGACTATCCTAAATTCGCGTTTATTTAGAATATTTTCAATGAAGATATAAATAGCATACATCATTTATCAGAGGAAAGTATTCTCAATTGATATTAGAAAAGAAAGAAATTTCTTAAAAGAAATTGACATTAACCATTTGTCATCAGTAGTATCAGATTATGGTGAATAAGAATTGATTGTGTGGCTTTGGACTTTTTCTGATGCACAGATTGGATCCTTTGTTGTCTTTGGAACCTGATTGCCCCTCACATCAGTTTCGTTCTTTGATTAGCTCCCAGGAATTCCTTTGTATTCTTGGTAATGATTCTTTGAACTCTGTCCTCAATAGCTAAATCTGTTTTTTTCCTCATGGCTGCAAAATTCCCCTGTTTATGTTGGAAAAATGTTTGGCTTTTACTCTATTTATACTTTTTGGCTTGAGTTCATATAAGCACTGGCTCAGGACTTCCATATTTGGTGAAGTGAAAATGAGCGATTACTTGTGAGTGTATTTCTGCTTTTAGTATGTTCAGTTTTCAAGGCAAAGTTTAAAGGAGCAGTCTCAGTACTGAATTTTGCTATTACAATCCACTGTGATTCTTCAGGACTTGCTTGCTGTTCTTTTTTTTTTTAAATCGAATTTTGTCTTTGTTAATACTTGGTCATGTATAATAAAACTGTACTTGCTTTAATGTTTAAGTTGTGAATGTTTGGTGCAAAGAAAATCAAAGTAGGCTATAAGATACATATTCAAAGACAGTACTTTTAGGAAGTTTCAAATGTAGCACTTACAAAACACACATCAGTTTATTTTAAATTTAGTAATGGAATATGACCCGCCCTTTCTTACAGGAGGACTCTATCTACAGTCCTCTGTTTATTGACTTTGAGTCACATAAAAACATTTTCTATTTTATTGCTATGCTAATCAGATTTATAAGAAAATGTTCTTTTAAAAGTCTATATTTCTTTCTTTTACGTAAATAGTTAATAGTATGATTCCTTACACCTATTTCAGCTCCGTGTGTCTTTTCATTTGGGAAAAGAGCCTACTAGAAGCTTAATCTCCCACTCTCCAAAATAGAAAGAGCCAGAAGGAATGAAGGGTCTTCATTATTCTTAAGAGTCTTGACTGTGGTGGTACTTGTCTACCATCCTAGCCCTCTGGCAGCTCAAACAGACAAATTACTGCAAGTTCCAGACTAGACTGCATAGAGAATATAGGATTAAATGGGACTACTTATGAAGGCCGTGTCTCAAAAGAACCATGTGCTAGTCACATGACCAAAGAAACTCCATTGAATCAGGAAGTTTTTTCCACCTGTGTGCTTAGGTAGGCAGGGTCAGTGAGGAAAACTACTAAAGACTATGAGAAAGTAGTGCAATGTCCTGAGCTGCTCATAGGCTCATCTTGATATATATATATATATATATATATATGGAGATAGATGTGTGTATTAATATATATGGTTAATAGTAGAAACCTGTATTTATACTTCCTTCATACTTAATCCTTCTTTCACACTACACTTCATGCTTTACTCACCAAAACAAAACTAAAAGAAGATAATTACTATGGTTATTCAGAAATTTGATGTTGACAAAGAGATTTGTTTCAGGCTGCATTTCTAGTACACAATTAAGGTCTAGTACTTATGTGGGCTTAATTTGGATTATTTCCAACCTGTTAAAATACCAGGGCAGATGGTGTGATCATTGTCAGCCTGTAAAGCCTGTAATCCCAGCATCAGGACTTTATAGTTAGATCCTCTTTAATAAAGAAAGAAAGAAAGAAAGAAAGAAAGAAAGAAAGAAAGAAAATTTAATTAAATTAATGGTGTTTTAATTGGTCTTTGGAGACATAGTCGCCAGAAGCATAAATGAAGAAATGAGAAAAATGAGTCAAGGAAGGGAAAAGAGATTATTAAAAAGTTTTTTTCTGTGTCGTTCTGGGTTCAGTATCCTACCAACACCTGGGAGGGTTGTATTTGGAGACTTCTGTTATGTTTTCCTTTCCTTTCCTTTCTTATTCTTTTCTTCTCTTTTCTTTTCATCTATTTATTTTACATCCTGTCTGCAACCTACCCCCTATCCTCCCCTCCCAGTTCTTCTCCTCCATCTCCCCCAACCCCACAATACCCTCTTTTTAATTGACTGTTGTTCATGCAACAAGTAAATTTCTAGCATTTCTGGATTGTCATTAAAGACTATGTCATTAAGCTTTCCTAATAGTAGAAAAAGTCCAGTACAAAGAAACAAAGGTGTGAATGCTGGTGATGAGGAAACGTCATTATCCACAGAATTTGTTCACTACATCTCTATGTTAATACAGGGAGAGGAACCACAGAGCTTTATATATAATTATTTCTTGATTCTTGTTTCATAGAGGTAGTTGAGTAAAGGTATCTTTTGTGGTTTTTGTTTTGTTTTGTATTATTTTATTAAGACACAGTGTTACTCTGTGACCAAGCATGTCCTTCTCTGACTCAAAGATGTCATAATCTTCCTGCCTCTGCCTCTCAGGTGTTGAGATTAGAGGTGTGTACCACTGCATGTGGCATATCATACAGTTTAGTTTGTGTGTGTGTGTTTGTGTGTGTGTGTGTGTATCCTTCTTTAATAAAGCCAAAAATGACCCCTGAACTAAATGACTAGTTATCTGGTTCTAAAACTACTCCTTAACATGTCATTAGTAAATGGACGTTACGTACAAGTGATTGGATATTTTCCTTATTTATGAGAAATGAATTTTCCGTCCATTAAGAATATATATCATAGAAATAATGCACTTCATTTTTTCACTATAATAATTAAATATTTTAAGAGTACACATGTCTAGGGCAACATGTGGAAACAGTTATTGAATTAACAGCTCTGTCACAGTCTTCAAGTGTTTAATTACACCTCTAAATTGCATCGGAAATATTGGTTTTATTTTGATGTATTCTTTTATTATTATTATTTAACCAAAATAAATGGTATTACACATGACATGCTACCAGATTACAGCCTATATTTCAAGTCTTTTTTTAATCAGTTGTGACCAAATTTTAAACCTAATATATATTCATGTCCAAACAATATATTTTAAATCACTTTATAAACCATACTGTATTCGTGAATCATTCACCATTCATATTAGTACTTATATAAGATGTTATTCTTTGTCCACAGGAAGTATAATTTTTAAAATTATTATTGTATTTTTGATATTATATTTTAATTACCTTCCCCTCTCCCTTCCAACCTCCAATCCAGCTCCCCCCAATAACCATTTTGTAATCTCTTTCAAATATATGGTCCCTTTTATAATAATTGCTAATGCAATATATATATATATATAATAAAAGCCATTGTCAACACACACACACACACACACACATATATATATATATATGTAACTTGTTCTGTCTATATAATATTACTTGTATGTACATTTTAAGGACTGAAAATTTGATATTAGATTAGCAGTTGGAGTGCCAGAAGAGACTATTTCTCCAAATTTCAACAATATTTATGCCTGTAGCTCTGTCTTTAGGATTGAAGCCTCATGAGCTTTTCCAAAAGGAGGTGTAATTTATACTACTACTTCATATTTTTCTCCATTTCAAGCAATAAGATTTTAAAATTTTGCATTGGTTTAAATGATAAAACATGAAATTACCCTAATCATTAACCTAGCTGATACCTTTATGTTTTCTTGACTCTTAGGAAATAATTCAATTTATAAATAAATATGGGAATTTATGATATATTTGAAAGCAAACTTTTTAGATATTCTGTCTTCATTTTCTGCACTGTGTTTAACAAATGTGACTCATTTATTCTTCAAAATTCTTTATGACTGTCATGATTACCATGATGCAAATGGAAAAAAATGAGAACCAGAAAGGTTAAGGTCAATGAGCAGTTAAATAACTTGCATGGTCAGGAATTTGAAGCTGGGTCATTTTACTCTACTTAAATACAGAATGCTGTAAACACTAGTCTACATTGTATCCTGTACTCCTGCATGTGGAATTTTAAAATAAGAAGAAAGAACTCTTTGTATCATCTACCATAGGGCAATTTCCTCCCAGCTTATGGCATTTAGTATTTTCTCTTATAGTCTAAAACCTCTAATTCATTTTCTATTCAGGTGTAATACTGTTACCTTAGTGATTTATGTTTTGTTTCATGGAAATCTCTATAATTATCATAAAATTTTATTGAATTCTTGTTTCAATTTACAATACAGCTACAAAGTGATTTTTATGGACAGGAAATTGTTATTAAAATCTCTGTCCATTGTTTAAATTTGTTAATTCAACATAAATGTTATGATTAAGAAGCAGTAGATGAGGGGGATTTTTACTCAACATGATCCAACTTAGCTATTCATGTTGTTTTTTGACTCAAGTAATTCTCTACAATAACAAGCAATGACCTAGACAAGAAAAAAAAAAGAATAACTGTGGTGGAGTCTAATGGTTAGACATAATTTATAGCATTTTATATTGTTTTATGAGAACTGACAGTTATAAAAGACAAAATCAAGGATAGTTTCAGCATATCAAAACTATAATTGTCCCAGAAAATTTAAGGCAAATTTCTTTCAAGACATATTCTCTGTCTTACCTCTTATCTGCTTAATAATAATGAGGAGTAGAAATTCTTTAGGCACAATTCCAAATTTCAGAAGATAAAAATTTCACATCTCATGGCTACATACTATTTTAGGAAATGTTTTGATAATCAAAAAATAAAATTCATAATTAACAATAGTTTTAGCAGAAGTATAAAGTGAAAAGAAAATCATTGGCCTAGAATTTTGTGGATATATGATTCAATTATGTAATTGATTAAGTATTTGATTTGTTTAAAAATCCTTGATATGGACATATTTGTTCTTGCATATATCATGTTATATGACCAGAATTACAAAAACATTACTGTTCTTCTGTCTTGGTATGGTTACATTTAGAGAGGTTTGAATAATCTGGGATGTACAAGTTAAAAGAATAAGGAGCTTGTGATGTGTGTGTAGTTAAAATCTTTGTTTATGAAAAAAAATATATATATATACTAGGGAAATTAGAAAAATACTTATTTGTGTATTTACAATAGAATTGTTGACTCATGAGTTAAACCAGAGAGCAAACAATAATTTGGAACATCCTCCCATTTGAACTATATCTTAATCGTGAAAGCTCTTATTTAGGAACACTAAGAACTAAAGTCTAAACTAAGAAAGTATATGGCTTTTTCAGGCTGTTGCATCTACAGTGGACCTGGTAGGTATATATAAGGCAATGTGTTTATGTGACTGCCAATTGGCTTGATAGATAAATTTTAAAAATTCACTTCAAGTCAGAATATAAAGAGGATTACATACTATTCTTAATAATCTTGTCTTTATGTGTAAATATTTCCCATACTTGCTTAATGATGTGAGAGGTATTCAGTTGTTACTAAATAGACAATAGCACCATTAATCAATAGGATAGGTGAATTTATTGAAGATGGATATCATTGTTAAGCTAACTTCAGGTCATCGATGTGATGGTATAATTTAAAGTTAGCTCTGTGAGTTTGAAGTCCATAGTATGAAACAGATTTCAAAGTTGGGGCCCGGCAGTTTCTTTGCTTAGTAAGTATAACCCAATTGCGTGAAACAAAGACAAGATGATGATGGGACCCTCATTGAATGCCAGTGTTTCCGGGATGAATGACAAGTAAGTCAGTGAAAGATATTAGGAAGAAGTCCTTGTATTAGAAGAACCAGGGGAAAGAATTATGTATGCAAATATAGATAGAATGTCTGTGGAATTTTTTTAAAGTAATGTCAATCACTACAAGGTTGTCAGTTACTAACTATTGGCTAATATCTAAATCTTTACTGGAACTCAAAATTCCTCTTGATTTTCTGACTGCTATATCTAGATGCTTAGCACGCCTATCAATTTTGGTTTTGTCTCAACACACTTCAGTTTTCCCATGTTTTTCATCTTGTCATTAACACAAAGCAGAATCTTCTTCCTAAAATGTCTATACCCTAATATCATGAACATGAATATGGTTATTGTCCCTTTATCACTTTTTATCATGTAACTAATGGTCTTTTTCAATAATGTTTATTAGATTTATTTTGTGTATATATTTACTTTTCAGCTCCTCTGTAAGTCACTAGCTAAGCTCCCATCTTCTCACATAAATGATTGTTATAGTATACTAGTCTTGTTTCCAGCCTTATCTTTTATGAGTATTCCTCACAGTGCAGTCATTATTTTGAAAACTCAAATATGGTATTTAATACCTCTAGTTAAAATTATACTTAACTCTCTGTCGTCCTCTAGCTTCAATATTAAAATCTTCATAAGTTTGTTGTCTATTAGGTTCTTTGTCCTTACAATCATCTCTACCACTTTCATGCTTCACTCTGGAGTTGAATGAATGGAACAGTCCTTTCTCTCATGTTCTGACAGCTACACTTTCTTCTTTTATTTTACAGTTCTTCATTTATGTCCTGTCTCTCTACTATTAATTAATCTTCAGAACAAAGCTGATCTCTTAGTTCATCAAAGAAGGTGGAGGGGGAACAGTAATCAGAACATGTTACTTGAAAATAATTCTATTGTCAGTTAAAAAAAAGCTAGAAAGTAGTTTTTGCTAAAATAGATTAAATTTGTGATTTATCACATTATCCACAGAGTGAAAATAGTTGAAAGTGTAAAGAGTTGAAAGTGGAGGCAGAAACAGTTCCTATGGGCAGCTCATTATTATGCCTAAGTGAAAATTTTATTTCTCAACTGAATAGCAACACTTCTTCATGGTAGATAGAGAAGCTTTGACCCTTCATGTTACCTACAAAGTTTCTGAATATCAACCTGCCTTCCCTGTCATCAGAGAGAAGCCACCATGAGGTCAAGAACTTCCGTTATAGCCACTTGTGTGTCTACTGATAAAGTTGTGATCATCTGAGATGTGTACAGCTTTTATGACCAACTTTTATGTACATCTCCTATGGAAAACGCTGGGATAAGGATGCTAAATACCATAAGTTCTCCAATCAGTGGATTCTTTAATTTTTTCATACATCCCAAAGCTTTCCCTCCTTCCATTCCCCATAATCGCTCCCTCCATAGATACAACATACCACCTTAACTTCTGCTTACCCATAAAACACTAGGCCTCTCGGAAAACATATATAAAACACAGCACAACAAGATAAAATAAAGAAAAGGCATAAACACATCAAGACCAGGTGAGAAAATCCAATAGGAGGAAAGGCATCCCAAGAGCAGGCAAAAGAATCGGAGACACCCACCACTCCCACTATAGGAGTCTCCCTAAAACACCAAGCCAACAACCATATGTATGCAGAATACCTATCTCAGACCTTTGAAGGCTCCATAATTTCTGCTTCATTTTCTGTAAGCCACTGTAAGCTCTGTTTAATGATTCCATGAGGGTATATTCTCAAAGTGTTCTTGACCGCTCTGGTTCTCACAATTTCTCCTCCCCTCTTCCATGGGGTTCTACAACTTTCAGTGAAGGGATAAGAAAAAAAATCTCCAACCTGGGTTCTGTCTGTGCCTAATGATTGGCTGTGGGTCTTTGTTTTTGCTTCCAACAGTTTCCAGAAGAAGCCTCTCTGGTGACGACTGGACTAAGCACCCATCTTAGTATAGCAGAATATCATTAGGAAGCATTTTGATCATTTTTTGTTTGCTTGCGCTTTGCTATTTTTTTTTGCTTTTTTTATTTTTTGAGTTAGTCATATTTGCTTTCTACCCTAGGTCTATGGCCTACCATTCTTCTGGTTCTGATCATCAAGACATGGGCCTTCTCTCCATGATATTGACCTCAAATTAGACCACTCACTGGTTGGCCACTCCCACAAGTACTGTACCATCATTGCCCCAGCATATCTTTTGGGCAGGACAGATTGTAGGTCGAAGGTTTTGTGACTGGGTTGGTGTCTTCGTCCCACCACCGGGAGTCTTGTCTGATTAGAGAAGATGAATGGTTTAGGTTCCGTATCATCTGTTACTAATAGTCTTCACTAGGGTTACCCTCTTAGATTCCAGGGAATTTCTGCTTCACTAGGTTTTGGCACAGCCTGCCAAATTCCCCCCAATTCCAGTTGTCATTCCCTGAAGACTTTCCCTGACTCCCCTCCATCTAATCACCACATGCCCCCAGTCTACCCACAAAATGTATTCTATTTCCCATTCCCAGGAAATTCTATGAATCTCCCCTAGAGCTAGCCTTGTTACATAGTCTCCCAGGGTCTGTGGATTGTATCATGGTTATCATTTTCTTGACAACTAGTATCCACTTATAAGTGAGTATATACCATGTTTCTCTTCCTGGGTCTGTGTTACCTCTCTCAGGAAACTTTTTTCTAGTTGCATCCATTTGCCAGCAAAATTTATGATGCAATTTTTAACAGATGATTAATTTTCCATGGTGTAAATGCACCACATTCTCTTAATCCATATCGGCTGTTTCTAGTGTCTGCCTATTATAAATAAAGCTACAATGAAAATGGTTTAACAAGTGTCCTTGTGGTAGGGCTGAGTGTCCTTTGGGTATATGCCCAAGATTAGTAGAGCTGAGTCTTGAAGTAAGTTCTTCTGAGGAAATACTATATTGATTTCCATAGTGACTTCACAGGTTTCTACTCCCACCATCAATTAGGGAGTGATCCCTTGATCCATATCCTCAGCAGCACGAGTTGTCTGTCACTTATTTTACTGATCTTAGCCATTCTGACAAGTGTAAGATGAAATCTCAAAGTAGTTTTGATTTACATTTGTCTGATGGCTAAGTATGTTGAACATTTAGGTGGGTTTTTTTCCATTTGAGATTCTTCTATTGAGAATATTCTGTTTACATATATGTCTATTTTAAAATTGGATTATTTGTTGGTTGATATCTGGTTCCACAAGTTCTTCATATATTTTGAATATTAATCCATTAGTAACTTTGCAAATATAATGTTTTGTTACACTCAATATGTTATGTAGCAATATTGTAGCATCTGAGAATCTCATTAATCAGTTGATTCTCAAAAATATTGTTTAGTAAATTATGAAACCCATTAAAATAATTATTTCTAAATTTATTAATGAAATACAAAGAATGTGAATGGAGTCTAACAAAAAAGAAACTGGACTTTTCAAGTTAATTTTTCTTAATATGACAGAACCCTATATAATTTAAAAATCAGAGTACTTATCAGTAGAAGTACATCTACACATATATACATTTCTATGTTCCATTCTGTCAGTAAGCAGGAAGGAAAAGTGAATAGAATGATTATCTTTCTCATAGGGATTGTCCATCACAAATAGGAGTAATTACATATATGTTTTGTAAGCTTTAATGAAACATTATACACAATTTTCTATTCTTGTTGTATAACTTATAAAATTTTAAGACATTAAAACTACATTAATTTATTATCAAGCAGACCTGAAGCTCAGAAATCCAAACTGAATTCATGTGAGCAGAGACACAGGTGCCCTCTATACATATTCTGAGGGAGAACCTCTTCCTTTACTGTACTTTCTAGGTATTTTGTACATTCCTCAGGTCCGACTACCTTCTTCATCCTCCAAACAGCAGAGCATAGTCATGATCTTCCCATGATGCTATCTCTGGTTTGCTTTGTCAGGCCAAGTAGTTTTCTGTTTAAGAGCCCTGGTGATTTTATTTGTTTCACTGGATAATTCAGGATAGTCTTCTTATCAAGAGTTGACTGATTATCAAGTCAAATTCCATACATACCGCCAATTCCCCATTTTTATGTAACATGATTTATTCAGAGATGTTAGGGATCTGGCTGTGAATGACTTTGGGAGAGATCCACTATTCTTTTTACTAGAACTTAATAGAATTAATATCTGCAGAGGAGAAAAATAAGAAGTGAAAAGTAAATATGGATTTTATCATCTTAAACATCTTTATTTGGCATCAGATGTAAATTATTCTATACAAAATATGAGAAATGTAGTTCTGGTCTGGACAGCTACTGTCTTGAAAATGAGAAAGGATATAATGTTTTATGAACAACTCTAATTGCGTAATGAGTGGTAAAAAATGCATTACATTGATTACAGAGTGAATGACAAATGAGGGACCTCTTTGACACTACATTTTTTTTCTCTCCTTTGTGTGTGAGTTTAATTAGTTTAGGCCTCCTCATTATAAACTGACTACCAATGCCACTTTATGCCCTCAAAATCTAAAATTCTAAGATCAAAGGCTATTACTCAGGTTTAATGGAAAATGTTTTTATATCATTTTTCAGTCTAACCTTTGACTTGACATTGCCATTTTGTATCATTAATAACATGACAAATCTATTTTGTATATATGTCCTGAGTTTGTAGCCTTCCTTTATAATGAGTCCAAGTATTGCATAGCCTTATCTAATATTTATCATTATTTTTCATAGTTCTTATGTCTTTATCTTCCCCTCCTCCCTACTAGGAATATAGAATAATCTGCAATATTAATTGCTTTTCCACTTGACTTCATATTTCTCTTTAAATAAAATAAAATCATGTCTCTTTGTCATTGTTCACTATGTGTGTTTCTGAATCATTACTTTTTAACATCCTCTCCTATGTCTAAGTTTTATAATGTGTCACATAAATGATAGGCATTTTTGATTAATGCATTAAACAATAAACCTGTTGAATATAAATATTTTCCAGCACTAACAAGATGACTACTGAAGGGGGATATCAGTAGGAGAAGGACAGGAAAGAGGGAAGACAATAGAGGACAAATATGTTACAGATATGAAAATATTACAAGGAAACTTACTATTTTTTTACCATAAATTAAGCAATAGAAATAAACCAAATACATATAAAATGACTAACAAGGCACTCGGACACTCACACACACACATTTCTTGGCACAAAGTTTTATCTCATTGCTTTAGCATTGGGCTTAATCATGTTTGCAGAATTGTTTATTTTCTCTGTGATATTAGGTACTATTTTAGTCAGTGTTTTATTATTGTAAAAATCATCAGGAAATGTCCAGCTTTATGACTTTATCTGGTAGCAAACAAAAGGTCAGGTTATAGAGAGATCCTCCTCTATGAATTTATCATAGCATCTTGCAACTTAAGCCACTTAATTTCCCTGTTTATGAGTTTGAGTGAGTCAACATAAAATTTCATTGAATGAAGAGCATGACTTTTGATTTCTTACGGTTCTCTTCTTTGTTTTCCACTTACCAAAATTCATCATTTTCTCCCTAACATTTTCTTTTGTGTTTTCACACATTCAGCGAGACTCAAATTGAATGTCTCCTTGTCTACAATGCCTCTTCCAGTGCACGAGTAGCTCAATATCCTTTTCTCTGTACCCCCGTTAATTTCTCAGAATTATCAATTCTTGCTCTTGTAAACACTTCATTTATTTATAGTTTCTATTAGGTTGTGAACTTTGACAAAGATTGACTGTCATTTGTATTCTCAAAAACTACTGAAGAATTATGTACATTCTGTATATGACTCTCATAGAATTAAATACACGAATCATTACACTAAGTTACAGCAATGGGTCGATGATATAAAGAATAATGTCCTTATTTCAAAGGAAAACAGAGTGAGGACTCGTAAATACAAGGCCAAAATTCTAGACTATCTTTTAGTAGAAATGGAAGGTAGGTCTCCACACCTAATGCTCTTTCAGTGTGCCTCTTAGTAACACTTTCCTGCAGTAATTTTTCTTGTGAATCATGAATATTACATTGAATCTATCCGACATTTATATTCCTGAGGTTTTCAAGAATATAAAAGTTAATAACAGGTTAAAGGTTGATGCACTAATCTCAGAAGATACAAAATGCTAGATATATTGAATAAAAATGACTACTAGAAGTGTTTAATTGTGAGAAGATGTACATGTATTATGTCATGGTAGGAAGATACTTTTATGTGAAATTTTCCCATAGAGAGAATAAAATAAAATATTGATCACTTTTAGCAATTTATGAAGTAGTAGTTCTTCACTCTCTGACATCCCCAGAGAACAGTACTCAAGTAAATTTTTTAAGAGAGATTTTCTTCTTTGCCTCTCAAATTAATATGCTCAGAAATATTTTTATGAGTGAGAGGAAGCTAGTTATAAAACTCTCAAAAGAAAAATGAGAAAAAAAATTGTTATTTGAAATGACTGAGCAGGAATGTGCACAATTACTTTTCAATAACATATTTTACTTAATTATCTTCACATTTGCTTTGTTCCTGATTTTACATTTTTATTATAGACAATATGGCAATAATCTAACAATTTTAAAATTGTATATTATAAAAATTCAGGATGCTTTCATGCAACTACAACATGCATAGAAGTTTGGGTAGCTTAAATTGAGTATCTAACTTGTGATTGTTTTGAATTAGTGTGCATCTGTTCAATTTTTTTTCTTTGATTATTACAAACTATTCTTTACAATTTGCTAACAAATTATGTTAAAAAGGTATATCTAGTCAAAATGAAAACCATGTGTAGTAGGAGCGGCAGGCTGTGTTCCTGCCGGCCCCAGCTCCCGGCTG
This sequence comes from Microtus oregoni, assembly GCF_018167655.1. Lineage (NCBI taxonomy): Eukaryota > Metazoa > Chordata > Mammalia > Rodentia > Cricetidae > Microtus > Microtus oregoni. Next base: position 1,632,048 of record NW_024544152.1, on the reverse strand, counting down.
CCTGGCTAGATTATGCCCCGAAATAATTACAGGGAAACTGTATTCTTTTAAACACTGCTTGTCCCATTAGCTCTAGCCTCTTACTGGCTAATTCTCACATCTTGATTAACCCATCTCTAATATTGTGTGTAGCACCACGAGGTGGTAGCTTACCAGAAAGGTTCTAACCTGTGTCCATCTCTGAGAGAAGAGCTATGGCGACTGCATCCTGTTCTTCTTTTCTTTTCTTTTCTTTTTTTTTTTGAGACAGGGTTTCTCTGTGGCTTTGGAGCCTGTCCAGGAACTAGCTCTGTAGACCAGGCTGGTCTCTCGAACTCACAGAGATCCGCCTGCCTCTGCCTCCCGAGTGCTGGGATTAAAGGCCTGCGCCACCATCGCCCATCTCCCAGCACTCTGTTCTGTCTACTCTGCCTACCTATGTTCTTTACCTATCAGCCAAGCAGTTTTCTTTATTAATTAACCAATAGACAGATGACCCTCCTCCATCAACTATGGACTTTGATTCAAATGATCATTGTCTAATTGATTTTTTATAATACCAGCTTTATTCATTCAGAATTTATCTTCCAATGTAAAAGTATTAAATAGCATGCAAATTGATTGAAATATTATTAAAAACAGTTATTGAGCAATAAGACACTAATAATCATTCACATTTTGTAGTTATAACAAAATGAATTATAATATTTATCACATTGAAAAAGCTACAATTCCAAAGTAAACCATTTGCAAGAAATTCATTGCAGATATATTTTTCTGCTACAAAAGATGATAATTGAAACAGGATATTTCCTGAAGATGTTTGTATGTTGAACCTCACACTTACTGCTATTTTTACAGTAGGTACATAACATTTTGCTCATAATGTCAAGGTTTCTGTGCTGACTCCAGTGCTTTGTATATGGAGTTGGAAATTAATTGAAAATGAAATCACAATTCTATTTTCACCTAAAAGCCTTTGGCATAACTATCATCAAATGACATATTTTAGAGATCATTTGTTATGTTTTAAAACATCTGAGTGTTCTTGTGTACTTTTGGTACATTTTCTATTGCTATAACAAAATGTATGGGATTAGACTAGTTATTCAGAAGGACATTTATTTTTACTCATGCTTCTAAAAGTTCATCAAGTTTCTAGATTCTTTTAGCTTCTGGTGAAGGATCCATTGCAGAAATGCAAAGGCCTAACAGGTACTTTCCGAGATTGCACATAGAAGGAGTAACCTTTTTTATCATTGATGAATTGCTGCTTCTTTGGGGCATCATCATTGCTCAACCAATCACTGTTTTTGTAATCAGTGCTATAAGATCTTAACAGCATAGTAGTCATACAGCAAAGAGAAGATGTGTCTTTTGTGTATAAAATATATTTAGTGAGCAACAAAATTTATGTTGGAACATAATACATTCATGTGGCTATAGTTGGAAATGGGTTATTTTGGGGGGGTGCGTTCATCTTCTCACATGGAAGGGTTATAAAGGCTCACTGAGCTATTGAACCTTCTTCTATGGATATATCAGAGGTTCTCTCACTTCTAGATGTTACAGAAGAGGTAAAAAAAATGATTGCTTATGGAAACACTTCAGTGGTGTGGTTCCCCATAAATCGTGCAACGGACTCTTTAGTGGTACAGCTTATTACAATGCAGCTGTGACTCTTACTGAGGAAGCTACCATAAATTGTTTAGACAACTTCTCGGTGGTACAGCTAGCTAGCTACCTTTCAATTTCTAATGTTCATGTAATTAACCCTCTAAAACTTACTGGCTCACCAATGTGTACTAGGACAAAATCGTTTCTTTGATCTTCTAGTGACATCTGTTTCTCTAGCGTGAATAAGAACCATGGAAAGCCAGCTCTTAATGACATATTTGGTTGTTAACCTAGTTCTGTGAGAGCAAGAACCCACACCGATTAGATGGCATTGGTCAATTCGGGCAGTCTCTGTAACTTTCTTTAATCACCTCCCCCTTAAATCTCAATTCCAAATATAGCCACAAGATGTATTAAGCTCCAACATGATTTTTGTTGTGGACAAAATATATTCACTATATAGCATACTCATCTTCTCTCTGGTATGTGGCATAGAATACTCATGGATTTGAATGAAAAAAGAAATTGGAATTTCAAATAAGTTCATTTACTTTTAGGGAGGAATAGCTCTATATAACACTGAGAGATATTTGTTTAGACTTTCACGCCAAGCCAATTAAAATCTGGCATTTAAAATATTCCATTTCTTATTTTCTTGATTTTCAAGGAATGGTATATAATTGGTGGTGATAGGAATTGTTAGGTTTGAAAATATCACTCTAATTTATTCAAATATGTCAACAAAAGAGAGGTATCCACATTGTTTATTTCTGATTTGTGTGTTATCATATGGATAATGCTGAAATTGACCATATGTATAGTAGCCTATGGGAATAACATAGTTAAGTAAGAATGTATTTTATGAAGGAAAATAAAATTTTCCCCTCAAGAGCTATCTGCTGCTATTTTACATATAAGTATAAAAGCTTTGTTGTGCATCTGTATTTCAATTTAAAGATAGCTATTATTTTAGTATATGAATGCATTTGTTATGAAAAAAAAATCTTTGCAATATTCTAAATATTTGAAGAAATGAATGGAAGTTTACTATTGAAAATTTTATGAGAAGAAATGTGTACACTTTGAGGTATTTTCATAACAATTATTTTGACCTATAACATAAGGAAATAATATCTGAAATATTTAGTTCTTACATATTATATAGATATACTGGTTATTGACTATTAACTAATACCAAACATTGAAGAAAATATTTTAGTAATGAAGATGGAATTTTTTTCTGTCAATTTAACTCAATAGTAATTTCAAGCTTAGAAAAGCAAATAATTCTGTAATGATGGCTTTTATAAACCTGTTTCTTTATAATTTCTCAACCTAATCCCTTGATATAAATCTGTAGAAATTTTCCCTCTGAGTTTTCATTTACAAGCCAAGAACTGCCATTTGCTTTTACAATTCCTTACTTTAAACACAATGAAACATAAGAAATTTTAGCCTTGTAGGATTGGCCCTCCCTTAAGTCATTTATGTTTGTCAAATAATGTTTTCTGAGTTCTTAGTTTGTGTAGAAAATAAAATACAAAGGTAACTAAGCCATGCTCCTGGTAGTTAAAGAGCCTTTGTAATATGAAGTTTTTTTTTCTGTATTAGAGGATTTAGTGGTTGTGAATGAATAAATAATCCTTTATTCATAAATGGGAAAGAAAGTACATGGAAAGGCCCAGCGTTATATTTGCTAAATAAATACTACCAAATAGTTTCCTTTAATTCCACTAGCATGACTAGAATATTAAGGGATGAATAATATCCCATTTATTCATTGAGACTGATTTAGTCAATGCTGTTGTATTTGAAAGACTATGGACCTGACCACATCAATTAATTTTAGATATACTTTTCCATCAAATACCCAATACCAACATCACTTAATTCAACTTCATTTATGAATGACATTAACACTAAATTTAAAATAAAATTAGTATGTGTTACTTGAAAGTTATTTTGGTTGCAAAATATACCTATAGTTAGTTTTAACTTTTAATTTTGTTTATTTTACAAAATAGATGAAAGAGAAGATGTTCAAAAGAAAACATTCACAAAATGGATAAATGCACAATTTTCTAAGGTAAGAATTTTATGTTATATTTATTTGAAAATGAAATATTTGTTGAACTTTTAATATGTGTTCTGAAAGTAAATATTTCAAATGTTCATATTATTTTTCTTATGTTTCAAATTTTGACTGTTTAAATCTGCATATGTTACACTTTGTTTTGATTCAGTAAAATGCAGGAGAGCATATGATAAAGAGATGTGATTTAATTTACAAATGATATCTGTTTGATTTTTATATCAGCAAGTCATTACAGTAAATTCTGTCAATTATCTTTTCTATTTCAAATATTAAAATGCATGAGGAACCTTATTGTTGATAAAACTTATATTTTGTCTTCTTACTTATTTAATAAAAGCTAAAATAGCTGAATTTTGGATTATTAAGTGTCTGTAACTAGAACATATTTTAAAATTATATAAAATAATAAATTATCATTTTTTCTATAGCCATAAATATATACCCTAATTAATTTATGCCTCAATTTATATCATAATTCATAGTGTAACCCCAGATAATTATACACATAAACACCAAGGAAGATTCTAACCATAAAAAGAAGCATTTTAAGTGCAATTTAAAGGGGTCTATTTAAATGTCAAGAGTAGAAAACTTGAATTTAGATTTAATCATACTAGATTTGAGCAAATAAACCAAATGGTTTTATTTAGTTTTCTTACCTTCCATCATGTATATGTAAGTACATAAATCCCAAGGGTCTATTTAATACACCAAACTCAGAAAATGGGCATATAGAAAGATCTCTGTATGAAAATGTTTTAGGAGTGACAAAACTCTGATAATGGACGCTTTACATTTTATTAAGAAGATATGGAAGATTCTTAAGCGAAAACTTTTAGTAGATTGCATTGCCACTGTTAATAAATATGGCCTACCCTCTCCATGGATCTTTCTCCTCTTGTAAACAGTTTAGTGTTAGAACCGACATAATGTAATAGAAAGTAAAAGACCAAAATTTCTTTTCTTGCTTTTACAAAATGCTTTCAAGTATCATTATGGTATTTAAAAGCAAAACATTGAAAACTTCACTTGATCATGTAGGAAGAGAAGCAAGTTCTTGAGTTTGCACTGATGGTTCTTAAAATGTTCTCACTAAATTAACAGTTAATTAAATTCCATTACAGAACTTTAGGAAAGAAATATAAATTAGAATATGTGTTTTAAAAGACCAAGTTTTTTAACTAAGTGAAATGCAAATGCAATACTAAACATGGAAGGCAGAGATGTAGAGGGTTATTTGAACTATGGGGGCCTGACTTAAGATGTGTCATAGGAAAAGAATTTTAATATTTGGCCTAGAAACTTTTCTTGTGATATTTTGGGAAAAAAGGTGGCTGCTATTTGCCCTTCTCCAAAAAGTCTGCATGAGGCTAAAGTGAAGAGATTTGTATTAATTCCATTGGTAGAGGAAATCTCAAAACAACCTAGTATTGACTTTGTTGTGTGGTTAGTAGTGATCTATAATGGAAAGATGCAAGCTGAGCAAGGGAAAATACAAAATTTGCAATTTGAGGAGAAAAGGAGCACCAGGAAGTAGAATAGAGCTAAGTCCTGTGTCCAAGGAGATACCATATCAAGAAATAGAATAAAGGTAGTAGTGATCTTAGGGCAAGAACCTACCCAGTTAAACTTCCAACGAGTGGGAAGGAATTAAGATAAGCTTATATCCAGGTATGGTGGTGCACTCTTTCAATCCCAGCACTACAGAGGCAGGAGGCCAGTCTGGTCCATTGATCCTGTTTTAGGATCAATAATCAGACACTTAAGGCAGTGAAGAAGCCATTGAAAACAGAAAGCTGATGAAGATGTAATTAGCAAGCGGTCCATGCTCCATCCCCAAATGTAGCAGGACTTGGCAACTTCAGCCACATTGGTATGGCTTTAGAATCAAAGATACAAGAAAAGGGGTATTGAATCTTCCTCTGTGACTAAGGAAAGCTGATGCAGCCAGAAATGTGTCAGGGTTAACCCTGAGTGGAGGCCCAGAGTCTATTGCATGAAACTGTGAAACTGAAGCTTGGATTGCCTTGGAGAAACCAAGATGTTGGAGTTACCAGAGTCATGAGATACCTGCAGAGGAAAGCTGTTAACAGGGAATATAAACAGCAAAAGACAAAGAAGTGTGTGGCAGTCAACATAGCTGAAAGGAGCTATAGATTTGACGAGCACTTTGACATCAGATATGGGTATGCAGATTTTAGAGTTTGCCCACTTGGTTTTTGGCCTCCTACTTTGATGCATCCAGTACTCCCACAATGTGCTCCCTTCTCTATGTTCTGGAAATATATATATATATATATATATATATATATATATATGAATGTATATATAAATGTATATATATAGTGTCATCATATATTGGAAATATGTGATCTGTTCTTTTTTAATTTTGATTTCATGGAGGATTACAGTTAAGTGATTTCTTGAATCTCAGAAAAAACTTTGAACTTTTGTCTTTTAAACATTGTAGAGACTGTGATAGACTATGGCGACTTTTGAAGTTGGACTAAATGCGTGATATGGCTACAAGCATATGCGGACCAGGAAGTATAATGTGGTAGTCTAAATAGATATGTCCCCCATAGTCTCATGTGTTTGAGTGCTTGATCCTAAATGCTGATAGAGAAATGGAAATATCATGTGAGTTATTTAAGAAAGCAGTTTTCTAACCTAGAGGAAAACTTTTAACAAATGGATAAAATATGAGTCTATTCAAGAATACATATTTTTCCTGTAATCGCAGTGTTAAATATTAGTATCCTAAATGACCAGATACTATTGCTCATTACTACAGATAATTAGTTCTATGGTAAGTTTTAAAAAATAGAAAAAATAAATAAATAAAAAATTAGCCGATGGATAGTTTGAAAACAAAAAATGGAAAATAATTGTTTCCTGTGTGTTAAATTAAATACAGTCCTGTAAATATACAGCGATACAATGAATAGAGATGCAAAGTTTCATCACTAAGTCATAGAAGTACATTTACAGGATATTAGTAAATTTTAGAGTCATAACAAAGTATATCTTTGTTACTTTGTAAAGCCACAGACAGGCTGTTTTAAAGAAATACATGTGGTCAAAGATATCTTTATCATTTTGGTGTCACTAGAAGCCAGATATGTGTTTGCGGTACATCCCACATATTTTCCACTTCTTCAGTACAATTTTAAACTAAGTCCTATCTCTTTTTCTAAATAGCTCTTATATTAACCTTCGATTCCAAAAATTTCTACTAGAATGTCATTTATCGCATCCATTCTATATAGATAAGCAAACAATATTTATCTTAACAGAAACACAAAGCCATTTCAAGATAAGATTAATTCAAGGTAAATATTCTTCCCGTGTAATTTGTAGATATGTTATAATCCCAAAGAAATGTCTGGTGTTTACCCATGACAAATATAATTTATATTATAAAAAATGTGTTCATTTACCTAGGCTTATAAAAAGAAAGCACAGATTTAATGTCATCACCAAATGCAATTTTTCACAATATATGCTTTTATGCATGTGAGGACAAAAATATGGGAATAAAAAATGTTTATTATTAGGTCAATTGTAAAATATAATGGTTATCTCCCAATGAGTTACATAATAATTTTGGTTTTTCACTGTGTATAATGGCTGTCATGATATGTATGTTTTAGTTACATCTTTCTGTTTGGTTTTTCCAGGTTTAATATGCACCTTTACTTTTCACTAACACAAGCTGGGTGTATATAATTATTTTTGTCTATAAATATTTAACAGCCTGTGGAACGATAACACATTTATATCATAATTGCTGACATGGATGTCTACACTAAAAAGATATGATTCATCTTACCAGGGTAACAATATGGTGAAGTAGCATTCACTGACTTAACACGGTTCCCATGGAGATGCTTCATGATTTACCTTCTAGCCAGTATGGAGGGCATGACACATTAAAAATAACATGAAGATTGTGAATATTGGCATGGTTAAGAATGTTCAGTAGATAAATGAGCTGTTGTCTAAGGGCACGAGCTTAAGCCAATGCAATCAATCCTCAGATCCCACGTGAAGGTAGAAGGTCAGAACTGACTTCACAAATTGACATCCACATTTTTGTGTATCATATATTCCCTCAAAAAACACAACTATTTACTAAAATTTATATTGACAATCTACAACGGGGCTTTCACATGATGTGCTGAGGCAAAATTTTATGCGCAACTGATATTCAAGAGAAATACATACAATTTAAACTTCATTAATATTATATTCTTTATAACTTTACATCTACTAAAAATAAAACATATACGAAAAGAACATTGTAAATAATAAAACAGAAATGGTGCCACTTTCTTATTGCTGGAACAATTTTCTGAATTGAAAGAATTATATTTATGTGATTTATGTACTGACCTCGCCCATGTATTTACTTTTTTTTTCCAATGCTATCATCTTGCCCTCGTGAAAACATGACATTTAAATTGTAATCATTATCCTCATAATTTTGTCATGCTCATAAAATAAGCATAAATTTTAGTTCTACATCATACTGTGTAGTGAATTCTACTTATTTGTTTCTTTAACTACAACAGTTAGTATCTCTTCCACTTTTAGTCCCACCCCAAATTGGAAAAGCACTTTGCATTGTTCTCCTTGCTTCCATTTCTAACAGAGCTCAAAACAATACTGTCCTCTTATTTATTCTTCTCACAGGAAATATGCGTAAGTTCAAACGATCGTGTCTACACATCTGATCCACATGCAATATTTTGCTCAGGAACAAAAGGTTTTGCTGTGGTTGAAAACTAAGTCCTTGGTGTCTGTTTTAGACAGACATTTTGCAGGGATGTTTTAACACATACTGTGTCAGAACAGGGTGCTGAAGTTCACACTGGAGGTTCCACACTCTTTGAGTAAGGTCATCAAATCACTCTTTTGTCTGGCTGACCTGACAGCCTTTCTTTCCTTGTTTACATTGGGAAAATTTATAACACTTCCAGAGGCAGGTGCTCCTGATCCCTGAGATGACATTCAAAATATTTCTTGGGCTTTGGAGACTTTCATTTCAAATTTTTAGATGTGAAATTGTCAACCAGTAGGATCTATAGAAACATTCCAGAATGGTAAAAATTGAGAACTTTGAAATACTTTTGATCCCAAACGTTTTGATGAAAGAGATTGAAACTCTCTGAACCTAGATTTTCATAGTTAGCAGTTTTAATTGAGAGTTGCTTAGATGTGTTATCATCTCTTTTGCTGGGTTTTATATATTTTCTTGTCATAAAATAGGTAAAATTGAATAGTTATTTATGTTTTATTATCTTGCTATCCTCTGTGTGCCAATCTGTGCCCCATGTATTTATTATATGTTGCCCAAACACGAAGTTTGAATGAGTTCAAAATATATGATCAGTAAATCTACATATAAGTGCTATACAAAATATTTCTTAGGTCCAAAGTGGGCCCCCCAAACAGTAGTGCTGCTGATAATACCGTAAATGATGACGTGAGTGTAATCCAGGAAGGATTGATTGGGTAAACAGAAGCCTAAACTCAGCATTCCTCAGAGTTTCTCAAGGCTGGTTTCTGTTTACCAGAAAAACCAATACCCCCCTTATCTGCTCCCATTACTCAGCTATGTGGGGCAGGGGCATCTAGTTCCTGACTAATCCTAACAGACTGTTTCAGCTCAATGATCCCCATCTTGCTGACAGTCATATAAAATCCACTCACTTTTCCAACAAGCTGCAACGCTCTATTCTTGTAGGCAGACCAACAATTTGATTTCTTCCAGGAAACCCTATTTTCCACCCACAGAGTGGTCCAGTTCAGTGGTTTCACTGCACCCTCATTTACAATACCTAAGTTGGTAGAATTACTAGGGCAGAGTTGTTGTGTCGTGCAATGATTACCTAAGTTATAAACTAGCTTTTCTGCCCGTAGCTTCCTGTTTCTTCCTATTCTTCGTTATTGAGAAAAATCAGATCTTAAGAGAAGATGAAGGATACTAAAATGTGTACCAGGCTTTGGCAATACTTGAATATGGTCCAGTGTTTTAGGGTGAATAGTATTGGTACAGGAAGCAGAAATTCTGAGAATTCAGAACATTTTATTTCTGGATAGCTCCATATAAATGATACTGAGAGTTATATTTTTGTGGTGAACTTTTCCAGTGACCTAATGAGATGAATACTAAAGCAAAGAAAAGTGAACAATTAGGTGGCTTGTTGAACGTTTGTTGCTAGGAAGAACAAACCAAGAACTAGACTCCTGAAATCCATGATACTTCCACATATTCTGTTATTCTGATATCTTCTCTATTATTGCAACATTGCACTTTTCTTACTGCATTATAAAAATAGTAAGATCAATGAAAACTGAGAACATGGTTAGAAGACATTGAAAACATTTTAAAGAAGATATTGAATGCTTGTAACTACTACTTTGACCCACTTTTCATTATTTAACTATTACCAAGACACAAATATTCTTCATAAGGCTTTTCTGTCGAGTACATGTGTTTGAATTTCAATATATTCAAATTAATATCAATAGAGTGATATCATTTTTCCATGCTAGTGTTTGATGAGAGAAGTAATGTAGTTTTCAGTTAAATAACTCAAGCCAAATATTTTTATGTGAATATTACATCTGATTTCTAATAGTCCCCAACAAGTTATTGTATGTGAGATTATTTTATTAATTAATATGAGTTTTATGATAATTTCAAAATTGGGCTTTTGTGTGTGCAGAGCCCACAACTGCAGTACTTATTGTTATGAACACTTGGAGAATGTGTCCAGATTTTGAATCTAGATATTGTGTTAATGGTTCAGTTCACTGAGAACCATTCCCTTTTGTATGTTCCTAAGTCTCATTTTTTTGCAATGCAGATAACAAACCAGAAAGTTAATTCAGTTAATTAAATAAAATAGAATTTTATAGGTCTCACTGTTTTCACTGAAAGTCTAATCTTTCTTAGAAGTATTTTTGTTATCATTTAACTGACTTTTACTGTGATCTCAATACTTTAGTTAATTGTAAAAGGGGCATAAATTTTACTTTCTGTGTTATACGTCCCGAAGTATCTTTTTTTTTCTTTTTTTATTGAGAAAAGGAGAAAAAAAAAAAAACAAGTTTCCACCTCCTCCCAGCCTCCCATTTCCCTCCCCCTCCTCCCCCCTTACGCCCCCTCCTCCCACCCTTCTCCCTCTCCTCCCACCCTTCTCCCCCTCCCCCCACTCCTTTCCCCCTCCCTCTCCAGTCCAAAGAGCTGTCAGGGTTTTCTGCCCTGTGGTAAGACCTAGGACCTCCCACCTCCGTCCATATCTAGGAAGGTGAACATCCAAACTGGCTGGGCTCCCACAAAGCCATCACATTACGTAGGATCAAACCCCCGTGCCATTGTCCTTTGCGTCTCATCAGCTCTCATTGTTCGCCATGTTCAGAGAGTCCAGTTTTATCCCATGCTTTTTCAGTCACAGTCCAGCCGGTCTTGGTGAGCTCTCAATAGATCAGCTCCACTGTCTCAGTGGGTGGGTGCATCCCTCGTGGTCCCGACTTCTTTGCTCATGTTCTCCCTCCTTCTGCTCCTCATTGGGACTTTGGGAGCTCAGTCCAGTGCTCCAGTGTGGGTCTCTGTCTCTATCTCCATCCATCACCAGATGAAGGTTCTATGATGATATGCAAGATATTCGTCAGTATTGCTCAAGGATAGGGTCATTTCAGGTTCCCTATTCTCAACTGCCCAAGGAACTTACTGGGGACCTCAGCTTGGGCACCTGGGAGCCCCTCTAGGGTCAGGTCTCTTGACAACCGAAGTATCTTAATAGAGATTTGAAATTGGCAGTTGCTATTTCTGTATAGTATGTAGTGGTATCAGAGGTAAGCCCATTTAACTTGAGAATGTAATTATTGACCAATTAGCAATATTATTGCCAACAAAGTGGGAAAAAAACATACTACTTACAGCTGATGGGTAAATGTATTGTTTATTGTGTTTATTCTCCCTTGGGGCCATATATAGCTTTCTAATTGAGAAACACAAAATTGGACATGGTGAAGATTCCTCAGTGGGTTAAAGCATTTGTTGCCAGGCTGGATGACCTGAATTGAATCACCATATCCCCCTCAGTAAAAGAAGATAACTATTGCAAGTTGTCTCTTTCCTCTTACGTTATGTGCCTGTGCAATGTGTGTATTGAAACACATGCACATATAAATAAACATATCCAAACACAATAAATAAACATTTAAATTATAAAAAATAAGACAAGTTCACTTTTGTTATTTATTTTCATTTTGTATAGGATAGTTGGCACCTATGTCTCCAGAAGTATATAGTTGCTAAAATAATCCTTAATTGAGTACCATCTATGTGTGCCTGGCCTAGTATCTTATACTGATAAAGGTATAATAATATAAGATGGGCTTCCTTTAAGAGTTGCCATTAAGCAAGAGATGATTCTAGTTAATAATTAATAATAATTAATTGATAATAACTAATAATAACTGAAGAAATGGTTAAAAGGAGTAGTTTATTTTTAATATAGTAGAAGTACTGTGGGGGTACACATGAATTGCTTCGAGAGGTGGGTGACTTTGGAAATTAAAGTTACACTTGACATTGTGCGTGCAGAAGCAAAAGGAAAAGAAATGAAGGCAGATGGAAGTGTATGTAGAAAGGTATAATGATTAAAACTTTTCAGGTTAGTGGTGATGATGAAAGTTTATATGGCCAACCATTTTATATTATTTTGGGTGAAACAAAATCACAGAAGTTTTAAAGCACTAAGGCCTGATGGATTATTGAGGCATTTTTTGTTTGTTTGTTTGTTTTGTTTTTTGATGCAGCGTTTCATTGTAGCTTTGGAGTCTATCCTGAAACTAGCTCTTATAGTCCAGTCTGGCCTTGAACTCACAGAGTTCTGCCTGTCTCTGCTTCCTGAGTGCTTGGATTAAAGGCCTGTGCCACCACCACCTGCTCAGCACTAAATGAAAAATTTAGTTGGAAGCCTTCAGTTTCCATGTAAGAAATATGTGCATGCATGTACAATAAAGGGGCAAGTGGGATATATATGCTATGTAGATATATTTGATAAAATACACACTTCAGAATAATGCAACGTATGAGTCATTCCAAGAGTATTTTATAGGGTGGATTCCTGGAATTCACAGATAGGATTTCCAGTTCCAGTATGGTAGCAAGTCTAGGCATTTGCATTTCTAGCAAATTTCTAGGTGATTCTGATAGAGCATGTCTAAGAACCATGCTTTGAAAACCATAGTCATTAAATCTGAGTTATTTAATCAGCTCTACAGAAGATGTTTAAAGAAATGCCACTGAGAAACTAGTGAGTCCTCAGAGGGAAGGGCCTTTCCTCGTGTTTCTGGTTGGCTGATAACCCTACACTTGTTTGAGTTTCAGGTCTCTTTTGTTGCTTTCTTTCCATGAGTACATAAAAGATGAGTAGAAAAATTAAAATACTTATGCAAAAGGTGTGGAAAAAAGTTCAACTTATTATCAATATTGATTTAATTTGACTTATTCTGTCACTAAAATTATCTAATCTATAACAATATGATTCTTGTCAACTATTTTTTTTTACTTCGTGGCAGCAGTATCATCTCATTCAGGGACAATCCGTGGTCCTTCCAGTGTACTCTGCTTATTGAGCAGTTTATTATTGGTTTTATTTTTACCTTGTGAAGAGTTCCTTGACTTCCTCGATGCTCTATAAAATTATGATTGAATTTGCCAGAACCACAACCCACGGTTATAAATTCACGCATAGAAATATCTCACAAAGTAGGGAGAGGCCAGTTTTGTGAAGTGTTTGGTAGCCAAATGCAGCCTGTGGTTTGAAGAATGGCTTTGCTTATTCTTGGCCTAATTTAAACTAGATTTCACTACCCAAATTCTGTTTTAGGGAAAAATGACAAAATTGTGACTCATTGATGAAAGGAGACTAGTAGATTCCTTAATTTGAAGTGCTAGTGAGGACATTCCAAGGCTTATTTTTAGCTAGCAGTAATGAGAGTGAGTGAGAATTGTTTTCGTTCCAAAAGAAAAGCAGTTATGTCAATCTATATGATTCATCAAGTGTAGGTTTTCAAAGAGCTGTTTCAAAGTCACTCATACCTTCTATGTCATAAAGTGAGTATTTTAAATATGTATGACACTATTATCTTTCTTAAATAACCATTTATATTTATTCAAAATGTTTTGGTAGGTAAAGTGGCATATACTTTCAGTTCCAACCCTTGGGAGGCAGAGACAGGTGTACCTTTGAGTTTGAGGTCAATCTGGTCTACATAGCAATTTCCAGGTCAGTTGGAGCCAGGTGGTGAGACTCTAGGTAAAAAAGAAGGAAAAGCAACAGAGAAGAAGAAAGCATATTTTAACACAAATATGTGTAAATTATACAACACCATGTAATCTGCTTTGTAACTGCTACATCTCAGGTGTTCTATCTTTTATTGAAAGAAGTTTTCATGCAATATATTTAATCATGTTTTTCCCCTTGCTCCTTTAGTTTTTCCCCAAACACTCAACTTTATGGCTTTTTTCTTTTCTCTCTTTAAAATACATAAAGCAAAAACAAAACTAATATAAACAGAATCACACAGGCAAAAGCCCCACAAAACCATAAAAAATGAAAATCAAAATAAATAAACAAAAGACAAAAAGAGGGGGGCAAACAATACTATTGAGTTCATTTGGTGATGGCCAACTACTTCTTGTTTTGGGGTCTGCCCTGCCCTGTCATTTGGTTAAAATACCCTGTAAATCTATATAGAAAAAAATGATTTCTTTTACTAGTGAGTATTAATTGCAGATAGCTTAATGGTTGGGTTGGAAACTAAGTCCAGTTCCTTCTTTCAATGTTGGGATCTGTTCTTCCTTGAACCTTTACAGGTCTTGTGTGTTGCCACAGTCTCTCTGAATTCATATTTGCTTCAATCCTGCTATGTCTCAAGGGCATTGTTTCCTTGGAGTCAATCACAATCTCTGGCTTTTATACCATATCTGCTTCCTCTTCCACATAGATGCCTTAATCATGATGGGGAGGGTTTTAATAAAGATATCTCATTTTGGACTGAGTCTCTCACTTCATATTTTCCAATTGTGGATGTCCGTGTTTAATTTCCATTTACGGCAAGAAAAAACTTTTCTGATATAAGGGCAAGCAGAGATACTGAACTATGAGTAGAGCAGTGTGTCATTAGGGATCGTTTCTTTGCTTTACTGTCCTAGTCACACATTGGGGCGACATCTGTCAGCGTCCAACCTCAATGGGTTCATACATTCCAAGGTAGGGGCTTGTGGAAAAGAAATGTTAGGCAGAATAAACAGAGATACAAAAGAAATACAGAGACATAGGATACTGCTGGACTGCATCTCAGTGAATGCTGAAATCTGCCCATATTTATTTCTTGTGATCTTTAAATATCCCAATCCAAAAAAAATGTGAATAAAGCAAAGGACATTTTTTATCACAATACAAGGAACAGACAAAGTGATTGCCATCTTAATACTCAAAACATCAAATACTTGACCTTAGGTCAAGATATCTTTGTTAGTAGTCACACCCTAAGTTACATCTACTCTCTATAACCTTGAAGGAGCAAGAATAAACATTAACTCTCTGACCTTTAGTCAAGGTGAAACAGATCCATTTCTGTGGGCCCCCATAGTTTATCAGTTCTCAACATGTGGGTTATGACCCCTTTGGGTTCGATAGACCCTTTCACAGAGTCACCTAACACCAACAGAAAAGGAGATATTTACATTATGATTCATAACAGTAGCAATATTACAGTTATGAAGTAAGAATGAAAATAATTTTGTGGTTGAGGGTCACCACAGCATACGAAACTATATTAAAACTTTGCAGCATTAGGAATGTGAGAACCATTGCTTTAGCAGAATAATAGTATTAGGTTTTCCTCTATTCCCCTGTCTTCATAAGCTGTCTAGTTCAGGTTCTTGGCCACTTTAGCAGTATTAGATAGAGGCTCCATCTCATGGCTTGAGCCTTAAATTCAATCAGAAAGCAAGGAACTCAGGACCGCAAGGGGTGCACCCACACACTGAGACAATGGGGATGTTCTACTGGGAACTCACCAAGACCAGCTGGCCTGGGTCTGGAAAAGCTTGGGATAAAACCGGACTCTCTGAACATAGTGGACAATGAGGACTACTGAGAACTCAAGAACAATGGCAATGGGTTTCTGATCCTGCTGCACGCACTGGCTTTGTGGGAGCCTAGGCAGTTTGGATGCTCAACTTACTAGACCTGGATGGAGGTGGGGGTTCCTTGGACTTCCCACAGGACAGGGAACCCTGATTGCTTTTCGGGCTGAGGAGGGGGGGACTTAATTGGGGGAGGGGGAGGGAAATGGGAGGCGGTGGTGGGGAAGAGACAAAAATCTTTAATAAATAAATAAATTAAAATAAAAGAAAAAAAAACTAATGTTTAACAAATTCAAATGTAAAAATTAAAAAAAGAAAGTGCTTAATTACTCCTATAACATTTGTAAAACTATTTCACCAGTATATGTTGTAGACATATCAGTGACAGGAGATCTTGATGATTAACTTTCTCTGCCTCTTCCTGTAGCTTTCAGGGTACCTCCAGTGTCATGAGCATTGGCTGGTAGTGGTTAAGCTTTTAAGTTATTTTCATAGTAGGCTCAGTCTAGTTCTGAGGACCTTGGAGTCTGGGAAGATGATTCAAATTTTAGTTAAACAACAAAAGACAGAAAGTTCAAAAGGTCATTTATGTAAAACCTACAATACTATATAGCCCAAAAGCCTAAGGTATCAGAACAAGTTGTCCCAGCTCTTGGGGAAGACAGGCAAATTAGTCTGCTGTGTGTGTTCTCACTTGGTTCGCAGGTGATTGCATTAGACTGACCCACATAAAGGGAGGATTGTTCCCAACTTAATTCATTCAGACTCAAATACTTTTCATTGTTGGAAAGTCTGTGACTCTAAGTATTTGTTTCTTAATATCATCAATCTGGCATCTAAAATTAAGTACCACAAGGTCTGTGATTCATTTTGAGTTATGCTTTGTAAAAATTGAAAAAAACTACACCTGGATAATTTTTCTTTTTGAATAAGGATATCCAGTTGTTCAAGCACAATATTTTTTTGCTTAAGTCTGATGCTGTCGTCCTTTTGTCAAAGATCAGCTAACTGTTCATATAGGTCTGTTTTTTTTTGCTTCCTATTCTGTAACGTTGATCTCTCTGTCTGTTGTTTACCAATATCACAGTGCTTTGATTATTTCATGGTAATACTTTAAGTCAACTCCTGTAAGCCTCCCAGCTTTGTTTTCTTTCATTATTATGTGTGCTATTCTGAGTCTCTTACCCTCTCTCTCTATAAACTTGAAAACCATGAATAATATATTAGCCTTTTGACTGGGGCTGTGCTTATTCATTAATTTGAAGATAACATGTTGAAAATATTGAGTCTACATTTCCATGGAAATGGAACAAGGGCCATTTATTTTATTCTTTGTTTTCTTTTACTGTAATCTTCTAATTGCCTCAATCATATCTAATTTATTTCATTTGTATCTATAGTAGCTCATACTGATATCTTTAAATTCCGATTTCACTTGTTTACTGTTGACATGTACGAAAGTGACTTACATGATTATACATATTAGCTCATATTGTAAAGCTTCTACTGTTTTCATGAGGTGTTTTATTGTTAGTCATTTCAAATTTTCTATGGTTATAATCATGTCATCAGTGAATAAAACGTATTAACTGCTTTAACATTAACATATGTGTTCTCTTTTTTCCTATTGTGTTAAGGTTTAAAAGTCTTAGTGAAAGACAACATTGTTACCTTCTTCCAAATATTGATATTGTCAGTAGGTATGCTGGTTAGTTTGTGTCAACTTGCAACAAACTGGAATCACCTAGGAAGGGGGAACCTCCACTGATGAATTGCCTCCATTGTATTTTCTGTGGGCATACCTAGGGGAATTTTTCTTAAAAAATGATTGATGTTGGAGGATGCTGTCCACTGTGGACAGTACCACACTGGAAGTGTATGAGAAAGCAGGCTGACCAAGCTACTGGTATCAAGCCACTAAGTAACATTCCTCCACAGACTCTATTTCAGATATTGCCTTCTGGTTACTATCTTAGGTCCTTACCTGACTTCCCTCATTTATGGACTATGACATGTAAGGTGAAATAAATTATTTCCCTTCCAAGATACTTTTGGTCAGTGTTTTACCATAGCAATAGAAAAGTAAGCTAGAACAGTATGCTTCTCTTGTCTCACCATTTAATATGACATTGAGTCAAGAATATGTATTAAATAATTACGTACTCATCATCTTGTTTGGAATTCTGCAGTCACTCTTCTTTGCTTTTTGTAGATTTTTCAATAATTGATGGCATTTATTGCTGTTTTATTTTACAAGTGAATGGCAATTTGTTCATTCAGTTGCTAGTTAATAAAACATTGAGCTGTTTTCAAGTTAGAGCTGTTACAAATTTAGCAGAAGTGAAAATTTGCAGTCAAATTTTAGAGTGAACTTGTTCTCTACTTTTTTTTCCTTTATTTATTTTTATTCATTAGCCTTAGTTGACAGTCTCTTACATGTATATAATACATGCTGATTATTCTCTGCTCTTCCCTTCTTTATCTTCCACCCTCTTTTTATCTCTCTTTTATTCCTATATGTACCTTCCCTAGATTTATGTCATTTTCTTTGCTGACTCACTGAGGTTAGCCAGGCCATGCTCACATTTTAATTCCACCAGCAATTCTGCATAACTCTTGCATTGGATATATTATCTAAATTTCATCTTTCTTGTGTATTTTTGTGTTATTTTCAGGAACTATTTTCATGTTGTGTGTTATTCCCCAAATCATCTAGTAGTCATAGACTTTTGGTTACTTTCAACTGTGAAGTATTAATTTTTGACACAATGAATCAACGTTTCATGTTTAAAAAAAACACCATAATAAAAAAGAAGCCCTGACCACTTTAATTTAGCATAGTATAATTTGTATTACATTTAAGATTAAAAATAGGTTCAATGTCCTTTATTTATTTATGGCTAGAAACCAATTATAAGTGAGTACATCCCATGTTCCTCTTTTTGGGTCTGGCTTACCTCACTCAGGATAGTGTTTTCTATTTCCATCCATTTGCATGCAAAATTCAAGAAGTCATTGTTTTTTTTTTTTTTACTGCTGAGTAGTACTCTAATATATATATATATATATATATATATATATTATACTTTCTTCATCCATTCTTCCATTGAAGGGCAACTAGGTTGTTTCCAGGTTCTGGCTATTACAAACAATGCTGCTTTGAACATAGTTGAGCATATACTTTTGTTGTATGATAGGGCTGTACCCACACACTGAGACAATGGGGATGTTCTATCGGTAACTCACCAAGGCCAGCTGGCCTGGGTCTGAAAAAGCCTGGGATAAAACCAGACTCGCTGAACGTAGCGGACAATGAGGACTACTGAGAACTCAAGAACAATGGCACTGGGTTTTTGATCCTATTGCACGCACTATCTTTGTGGGAGCCTAGGCAGTTTGGATGCTCAACTTACTAGACCTGGATGGAGGTGGGGGTTCCTTGGACTTCCCACAGGACAGGGAACCCTGATTGCTCTTTGGGCTGATGAGGGAAGGGGACTTGATTGGGGGAGGGGGAGGGAAATGGGAGGCGGTGGCGGGGAAGAGACAGAAATCTTTAATAAATAAATAAACAAAAAAAGATTAAAAATAATCTCGTTTTTGAATGAAGGCACAGATAATATTTTTATACTATAAATAAAAAAGCAAATTAATCCTCTAGTTGTGTTTGCTTTTATATACCATTGTTCTAGATATACTAGAAATAGCAACCTGATAAAGTACAGTAATACTGCAGAAGATAATTGCAGAGAGAAGTAGCAGTATTCCAATCACCATGTATGATATTTTTACCGTAGACAAAAAGAAATTCTAACATTAAAAATATATACATTAGTAGAAATTAATATCAGTGAGATGCCTCAGTAAATTAGTAGAATACAAAATTTCTATATTCTATGCATACAAAATAAAGAACATTTTTGCATATAACTTATAGGGAACATGAAGTAATTAGCTAAGTATAGTAACACTCACAGAACAACAAAAGCAAGAAACAAGCTTAACTAGGATTTTTCTTTTCTACCTGTGTGTATGTGTGTAGCATGTCATCTCTGCGAATAAGCATTTGTATGTGTTTGCACATTAGCGCACACAAGTATCTGCACACATGAATTTTGATTTCCAGAGATCAATATTAGGTTTTTAAATCAGTCTTTAGTTTCTTGAGACAGAGTCTTTCACTGAATTCAAAGCCCATGGCTTCAGCTACATTGGCTGGCCAATAAACTTTAGCTATTTGTCACCTCTGACTCCCTCCCTGCTGCCCAATATCACTAGAGTTACAGACACATGCCACCATTCTCAGCTTTTACATGGGAAACCCTGTCTTAAAAAAAACAAAAAAGAGCACCAAAAGATACAGGAAATATGCTACTTGTTTTAAAAGAGCATGGCATCATACTATATAGTCAGATAGTATTAAATGGCGAAAGATCTAAGAAAAGAGTGTGAAATATTTTCATGAACCTCATTTAGGAAAAGAAATATAATAAAAAGAATAGTATATAAGTTTAAAACCATGTACCTGTTAGTTGCCAAATCTTTAAAGAAAACTCTTCAAACCTTGTACCTATTAGTTGCCAAGTCCATAAAGAAAACTCTTCTTCTCTGGACTGTAATCAAGTATGAATAGCTCCTCAGCCTGGGTTGGAGCAGTGTGCCCCATTCCCATACTGGGAGTTTGCTTTCAGCCTTTGCAGGTCTGTGTGTGCTGACACAACATCCACCGTGGGGTCATAAGTACAAGTGCCTCTCTGTGTCTGGAAAACAGGTCCATTGTATTAATCCACTACTTCTGGCTCTTAAACCCATCTGACCCTCTTTCTTGATGATCCCTAATCTGTGAATGGAGGGGATGTTACATGGAAGTCCCATTTAAGATCGAACACTCTGCAGCCTCTTATATTCTGCACCTGATGCCGTTATCAACCTCAGTTTGTATAACTATTTACTCAAGACAAAATGGAGGCTTAAACTTTGTTAAAATACCTAAGTTTTCAGCACGGGACTAGATAAAGTAGACAGTGTAATCCTTGTAATACTTGAGAGGCTAAACTGAAACCCGAAATCCTAAGTTCAAGGCTGGCCCGGATACACAAAGTGATTAAGGGCAGCTGGAACTACATACTCAAGACCTCATCTTAAACAAAATAGATCAAACACAGAAATCAGCACATATTTTCCCCAAATCTGGAAATAATGGACATTATTGGACAAGAACACAAGCAATGAGAAACAACAGAAGCTATTCGTTCACACTATTCATAATTTGGGGGGAAGAATTTCATATTTTCACTTATGGGATAACAATTCAATAAACATATTTGGTCAAGGAAAAGAAAATAAATTTCTCTCTGTTCTTTTTTATTGTTTTTATTGACCTATATATAATTTTCCACTCCCTTTACTTCTTCCCAGCTCCTCTTCTGCCCAGATCCCCATGCTCCCAGTTTACTCAGCAGATCTTGTCTTTTTCTACTTCCCATGTAGATTAGTTAAATCCATGTATGTCTCTCTTAGGGTTCTCTTTGTTGTGAATTGTAGGCTGGCTTTCTTTTGCTTTATGTCCAAAAGCCACTTATGAGTGAGTGCATATTTTATTTGTCTGTCAGGGTCTGGGATACCTCACTCAGTATGGTCTTTTCTAGATCAATCCATTTGCCTGAAAATTTCAAGATGTCATTATTTTTTCGCTCTGTAATACTCCATCATGTAAATGTACTACATTTTTTTTTATCCATTCTTTGGAGGATGGGCATTGGCATCATTATTTGTAATACCCAGATCATGGAAACAACATAAATGCTTCTCTTTGGTCTTAATTCTTACCTGGCAACCTTATAACCGAAGCTGGGATGACAAGTGCAAAACAGAACAAAAGCTCATTAATATTACTAGAACTGTGCAAAATTCAAAGAGGTACATTAGAGCTACAACTTAAATACTATCTTCTATGGAAAACCATGTTTTCCATGAATGAAACAGTATATGGAGCTTGACTCTATAATGGTGGCAAATAGAAGGAAACCTGAGAGAGTACGGTGGATGGGAGCTAGATGGTTCAGTTTATTAGGTACACTATTCTTGTGTCATCTCCAGGCACAAAAGGAGTGAGCATTTTTCTCTGGTAACCAGACTGTCCTTTCCTGTAGAAAGGAAGAACACCTTGTAAACTTATGTCTAGCATCTAGACAAATAAGAGAATGGCTCCTTCTGAATTGCTTTTGGCTCAAACCAACCTTTGCCTTGGTGGCATATTTTAGAATGACATATTCCAGTATTCTATCGTTAGATGACAACCTGATAATTTATTTTATTAATTTGTTATTTATGATTGTTTGAAAAATTGGTTTTGATGCTTTGGAAAACAACCTTAAGTTTTTCTAAATTAATAAAATGTTGATTTAGTTATATTGATTAGAAAAGCATGGTTCACTGTTGTTTCTTTCTGTTAGGAATCTGTCAAATATTTGTCATTGATCTTTGAACAGATTTCCTCATTATTTTATCCGAGAATTTCTCCTGAAAGCTTTTTAAAACTCATTTTGGAACATCATGTAAAATGTGAATTTATGCTCCTTGTCATTATTTAATCTTTGAAATGATACTTTATCATTGCTGAAATCAGTGTGGGTACATTGAACAAGTTTTGAGAGCCACTCTGTAGGACTGAATCATTAACTGGTAATTTTACAGTGGATCAAGTACTATATTTTCATTACTTTGAAAAAAATAATGACCTTGCAATTGACTCTTGCATTTAACATTTTTATCTTAGCTTTCCTACTATTAAATGCAACTGTTTGCATTGACCACATAAGTCAGAAAAATCAGTGGGTGAGAGTTTAAACTAATTCAGTTTAATTCCAACAATGATAGCCATAATTGGCAATTTACCAAATCAAAGGCCAGAGTTGCAGTCAAAACTCTGTTGGTTTGTAGCAATTGGCCTTCAAATTTAGAGTATTATTTTGGGCTTGCTATAGCGCTCATAAGAACTCATTAATATGGTGTTGGTAAAAAAAAAATCAGTTCTCAGTGATTTAGGAAGTCAAAACAGCTGTGTAAAAACCAGTACTGTCATTCTACCTACTGTACAATTTTCTATGAATAGTTATTTTATCATTTACTGATTCGAGCATTTGAGTAACAGTTTTCTTCAATGGGAAAAAATATTCTCGTCTTGTATGATCACACAGAACTCCTTAGTTCTCAATGGCCACATACCCATCTTATTTCTATTGAAAATAACTACATATCTTAGAAGCAGATCAACACTGAATTGTCTGTGGCATTTCTAGAATACAACTTTCCATATTAGAAAAATGAACAATTAGGGATTGCTGCTCTGTGATGATGAAGTTGCAGAAACCAGACCGATGACTTAGGCAATGAACATTTGCTAGTAAAGCTGACTGGACAGAATGGTATACTATGTGGTGAACCAAGGCCCCCAATAGCACCAGGATGATTGAAGAGGAGTTGAAGAGGTGGAAAACATAGAGAAGCAAAGGGATGATATGGTGGGACAAGGAGGTGAACAGAATTAGGGTGGATGATGTGAGATTCCCAAACAATAAAGAATTATGATAAGTAGAAAAGTGTTAGCTTCATGAAAATAGTCCTATTAAGGAAAAAAATCATCATGCAACTAGGCATTTTGATAATGCTGACATGCTCACTTTCTCAAAACACAGATCTTCATATAGAATTTAATCTAAACACAAAGACAGTTTATTAAATCATTGAACCTAAAATCTAAAGTAGCTCAAAGACTGAAAGTACAAATGAATACTAATAACTAGCATTTATTAATGTCAGGCATTATCATAACAGATTTGCATGGATTATTTAATTCATTATTTTAATTTAGTTACTTTTAGTTGACAAGTAATAATTGTGTGTATTTATGAAGTGCACTGTGATATTTTGATCTGTTTTACATTGTGTGATGATTAAATAAAGCTAATTAGTGTATTTATCCCCAATATATCTTTCTTTTGTGATAAGAACTTAGACACTCTAGTAGGAAAGAAAGTTAGGAATCATTTTGGAAATTGAGCTGGTTTCTCAAAATTAAAAATACAATTATCATATCATCCAGTAATTAATTGCTCTAGAGGATGTCTCTTTACTGTCTCTCTGTCTTGTCTCTATCTATGTATTCATATATCTCTATATCTTTCTATGTATCCCTCTATGTATATACATAAGTATGTATCAATATATCTCTATATGTATACATGTATATACATACATATGTACATATATCTCATCTGTGTATTAATGTATGTATGTATCATCCATGTATCTATATGTCCAGCTATCATCTATCTATCTATCTATCTATCTATCTATCTATCTATCAATCTATCTATCCATCCATCTATCTAACTAATTATCTAACCACCCACCCAAATTAAAATGTCGAGCAGATATAATAACTTTCATTTAATTCCTAAAGAAACATTTTGACCTAGACATTATATTGTCATTTTCTGAATAAGAGGAAATAATAGGCAAATAACTCTTTCAAAGATTAAACCAGAACAGATTCTAAATTCTTTCAATGGTTATAAGGGACCAAGATACACATTAATATATAATCTATTGTTTCATTAAGCTAGGAAATTTTACTTGTTTTTTCTATATTATTGATGATGTTCAAGTTATATTATGGGCTACCCAATGCATTAAAGAAAATCATGGAGGCAATAACATCCACCTGACCTTTCCTATTTATCTCCCATGAAGCACTTTATAAGATATTTTGACCTTAATGATAATATGCACTTTATCTTCAGAAATGACTAGGCTGAAACAACATTACAAAATATTTTAAAATCATTTAAATTATATATGCAGACATATTCACAAGCAAATCTGGGTCACCAACCATTTCCATGTACGTGAGAGACATATAACAGTATTTATTATATTTATCATAGTTTTGAAGGCATCAGGTTGTCTTGTTTCCAACTGTTTGGACTTTTAAACTGATAGCTAAATCCATTGTCATTACTGCTGTTTGTATTATAGATCCTCAAGGCAATAAGTTTCTATTAGAGCTGTATATTAAATAACTTGAAAAATATTTCTACCAATCAAATCGTTCTAAAGCTTTTGATTGTTTCTTTCTCATTATTAGATTGACATAAGTTGTTTTAATGGCAAATAAACCATGCTGAGTTTCAAAAGGATGCCAAATGAGACCATATTCTGGTTATAATTTGTAATAAAGTTCCAAAGAAGAAAACAAATAATACCACTAACAACAGGCAATTCCAAGCTGTTTAATAGCACAGGAAAACTAAGGGTGAAGGTATTTTTGTAGTTTATCTTTGAAAAAACAATTCTGATCTTGCATAAGTATCTAATTATTTGGATATAGTGGATATCTTGTCCAAATTATATTTTCAAATTATACTAATAGATGCCAGGGTTCCTATTATTCACTGAAATGACCATATTTGTGTTACTTTGAGATTGAAGAAAGTTTGATTTGGAATTTTAGTCAGCAATAAGTGGCCATTTCTATGTACAGAAGTATGTACTCAATAGTTGTTAGCCTAGACATTGTGGCTACAGAACATTTTAAGATCACATAAAATTGTAATGTCATTCTATTTCATCAATACTGTGAATTGGACTTTAGAAACATTTGGGTTTTGATCAACACAAACTTAAGATGTTCTTAAAACTCAGGTCATGTTATGAAGAAACACAGTTCATTTTTATACACAGTGAAAATACTTGCTTTATTTCCTAAGCAAAAGCCAAGAATCTAAAATGAATTATTTAATGAAGCTTGTGTCATACAAACATCTTTAAAGAAAAACAGACTAGGTAAGCCACAATTTCTAAACAAGAAGAAAATGGGAGTATGCGCATTACATTTGTACTGTTTGTCAATTTCATAGATAAATTAAATGAATAATGCATTTTAACAAATGGATAATTACATCAGGCTTCACAAATCCCCTCAAATTGATTAATGAAATACAAAATGCTGTGATCTTCATTGGTTTTTTTTTTATACAGTATATTCTGATTGTTTTTCCCCTATCCCAATTGTTCCTATCTCTTTCCCACGTTCCCACCCACCCAACTTCATACCTTCTTTCTATTTTAGAAAACAAAAAAGGCAAACACAATAGCAAATAAACCAGAATAAATAACAACAACCAAAACAGAGAAAGTGGGAGCTGGAGAGATGGCTCAGAGGTTAAAAACACTGGCTGCTCCGAGTTCAATTCTCATCAACGATGGCTCACAAAGATCCGTAATGAGATCTGGTGCCCTCTTCCTGCCTGCAGGCAGACAGCAGGCAGACATCCAGATAGAAATCTGTATACATAATAAGTAAACAAATTTTAAAAAACAGAAAAAGCTCAAAAAACCACACACGAAAATAAAAAAAAAATGGAACCAAAATACACTAACAAAGACTAGTAAGATAAAAATGCTCAAACAAAATGATAAAAAAAAAGTTTACAAAAATACCAGTGAGTTCTTTCTGGGCTGACCATCTACTGCTGGACATAGGACTTGCCCTTAAGTGTGGTTAATGTACCCAGTGAAACTCCACTGGAGAAATTAATTTTTTTTCTTTTGCAGGCAGATGCATGTTGTTTTAAGCAATCCATTCTGAAATGTCTAGATCATTCTAGCCTAGCAAATAGGATCAAGATGGGTAGTTTCTGTTACTTTTACTGCATTGGCTTGTAGAACAAAGACATAAATTTTCTCCTTTTTATTTACTATATGAAGCTTTTAGTCACACTTTCAAACTGCATGTAGCTCTAGCTAAAAGCCTTCTCTGTAGGTATTCCTGAATACCCAGGGTTAGAGCCATAGGCTAGGAGCTCCTGTGCAGATGTCTAAGTGATATGATGTGTTTATAGGTAATGGCTGCAGTGATGAATTATGTCTTATGTAATGAATGCTTTGGATGATCACTTTCTAAAATTAATGTTATTTATAACGCTAGCAAATTGCAGTTCTGAAACTGAATAAATGCACCTTAACATTCACCCCAGGTGTGGTGGTTCAACAAAGTTCAAGGCCTGTCTGAGCAATATAAAACCCTCTCTCAGACAGGCAGTGGTGGCACATGCCTTTAATCCCAGCACTTGGAAGGCAGAGAAGTGAATCTCTGTGAGTTCGAGGCCAGCTCTGGTCTATAAGAGAAACTTTGTCTTGAAAAAAAAAAAAAGACCTTTTTAAGAACTTTTCTGAAAACAACAAAAGCAGCCACAGAATTACACAGCATTTGCTCCGTTACATTCATTATTTTAGATCAGTATTTTCAGCTACTCCCCTCCTTTTTTGAAAAGAAAAAAAGAGTTATTGGAAACAATTGAGTCAGTCCTAAATAAATCTAGAATATGATTTTATCAATGGCTGATGAATTACACTTCAGTGTGTTGATAAGGATATCTGTCTTCTAAGGAGCTATGCATTTTCCTTTCACTAATTGCACTAGAGGAAAGTCTTTTTCCGAAGAGAGTAATGGTTTATAAGAAGACATTTTTAATTCCCCCAAGTGTTGAAAGGAAAAAGAAATACCTCAAACTCTTAACAAGAAAGAAGATACTTTCAAACAATTTAGTATATGTTCAGAAATAATAGCTAAATTGGTGATTTTTTTGTTTTGTTTTTTTTTGTTTGTTTGTTTGTTTTTATTTGGAATCTTAGTGATTCCATGCTTGGCAATGGGCTCTTCAATCAAGGAGTTAAATCTCTGGGCGCAGTATCATTGCACATATCCAATTACTGTAAAAACAAATGTGTACATACACACATATTAATTGATGACAGATGTTCTTATTTTCACACAGAATTATGAAATCTTCAGGCTATGAAAAATAATAGCTAAAAATTAGACAACCATTAATAATAGAATTAATTAGATTCTGGTCCTATAGTTAAGAAAATGAAGTGAGAGTTGGAATACCACCCGAAGTTTTGTCATTGTCCAAGTAGCAAAATGCATCTAATTAATACTAATAAGCTGAATAGAATACTAACTAGATGCTATTTATATGCTACTTTACACATATGAGCCAAAAAAGAAGAAAGGATATGGCCTTTCAGAACTGTATTAAAAAATTCAGTGTCATTACCCATAATACATGATTTAAAAGATACTTGTACCATCTGAAAATATTGACCTTCATCATAAATACATAACATTTTCTCTAAACTGAATATATTCTATAACAGGACTTTGGAAGAGGAATGGCTTTGTTTTCATACGTTTTCTGTGAAAAACAAATCAGTTTATTAACTACAGAAATTAGACTTCTGTTCTTTTGCCACAGTAATTGTGATCTTTTCTGGTCCATGTTGAGACTCTGCATTTCTCCTTAGGGCATCTGTGCTATCAAGATGAAAGTAGATCATTTTCCTGCATTTACTTTGATGTTAATCAGAGTGGTCATTCATGTTGCTTCATGATTCTCAGAGAGAACTTTCAAAATGAAATTGGTGGCTGGTTCCCAGCCCAAATCAGAATAGTAGTGTCAGATGAGAGGTATTTTTTAGTGTTTTGTCACATTTCATTTTGATTTTTACTTCTTTGTCTATTTGACATATGTTCTTAACTGGAATACTATAAAATTTTTATCACAGCAAGTTTGAAATGACCACATTACTCATGAGCTTGAGAGTCAGAAGTGAGATTTTAGCTTCTCTCAAAGCTGTGAAAATGGAACTTTATAGTACTCTACCCTGGTATATGTTGTTTTATGAGGCACATTTTATTCCACTTTACTCTTTTTTTCATTCCCATTCATTATTTTCATCCTGCATTATAGAATTTGTATTATAGATTTTCTAGTATATAATACTTTGATTTAAGCTCTAATTTTGTGATAGCTTCTGCAATTTTTCCAACTGATAATGTCTAATTTTTAATTACCATATTTTTCTGTATGGTATTATGTTTCAAACTGTACATGCTTGTATGTATCAATATACTTGCATACACTAGCATGTGTGTGGATGACAAAACCCCCAAGTATCAGTCCTCACATTCTGCTTTGTTTTAATCAGGGCCTCTTCTTTGTCATTTTGTACACTAGGCTTGCTAGTCTCCAGGCTTCGAGGAAGCATCCTGTGTCTTCCATCCTTCTCATAATACAAGTACTGGGATTTTAGACTTGAGCTACGGCATCTGGCTTTATCTAGATGCTTGAAATGTGAACTCAGATCCTCACACTTATATGGAAGATACTTTAGTGACAAGGACATGCTACAAGCCCCTTTTCTAAGTTTCAAATTGACTATTTAAAAACATTGTTTATTATAGTAAACTGTTGCATTTCATTGCAAAAGAGACAATATTGGATTTCAGAACAAGCCGAAACTATTGCTTGATTGAAATATGAAAAATAAACATTTGGTACTTCTTTAAAAAGTGATTAAAACATTTTTTTTTAATTTATTTATTTATTAAAGATTTCTGTCTCTTCCCAGCCACCGCCTCCCATTTCCTTCCCCCTCCCCTAAATAAGTCCCCCCCCCTCAGCCCGAAAAGCAATCAGGGTTCCCTGTCCTGTGGGAAGTCCAAGGAACCCCCCACCTCCATCCAGGTCTAGTAAGTTGAGCATCCAAACTGCCTAGGCTCCCACAAAGCCAGTACGTGCAGTAGGATCAGAAACCCAGTGCCATTGTTCTTGAGTTCTCAGTAGTCCTCATTGTCCGTTATGTTCAGAGAGTCCGGTTTTATCCCAGGCTTTTCCAGACCCAGGCCAGCTGGTCTTGGTGAGTTCCCAGTAGAACATCCCCATTGTCTCAGTGTGTGGGTGCACCCCTCATGGTCCTGAGTTCCTTGCTCATGCTCTCTCTCCTTCTGCTCCTGATTTGGACCTTGAGAATTCAGTCCTGTGCTCCAATGTGGGTCTCTGTCTCTGTCTCCTTTCATCGCTTGCTGAAGGTTAATATTCAGGAGGATGCCTATATGTTTTACTTTGGGTTCTCCTTATTTAGCTTCTCTAGGATCACTAATTATAGGCTCAATGTCCTTGGTTTATGGCTAGAAACCAAATATGAGTGAGTACATCCCATGTTCCTCTTTTTGTGTCTGGCTTACCTCACCCAGGATAGTGTTTTCTATTTCCATCCATTTGTATGCAAAATTCAAGAAGTCCTTGTTTCTTACTGCTGAGTAATACTCTAATATGTATATATTCCATACTTTCTTCATCCATTCTTCCATTGAAGGGCATCTAGAGAGGCCTTATCATACAACAAAAGTATATGCTCTACTATGTTCATAGCAGCATTGTTTGTCATAGCCAGAACCTGGAAACAACCTAGAGGTCCTTCAGTGATTAAAACTTTTAACATATCCATAGTCATGGTGGACACTTTATATAGCACATACATATTAGTTGAGCTTGAGTCTTTCTTTTTTTTATTAATATATTTATTTATTAAAGATTTCTGTCTCTTCCCGGCCACCGCCTCCCATTTCCCTCCCCCTCCTCCAATTAAGTCCCCTCTCCAGCCCAAAAAGCAATCAGGGTTCCCTGTCCTGTGGGAAGTCCAAGGAACCCCCACCTCCATCCAGGTCTAGTAAGTTGAGCATCCAAACTGCCTAGGCTCCCACAAAGCCAGTGCATGCAGTAGGATCAAAAACCCATTGCCATTGTTCTTGAGTTCTCAGTAGTCCTCATTGTCCGCTATGTTCAGAGAGTCCGGTTTTATCCCAGGCTTTTCCAGACCCAGGCCAGCTGGTCTTGGTGAGTTCCCAGTAGATCATCCCCATTGTCTCAGTGTGTGGGTGCACCCCTCGAGGTACTGAGTTCCTTGCTCGTGCTCTCTCTCCTTCTGCTCCTGATTTGGACCTTGAGAATTCAGTCCTGTGCTCCAATGTGGGTCTCTGTCTCTGTCTACTTACATCGCTTGCTGAAGGTTAATATTCAGGAGGATGCCTATATGTTTTTCTTTGGATTCTCCTTATTAGCTTCTCAAGGATCACTAATTATAGGCTCAATGTCCTTGGTTTATGGCTAGAAACCAAATATGAGTGAGTACATCCCATGTTCCTATTTTTGGGTCTGGCTTACCTCACTCAGGATAGTGTTTTCTATTTCCATCCATTAGCATGCAAAATTCAAGAAGTCCTTGTTTTTTATTGCTGAGTAGTACTCTAATATGGATATATTCCATACTTTCTTCATCCATTCATCCATTGAAGCACATCTAGGTTATTTCCAGGTTTCTGGCTATCACAAACAATGCTGCTATGAACATCGTAGAGCATATACTTTTGTTGTATGATAAGGCCTCTCTTGGGTATATTCCCAAGAGTGGTACTGCTGGGTCCAGGGATAAGTTGATCCCGAATTTCCTGAGAAACCGCCATACTGCTTTCCAAAGTGGTTGCACAAGTTTGCATTCCCACCAGCAATGGATGAGTGTACCCCTTTCTCCACCACCTCTCCAACAAAGGCTATCATTGGTGTTTTTTTTTTATTTTAGCCATTCTGACAGGTGTAAGATGGTATCTTAAAGTTGTCTTGATTTGCATTTCCCTGATCGCTAAGGTAGTTGAGCATGACCTTAAGTGTCTTTTGGCCATTTGAAGTTCTTCTATTGAGAATTCTCTGTTCAACTCAATGCCCCATTTTATAATTGGGATGGTTAGCCTTCTAAGGTCTACTTTCTTGAGATCTTTATATATTTTGGAGATCAGACCTTTGTCAGTTGCGGGGTTGGTGAAGATCTTCTCCCAGTTAGTGGGTTGCCTTTGTGTCTTAGCGACAGTGTCCTTTGTTTTACAGAAGCTTCTCAGTCTCAGGAGGTCCCATTTATTCAATGAGGTCCTTAATGTCTGTGCTGCTGGGGTTATACGTAAGAAGTGGTCTCCTGTGCCCATGTGCTTTGCCATGTTATTCAAGCCAGCTTCAGTACAGAAAGAAGAATACAAACTAAAAAGTGATTCTAGAATTAGTTTATATAATTGCATCATATTCCCCTTCTCCCCCGCCAAGTTTTCACATATACCTCTCATTGCTCTCTGTAAAGTTCATGGCTTCTTTTTTCATTAATTGTTGTTACATACGTGTGTGTGTGTGCGTGTGTGTGTGTGTGTGCATTAAACAATGACACGCTTTAAAAATCTCTTATTTTAGTCAAAAGACTGACATCTCAGTGATTAAAGTCAAAGACATATCTACATGGCTGGCTTTCACTGAAAACATTTTAGTTCCTTTTGTAATACTTTTTTTTTTGTTTTTTTTTCTTTTTTTTTTTCGAGACAGGGTTTCTCTGTGGTTTTGGAGCCTGTCCTCTAACTAGCTCTTGTAGACCAGGCTGGCCTCGAACTCACAGAGATCCGCCTGCCTCTGCCTCCTGAGTGCTAGGATTAAAGGCCTGTGCCACCACAGCCCGGCTCCTTTTGTAATACTTTAAAGATGTAAATAATTAGGGTTAGGGTTAGAGTTAGAAAAAAAAATAAAGATGTAAATAAGCAAAACTTAAAATTACTTCTGAAGTACTCAAGCAATTTTATTCATCCATGATTTTAGGGTCAAAAATATAGCCTCTTCAAAAATACGGGAAAAAATTACTGAATATGATGGAGAAAAAAAATCCTATTTTTTAGAATGTGGCAGGGAAATGACAATGAAGATATTACTGTGGGTTAACATGGAATAAAATCAACTCAATAAGACCAAACATGCATAGGTGCATAGGTGTGGAAAAGAGTCACCAAAAACTGTAACTCTCTTAACAGAGTTCTGAATCTGCCTTTGTTTTGTCTGGCTGCTAAGCTTGGTATGTGAGCCATCTGGCTCCTAGTTGAGGTTAATGTTTGCACACTCACACATCAATCAGAACTAGTGCAGGGTCTATTAGGAAGCACCAGCCAGTTAACTGACATGCCAGGACTACAAAATAAGCAAGCAAGAATGCCAAGTGGGAATCTCGCAGATTTGGCAATGATAAGGGCATGGGGTATCTTCTCATTCATCTGACTATGCAATTGATGTCATGGTTCAGGTATAGAAGACCTGTAGATATCAGGTCCCATAAGGCTTTAATTATATCATTTATTTTGCTTGCATAATTCAAATGGAGCAAAAAACAAAACATAAAATGATTTTAAGCCTTAGTTCTCATGCCTTTTTTTTTGACATAGAAGGGTTGTTGGCCTGAACTTGTCACACATTCTTGACTAGCAGAAAATATCAGAATCGGCTTAGCCTATCTTGATCCAAGATCTGTTTGACAGTATTAGGTTTTCACAGCAATAGTAGCCATTTCAGAAAGAACTACTTAATAATTTCACATACACAGAGACTTGCAATAAAATATATTCCAATTCCCTATGACTTTTCACATGTGTTTGTTTACCTTAAAAATTTATAGGGTAAAGTGATCTTTAAAATGAATTGTACACCCTCTCTTAGTACACTGAAATGAAATAGAAGACATGGATATATTTCTCTTTGGAAGTCCTAGCATTCAGTTATGTAAACTAATGGATACTACCATTGTTCAGACTGGGCAGTGAATCTAAACCTTCTTCATGCTTCGCTTGTTGTGTACTATGGAACCATTCACCTAAACCTCTTACTATTTTTCTTGAAAATTGTTTGCATTCACCTATTACAAATCACACAGTATTTGTTTCAATGCTGAAACTAGGGGAAATTAAGTGAATATTGAAACAACACCTAGAGGATTCTTTATTGTTTTCTTCCCCCAAGAACTTGAGTTACTTTGATGATGCTTGCTTGACTGAGAAGCTATGCCATTACATGTTCATCATCTTAAACATTGATGTGACTGTAATGTGTTGTGCATAAACAAGATTCCTTGCCAGGGAGCAGAACTACTGTTCACCTAGAAAGTTCTTTAAAGTGACAATGAGAGGTTTCCTCTTTGAAAATTATTTCTTGCTCTCAAAGCTCCAAAATTATCAAATATTGAAAGTGGTATTTTATATTTCAAACCTATTCACCAAATTAAATTTCTAAATACTTGCTCTAATTAAACAAATGTCTAATAAAGATCTGTGGATAAGCCTTAAAGTAATTTGATTTAGCTATCTTGGTGTAATCCTAGAAATATTAATGGTATAATAATAATTTTAAGTAAATACTTAAATAATTCAGCTTCAATATTGCTGAATATTTGAAAATATTTATTATATCACATGCTATGATTTTACCTGTTTACCTTAAACTAGTACTAGCTGGCTCCGTTGTTCAGAGAGAAAAAATTAAGGCATAAAAGGGACAATCACAACTTACAAATTTATAGGAATTAACTATTTATATTGCAGTGTCTATTTGTGCATGCATATGTTTTTTATAGTTATGTGAATGTACAGGTATATGTGTGGACACCAGAGCAGGCTGCCAGTCATGTTCTTCTACTGTTCTCAACATTATTGACTTGAGACAACGTCTCTTACTGAACTGAAACTTTCTTTTATCTGCTAGAATGAGTGTCCAGGGAGCTCCTATGATTTCACCTGCCATTAGTGGCTTTTTACACAGGTGCTGCGGATTCAAAATGAGATGTATGTGCTTAGACATTCTTGCCACACAGCCATCAACCCAGCCAAACTACAGCTTTTAATAATAAATAAATAAAAACTTGCTCTATGCTGGAGGAACGGCACAGGTTCCTGGTACACATTGCTTTTCTTTTTTTTTTTTCTCTGGGAGGGAGGTTGTTTTGGTTTTTCAAGACAGGGTTTCTCTGTGTAATCTTGGCT
Organism: Microtus oregoni; assembly: GCF_018167655.1. Classification (NCBI taxonomy): domain Eukaryota; kingdom Metazoa; phylum Chordata; class Mammalia; order Rodentia; family Cricetidae; genus Microtus; species Microtus oregoni. The sequence continues at coordinate 1,597,440 of NW_024544152.1, read as the reverse complement.
ATCCTGGAACATACTCTGTGAACCAGGCTAGCTTTGAACTCACAGAGTTCAACCTGCCTCTGCCTGCTGAGTGCTGGAATTGAAGCTGTGTGCCACCACTACCCAGAACAATTTTACATACAATAGTACGGTATGTTTTTTTTTTTCTTTTGGTTTTTTGAGACAGGGTTTCTCTGTGGCTTTGGAGCCTGTCCTGGAACTAGCTCTGTAGACCAGGCTGGTCTCGAACTCACAGAGATCCGCCTGCCTCTGCCTCCCGAGTGCTGGGATTAAAGGCGTGCGCCACCATCGCCCGGCAATAGTACAGTATTAATATATGTTTCCAAGAACAACAATATTAAAAACAAATCGATGGTGCCTTTTGTATACAAGACAATTCTGTTGTCAAATGCAGGAAGCATTTGACCTTTATACGATTCAACAAACAACCCATGAAGAGACAGAAATCTTTAATAAATAAATTAATTAATTAAAAAAACAATCAACCCAAAGGGGGTATTTCTCTGCTTTGGGATCTACCTCTTTGGCAAGTCCCACCCCAATGGTATTGGCAGCTCCACAGTTGCAGCCACCTCTGGTTTTGCCACAGTAACTCCCTAGAGCTCATCTCCATGGACTGCCTTATTATTCTAAAAAATTGTTTTCCTCAACTCTAACAAAGATAGTTTAATAGGAATTGAGAATTTCCTTGATATTTGTTTTAGAAACGTCAACAACTGGTAAAGGTTTCTCATGGTAAACAGATATTTATTAAGCATGTATGTTTTCTTAACAAGTAAATCTATGTATCATGGTAGATATTAAGGAATGCCACCATTTATGGCAGTTCTTCATTGTAGCAATTATAGTATTTTTAATCACTTCTATTTTGAGATGAAAAATAGGCCAAAATTCAGAATGTATTGTATATAATTAGGTATGTGTAATGTCTAAAATATTAAAAAACCACATGGTTTTAAGCAAGAAGCATAATAGAGTTTAAGGGATTCATTTTATAAGGTCATAAAATGATTAAAAATTAACCATTTATATTTGTATGTAGCTGTGCATAGGCACACTCACATCAGAGCGCAAAATGTATATATCCAGATGCTTGTATACCAAAATGCTATCTCCTTAAAGGATGTAGAGCTTAGTATTTCCTTATCATTGTAAGCTAGAAATCACTAAAGCATAAAAATGAAATGAAGCAGACTTCCTTCATTCACTTATCACCACTTTTCAGAATTAGTTGCCCTATGGGCACCTTTTTAATTATATTGCACATCTTTCCATTAGATATTGGGAGGTTGAAAATTAAGTGACAAATCTAATGTTTTCTGCAGAAGACCTGAAGCTATGCTTTTTAAATAGCTAGTAAAAGAAAAAGAATGCTATTTCCTTATCCATGGAATTAATTATACTAGTACACTACATAAATTCTATGGGAAATAGTGACATAAATGCTACTTTAAAGGTTTATAGTGATAAGCAATCATTTATATTAAGAGGGAATTCAAACTGCTGCCTCCTTTGCTCCTACAAACTGTAATGAAATTAGATTCATGTTCTTTGCAAAATAATAATATTTATGAAAGTGCTTAGTTTATGCCTGGGCCTGTATTTAGGGCTATACAAATTACATAAAATTGCCGCCGCCTTAATTTGAAGGAGCTATTATCTCTTCTCTTTAAATACATAGGAAGACTAAAGCACAGAGATTAAATAGCTTTCCAGTACTTATTCATTTGTGCCTTTAGTGATCAATAGACTCAACTTATCTCGCTTATCCTCTTCATATAAGAGTGTTTTAGCATTTTGAAGCCAGCATGCTATTGGACTGTTTGTACCAAATATTATCCTGAGTCAACTTATATAACAATTTGGAATTTTTACTAGTTGTTTGTAAAGGAATATATCCAGTTTCAAAGAAAAATAAGAATCCCAGAACTATAAATAGAAAGGACACTTTCAAGGTTATCTCACTTTTGTAAAATAAGGTCCATTCGAATAAGACAGAAAATGGCTCTTAAATTCATATCATTTGACATGCTTTTTCCTCTAAGAATGTTGGTGACAATTGAGCTTTCTCTGAATAAACACACAAATGCAGGATCCTCAGTTATCTAATGAATAAAATAAATAAATGCAACCATCTGATTGAATTGAAACAAAAAGAGCGAATCAAAATTATATTGATTAACAACTAAATTACTTACTGAAATAATTTTAAACGTACACACAGTTAAAAGAAACAATATAGCGATGTCGATGTGTTCTTATCCTATTTTTCCCAGTGGTAATAATTTATACAAGTCTAGTACAATATCACAACCAGAATAGACAATGGTGTAGCGCTCAGAGTATTTTCAGGTTAGTACGGTTTTATTGAAAGTGTAGGTTTGTGGATTATAAGACGAAACTTAGGCCCATCTTGACAGGTAATTCACCTGCCTATTATTGCGTTTATAATTCCTATCATTATCTACTCATTGTTATCTGTTATCTAGATTGTTGTCAATTCATTGTGACTTAGCAAAAAAAAAGACCTTGATGAATTTGTCTCCTATTAGTCCTTGATTGGACATATCGGGTCCAGGTCACTTTCTTCTATTGGGTAAAGAGAAATAAATGTTCTAAACTCTGTACAACAAACGTCTGTTATCAGGTATATACTGCCATACAGAGGAGTCTTTCATCGTTATTGTTTGCTGCTGGTGTGTATTGTTAAGTTAATAAAGATGAAGTAGGCATTGTCTAACCTAGCTTATCATGATGAGAAATTTCCAAATTGAGTTATCATGAGGAAAGTATTTTTGAAATATTTATTTGTAAAACTTACCATTTTTACATTTCAATCCTTCGAATTTCTTAGAAGTTTGATAGCAGTTATAATAAAACTATTATTTATGAAAGTGTTCTATCATTAACTTGGTAGGTCTCTCTAGGCCTCTCTTCTGCAGCAACAGGGGTAGCATGATACTAAATTGCATTTGATGCTATAATGTTATGGGGGAAACCAAGTATTATATGTACGTATCTGTGAGAAATCAAACACGTCTCATTAGAGAGGTAACATAGTTATAAAATCAGCTGTTATTACTAATAGTTGATACTTAGTGACAAATATTTTCAAATAATATGCACAGTTTGGCTTTCCATAAAAAACATGACTTTTACCTACCGTGAATATTTTCATTTAAATAATAATCTGTAGGTAGATTTCTATGTATTAGATTTTTAAAAATGTAAATCCTCTTTAATTGCTTTCATCAACCTGAGTTTCTGATTGTGCTCTAATACCAATGAAATCTGTTAAAGAAATAGCTAGAACATTGCTTCAATTATTAACTCACTTTGTGCCTATTTTATATTTTTTAAGATTTATTTAGTATTATTTCACATGCATAGGTATTTTGCCTACATGTATGTCTTGTGCCATGTGTTTATAGTGCTTATGGAGGTCAGAAAACGGTGCCAGTTTCTTCGAAGCTAAATTACAGATGGTTGTAAGCCACTACATAGGTACTTGGAATGCCAACATGGTTTCTCTGGAAGAGTATCCTGTGGTCTTAAGCACTGACACATGTCTCTAGTACCTCTTTGCATATTTTACTTTAAATTGAAAGGAAAACATCTATTCAAGAAGTTTTCTTTTTACAATAACATTTATTTGTATGCACATAAACATTATTTTCAACTGATAAGGCTTAGAGTCATTGGTACTTTAGTATATGTTGCTGTAGTTTTAAAGATCTTTTAGTAAATACAATCAGTTAAAGGAAACATCTAGTTATAATAATAAAATAGTGAATGGTAATTGTATTCATAAACTATATCTTAAAATGTTATGCAAATAACCCCTGAAATTTTGTCTTGGTCTCTTATCAGTGAAGAGAGGATTAGTATGAATGAGGTCATTGTCCATAGAGATTTCTAAAATAATTTTTATTAGCTAGCAAAGCAAAGAATTAGGATTTCTGAGTGCCTAAATGTTATTTTGCAGTAAAAAATCACAATAGGTAAAATGGCTATGCCTAATAATTCCCATAATATGAAAATTTTCTCAAAATCTTTCAGATAATTAGGTCAACCTTGGTTAGCTATAGCTATAGAAAAAAGCAAAAGGCAATAATAACACATTTTCCTATAGTTCTTTACTTTTGATATGGACTGTCACTCAAGCCCATGCTGGCCTTAATACACAGTTATCTTTCTTCCTCAGTCACCTGGGTGCTGGCATTACAAATATGAAGCCCTCACCTGGTTTATAGGAAGCAAAAAAAAAAATAGACAGCACAAGGGAAACAATAGAAAAGAGACTTCCTGATGAAATGGCTGAATGTTTGCTTAGCAAACTCTTTTGGACATTGAGAATAAGATAAAAAAAGTTCAAGTTCCAGATAATTAAATTTTGGTATCCTCATCACCTGGGGATGCCTATAGCCATTGTCCAGGAAGTCTCTTTTGTCATGTAGTCTAATATATCATATTATTTCCAACCTTGTTTCCCCTCGGTTATCCATGTATTATCAAACCATTGCATGAAAATACATAGTCCTCCCTGGAGCTCCAATCTCAAGTTTAGTTTCCTAGATCATAAAAATTATTATCAAACTTTTTTTATGTTTTCCTCTTCTTAACCTCTTATATAAGTCAGTAGGTATAGCCATTTAGAACTGGCATAGAAAGGGTCCATTGCCACTTTCTGCCCTTGTTCTTGAGACTGGGCTGGTTAGAACTAAAAATCTCCCCATGGAAGCTGTTTTGGTAGACAAGAAGCTGAGAGTGCGGGTGAAAACTGAAAATATTGCACTAGAACAAGGTATTTGATAAGATTATAAATTGTTGATATTTTACATTCTTGGATAAAACTTCTATTTGTCTATCATATTGTATCTTTTTCATAGTTATAGCCCTCTGTATTTATTTTCATTATTTTGTATAGAAACTTTCCACAACTTTTACTTATTTATAATTTTTCATATCTGTCTATTGGTTTAATGTGTATATAAAAAACTTAATATGACTAATGGCGCTCATTATAACTTTCTTATTCTTTAACAATCCGACTTCTATATTCCAGTGATGCTTATCTTTTTTTAACAAAAAGTAATGATCCACTGTCTTTTAAGTAAGGGCTTACTGTTTCAAGAAATGAACATTCTCCAAATAAGAGACTGACTCTCTTACTATGTATCCTCAGAGCATCTTGTACTTCCATTTACAGCTAGTACCATGGATCAATACTATTTGTTGGTAAAAGGAGGGAAACATCTATAAAGTTTATTCTTATCATTGTCTCTATGACTGTTTATTTTTCTATTTTCATTAACAGTCCGGTCATATCTATATATTTCCCCATAAACACCCTAGTCTTCTGCTTGTTCTTGTCCTCGTGTGTCAGGACAATGATAACTATATTCTTTTAAGAACATTTTTACCTTCAGTAGTTTTCATGGAATTTTGGACAAAAGGAAAAATTGGTTTAAGTGCCAAGAGGGTTACCACAAACAAACATATATATATATATGTATTTGACTAGACAAACAAGCTTCGATTACTTAGTATTAGAATTGCTTCAATAATATCAGGGGGATATGTTGAGTGGATTAGTTTCAGGACTCTGGTAAATTCGCCTTTGTTTCTCTGTAAAGTGACTCTAATTCAGGAAATTAAGCTTCCTCCTGTTGACTCAAACCATAATTCTCACCTCAAAGGGCATAAGAGAGAGTTTCTAATGCCATATTTGAATGAACATGATCCAGGAACAGAGATTTAGAGTACTCCAAGATGCATGTTCTGCTATAAAAGCAGTTTCATGGTGTTTTTCTGATAATGGAACAACAGATGTCATAAATAAAGGTGTTTTTCAAATACTCGGTGGAAACTTTAAGTTGGCAGTTGCAATGAAGTGGAAAGTTTACTGCTACATATCTCAGATGCTATCTGATGGCTCTTTGCCTTTTGGCCTGTGGAAGCTGGTTTTGTTCAGTTAATACAGTCTAAAAGGTTTATATCTACTAGTCACAATATATTAGGTTTGAGCCAAATGTGGGGAAACAATGACTATTTAGAGGGCTAATGATAAGCCAGAATTATTATAATTAGGACTTTCCGTATTGCAACCTCTGTACACCACTGAGGTTCTAATCAGGCAACAAGCCTTTGTAGACACCGATTCCTTACAGGAACTCTTGTTTATAGTATCTGTATCCCTGCTCTGAATGCGTAGATCATTTCCTCATTTTTGCAAATCCAGCTCTACTTGAAATGGGATAAAACTGTCATTTTTAATTTTAAATAGGATGGAAAATAGCTCCTGATATAAGACTTGGTAACCCCCCCCCATATACACTTGTACAAAATTGCAAAATGATTCTCCAAGACAATATAAATTACAAAATCTTTGTTAGCTCACTGACTTTAGTCTAATCCAGAATTTTTGTATAGAAGAAATATTTTTCAAAGTGTATTCTACCAGTAATCTCAATATCAAACTGGAAGACTTCTCCCTGAGACTGTTCAAAATACTGGTTCAGTCTTGCTGCAGTTAAAATAAGCAAAATTCTTTGTGGGTCATGTATTTGTGAAAAGTACTTGGGTGGTAACAGATGGACATTTAAAAGCAAGCGAAATGATAAAACTGCCTCTGACACCTTGTAAAACAAATTGTACAAAAAGCATGCCAGTTGTGGGAGAGAACATAAGCTTCTTATTCACTCAGAATTTCCTGAGATAAAGGGAGAAATGGACTTGGAACAAAATTTAATATGAATCTGAAAAGATAAGGCATTTGTCTACAAGGAAGTTTCTAAACAAGGAAGGTACAGAGAAAATAGAGTATGAATCCCTGCCTACCCTTGGCACAGACCACAGATTCGACAGGGTCTGTACTGGCCCCAAAGTTTTTCAAAGATAATTGTGCTCTTGCAGCATCTCTCTGTATAAATGCACTCTTCCTGCCCTATAGCAGCCTGCCTGGTCTGGGAACACCATAGGAATTGACCCTTTGAAGATATTTCTTTTAAAGAGGTTTGTTCTGTTTATACAAGTTTTTCTGAGTAAAGGTCGGCTTTAAGTGGTAATTGTTTTGTCAATGTTTCCATACTATGGAACAAAGTGTGTTCTACTTTTACTGTACATGTGGATAATGTTTTCATGCAGAGTTTTTCTGTGTTCCTTATAGGTATTAGGATGCCTTTAGTTTGGGATATTTGATATTTTATTTGCAAAACACAGGTTGACAAAGTAGCTATTTGTTTATTGCTGCAATAACTGTAAAGAACTAGTCAGCTGTTACTCAGCTTGACATTTTGATTTTTTTTTATCACACCTTACACATATATACATTATATTAGTCATCTAAACAATTCTTTTAGAGCTGGGCAGTGGTGGCACACGCCTTTAATCCCAGCAGTTAGAAGGCAGAAGCAGGCAGAACCAGGATGGTGTTCGAGGCCATCCTGGTCTGCAAGAGCTAGTTTCCCACACAGGCTCCAAAGCTACAGAGAAACCCTGTCTTAAAAATAAATAAATAAATAAATAAATAAACCGAAAAGATCCGTCTCAGGCTTTTATTTATTTTCAGAATACAAAGCCCTATAAGTATATCTGTGCACATTAAGGTACAATAACCAAACCAAGGGGTACAGGAAATGGGAAGGGCTATACGGAGAAAAGGGAAGGGTCAAGTGATGTAATAAAATGTATCTTGAAAGTTTTAAAATAAAAATATCATATAAATAAACTTGACAGAAAAAAGTAGAGTGATATTTTTGGAAGTTATCATGATTCCATTTGTAATTTTTAAAATTTGATTTTACAGATCAGTTGTTGATACTTTTGGATGACTATTTCATTGTTGGGTTTATTAGGTATTAGAGAGTATCCATTATAGTAGCAACCACCACTATATGTATCCAGGAAGAAATTTCCAGAAAAAGTCATGTTTTAAGATCCAGATAAGCATGTTTGCTACCAATTTGATTCCTCATTGTGCTAAATGTGACTTTGGGCCCATTGTTTATATTTTAAAGGCATTAAGGAAGGTGCCTGAAAACCATGTCATATTGAGTTAATGTTTAGAGTACTTATCTTTCCTGTGTTCCATTTATCTCTTTTTATTCGGATAAATATTCATTATCATATTTATCATTAAGTCATTAGTATATGACAACCTTCGCCAGAAGCTTATGTTAAATTCAGAATTGCTATCTTAAGAGGCAAGAAAAAGTAAAGGATGTTTGTCTTCTGTGAACCACATATTTTTGACCCACAAATGCTTACTTAACACATTCACATGACTGTAAACAAGGAGGAAAACAAATGCTTACCATCTGCACATGAAAACCTGTCCAATCATGGGAAATTGGAAATAATACATTTCAAAGATTCAATTGAAGAAATACTACAGAGGATTTGGAAGCAGGGTTAATACAACATCCAAAATAAAATAACAAAATAAAGCTAGCCCAAAATTCTTCCAAAATGCCTGAGCACAACAAAACAAAGTGGAAAAGTTCTTCTGAAGACTCTTAGGTGTATGTGTCATGCTTTGAAAGAAAATGGTTCTCAAAGGCTTACAGGGAGTAACACTATTAGATGTAGACTCATTGGAGTTGGTGTGACTTTGTTGGAGGAAGTGTGTCATAGGGGATGGGCTTTAAGGTCTCAGATGCTCACAGTCTTTTCCTATTTCCTTTGGATCTGGATATAGAACTCTAAGTTATCTCTCCAGCACTATGTATGCCTGTGTGTCATCATGCTTCCCACCATGATGACAGTGGACTAAATTTCTGAACTGTAAGCCAGTTCCAGTTAAATGCTTTCTTTTATAACAGTTGCCATGGCCATGGTGTCTCTTCACAGCAATAAAAATCCTAAGTAAGATGGGGGAGTTACATGTTGATTCAGAAGCAGAATATCATGAGGGGGGTAACAGTGGAAATATAATTTAATATATACTAAATAGAGTAAAAATGGAATTATTATTCATCTACCATAAGAGCCATCTTTCATAATTTAGTGTTTCCATCGTCCCAAAAGAAACGTTACAAATTACAGTCCTATTCTTGTTTTTCTCCTTCTATCCCCTGCCGTCTACTAATCTTTCTTTTTCTATGAATATATCTGTTTTGAACATTACACAAAGTAGTCTGGTTAACTAAACTAGCCTTTAGTTTCTATTTACTTGGTTTATATAAAATGGTTTTAAGGTTCATGTATGTTGTAAACTCATCACTGCTGATTAAAATTTCATTGTACATGCATACACACCCCACACACTTTTATATGTCCTTTAGATCATGATTATTTATTCATTTCATATTTTGTTTCTAAGAGATTCTTCATGTGTGGGAAAGAGCCATTGCTATGTTTATACCATAAATAAAATATAATTGTCATTCTATTAGTGCACATGTCTTCTTTTCTGGAATAAGATTATATTTTCTCATTAAATAACTAATACTTGACAGCATAAGATGATTTTTATGATGTTCATGGATGCTGAAAGTCCATATAGTACATAACAGAAATGACTTGTCTGCTATGATCTGAGGTATCTAGAACTCCATGCCTAAAGTTTTGAAAACAGCTAGATAAAATTCTAAAAAACTACATATAGCTGTTTTGTCATTTGACATTCTCATTTCATAGGGTCTTGGAGTAACTACACTTCTTATACGATACTTCCTGATTGTGAGCAAAAGGTATTGTAGCAAAAAGAAAAAGTTGCCTTTTGTTTTATGATCCAGCCATAGAAAGTGCAGAGTATCACTTCTGTGATCTTGACTTCACTGAAAGCTTTTAAACTCATAGTGTAGACAAAACAAAAAGCTTCCATTTTTAAGTGTCAAAGAGTTTTGAGACTGATTTCAAAACCATCATAATACAAAGGTTTATTTTGTTATGGGTGTAAACTTGCATCTTGAAATTTATTAGTAATGATTAACAGAAATGCTTCCTGGTTATGGATATTTCTTCTTAACTTTGGTTGTTGCTAACTGTTGATTAAAAGACATTGTAATAACTGTCATTTTAACAAGTGAGAATTTATATGTAGCAAACCATAGTCCTTATCCCCAGAAAAGAACATTCTGCTTCTCATTCCTTTGTTGTCATATTTCTATAGATAACTGTCACAACAGTTGCTTTAACTACTAAGCAAGGATTTATATATTTTTTCACTAAATCTTACTTTTCCTTCCCTGAGCCTCTAAATATATAAGCCAAATGAAATTCCTTTAACATATCCCAAGACTTCATTGATTGTTGATAAATTAAATATTTTTGATAAGTAATTTTGTCCAATCAAATTGATATTATATTTCATTAACTGTTTACATAAATATATACAAATACACACGTACATACACACACGCTAATGCACACAAATATGCACACAGAAAAACACATGATTCCTAAAGTATTATTTAAAAAAATCCAGAATATAACAAATGAGAATGAAAGTTTAACAGTGCATCAAAATACTGTGAGAATGGGAAAATAAGGTTTATTGGGCTGAAAAAAGAAATCATGAACAGCTTGTTGAAGAACGTAATTCACATAATGTATATTCACAATTTATGCTTACTGAATTTAGTAGTTAGCATAGAATTTCAAAATTATTATTTTCATATAATTTTAATTTTTTCATTCACCACCCACCCATATATACACTCTTTTTTTTCTCTCTCATTAGAAAACAAACAGGAAACTAAAACAAAACAAATGAGAGAAGGACAAAACAAACAAACAGGAAAAAGAGCCAAAAAATAAAGCACAATGAAAAGATACAGGTACATGGACACACACTTTTGCACACAGCAATCTCATAAAAACAAAAAAAATGAAAATATATATATATATATATATATATATATATATATATGCAAAAGATCAGTGAGGTAAAACAAAGAACAAAAACAAAGAAGAAGAATTGCAAACAAAGCATTATGAGAGAAAAAATACACTCCAAAAATGCCATTGAATACATTTTGTGTTGACATCTACTGCTGGGATTGGGTCCTGTCTCTAAGGGGGGTTTGTATCCCCGGTAAGATTCCTTCAGATAAAATAAACACTTCCTCCGGTGGTAGGTCAACTGGCAAGAGCTCCTGGATGAGGGATGGGGTTTGGATCCACTTCCAGTCTCAGTGCTGCCATCCCATCCAATATGGACCTGTGCGTGCCCTGTGCATACTGACATGCATTAGTCCTGCGGTGTCCAGTAAACCTTGTTTCCTTGGTGTTCTCCATCCACTCTAGATTTTACAATCTCTCCACATTCACCTCTTCTGGGTTCTCTGACCCCAGGCAGGAGGAATTTGATGGAAATATTCCATTTAATACTGAGTGTTTTTTGGCTATTTGAACTTCTTCTGTTGAGAATTCTCTGTTCAGCTCAGTGCCCCATTTTATAATTGGGTTGATTAGCATTTTACGGTCTAGTTTCTTGAGATCTTTATATATTTTGGAGATCAGACCTTTGTCAGTTGCGGAGTTGGTGAAGATCTTCTCCCAGTCATTGGGTTGCCTTTGTGTCTTAGCGACAGTGTCCTTTGCTTTACAGAAGCTTCTCAGTCTCAGGAGGTCCCATTTCTTCAATGAGGTTCTTAATGTCTGTGCTGCTGGGGTTATATGTAGGAAGTGGTCTCCTGTGCCCATGTATTGTAGAGTACTTCCCACTTTCTCTTCTATCAGGTTCAGTGTGTTTGGACTGATATTGAGGTCTTTAATCCATTTGGACTTGAGTTTTGTGCATGGTGATAGATATGGATCTATTTTCATTCTTCTACAGGTTGACATCCAGTTTTGCCAGCAAATTTGCTGAAGATGCTCTCTTTTTCCCATTGTATACTTTTAGCTCCTTTATCGAAAATCAGCTGTTCATAGGTTTGTGGGTTAATGTCAGGGTCTTCTATTCGATTCCATTGGTCGACTTCTCTGTTTTTATGCCGATACCAAGCTGTTTTCAATACTGTAGCTCTGTGGGAGAGTTTGAAGTCAGGGATGGTAATGGTTCCAGACGATCCTTCGTTGTATAAGATTGTTTTGGCTATCCTGGGTTTTTTGTTTTTCCATATAAAGTTGATTATTGTCTTCTCCAGATCTGTGAAGAATTTTAATGGGATTTTGATGGGGATTGCATTGAATCTATAGATTGCTTTTGGTAGAATTGCCATTTTTACTATGTTGATCCTCCCAATCCAGGAGCAAGGGAGATCCTTCCATTTTCTGGTGTCCTCTTCAATTTCTTTCTTCAAAGACTTAATGTTCTTGTCAAATAGATCTTTCACATCCTTGGTCAGAGTTACCCCAAGATATTTTATGCTATTTGTGACTATCGTGAAAGGTGATGCTTCTCTAATTTCCCTCTCTGTTTCCTTATCCTTAGTGTATACGAAGGCCACTGATTTTTTGGAGTTGATCTTGTATCCTGCCACATTACTAAAGGTGTTTATCAGCTGTAGGAGTTCTTTGGTAGAGTTTTTGGGGTCGCTTATGCATACTACCATATCATCTGCAAATAACGAGAGCTTAACTTCTTCTTTTCCGATACGAATCCCCTTGATCCCCTTATGTTGACTTATTGCTAAGGTCATGCTCAACTTCCTTAGCGATCAGGGAAATGCAAATCAAGACAACTTTGAGATACCATCTTACACCTGTCAGAATGGCTAAAATAAAAAACACCAATGATAACCTTTGTTGGAGAGGTTGTGGAGAAAGGGGTACACTCATCCATTGCTGGTGGGAATGCAAACTTGTGCAACCACTTTGGAAAGCAGTGTGGCGGTTTCTCAGGAAATTTGGGATCAACTTACACCTGGACCCAGCAATACCACTCTTGGGAATATAACCAAGAGAGGCCTTTTCATACAACAAAAGTATATGCTCTACTATGTTCATAGCAGCATTGTTTGTAATAGCCAGAACCTGGAAACAACTTAGATGCCCTTCAACGGAAAAAATGGATGAAGAAAGTATGGAATATATTCATATTAGAGTACTACTCAGCAGTAAAAAACAAGGGCTTCTTGAATTTTGCATGCAAATGGATGGAAATAGAAAACACTATCCTGAGTGAGGTAAGCCAGACCCAAAAAGACGAGCATGGGATGTACTCAATCATATTTGGTTTCTAGCCATAAACCAAGGACATTGAGCCTATTATTAGTGATCCTAGAGAAGCTAAATAAGGAGAACCCAAAGAAAAACATATAGGCATCCTCCTGAATATTAACCTTCATCAGGCGATGAAAGGAGACAGAGGCCCACATTGGAGCACCGGACATAAATCTCAAGGTCCAAATCAGGAGCAGAAGGAAAGAGAGCACGAGCATGGAACTCAGGACCTCGAGGGGTGCACCCACACACTGAGACAATGGGGATGTTCTATTGGGAACTCACTAAGGCCTGCTGGCCTGGGTCTGAAAAAGCCTGGGATAAAACCAGACTCTCTGAACATAGCGGACAATGAGGACTACTGAGAACTCAAGAACAATGGCAATGGGTTTTTGATCCTACTGCACTTACTGGTTTTGTAGGAGCCTAGGCAGTTTGGATGCTCAACTTACTAGACCTGGATGGAGGTGGGGGTTCCTTGGACTTCCCACAGGGCAGGGAACCCTGATTGCTCTTCGGGCTGAGGAGGGAGGGGGACTTGATTGGGGGAGGGGGAGTTAAATGTGAGGCGGTGGCGGGGAAGAGACAGAAATCTTTAATAAATAAATAAATTAATTAAAAAAATACTGAGTGTTCCTAGGTCTCTCAATCTCTGTACATTGCCTAATTTTGGTTCTCTGTATTTTCACTCATTTCCTGAAGGAGGAACCTTCTCTGAAAAGGGTTGTGCTAGTAATAAAGCAGAATGTCATTGCAAGTCATTTTACTGCTATGTTTCTTTAGCAAAACAGAATTTTGTATCCTAGTTTGATGGGTGATCTGGTCTCTGGTTCTCAGCTACCTGAGCACTGTCAGGCATGGGTTCAGTCTAATGGTGTGAGCCTTAAATACAAATAGTAAAAATAAGAAATAATTTAGTACTATTTTTTAAATCTAATAATATTTTAATTGATAAATTACTTTCCTTTGAAATTTGCCGCACAAAGAATAAGTTCTTTTCTCAGATACCACTTTGTATAAGTAAGTCTTAAATGAGTTTTAAATGAGAATATCAGACACATGTTCAATGAAATATGATTATCTCATCCCAGCTGAATGCCCATTATCATGAACACAAAAAAATATAGCACAGATGTGGTGAACTACCATTTATATTGTTAAAATGCCCATTTGATTTTAATATTATTGATACCTTCAGCAAAACATTCTTCTAAAGAGTATTCCTTACACCACTAAAATAATGTCAAACAATGTCATTTAAAAATAGTATGAAGATGAGCTTCATAATCATAATCATCTCATCTCCTCCGAGTTATTTATAGTTGAATGTTATTTTTACCTCTGAGGGAATTAAATAATTTCTTTGGGAATTAAATGTACTGAGGAAGCAATAATCCTGTAAAGTAGGCTACTAAATTAGTTAGCATTAGCTTGCGTTTTATAGTTCAATATGGCACTCAAGAACTGAGCAATATACATATTTGAGGATATACATAACAACAGTAGCAGATAATACATAATGCTCTGGAAAATTTAGCCTATATATAAAATTAACTGATTGAAGCAAGTAAAGCCAAGTATCTTTAGAATTTTAAAGATTCAACAAATATTCTATGGAAAATACCATTTTATTAATTGATAATAGTTTACTAGCATATCACCTTGTTATTTAAAGCATTAACAATTTTTCTAAAATTGGCAGCATTAATACTAGCATTCTCATTTTGCCACAAAGCAAAAATAAAAATTTTTCTGTAAGGTCCTGAGTTCAATTCCCAGCAACCACACTCACAAGCATGCATAATGAGATCTGATGCCTTCTTCTGGCCTGCAGACATACCCGCACACAGAATACTGTATGCATAATAAATAAATAATTCTCAAAATAAAATTGCTTATTAAAAATCTTTTCTTTAAATCTGATAGTTAAGCAATAGAGAAAATACCATTTTGTTTTACAAACTTTGTAAACTGTTTGCAACAAAATTTAGAACTTTTGAATACTATGATTTAAAAGTTAGTGAAAAATTGGTAGAAAACTATGTAAAATAGAGAGTATAAGAAAAAAGATAATATATATTTTGCTAAGAAAATAATTGTTCAGGAATTTAAATTATCAGTTTCAGCAACTTAAGAGGTGGCAGGGGTGCAGAAACTGAAGCAAGGTCCTGGAGCAGTTTGCTGGCTTGCTCTCCATGGCTATCTCAGACTTCTTATAGCATTTAGTACCACCAGCCCAGAGATGGCACTGCTCACGGTGAGTTGGGCACTTCCACATCTATTATCACTCAAGAGAATACTCCACGGGTTTGCCTAGAAGCCAATCTGGTGGGGCATTTTCTTAATTCAAGGATATATCTTCCTATCTCTTCCCAGAAAAGTCCATCTTATGCCAAGTAGATGTAAACTAGTCAGCACACCTCTTTTGACCTCCCTTTCAAAATTAAAGGTAAAGTCACATGTGTATGTGCATATTCTTCAAGAAGTGTGTCCTTAAAGAAAAATAATGAAAAGTAGAAGTGTGTTCTTTACAAATGTTTTCACTGTAACACACACACACACACACACACACACACACACACACACCCTATATCTAGGAAGTGGGAAAGCAAGAAAATGGAAGAAAGGTAATCTAAGTGTACATAGGTAGATGGTAATACATAATACAAAATTTCATATATTTTAAAGTATCCCATATTGAAATGTGGCCACTCTGCACCATATATTGCTTTAAAAGTAGAAGATGTATGGACATGTAGATTTTAAAAATATGTGTAAACTGTCTATTAGTATTAAAATCCTATAAATCAGTCAATACATAAATGAATAAAGCAATGCATGCTTGAGCTGAAAAACATAAGACTGTCTTGCTTGGTTTTGTATATGCTGTTTAGTAGTTTCATATATAGGCAGTAAAGTTTCAAGGCAGTTTCAAAATCTATCAAGTACATGAATCCATTCAAGCACATGAATGTATTTTCATTTTGAAGTTTGTGTATACCGTTTCATCTTAAGAACCAATGAGCTAAATGTAGAACATACCAATATTTATGAGTATTCATTTATATATAATATATATATATATATATATATATATATATATATATATAGTAAAATCAAGTAGCTTCTATACAACATAAAGTTCTACCATCCAAGAACTAGATTTTTTGAGGTTATGTGTGTGGTATGCCTGCTTTCCCTTGACAATAGTCTTTTTGTTGTTGTGTCCACACAGAAGAAAGGGCATTCTCTCTCTCTCTCTCTCTCTCTCTCTCTCTCTCTCTCTCTCTCTCCTCTCATCTATCCCTGGCTAATATTAAATTCATGATTCTCCTGCCTTAGCCTTAAGGGTGTCCAGTGCATGGGGTATCTATTATACTGGTATTATTCCATTCTCAGGGGTCATGCTTTCAGTATCTAATCACTTCTTTAAGCCCTCACATTTTAGTGTTGATTTGGTGGTTAGGAATCTGGGGATTTTTAACATAAGAATTGGAGAGAGGTATATTCATTCTGCATCAGTGACCATTTCCTGTTCACAAACGGCATTATTTTCAAAATATTTGCTCACTGCATATAGTATTATCTCTATAGCACACGGAGGTTAATAATATCTCTTGAAGTAATATCTGGGGAACTCTCTAGCTATTAAGGGTTTCATTCCTCCTCATGCAGAAGCAATTTGATTCACTCAAAACCCAAATTAATGAGGATTTTCTTCTCATCATTATTTCTTTTAATCAGAAATAGCTTCTTCTTTTTAAAATAATGCAAAGGCATCTGAAGAACAAAATAACTGTCAGAAAACAAACTCTCTTTCAAAATCTGAAGAAAATTAAGTAGAGGCATTTAAACTGACTAGTAGAAGAAGATTCTGCAGGTAGCATTGAACAGAATGATTAATGTCAATGAAAATATTGATATATATTCAACAAATAGGCATTTGATGGGTATTTAATGAGTCTGGTAGGTAATAAGTAATACCTAAAATAAAGATAGTCAATTATGGTTCACAATAAAGTGATAATATGTTATAAATCATATCTTTTATGAAATTAATTGTACTGAGATGTTTGAAGAATGACACAGCAGTAAAATACTCAAGCTACTAAGGGGACACAAAAATAGGGAAGTAAAAGCTAACTTGGCAAGTATGAACAGGTCACAAGGCACCATCTTAAAACATGCATAAAAGTCTCATCTAATTAGGAACTTCTTATTCCCTTTACACATCTCCATGTTGCTCATTCAAACTAGTTCACATTTTCAACTTTATTTCTAAAACAATGTAAAAAGATGAGGCACTAGCTAAGGAAGAAAAAGCAACAAAATTGTAACAACTGTGGTAGACAGGAAAAGGGGCCCATAGGATTGGTATAGAGTAATCAACATCCATCTAGCAGACTGTCAATGTTCCTTCTGATGTCCCATTTTGCAGGATGTTTTCTACTTGTAAGCACTGATACATATGAAACATATGTCTTCCCTGATACATATGAAACTATGGGAGAAGGTTATACATTGAAATGTTGAATTGATAGTGATTTTCTTTGGTTATTGATAGATGAGAATGTAAAAATAAAGCTGCTGAAATTTATCCTCCAAAAAGGACTAACGTGGTGGTCATTTTCAGAGGTCACAAGTATCTTTGAGTCCCAGCTTTCCATATTCAATACTTTCTCATTGTTGTGCCTTGTCTTGCTATCCCCCGCTTCTCGATCTTTCTACTTCCTTGTTGATGGTTTCTATGATCACTGAGACATTATTGTCCATAGATTTAAATTTTTACCACATATCTGATCCTGGACAATCCAATATAAGACATTAAGTAATTCACTACCTTTAAAAGAAATAATAGGGTTTTATGTTGTTGATTAAAGAGATACGGATCAGAGAATCATTCCTTAATAAATAATGCATTAACTTTTATTTGTTTAGGGATTGTTTTTAGTAAAAACATGGAAAAAGCCAGTTTCTGAATAGTTCATGAATGTTATCATGCTACCTGCATTTGGCATTCAAAGCCTGTATATAGGTTATGTTGGCTTCAGCGCTGTAATTTTGATAGCTTGTTAGCATTTCCGTGTGTATCTGTAAGATCCTGGCAGCAATCACCTACTTCCCGATCCACTTTGTTTCATTGTCTCTGTAGGACTTCTATCATTCATGCAATATCTCATTTGAATTGATACTCAAATCCCTTAATTCTGCTGTTGCCTGCTGACATCAGGGCCTTTTACATCTCTGTCGGTTATACTACAGATACTCTACACTAGATAGTTGCTACACTAGATAGGAACTTCACCTCAGTCCTGTATCCTGCACCACCAGCAACCTCTATGCCACTATCTGCTCCTTTTCCTACTCATTTTCATGGGATAGCAATAGAGCCATGCCATCTTTTTTGTCATATTGTGTTATAAGAAAGGAATAGAAAAAAAAACTCAGTCTCAAAAAATGAGAACGGTTTTAATAAGGCTACTGCAAACTTATACATGGATCTTGTTCCCCAAGAGTCAAATGTGATACCAAAGTAGCTGCTTTCTTGGGTTTTAATGCAAATTCCACATAGTACTGAACTTCTGCTATAAACACTTCAGCTGCTTGCTCTATAGGAAATCCTTTTAATCATGCCCACTGAAGCTGTTGCCAGTCCAAGAATAATAATATAAGCACTGTATTTTTATGTCCTAAAAATGTTTCAAAGGTCATTCTATTGTATTCACCTCCCCCGTTTCTCATTTTTTCCTTTTTCTTCTTTTTGCTCGATCTCTTCTTACTTCTGTTTGTTTCCTCTCATTCACATTACTATTGACGAAATAGGATCTTCTAAGTTGTGTTCATTGTATCCATATGGCACTACTGAACATGGCATTGTATTTACTATACTGATATTTATTGGGAATTAACAAGGAAACAGAAAATATTAACATGTCTATATTTGTGCTAAAAGTTAATCAAAACAACATTTATTGATAATTTAATATGGAGCTAATGCAATTTAAGATAGGTACGCAGTAATGAAAAAGGAGATTAAACAAGATGCTAAATCCGAACCTATTTTGTATCTGAAGAAAAATTTTAATTCTGAAAATTTTGGTGTCTAAGTTGTCCTCATTAGAACTTTCACAATTATTGAATGATCATATATTAAATGGAAATGAACTATGACAAATTTACTTACCCTTAGGTAGTTGAAGTTACATTAACAATGAATATGTCCAATCATTCCCAGATAAAAAAGACAAAATCATATGCCTTGTGGTCTATCATCATAATTTATCATCATCCTTATTTTCCACTTGTGTATCTTTATAAAACTGTGTTGATGCTCTTATGTGTCAACTGTCTTCACTTTTGACACAGATTTTTTAGTGTGTATGTAAATTTCAAAGTATAGTGAACATATATGTATTTTTAGTAGTATGTGCTGTGTGTAGTCATATATATATATATACATACATACACACACACATATATATATATATATATATATATATATATATATATATATTTCTAAGTTTGGTCCAATATAGCAGTATAATTGTTTTAAACCTCCTTAAAAATGCTATATAAATACATGTTCTAAGAACACTGATTTCTTTTTTTGGAAGAATGTCTTTTCAGAGATGTTATTAATCAATGGAGGACAACTGACAGACTATATACCATGTCATTATCATTCCCTTCTCACTCAGGTCTTAGGTTAAACTCCTTAGAATACTGTATAAAAGATTCATTGGTTCTAATACATTTTGTCATCTAGGATTACTTTTTACACTAACTCAACCATAGTGGAACTGATGCTGGCTGCTACTGAAGTAATATTGCCTTCAAGTATATCTAACACAGGAAATTAATTCTGATTTGTTAATAATGGATATGACTAATATCTGCTAAACAGTGTTGTAAGATGTGTTTTGTTTGAATAAAGTAATAAGTTTATAAAGTTTTCAACCTTATTGTATGAGTAAACAACTAATATTTTCCTACTATGAACCACCATATTTCCCTGGTAGTAAAACATTTTATTTGATATCTGTTATAGTCTAGTATTTTCTGAAGCTCAAGTGATAAACAGGGTAATTTGCACTATCTTTCTAAAAATAATTCTCATTTAAAATATGATAATTAAAGTTATTGTCATTATAAATTACTCGCAAAAGCACTAATATAAGACCAAAGGCTAACTTTTTGTGCATAAAGAACAAATAAAGCATTAAATATTATCTGCAAATTAAGTAAAATGTAAGTATGAAATACAATACAATGTACCACATTAGTGTACTCAACAAAATTGTTTAAGAGAAATTGTGTTCTATGTAATGTAAATATAAACTATCTGCAGTTGTACATGGATTTAGAACAATGACATACTTTTACTTTCAGTAAATTTGTGTTATAAATCCACTGTGAGAACTTAATTATTCCACTGATTTTCTGTATTAAAACTTCACAAAACACTAACGTGTTAATTATAATCATACATTTTCCTTCATCTTTGCTAAGTTATCAGCATTTTCCAATTGCAAAAATATAGAAATCTGTTGTAAACAACCTGTTTTCATTATTTATTTTTCCAAATCACAAATTATTCAGTATATAAAAAGCACCTGTAGTCTAAAATTTTATTGCCATAAATTATGCACCCACCCACTGAGACAGTGGAGCTGATCCATTGAGAGCTCACCAAGACCAGCTGGACTGTGACTGAAAAAGCATGGGATAAAACTGGACTCTCTGAATATGGCGAACAATGAGGGCTGATGAGACGCAAAGGACAATGGCACGGGGGTTTGATCCTACGTAATGTGCTGGCTTTGTGGGAGCCTAGCCAGTTTGGATGTTCACCTTCCTAGATATGGACGGAGGGGGGAGGTCCTAGGTCTTACCACAGGGCAGAAAACCCTGACTGCTCTTTGGACTGGAGAGGGAGGGGGAAAGGAGTGGGGGGAGGGGGAGAAAGGTGGGAGGAGGGGAGGAGGGGGAGAAGGTTGGGAGGAGGGGGAGGGAAATGGGAGGCTGGGAGGAGGTGGAAACTTGTTTTTTTGTTTTTTTTCTCCTTTTCTCAATAAAAAAAAATCAGAAAAATGTGGCCTTCTAAAGATGAACAACTACTAATCCAAGTAAATTTTCACACTTACAATGGCTTTCTTCTTTTCAAACATTACAGGCATGTTTTAACAGCTGAGGGATTTTAGACACAGATGTAAATGAGCCTGGAAATTATTAACAGTCAAGGTACATGTGTTAGTCCATTTTGTATTGCTATGAAAAATTACCATCTGTTGTATAAATTAAAAAGAAAATAAGTGTATTTTTTCAGAATTCGTGTAATGGAAAGTTCAAACAGCAATGCATCTAAAGCGTAAAAATGTTCTTCTGATTGTATCACCAAATTGTATATAGCATTTCATGCTTATGCAGAGGGAAGAAGGAAAAATGCTAGGAGAAGAGATGGGGAGAGACTAGGGGACAGAGAAGTATGACAAATAATGAAAGCAGAAGGAGATATGGCAGGGATTGTGCTGCTCTTTTATCATAATTCGTAGTTAGGAGATTTTATCCATTCTTTCAAGATCTACGTCATTCTAAGTGATCAATTTTAATCTTCTCTCGGCAACCACGTTCCTTCCAATCATTTTTCACTATGTCCCAGATCATAGTAGTTCCCATAGCTTTCAATATCATTAAACTGAGAGCTACTCCTTTAGTCATGAACCTTTGGGGAACATGCTATATGTATACCATTCCATTTGTATATTCATATAATTCGAAAGTGACTCTAAATAATAAACAAGAGAACATGTCAATTGTAGAGCCATTATAACATGACTCACTCTTTATTATAAATAAAAAAACAGGGCTCCTGAGAGTCTTCAACTGAGAAAGTACTTGCTTCACAATCCTGAAGACCTATATTCAATTCCTGAATCCAGTTGACTCAGATAAATGTAGAAGAACAGAATCATCTCCACAAAGCTCTCCTCTGACTTCTCCATGGATTTTGTGGCACATTTACCTACACAGACACATGATGAGCACATATACAATATTACAAACAAAAAATAAACTAACAGCAATCTATGTTCCATAGTCTGATATTACATGTGTGTGTTAACATTTCATTCTATAATTAACAGAGATTCATAACTTCTATAAGACAAGCATTGCCCCATTGTTTTTTTGCCTTATCAGAATTTTCTAATGGACTTAAAATGTCAAAATGTTGATCAGAACATAAAGTGTTTTAGGCATGCTTAACATATGGCAATGAGTGCTCAATGAAAGTAGACTGGGTGAAGCAGCTACACCATCAAGAACTTTTATTAGGTAGATAAAAAATTCAACACACACACACACATGCACACACGCACACACATATAGTTTCCTTATATACAAAACTTTTCTTATAACAAAACTTTCCTTATAAGAAGAAAACATGAGGCATAAAGTAAATAAGTAATTAAGTAAATGAGTATCTCCCATGCTCCCATGAAAGAAAAAATAGAGCAATAATAAGAAAAGTCACAAACTAAGGAAACCAAACTAAAAATAAATAAATCTGAGATGGAATAACTTATGTTTACACTGGATTTTTGAAGAAGAGAGGTGAATTGCAATCTATTTTATTTTGTGTAGTTTCCTACATTTGTTATTATTACAAGTAATTTCATGAAAGAAGTTGTGTTATTTAAGAAATACATGAGGTTCAGTTATATGCACTTAAACAAAAGGAAGCATTGAAATAAAATGTCATATTTCCCTGTGGCATGCATGCTTATTGTATTTGGTATGCAGGATTTATATGCCATGGCATTTGGAGTCCACACAATAGATAAATAAATGTAACTCTGAAAGAAAGATTCAGCTGTACTCCTGTCACTGATTGAGATCATTGATGAACTCGAAGGAAAAGTCTATAAATGCATTTGTCTAACCTGAGTGGAACCCGGGGGAAACTGCCTATTTAGTAAAATAAATGAAAAAGATTTGTGTGGGGGTATGGTGCCAAAGGTTAGGTTAAAAGATTTATGAGGAAGTTTGTCAAAATGGAGAAAAGGTAATTGAGTCTTAATCCCATTACTTCGAATGTAGTCTGTGTATTCAAGCAGCTCAAACTCTACATTTGTGGGAATAACACCTAGAGTAAAACGATCAAAAACATCTGTAAGTTATGAATGCACCCAGCCCATATGCTGTATTTTAAATCCAGACTCATAGAATATTGGTGTATTTATCAGTCTTACCACATTTCTCAAAATTGTGACTTCTGAGTATTTATTACTTTTCTCTATTTGAGTATAATGAGAACTGATCAATAATATCTTTAAAAGATATTTTGCTTGTTTTTAATGGACATGTGGCCCATCATTCTGTTCCTTTAAAATAAATTGACTAAGCAATGTAGTAACCATATAAACTGTGGCATTTTTTTCCAGCCCTTGACTCATAAAAGGTAGTAAAACTTGCCCTACTATTTAAAAAGGTATTTAATAAAACATGCTATATTCTAGAAAAGATGAATAGATAAATTGGTTACAGCTAGGGTCTTGAGAAATGAGTGCTGATAATCCTGCAATCTTGACAACCTGAAACCAAGTAAGTCGGCTACAAATTAAGGACCAACTGCATGGGAACATCAGTTAAACTAGTGAGACCAGATTTCACTCAGTCATATTAGCCCAGTATGGAAACAGAGGCCAAAGCGGAGTGAATTCTACTTCACTTTGTAAGGATGGCATGGTGTTTTAAAGGGAGAATGAAAGATCAGGTCTGAGTGGGGATCATTAGTGTTATGGAATTAGGGATGTCCTGTTTGTTCTCACTACCTGATACTTCAAGATCCAGGGCATTGTTTTGGTTGCCTTTACTTTATTCAACATGCTACCTAACATCATTCTTTATCATTTACAAAAAATAAAAGAAAATTGATAAAAAACAAAACTCAACTTTGCTCCTCAGTCTTTCCTGCCTCATATATATATATATATATACTTTGTTGTAATGGCTTTGGGAGCTACAGTTTGTTACACAGTATATTCACTTGCTCAAACAGCTTTCCTTGTACACATTCATTACAATGAGTTGTTGGTCTTATTCAAGGGCTCTGGCTTCTGGTACAACATCAATATTAGACCCTCACCAAAACTCCTCTTGGATATCCTATTGTTGCTCCCAGTCATGAGAATATTGTAGCTATGATTCCACAGTACCTTCATACTCTCCAGTAGATAATAGGTTGTATGTTGAGGTGGGTCAACTCAAAATCATGGATGTTGGCCTAGGTGGTAATTAAATTTGTTAACCTCAGACTATTGTAAAGAGGGGCAAACCCATAGAATTGTGGTTGACTTATATTACTTGATTGGTTTTCCAGAAATGGAAAATATAGAATGAGATAATATTGCTTTTTATATATTTGGCACAATGCTCATTTTTAACTAAATGATGAATTCACTAGAACCTTGTTTGGTAAAAGAAAAAATTCATTGTTTGCTTGTAAATATGACCATTTATTCTGAAACAATTACTTTACCTTTTAAGTTTGAACTAGAAATCTTTACTGGTGTAGTACCATGAAATTTCAAAGCTTTTTAAGAAGATTATCTTTCTGAAACTTAATGTATAGTGAAAAAGTAAAGGTTTTCCAAGACTGGGATTTGTAGCCAGAATTGACAGTCTGAAAAGTACATGAATTCACTTATAAAAGTTTGATTTTTAAACTCATATGTCCAAATTTTAGAAAGACAATGCTGATTGTTTTTCTTTCATATAGAAGATGCAATCATGGGAAAGTGAATTACGGGTTGTGAAAAATATTCCAGCCTCTTAGGAGACTAAGGCTTTTGACTGAATGTGGGATAAAATTGATGATCTGAACTTTAACTCAGACACTTGAAACATATGATGACCTGACATTTCTCTGAAGTAAGCTGAAGACACAGAACACACATAAGCCTCCATAAGTGACTTCAGCAGTACCTCTTCCTCATTTAGAGGAAAGTCTGTTATTGAATACTCTCTCGCCACAGAAGAGTGCCTTGGGAAAATGGTTTATCCTAACACATTCTGAAAATTTTCCTAAAGGCTATTTATTCTGCATCAATATTTGGATGGAGGTGGTTTCAAATGCAAACATGCAAGATGTTCCAAGAGCTTAGCATCTTTTTTTGTGTTAACGTTTCTCATAAATAATTTTATTTTGGGCATATAGGTTCTGCTACATATGTAATAAATGTGACTCTTTTTAATATCAGAGTTACCCTTAGGGCAGTAAGTACATTTATTTCAAAGAAATATAAAAATAAAATGAATAGAATACATCAGGTACCTCTCAGATCATTACAAATGAGTCATCAAGCCTTTCTAAATTTCCTTGGGTTATATGAATAATGCCTTGAGATAGACTGCAACTCACTAAACTGTCTTTCTGAGGACTGGGGGTGGGAAAGGTTTTAGAAAGGGGAAACCCCTGGGAAGAATTGTTCTAGTAACTGTCACGTAATTCATCTCAACAGAAGAGAAGCTGATTTTCAATCAGTCTAAGGTAATAGAAGATGTCAGAATTCTAGAGATTATTTTGTCGTCAGTAGTCCACTTACCCTGCTTGAGAACACCCTAGGAATAACAAATGAATCATAAGGTAGAATCACATACAAGCACATTTATTTTCTTCAAATATTGATATTTTCCCCTTTGAGTTATATGTCTAGAGAAATTTGTTCTGTAAAGTAATTCATTAGGGTCAGAGACACGAATGTGTCAAATATGAAGTTTGATGGCCTTCTAAGATTTTAGTATGTCCTGGACTGGGAAAACTTTTGATTATCCATCTGTGTTCCACCTGAAAGAAGATGGGGTATAGTCTAAAGCTGCAGATTAGTGGAAATGCTTGTAGCCGTTTTACCTCATTGCCTGTCAGCTAAATCTTGCTGACAATATAGGAATTCTTCACTATTGAAGGAACGAGCCTCCCTGGACTGATAATTTTCTCAGTTTATGGTGTGTGTGATGTTTTTGTAAAGTGGGAAATAGTTGAGAGTGTGAGTGTGATAATCCTAGAAGGTAAATTTAGGCGATTCAACCAACCGAATACCACCTGAAAATTGGATAGAATTTAACGGACAAAAGCAAACTCAATTGTATGCTCACTTCTCTTGTATTCCCAGGATTTAGCTTATAGTGTATGGCTAATAAGAGACTATATAAATGATTATTAAATGTATGAATAAATGAAAGTGGGCACAAATGAATATTTTCCTGGGATTTTGATGGACATCTGGGTTCTTTTATCATAATCATAGATGTCTTTAGTCATTATCATTCCTAATACATGATAGCTTTATTTATTTTCTTAAATGTTTGATCCTATAAAACTGGGATAAGTAATTACAATAAAGAGAAAATACAATGGATGTATGAAGAATGATTCATTTTTTAATAAATTATTTTATTACTTTAAATAATACCAATCCAAATTCCCATTCCCTCCCCTCCTCCCTCTCCCTCCACAGACCCTCCCCCCACCCCTCCAACCCTAAGAAAGTAGTACCATGAACCCTGCCCTGTGGAAAGTCCAAGGCCCTCCCTACTATGTCTAGGTTTAGCAAGGTTTACATCCAAAGAAAATAGGATCCCATGAAGCTGGTATATGCAAGTAGAGACACATCCCAGTGTCACTATCAGTGGCCCCTCAGTCTTCCCCAGCTGTCAACCCCATTCAGAAGGGCTTAGTTGTTTCCATGGTCGTTCATTCCCAGTCCAGTTGGAGTTGGTGAGCTGACATTAGCTTAAGCAAACTGTCTCAGTGGATGACCCCCTCATGGTCCTGAATTCCTTGCTCATACTCTCACTTCCTCCACTCTTCAACTGGATCTTTGGAAGGAGCTCAGTCTAGTGTTCCTATATGGGTCATTGCCTCTGTTCCCGTCTGTTGTTGGACGAAGGTTCTATAGTGATATTTAAGGTAAGGTCAGTTCAGACACCCTCTCTATTTTTTAGGGTCTCAGCTGGGTTCATCCCTGTGGGTTCTTGGGCATTTTTCTTTTTTAAAATTTATTTTTCCATTCAAAAATTTCCACTTCCTCCCCTCCTCTCATTCCTCTCCCACCTCCCCACTCACCCTCCTCCCTCCCCTCCAGTCTTAAGAGAGGGCAGGGTACCCTGCCCTGTGGGAAGTTCAAGGCCCTCTCCCCTCCATCCAGGCCTAGGTAGGTGTGCATCCAAACAGGCTAGGGCCCTTGGGCATTTTTCTAGAGGTAGGCTTTTGCTAACTCCATAATGGCTCCCTCAATCAGAAAACTGGGAATCAACCTACCTCAGGTTTCACTCTTGGGAATATATCCAAAATATGCTCAATCATACTACAAGAGTATTTGTTCAACTATGTCCATAGCAGCATTATTTGTAATAGCCAGAAATAACCTAGATGCTCCTCAATGGAAGAATGGATAAAGAAAGTGTGGCACATCTACACATTAGAATACTACTTAGCAATAAAAATTAAAGACATGCAAATGGACAAAATTAAACATCATCCCGAGTAAGGTAATCCAGACTCAAAAGAGCAAATATGGTATGTACTCACCCATAAGTGAATACTAATCATAAACAAAGGCCAACGAACCTATAGTTCAGGGTCCTAGAGAAACTAAGTAATAAGGTGAACCCAAAGAAAAACATATACAGACCCACCTGGAAATTGGAATCAGACAAAAATTTGCGAGCAGGGGGGCAGGGGGGCAGGGGGGTAGAGGGAGGAGAAGGGGAGTTGAGGAGAATTTGAGGGAATGGGATGGTCGAAATGGGGGAAGGAGAGATATGAGAGCAAGGAGAGAGATATCTTGATTGAGGGAATGATTCATATGCCTGAATTTCTTCGGTGAAGGAAACCTTCACCAACAGCTCCATCAAGCAATAGAACTTGGCAGCTTCAGACACGTGGTGCTTCTAACTTCAGAGCCAAGGATATAAGAAAGGGTTTTTGGAATCTCCCCTTGTGTCAAAGGAAAGCCACTGAGGCCAGATGTATATCTGAGATGTCACTACATAGAGGTCTGGACAGGCCATTGCCTGGAACTATGAAGGTGATAAGTGGATTGTCTTGGAAACTCAAAGATGTTGGAGGTGGCAGAGTCATGGGATACTTGCCAAGGAAAGCTGCAGACCAGGTGTGAATCAGTCCAAGAGAAAGAACTATATTGCAGTCAGCAAAGGTGAAAGGACTTGGAAATCTGAAGAGCTATTTGCTATCAGATGGAGATGCAGAATTTAGAGTTTGTAGTGCTAGTTGTTCTTACTTTGGTGCAGTATTTCCTCACTGTGTACCCTTTCCTGCATTGTGAGATGGTGACATAAGTTCTGTACCATTGCATGTGGGAAGTATGTGACATTCTTTTTGATTCTTATTTTATGGGGGATTACACTTAACAGATTGCCATATATCCCAGAAGAGCCTCTGGACTGGAAAACAGTGTTGAGATGGTTACAAACTATAGGGACTTTTGAAGCGGACTGAATGCATCTTTGAATTATGATATGGCTACACGCCTATGAACATGAGGAATACAATGTTGTAGTTTGAAAGAGAATAGCCCCCATAGGCTCAGATATCTGAACGCTTGGTCATTAGTCAGTGGTGCTACTAGACAGGGATTAAAGGTGTGGCCTTATTGGAGTAGGTGAGGCATTGCTGGAAGAAGTGTGCTATTGTGGGTACAATTTGAAGTTTCAAAATCCTATGCCAGGCTCATCCTCTCTGCCAGCAAATCACGATGTAGCTCTCAGCTACTGTTCCAACACATGTGTGTTACTATGCTCCCTGCCATGATGGTAACGGACTAAGCCTCTGAAATGGTAAGCAAGTCACCACTTAAATGATTTCTTTTATAAGCGTCCCTTCATAGCAATAGAACAATGCTTAAAACATACTTTCATAGTTTACTTAATGTGGCTTTTGCAATAGAAACATGTCTGAAAGTATTATTTATATATATGCACAAAAATACACTAAAGTCCAATTATTACTACATTTTTAGATGAGTGTATCCGTCCTGTTTAGCTCTTAAATTCCAGTAAGTATGGTAATAGGCCAGAGACATAGGATTTACTTTCATAAATAGCAGATAAATTGTACCATGTAATGTCTCAAATTCATTACACTAAAATTTAGAGATGTTAGTTTGCCCTCTTCATCTTCCTGGGAAAGATTGCTTTTTCGTTTGTTTTGGTTTTCAAGACAGGTTTCTCTGTGTATCCTGGCTGTCCTGGCTACACAGAGAAACCTTGCAGACTGGGTTGGCCTTGAATTCACAAAGGTCCACCTGCCTCTGCCTCTCTCATGCTGGGAATGAAAGCATGGGTTACCAATGCACAGCAAGATTGCTTTTTTTTTTCATTTCCTCTACCTGGATCTTCTGTAGCCTTCATATTCCTCTTAGCTTGGAATCCTCTTTATAGGACCAGGATTATATTGATTTTCTAGTTGTACAGGGTACTTAAAAATGCTATAGTAATATATAAAAAATGCATGGCTTTTACTTGTGAAAAGATTAATAACAATTGCTTTTATCTTTTGACAAATAAGTTTTGACAAATTAGTAATAGACTAGTTTTTAATTCAATATCTAAATAACACTAAATTGGATCGTCATTATTTTAATGCTGAAGTAAACATTCCTGGGCAACTCAACCAATTTTTTTTAAAGTTATGACTCCATGAATAAGTAAATGCAGAGTGTGAATGAAAACAACTTTAAATTATGCTATGCAGACAACTTTAAAAGAATTTTAGAAGAAAAGGAGAAGATAATGAACGAGCAGAATTTAATTTTGAGGGTTTTTATTTCAATTCTGCATTGGGCTGGAGGCCAGATTCCTAATTACTTCTGTATATACAGTATAAAAATTGCTTAAGGGATGCTGGATGAATTTTCCAAAAGACAATTAAAGATTCTCAGTTGAATAAAATAATTTTTTTCCTGATAAATTTTGTGAGTGTGGTGGTTTCCCTGAATGGGTGACATTCTGGACAATCTATTGAGAGGTGCAGTTCATGAGAAAAGTAAATGTGCTTTTTGAAGATACTGGGATTAACTTATTTAATTATTTGTTCAATTAGCTACATTTGCAAGATTTATAAACCTTAAATGTTAATCTTAAAGCCTTCCCTTTCTGCATATTTTAATGGCTCTGGTGTTCCTGTGGCTTTGCTGAACTCCTCAGCTATTGCGACTTCATAAGAGCCTTTAAAATGCACAGTTGCCCAGGTCCTGCCTGAGAAGATTCTGATTTAATTGGTTCAAGAAGCATTCTGATCATTGAGATGTTTAAAAGCTCCCCAGGTAATTATAATGTCAAGGTAAGGTTGCAAACCACTGGATTTCGGGGAAAAATACCAGCTCCTATAGAAGAGTCAGTAAATTCAAATTAAATCAGAGTGAAGCAAAGGCAAAAAGGAGAGAAAAGTCCATGAAGCATGCACTTTAAAAGCATGTATTGTCAGTAACACATCACTGAGCAAGACTGCTAAACTCACTAACCTGTTTTTGTTACAATGTTCCTGGTGCAAAAAAAATGAATTATATTGTAATAAGAACAGAAATCCATTTTACAAATTTTGAGATTTTTAATAAGTAGATATTATATAATCATATGATTCTCTGAGAGCATAAGAAACTATTGATTTATATTAGATTGGCCAGCTGTAAGTCAGCAGCAGGTTTTTTTTTTCTTTTCTTTGTCATTTTCTTTTTGAAAATGCGTTATTTCGACTTCTTTTTTTTATTGCGAAAAGAAGAAAAAAAAACATAAACAAAAAACAAGTTTCCACCTCCTCCCAGCCTCCCATTTCCCTTCCCCTCCTCCCACCCTTCTCCCCCTCCTCCCACCCTTCTCCCCCTCCCCCCACTCCTCTCCCCCTCCCTCTCCAGTCCACAGAGCAGTCCTGGTTCCCTGCCCTGTGTTAAGTCCTAGGTCCTCCCCCCTCCGTCCATATCTAGGAAGGTGAGCATTCAAACTGGCTAGGCTCCCACAAAGCCAGCACATTAAGTAGGATCAAAACCCCGTGCCATTGTCCTTGGTGTCTCATCAGCCCTCGTTCGCCATGTTCAGAGAGTCCGGTTTTATCCCATGCTTTTTCGGTCACAGTCCAGCTGGCCTTGGTGAGCTCCCCGTAGATCAGCTCCACTGTCTCAGTGGGTGGATGCACGCCTCGTGGTCCCGAATTCTTTCCTCATGTTCTCCCTCCTTCTGCTCCTCCTTGGGACCTTGGGAGCTCAGTCCAGTGCTCCTGTGTGGGTCTCTGTCTCTATCTCTATCCATCACCAGATGAAGATTCTATGATGATATGCAAGATATTCGTCAGTATTGCTCTAGGATAGGGTCATTTCAGTTTCCCAATCCTCAGCTGCCCAAGGAACTAACTGGGAACCTCATCTTGGGCACTAGGGAGCCCCTCTAGGGTCAAGTCTCTTGCCCACCCTAAAGTGGCTCCCTTTACTAAGAATTGTGGTTCCGTGCTCCCCTATCCACCTTTCCTTTATCCCAATTCTCATGTTTCCCAGGTCCCCCCTCCTTCCCTTCTATTAGTGGTTTTAATTCAGTTTCTTTCTCTTTCATTTTTTACTTTAACTGATTATTTGTGGATTTTCACATCATGCATTTTGTTACCACTTACCTCCAAGTCCCCTCACATCTGCCTTCTGCCCTTGCACCCTCCCCCTAAAACAAAACCAAATTTAAAAGAAAAACCAAAACAAAACAAAGAAGCAAAACAAAAACCAAAAGAACAATTTTGTGGAAGATGCAATGTAGCCTGTTGAAACTCACAGTTGACCCTTTAGTCCAATCATCTTTAACTGCAAATGGTCATTGCCAGGAGTAATTGGTCTGACTCCAGGCTTCTGCTTTCTGCTACACAACAGATAATGGTATTTCACTTCCGCTCCTCTGGGATATTCTGTTATCCCATGTCATGGAGAGCCTGCTGTTTTGGATCTGTAGGTAACTCTCCTTCACATGTTCCAGCAGTTCATAGGTTCAGGGGATGCCAGGATGGACCAACTCATAGCCCTGGTTCTGGCCCTGGCTGGTAATTAGGTTGGTCAGCTCACTAGCTTTCTCTCCTAGTCAGTTACTACCAGGATGAGCTCTCCAGCACTGCCTTGATTAGCTCACCCAATACAGCCTACATCAAGGTGCTGGGCCAGTTCTCTTGTTCTCGGGCCCTCATATCCAGGTCCCCCCGACTCACATTGCCAGGAACAGATCGACTGTTTAGCCCAGGCAGGGTTCAGGACCCTCTCTCCTGATTACTGCAGGGAGAATATGAGAGGGACAGGGGCAGGGCGGGACGGGACGAGCAGAGTCTGCTGTCCTGCTCTCAAATCCTCAGGCCTGGCTCACCTGTGGACCTGACAACTAGTTCAGCTCTACTGAACTGCATCTAGTGTAGGGCAGGGCTAGTTCTCACCCTTTTGACCTCTGGGCCAGCTCTCTTGCTTGCCACAGGTAGCAAGTGATAGAGGGGGAGGGTGTCTTTCCCTTGCCCATGCCACCAAATGGCAGATTAAGGGGACAGTTAAACTCTGTTGTTCTCACACCCTCAGGGCTGGCTCCCTGGCATCACAGACAACAGGGTCAGTTCTATTGTGCTGCCCAGGCAGGAAGCAAAGTTTGCTTTCTCATGCACTGCAGCCAGTGAAGGTCAGGGCCCAGATCTCCTACTCTTGTGACCCCAGGGTCAGCTCCTTCACCCACTGAAGGTGGTAATAGATGGGGGACATTTTTCCTTTACCAATGCCACCACATGGCAGACAAGAGGGACAGGGTCAGCTCTCCTGCTCTCATGCCCTCAGGGTCCACTCACCTGTGTCCTAGACCACAGGATCAGCTCTAATGTGCCTGCCTGGTAACATGCATGCCTATGGAGAGGGGGCAAACTCTCTCCTGAGGGGTTGGGCCAGCTCCCTGTTGCAATATCCAGTGAGGAACAGGACCAGCCATTCCAGGCCAGTGATTGGCTCAACACAGCATGGTTCCAATGATCCCTGTGCTAACACTGGTCATGGACATCCACACAGACGTGGACCCAGACATGGTCCTCAGCAGCAGCTCAGGTCCAGATGCCACCATGGCCCCAGTAGCAGCTCTGGCAGCAGCATGTCCCCCAGGGAATCAGCATAGTCCCAGGTGGCTAGCCAGAACCCTGGCATCCTCAGAGCCCTTGGTGGCAACCGGAGTCACGGACAGGACCACAGACCAAGACATGACTCTAGGTAGCAGTCATGTCCTGGACATCCCCATGGCTTGAGGTGGCAATACCAACAACACAGATCAGCATGGCCTTGGGTGCCCCATGGTCTGTGAATACAGACATGGTCAGAGGTAGATGAACAGACCGTGGTCCTCCAAATTGGCCCTGGGTGTTGACAACAACTCAGATCAGTACTGCTGTAGGGCAACATTGATTCTAGTTTTTGGTTATATGTATATATATGTTATTTCTTAAACAAAAAGAGTCTATCTAAAAATTAATGATTTCAGAAAGCAAATTTTAAATATCTGGGAAAACAAAGCTGCAATAAAAGAAGATTCATGGTTTTTTACTAGACATAAGGAAAACTAGGAGAACAGATACTTAGCTTCATGATATATTTTTTAAAGAGTAAGAGAAATACCATTAAGAATATTAGACAGATGCTACGTGTGGTGGTGAAAGCCTTTAATCCCAGCACTTGAGAGAGACAGAGGCAAGCAGATATCTGTGTATTGGAGGGCAGCCTGGTCTATATAGTGAGTTCCAGAACAGCCAGGGCTGTTATGAAGAGAAATTCTGTCTTACAAAACAAAAGCCAAAAGAAAGAAAGAAAAAAGTATTAGCTAAGTTCTTTCAAATATCAAATTATGAATTGTTTCTAAAATTTCGAAACCACAAACATAGATTCAGAGCTCCTACATTGGTATTCAAAAGCCCATATATATCTTATTATGATACTAAATATCTCATAAACAAAAATAATGACTAATAATAAGAATGTACATGTCTAAGCGCTATGATAAATTAAACCAACAAGAGGCCACTAAATCTTCATGCTGAAATTAGATTTGTCTTATGAAAATAGTCAACTGTCTAAAGTCTTATCTCCAAGGTGGAGTAGAGACATCAAGAGATACCAAACCAAAAGTAAAAGTTCTCTGCAGCAAAAAAAATAATAGTCATAATAATCTATCCCATGCATGTAAGGAGGGGTCATAAAATATTAAAGTAATAAAATATAAAATATTTCTATATTATGAAAAATATTGGTGAAATTAAAAGAACTCATTCACAATTTAGAAGGTTGAAATTTCATTTAAGGTGGAAGAGAAGAGAAGTTAAAAATATGGCAAATAGTCTATTTAAACCTAAAAAGAAGTCTATTAACATCAGAAAAAAAAGTAGAGTGCTCAAACATAGTACTCTTAAAAATGCCATCCTTTGTAGTCCAAATGCAAAAATATGCCAAATATTATAAAAAGTCTTACAGAATGCATGTCCAAAACCAATACTATTATCCAATTGATATTAAGAAAGATCACCTGTGACAACAATATAACTTATTCTTGCAAACCTCATATTAAAAGTGACAGAAATAATGATACTAATAAAATGTAACCACTGCTCCAGCCTATCACTCTTTAAGTACCTGGTTAGAAAGCAAAGCTCTCATTATCCAGAGATGTTCAAAATCAGAAATTTCTGTGAACTAACTTAGCAGGAAAGTCAATGAATAAACAAAAAAGATATTTAAGTATATTTTTAGATACCTAAATTTTGGAAGGAAATTTTATTTGGGTATGTATGTTCTTCTATAACCTATGGTATAATCAAACATAAAAATTAACTAGAGGGCATATAGTTGTGAGAGATATTAATCTGAAGTTAACCTGATAGCAGTATAGATGGTAGTGTTTAAGAAATATTGAATAACTTGTCCTTTCTCCTTGTATAGTTATGACAGGCAGACTTATGGTCTTTTGTCCATTAGATTCTAAATGTGCAATGCTTCTACCCAGATAATACACATTTCTTTTTTTTTTTCCTGAGGAGAATGAGCTATTATAGCTGTGCATTTTTATGCTATAGGATAAACAATAGTAAACTCTCTTGGCAATGGTTTGTTTCAAGCTGTAAAATGTTTACATTCTTAGTTCTTTGCTGTTCATTATTACTGTTACAGAGCCAGGGAGCCATACTGAGCCAGAAGAATTTTTGGAGGACATTTAAAATACACATGTTCTATTCTGAGACATGGAACCCTTATTGTCGTTAGAGTAAACTCTCTAAGGATAAACAACAAATAACCCTTTGTCAATGTAACTTATATCACAATCAGACAGATCTGTGGAAGGGGAGAGTATACCAAAGTAGAACTTAAAAGCAGTATCTGAAATGAGAGAGTTAAGTTGCATTTTGAAAAAAATAGTTTTGATAATTATATTAAAAAGTAAAAATCCAACTTCACATAACACAAGATATTAAAATTTAGCTTTATATAATGTTCCAGTGTAAGCAATTTCAAAAAACTCAAAGAGTAATATTAATGCTATTTCTTTTATTATTATTATTATTATTATTATTATTTTATTACTTTAAAAAATACCAATCCAAATTCCCACTTCCTCCTTTCCTCTTACTTCCCTCCCACTCCCTCCACACAACCTTTCGCTAATCCCCCTCCAATTTTAAGAGAGGGCAAGGCACCCTGCTCTGTGGGAAGTCCAAGGCCCTCCCCACTACATCCAGGTTGATCAAGTTATATATCCAAAGAGAATAGGATCCCAAAAGGCCAGTACATGCAGTAGAGACAAATCCCAGTGCCATTGTCATTGGTCCCTCA
Source organism: Microtus oregoni (assembly GCF_018167655.1). Taxonomy (NCBI): domain Eukaryota; kingdom Metazoa; phylum Chordata; class Mammalia; order Rodentia; family Cricetidae; genus Microtus; species Microtus oregoni. The sequence goes on along the minus strand of NW_024544152.1, from coordinate 1,561,447 downwards.
GTCTGCCCCAACTGTCAGTTACATTCAGAGGGAGTAGTTTGATTCCATGCTTGTTGATTCCCAGTCCAGTTGGAGTTGGTGAGCTTTCATTATCTCAGGCACACTGTCTCAGTGAGTGAACCCCTCATGGCCTTGACTTCCTTGCTCATACTCTCCTTCCTTTCACTCTTCAACTGGACCTTAGTAGCTCAGTCCAGTGCTCCGATGTGGGTCTCTGTCTCTGTTTCCGTCTGTTTTAGATGAAGGTTCTATGGTGATATTTAAGATAATAATCAGTCTGACTACAGGGTAAGGCCTGTTCAGGCTCCTTCTCTATTGCTTAAGGTGTTAGCTGGGGTCATCCTTGTGGATTCCTGAGAATTTTTCTAGAGCCAGGTTTCTTGCTAACCCCAAAATGGCTCCCTCAATCAAGACATCTCTTTCCTTGCTCTTATATCTGTCCTTTCTATTAATGCTATTTCTACAATGCACGTGATGGCAAAGCCCTTTGCCATGTCCAACAGAGAAAAATTATTAAGGTATCCCTCATGTGTATTTCCCCCATTGACTAATTTTTTTTTTATTTTCAATGCAATTTTTTTTTGAAGTTTAGTGGAAAAGTAAAGCCATTTCAGTAAAATGCAATAATAAGTTTGTAAAGAAATGCCTTAACTGTACTCTAAGTCTCATGGAGAACACCTATAGAAAGAATAAAATTAAATCATGCTTTTTCTACAAAGTGTGAACAGTAGCTCCTAAACCTTTATGTGCAGAAATGGGGATTTTAATGGGTTTCCATGTATCTTAATTTCTCCTATCAACTTTCTTCTCCAAAATTCTATAAATTCTATTTTTAATTTTATGCGGACATATTTTTCTTTGTTCTCTAAATATAATTAGGTTTCTAATATTTTGTCAAAGATTATTTCTAAAATGTGAAAACATAAAGACCATGTATATTATTATAAAATTATAAGTATATTTTACTGTAGAACCAACTATGATGTTGGATTTACATTTAATTTCATATTTGTTCACCCACAAGGTACCTCTGCTACATTAAAGGAGAGTGTTCTGGTTTAATATTCAAATGCATTCTCTTTTCTTATGTTCCACTGATGTCTTAACTTCAAATAACAATATAAAAATTAATAAATTTCTTGAGTTTTCAGTCATTTCTTAAATCTCTTCCTAATGTAAAGATCTGTTTATACCCCCCCCCATGTGAACACATAGCCCCTCCAAATGTAGTAGAAGGCAGTTCAATCTGACTGGTAGAAAAAATGAGAAACTTCTCTGCGAAGGATCAAACTTCATTAATGTTTTTCTTTATTCATTTACTTTATATTTTATATAAACTTATATACCCTGTGCTTTACTTATATTCCCTTCATGAGAATCTTTTGATAGATTTGAGATTTTTGTTTTGCTTCGTTTGTTTTCTGGAGGTCTTTGGTACAGAAAAAAAGTAAGGGGAACAAGCAACTTGGAGCACTAAATTCCAGTTGAAAGAAATATTGGAATGACAGAATGCAAAAGGAAAGCGAGAGTAAATTTAGATATCAAGTATATTGCTGCTACCGACACAGGTGAAAGGCCAATATAGTATAAATAGCTACTCAAAAATATTTCATTTATTTTAGCAAAATGCTTACATGTACATGGGAGAAACTAATAAAAGATCAATTTCACCATAGAAAAAGGCAAAGCTGAGATTTTATAGGATAAAGCAGATAGAGAGTGTTTGAAAAGGAAAGATATTTTAAATTTTTTCTTAAAGATATTGCTTAATCAACTGGCAGCAAGATGGGTGGTGTTGATGTCTAGTAACTGAAGAGAACCACAATTGGGGCAAAAAAAAACCCACAAACACTCACAATTATAAATGTACACAAAAGAAACTTTACAATTTGGCAGGGATAACTGTGGGTTCTTTCACTTAAAGAAAACATATGTGTGGCCAAGAAAATAAAAATTGAGATGGTCTTCTGGAATTCTAGTAAGGGCTTAGGAAAGCAGAAGCTAATTCTGAATCCTATGTTATCCATAGACAGATAAAATGCAGTAATTCGCAATTTAATTTTTATTTGCAGGGAAAAGGAGAGTAAAAGGAAGCTGGACATGCCATTGTCTAAGCAGAAGTGATAAATCCTATCCATCAAAAAAAAGTGAACAGAGAATATCTTAAGGGGAAAAGAGGGCTTTGTGACTAATGTTCTTAATTTCCTATCGACCTAGGCATGTGTAGCAAATAAGATATGAATCTTCAGTAGGCCGTGTCTTGGTTTTCAATTGATAGCTAAAGAACTCAGACACACTGAGAGTAGCTATTCAAATCATAATGCTTAGCTATTTTTGTAAATGAAAATGAGTTTTACCTTTCTACCATATGAAATTTGAATGACAATGATGATTGAGGTTGAAAACGAAGCAGAGAAATGTGTTTGAATTTTTTTTCAATAAAATACTCAAGTTAATATCTTAAGCCAGGCATGAGTGGCTTGACTTACCTTTGATGACCCTCGCTTCATATACATCTTGTGTTAGAATTCTCAGCATGTTCATAGTGGATTCTAAATGTCAAAGACCTTACAGCTACTATTATACACATTTTATAGCCAAACAAAGTAATCAAAGATAGAAATGTTTAGAAGGAAATGAACTGATAGTCCTGCCATCATCCTGGAAGTTTTTCCATTTTTCAAACTCAGAGAACAGGAATTGAACTGAACCTATTCTGTGATCATCTAGGTCTCAGAACTTGAACTCCATTTCTGAACTTGTAGAAGCCCTCAGCAAGTGCATCTTTCCACAGATCAATACCACTCTTGGTCTAGTAATGAGAATGTAACAAAGAAAGATGAGAGACTAGATTTGTTCTCTTCCTATTGACACCGAGTAGGCTCTGCACTGTCTTGGCGAAGCTGCTGTCTCTCTCTCTCTTTTTTTTTTTTTATCAGAAATACAGCTTTGGTTCTCGTGGAAAGCATGTCTTTTCACAGTTGTCTATGTTATACACACTTTTGGCTTGTATGGAGTCTCTGGTGATTCCAATAGAGTTATGTCCTGAAATAGGAATGGATTACAAATATTGATATCTATATCTTCCATATATATATATATATATATATATGTATGTATGTATGTATATATATATATATATATATATAGTATCATATGTGTTGCTCCTTTACATGTCCCATTGCCTCATATGACTTTACATATGAAGCTCAAATTCAGCAATGAAACTACTTAAATTTTGCACAACTTGGATACTGTAGTATTGAAATGAGGATGTGATTTTTTTGAACTCAGAAAGTTGTGTGGTGGGACATGACTCATGCTGATAAAGCTGGTCTGTTGGACATGTCTAATTCTATATGTGAAATCTGATCAGTAAAAACAAAAGAAGAAAGAAAAGCTTTTCAGGTCTTAGGCCTAAATGCTTTAGAATCAATAGGAGTAAGAATACGTGCAGGGCGGTCCTCTCCCCTAGTTAATGTTTTAGCTTTGTCAATATATACAGCCGGAATGCAGGCAAAGAGTTTATATTCATCTATCTTCATTTAAAAATCACAGTATATGAAGGTTTTCTATTGGTTAGAAATTTTGTTCTTCAGAATAGCAAGTTATACCTACCTCTTCTACACGTGCCCCCCCCCCAACACACACGTGTGCTTGTGAGAGAGATGTTTGACTTCCTCAGTGGATATTGAAATTATTTTTATCAAGTTATTTGGTGAATATATCATCAAAACAAGTGAAGAAAAATATTTATATCGGGTCAGAGTATTCCCCAACTCAGAAGCACGATGGCTAATAGATTATTATATTAAATTACCATATGCTTATTATAGACATTATGATAGATATAAAAACCACCAATAACCACACCCCTTTCTCTGCTCTGTAATAACCATTTCATTTTTATTGCAATGTTTTAAGTGTTAACACTTAATATTTTTATAGGAGTAATATGATATTCTCTTATTTTGGTAAGATTCAATTTTGCAAAATCATCTATTACTATAAGAAGAAAATAATTACTTAAGCAAAAAAGTACCCTAGAAAGTATTTATTTCCTGGCCTATGATCTGCTTTGGAGCTACATTGTGATCATGAATGAAAATCAAAATAAATAAATAAATGAATAAATAAATAAATAGTCTACCAATTTTTGAAAGCTTTGAGTATTGCTTAAAAGAAAACCCTCCTTGCTGTTTTTTTTTTATTTTAATTGCCATGTAATTGACTAATTCTACAGTAACTAGGATTGGGAGTAACTAAAAACCCGCTATGTTCCTAATGATGTTCAATGAGGCACAGGAAATGAATAGATGGATATGGTCCAGTTGCTAGAAAATAGTTGTTTGTTACTGACTTGTCTGAGAGGAAATGAACACTTTCATTTTTCAGTGACAGAGTATAAAGTGTTCCTCACTAGGGCTGTTCTAAAAGCTCCATGCCCCTTTGAATTCTGATAAGGAGGCAGTAAAGGAAAGCATTCAAATAATCTCAACTAACACAGGTTATTTTACAAGCTGGGTGTTTTTTTATTCCTTTATATGTAAATTTTCCCCAGACTTCAAACCAAAGAATTTCTGCAATCTGTATCACATATAACATTATCAGCAAGGTGGCATTTAGCTTCCTTTAAATGTTAATTACTAGGGGGACTAGAAAATTTGTGGACTTTGTAGGGATAGATCTCAGGGAGAGCAAATCAGTAGTTCTCAAACTTGGCTGTGCTTTGGAACTTTGACAAATAGTCCCCCCTCCCCCGGGTCCTGTTTTCAGGAGTTCTGACTTAAGTGGCCTGTGGTCCCAGTATCTCAATTTAAAAGTCTGCTTAATGACTCTATTATGCATTCGTGGTTATGGTCACAGAAAAGGAAAGGAATTATGGAGATGCAGTAAAGCAAACAGTTCCATTTCTTTCCCTGTTTTTCATTTTAAATAACTATTATAATACCCCTATTCAAATTATAAAGACTTGAACTATAACTGTTTGCTACCAATGTCAATATGAAATCTACTGCTTCAGTGTTGGCCCTTGCCCCCCCCGCCATAGTACAAAGATAAAGAGAGACTTCATGTTCAAGTATGTATTTATGATAATATAGAAAGTTGGCTGACTTCTTCCACCTACTAACAATCTGTCAATACATCCATCTGTCTATCCATCCATCTACCAACCATCTACTAGCTTGCTCAAGGTATCAGGACTCATGGAGAAATTTACTAACTCCTTGGTAGTATTATTAATAGATATCAATAGATTTATTTTACTAAAGAGGCAACAAGCAACATACTAGCTAACACGAAAGGCAAGTGTTTAATCTTAAACTATCTCCTTCTGTATTATCAGATCTCCTCTCCATTCTTTTCCACCTTGCTTTGTGTCTTAGCTTAGGAATTCCAATTGAGAGAGAAGGGAACAGGTGCTGAGAGGAAAAGAAATGATAGTATTTATTTCCTTCCTTTTTGTAAGACCCCACTGATTGCCACTGTCCCTTTGCAAAGACCACATTTTTTTTCTTGCTCTCTCTGGTCTTTCTTTTGGTTTTCTAGTTTTGGTAAATGAACCTCCTTTCCCCTGATCCTTAGGGCTAAGTGAGCTCTGTATTTCTCATAATCTTCTCTGGATTTTCATAATGCTGACCACATCTCTGTTAATGATTTATCTAATAAACTGTACTTATATATTCCAGATAGGAAAATATATCCTTTCTTGGCAAGGAAAGTTGAAGTTAAATTGGTAGATCATGATTCTAAGCAAACTTAGCCAGGCAGAAAGACAGTATCACACTCAGATTTTGGAGTTTCTCTTTTTAAAGATAGGAAAGTAGAAGGGGGTGCTCTTTGAGATATCTGAAGCATAATAAAGGGATCATAAGGGTAACGGGAGGATGATTATAGAGGGTAATGGGAGGATGAATATGTATTAAAGTGTACTATCTACATGTTGTGATGATTAATATTGATTATCACCTCCACAGGGTCTAGAATTCCTAGGAGACAAGCCTCTGGGTATACCTGAGAGGCACCGTCAGTATTTGGTTGGCTTATGGGTATGCCTGTAAAAGATTATCTAGATTAGGTTCATCGAGAAAGGAAGACCCACCTTATCTTTGGGCAGTACTATTCTGTGTGCTGACATCCTGCGCTGAATAACAGAAAGTATGCTGAGTATCACCATTCATAGCTGTTTCCTGACTATGGACGCAACGTGATCAGTCATCATGAGTTTTTGCCACCAAGATATTCCTGGTATAACAGATTGTGACATCAGATTAGGAGCCCAAATAATATTTTTCTCTTTTTTCTTCCTTTTGCTACGTCATTTTATCTATATCCCAGAAACCAGAAAGGTAATTAATACATGTGTGACAATATCTCTTTATGAAATTCACTATTCTATACAATGAGTACATGATAACAAAATAGCTAATAATAGAAAACTGTGCTATGCTCATTGGTGATATGCGATTAAAGAATTCATATAAATGTGTGAAATCACCTGTAGTCCCTAGAGAGATCTTTTTCACAATCTTAAATAGACTGTATATGCTAAAAATTCGTAAATTTTTCAAGGACGTAATAAAGTGATTTAATCTTGCTACTTCCTCTTGATTACTATTACTACCTGCCTCCACACCCCACTGATTATTTATGTCTAATGCTTCCTAAACTAGCAGTTCACTTATAATGGACAGGACGTATAAAGAAGTAGAGGAGATAGTGATCCATTCATTTTTATTTTAAATGAGGAATTTCAAAGGTGAAAAGTTAAAAGACCTAGCACAATTAACTCTGGTGATCTAGGAAGCAATGATATTGATTTTCCTTCGGTATGCTACATAGTTCTTTACTGTTTTAATGAGTATCTATAAATTTAAAGTTCATCAAAAACACATTATAAAACTAAATTAGGAAATTGATTTATTTGGAATCCTTCATGCCAGGGTAAGGGGACCAAGTTTTTCAAGCTACAATGAATTTTCATTATCTGAGAGATAGGTACCTAATGTTGTTCACCCAAAAAAAGTGTCCCTCAACACCACTGCCACACTGCTCTAAGTACATACCCATGAATGCACACAGAACTCATATGCATGAACATGCTCTTGCATGGGAATCAGGCTCTGACTTCATCTTCATTTCTTGTTGGTCTGAGCAGTACCAATTTAACATTGGTTTGCCCTGGAAGCAAAGCATAGCTAATTGAGACTCAGAGACATTGTTTTCAGGAGGGGAGAAGTTCAAAATTCTGAGCTTCCTAGCCTTGCCACCCTGAGAGCTTTTGCAGAAGGTTAAGCTTTGTGTTCCTCTAAGGAACCTGGGCTCCTTATTGCTCTAGGCAGCTATGACCAGTCCCAGTGTGGACAGACTAATGCTTGTGTTTACAAAGATGATCTCACTCTTGAATCATCTCTTTGAGGTAAGCATGCGAAGTGGTGTGGTCTTTATGCAGATCTTGTCTAGGCTACAATAGTGGGTGGAACTCCCCGATCATGCCTAAAGACATTATTTAACAGCACACATTCTGATCCTCTGGCTCTTAAAATCTTTCCTTTCTTTCTTGAATGACCTCCCTGAGCCTTAAGATATATAGGGGTTGTGTTGTAGTTAGGCTAAATGGAGTTGGACACAATAGGGTCACTTATCCTTTACATTTTGACCAGGTTTGAGTCTCTGTGGTAACTTCTCCATCTGCTACAAAAAGAAGTTTCCTTGATGAGGTCTCTGAACTATAGTTAAATGTTGTATTGACTTAGATTTTGAAAATGGCAGTACTAGATTGTTCTCTAGGATCCATGTTCTGTCAAACCATTGGTAGTTGGCTATATTTACAGTACCATGCATGAATTCTTCCCTATTGAATGTAGCTTAATATATATAATCTGTATATGCCACATTTACACAATTAGGAATGCATTATTAGGCTAGCAACTGTTGTGATTCACAAGCCTTACACTACTTTTCTCCCTTAGTACCTTGCCCAGTTTCTTCTGATACTATGAGAGTTTGCCCTCAAGAGGCGGCTTCTAAGCAGTACCTGCTAGAGTCCTCCAAGTTCTGTGTCTCTATCTACATGTCTTCAGCAACAGTGTCTTATCTTTAAGTTATGTGAGACCAACAAGAACAAAAGCAATAGTTTATATTGCTTAGAGGGTTTCTAATCTACAACTCAAAAGGTTTACCTTGCTTAGCGTTGGAGTTATTGTTAGTCTCTGGTTCCTGGAGGGGGATCATTATGAACTTGTATCACATAACTCAAACTACACACACACACACACACACACACACACACACACACACACACACCTATGTTTTAAGAAAAACCATGAGATATTATTTCCCTATGCCTTTAACAAAAATCTTTAGTGTTACTTAGCTCTCTTTGCTCCTTTCCTCTCTGTATTACACTCCTTCCAAACTCAATCAAGCTCATTTAAGTATACTAATTTTGGTACCAAACCATCCATAACTAATAACATAGATCACCATGAGTGAGCTAGCTGCATTTGAGTCTAAAAATATGTTGTTTAACAAACATATGATCTGGCCCATTTGTTGTAGCTTGTAGATTTCACATCAATGGCATCACTGAAAAAGAAAGTATAAAAGAACCAAAGGAAAATATCATTTGAAGTAAAAATAAACAGGCTATACAAAATAAATATCAACAAAGCCACAGAAATGATAGTGTGGTGGTTTGAATAGGTATGGCCCCAATAGACTCATATTTTTGAATGCTTGATCCATACATAGGAATTGTTTTAGCTAGGGTTTCTATTGCTGTGAAGAGACACCACGACCATGGAAATTCTTGTACAATAAAATATTTAATTGAGGCTGGCTCACAGTTTCAAAATTTTAGTCTTTATCGTCATGACGAAACATGGTGGCATGCAGGCAGACATGTGCTGGAGAAGAAGCTGAGGGTTCTACTTCTTGATCTGCAGGCAACAAGAAGCAATCTGCCTCCACAGTGACATAATTCCTTCAAGAAGGCCACAACACACAAAAAAAATCCAACAAAGCAACACCTTCACATAGTGCCGCTCCCTATGGGTCAAGCATTCATACACATAAATCTATGGGTGCCAAACCAATTGAAACCGCCACAGAGGATGGCTATAATAGAAGATGTGACAAATAGGAAGTCATTACAATCCCCAGATTCTGTGGGAAAAGGAGCACTCAATTGAGGCGATATGCAGCAAAGTGAAAGAGACAAATAAATGACTAAGATAAATTTCTTGCTAATATTGAGTTCTCGGTAAATATTTTTATTGTGATAGTAGTATAATTATTTCAGGTATGTAATTTATATGTTGCATTCATTATTTTAACCATAAAAGATTACATCAGGAAAAGGAATAGAATGATTGAAGTTTAGTTGTTAAAAAAAGAAAAAAGAAAAACCAGAAACAAGCACAGGACTTGAGTCATAGTAGAGCATGGTTTCTCTAACCTTATTAAATGCATCTTGGAAGCTCAGTGTTGAGTACTGCTTTTCTGAAACTTGTTAATCTATTTAAATTGTATTTATAATGTGTTATAAAGGATGCAGTGGTTTTACTAAATCTGTGAGCTTATCAGTGTCCTAATAGCTTCCACTATTCCTTAATTCGCTAGTAAGATTTATGATGCCTGTCCTACTTTGTTTTTCTATAGTGAGATAAAATAGACAAACACCAACTTGAAGAGGAAATGGTTTGTTTTATATTACAACTTCAGGGGTGCCTAATCCATCACTGAGAGATGTCAGGACAGGAACTCAAGCAGGAGCAGAAGCAGGAATCATAGAGAAATACTTTGTGCTCAGTTGATTCTCATGGCTTGCTCAGCCCGCTTTCTTATAAAACCCAAGACCAACTTCCTAAAATGACACCACCCACAGTGGTTTGGATCTTCTCACTGCAATCATAAATCAAGAGAATGACCTCACAGACTTGCTTGTAATCCACTCTGATGGAGATATTTTCTCAGTTGCGGTTCCCTCTTCCCAAATATCATAACTTGTGTCAATTTGACAAACTACCAACCAGGTAATGGCGCTGAATGCTACACAGAGTGTAAGATGAAGCTTACACTGCATCTGCATTTTAAAGTGGATGTAATTATTCATCTGTCTTTCAGTAGTGACAGAATCAGTCTCAAGTACATTCCACCCAGAGAAATAAGGCAAAATGAATCAAAGTAAGGCAGGTGTCTTAGGCTTCTATTATCGTGAAGATACACCGTGACCACGGCAGCTTTTATAACTGAAAACATTTAATTGGGGATAGCTTACAGTTCAGAGGTTTAGTCCATTATTGTCATGGTGGGAAATGATGGCATGCAGGCCAACATGGTGCTGGAGAAGGAGCTAAGAGTGCTACATATTGATCTGCAGTCCTCAGAATTAACTATGTCACTGGGCATAATTTAAGCATGTATGAGACCTCAAAGCCCACCCCCACATTTCTTCCAACAGGCCATACTTCCTAATAGTGTCACTCCCTATAAGGGTCATTTTCTTACAAACCACCACAGGACAAAGAAAGCATGCTGAGTAAGAGTACACCTAAAGCTATTTATATCAGCACCCAAATCCTGACTCACCCCTCTTTGTTCTGGTGATATGCCCCACTGCTGTTCTCCTCCCTAACTTGATGTGCATCTATCTCCTTGACACCAGAGAGGTATTTACCCTGTAGTGGGTTTTCTGGCAACATGCCTCATTTAAGCTGCTTCAATTATCAGGATAAGATCCTCATCACTGCCTCTCAAATGGTTCCCCATTCTGAAGCACTTCTTTAATCTCTTTTCTTCAGTTCCTCCTTTGTGTAATTAAGTCTCTCTCTCCCTCTGCCTCACCAATCTCTCTCTGCCTTTCCAGTCTCTCTTTCTCTGTCTCTGTCTCTCTCCCCCTCTCTCATGCATACACACACACACACACACACACACACACAAACACACACACACACACAGACCACCCCTCCTGAAAAGATCCATTTGTGGCAGACCTCTTCTGCTGCCTGCTGAAGTTAGCACCATTCAGTTATTTTTAGTGTTATCTCTTTCCTTTAATTAGCACAGCCCTAAATTGCATATTTTGTTCTTAAGTTTTACACAGATTAAGATCTCCCAGTTCCTTAGTCATTGATTTTGGATGTTGCCCCGAGTTTCCTGCAGTTCATTTAAATTCAGTTCACTACAATATGCCAAAAATAAATAAAGCACAGTTTTCTAACATCTAATCACCCAGCTCCACCTGTGAACCTTTTGAGGATTCTAAACCTCTGAGAAAAGGGGGTGGGAGGTAAAGGCAAAGTTAGCATACATTTTCTTGGTAACCCTATTCCATACTACTGCTTCCCTGTCATTATGATCCCCATAATTCTTTCAAGAGAATGTTTGCTATGCATCCATGAACCCCTTTATTTTTGCATCTATACATTTAAGTAAATATTTTTATAAGGATGTGGAAGTGTCTATAACCAGTCATTTTTTCTTTCTTTAAAACACATTTTCATTTCAACACAATTATCTCCAATTAAATGGAAGAGATGGGCATGTTGCCCTTCATGGAAACTTTACTCGTCTGTTTGGATAAAATTCATTTTTAAGTACTGGAAATGGGTTAGAGTGCTGAGAGGTTGCATCCGGAAGGATCACAGTTGCTTGTTCCACTCTCCCACTCTCTCTCCCTTCCTTTGATGTCAACTTGGTTCTCTTGATAAATTAAAGGGTTGGGAATCCCCTATTTCAACTGTCAGGAAATCACTTTGCTTGGCGTTTTGCATTTTAAAAGATACTTTCTTTCTCAGTTCACCAGTTGTTTTTCTCCTCAGTTCCAGAACTGGAAGATTCCAGCATCCAAATTCTACATAATGTAAAGTGGTTTTCAAAGTTTCTTTTCTTTAGATTCAACCATTTATTTTACTATTGCTCTCAATGTGTGCCCACAGCTCACTGTTTTGATTCCTGTAACATTATACAAATATTTTGTCTTTTCCTCCTTATTTCCTCCTGTAGTTAAAATACCTTGGGTTCCAATATAGAAACTAGTTGTATATCCCGTATTTTTTTAACCACACAGGATGGAAATGTTGATGAGTTAAGATTGTTTTCTGAAACTGGAATATTACGACCCTTTTAGCATCATTCCTTTTAAGAGATAAGTTCTCATTTTTTTTCAAACACAAGCCTGTATATTTGTGTGTTTCAAATCAGTTGTCATCAGTAGTATCTGAGTATTAAATAGATCTAAATTGGAGATCATGCCTTAGAAAATATAATTCCTTATTCTAACTGAATTTCCTTTAAACATTCTGTTTGAGCTATCGCAATAAGATATTTGAAATATCAGATAAGCTAGAAAAAATAGGAAGTTCCTTTCTTTCTAAGAAACTGGGTGGTCTAGAAATTTGAAACCTTTTTTGTTTGTTTTGTTTTGTTTTGTTTGAGACAGGGTCCCAAAGTGTACCTCAAACCTGTCTGGCATGAAACTGTCTATGTAAACCAGAATTGCCTTCAACTCACAGAGATCTGGTTGCCTCTATCCACTGAGTGCAGGAATTAAAGCCATATACCACCAGACATTCATTTCTGCACTACTAATGACTGAGCCTAAATAGACTTTTGAATTGAACCCAATAGTTACAATCAAATTTGTAACAGCAACCACTGGAACCATTCACCTTATGAATTCTATTTGCATTGATATTGCAGGCATCTTAGTGTCAAATTTTAATATGAACCACATCTTTACGATGGAAGAGAAATTGATATGTGAGCAAATATATAACTTCTCAATTGGCCAATTGGTCCATATTATAGCAATTGGTTGCTACTTATTCACATTTGAGTACTTACACGTTTAATAATATGTAGTCTATTTTTCATTAAATTAGAGTGAAATATTTTAATATATTAGCATATAAGAATATGCCTATGTAAATATACAGACACATACATATATACTTAAATCACAGTTGTTTCAATCTATTGCTTGAGAAGTGAGAATATAATTATAATGATAATATTTTCCTACTCCTCTTGCTTGGGAATGGATTAAACATCTTAAAATAATACAATTTCTTTATCTATTTATACTAAATTTAAAGTATCTTTACAATATGCATATTGCAATGTGTGTATATGTTGCTTATATAATTTATAATGAGTATTATACAATAAATAATAAAAAACATGCATTATCCCCACAGCAAGTAGAAAACAGTTCATTTGACTACATGTCTGACTATAATAAATTTAGGATGATATCCTTGTTAGGATTCCATTAGCATTTTTAAAGAGAATTATTTGTATTTTATGTGTATGAGTATATGCTTGAATTTAATAAAGTGTGCTCTTCTCACGCCAATTGTCCAAGGAGACAAAAAGAGGATAAGCAGACACCTTGGAACTAGACTTACTGAGGGTTTGAACTGCTATGTGAGTGCGGGGAAGTAAACCTTGCTTCTCTGCAAGACCAATAATTGCCAATAACCTTTGAGCCATCTCTTCAGTCCCTCCATTTGCTTTCTTCACACATCATATTTATATCATCATAGATAATTATTAAAGTTTAGTATTACATTGTCCTCAAAACTGATGGTTTAACCATTCACTTAAGAAACTTCTATTAGTCACCTATTGTATGCCTGTGTTTGAATTAGGTGTGGAGATAGGAAAATGATAAAACAGATAAAACATTTCATGAGCTCATAATCTAGTATAGTATGCAGTATAAAACATTGAATATCCTACTTGCAGTAGTAAGTAACCTTTACAAATTGGATTGTGCTTACTGATCTAAACTGGAAAGTCTGTCATTTAAGGAAAGGAACAGCTTTCCGTATAGTAGGAAGTAAGTGGGTAATGTTTCAATGATTAACAATAGGGTTGATGGTAGTGAAGAGTAGGGTTTACATTGCAGTTGAAAGGGATTAGTATGTGCTAAAGTTTAAAGGGATGCAGCTGAAAGATGCCTTGATAAATACTAGGGCAGTTTTATATTTCTGAAATGTTCAATGCTTAAGGGAAAATTCCAAAATTCGGGCCAGAAAAGTAGCTTATGATTGAATTATGTGAGTATTTAAAAAATCAATCCCCAGGAATCTAATTTTTCTATTATCTTAGCTACATATGTACTCAAGGCTCTTTTTTACTCAGGGATTTAGCAGAAGTTCATGTTTTTGAAAGTTGTAACATCACAGAATCATCCATTTTTTTCAACAATTTTCAATCTTCTATTAATCACAAAGTTGCAAAGAGAAAGACCACTGACCCAAATCATCATGACCAAATTAATTCAAGCAAGCAATTAATTAAAGCAAACATTTTTATTCGGGTACATGGACTGTCTTACACTAGAAGCAGTGTTCAATAGATCAACACTGGACAAAGAAGACAGGGATATTTTGGTTTGTTTTTGTTTTTTTTTTGTTGTTGTTGTTGTTTAGGTGTAGGTAATTTCTAAATGAAGAATTTGGTGGTCAAAAAAATTGGTGTTACTGGAGGAAAAGAAGTTAGCCATAATGGCCTGCTGTAACAAAGACATGATTGTAAAGTGATCATAACAAGGTACACATAAAAAGAGAAAGTTAGAACAACCTTTTGAAACAAAGGTAGTGTTGTTATAATAACTTTTTGAAACCGAGAAATGGTCGCCATTTCCTGGAACAGGAGTACAGAACTATTTGTATTTAAGATTACAGGTGGGGCATAGTCTAATCCTTCAGAAACAGAGGTTTGATCATAAATGGGAATGACCATAGTTTGTTCTTGATATAATACAGCTTTTAAATCTAAGATGGGGGCAGACTGGTTCATCACTTCCAACTGCTTTCATGTCTATGATGTATTTTAATATCTGTAGTTACCATAATAAATCACTTGCACATGAAACAGTCTCATCAATTTGTAGAATGAGAGCCACAAGAACAGTGAGACAAATATGAGCGAGAACTCATGTACAGCCTGATTCTGCTATGTCATCCTTCATATTTTTCACCAAAGCAAACAAATAAATTATAGTTGAAAGAGAGGTTAGGCACATGCTTGTCCATTACACTGCACATCAGCTATGCACCCAAGCAATCAATATGGTTTGGACACAGCTGATATAATTTGGCGGAGTTATAATTGAATTTTTCCCTCTTAATATCATTACACCTACAGAATATCTCCCATTATGTGTCCCTCCCCATCATTCTCCAAATTACATGTTCCAAATGGAACTAATTATCTACTCCCATATAAAGCATCTCCTCATGACTGCTATCCCTTCTCTATTATAGGCACCAGTGCTTTCATGCTCCTAAATTTGCTTTCGCTGCAGTATGTTTCTTTTATTCATTCTCTTATTCCTTCCTAAATATAATCACTGAATGTTTATTTTTTGAAATTACTTGTATGTATAAGTCCATTTATATTACAGATATACATTGTAGAGTTCATTTGAATATAATAAAGACTCAGTGAGCAAATGAATGAAATATGAATAAGTGTATGAATAGACAACTGTTCTACCTCAAGTAACTTAAAGCTATAGTAATGAAAGATATCTCTTTTTATGAGAGAATGTCTTTAAAAAGTCTCTTTAATTATATTATAACATTTCTTAATTTAAAAAAATATTCTCAGCTGATTGCTTTGAATGATGTTTGGTGGAGATATACCTGGTAGTTGTAGATCTATGAGATCACCTAAAGATATTAATGGACAAATTGAAGGAACACATTGACTAAGGTACTTCTTGAAACAGGATTTTGGATTTTTGATATTTGTTGGATGTTATTGTCAATGAGAGTTTTATAGTTCAGACGTATACATATACATGCATAAAATATTACAGAGTCATGTTATTAAATTGACAAATCGCATATAAACAACAAGGGGGAAATAAAAACAGCAGTTTTCTTACTAGCAAGCAAATAAGTATAGCATAGGATAAAATTTTAATGAATAATATAAATAATCAAGGTCCTTTATCTCAAATCCTGTAAGTGGAAATAGAGATGGTGTGTTCTAAAGTAAGATATTAGATAATGTAAACATATTTTTTAAAACAAAGAAGAAAATGGCATCTCAACTATTTAAAAAAGAATGACTACAGTTATTTCATAAACAGAAAAACCCTCTTCATTTCTAATATTTTTAGCTACAATTTATCACATGTAAAAATAGCTTGAAATTTCTTATCATGTCATAAAAGCATTTTTGTTTTGTTGACATAAGGTCCGAAAGTTTTATGTATCCACATTTGTCCTTCAAACTTTCCTTGGCCGTGCAAGCAGTATATTTTCTCTTTGGGAAAATGGGGAATAACTGAATTCCTAGGTTAATTTTATAGGTCATAGTACTGTATTTTAACACCCATGATCCCTTTTATGAGGAATCAGGGAAATAAATATGTGTGTGTACATATATATGTATAAATCTGTGTATATATATTGTTTCTAAACCAAATAATATCATTTCTGCACCTTGCTGCTGTGAATATCAGATTTATTGTCCTAATTAGGGAGATAAAGGCTCTAGAAGGATATAAGAACAAATTTTCAGGAAGATTAATGTGGAAATTAAGGATTGAAAGGATGTGTTGATTAGGTCCAAATTCAGCTTCTGGGGATTGGTAACCCAATTAAGAAATCAACATAATTACCTGAATACCCCAAATTATATTCATTTGACTGATAGTCATTTTTTTTCTACAATTTGTGTGTGGCAGGGTAAAGACTGAAGTTACCCTTCAGTTAACAAGGAATATTTTCGTCATTTCTTCCTAATGTAGTAAACAAATAATAATTAAACATCTATCATGTGCATAGTAAAAGAAACAAGTGTTCTTCTAAGCCAGAATACTTGTAGAGCAGACTAGAATGTTTACAGAGAAGGCATTTGACAAAGGATAAATGAGCTGAATATTTCTCTCACATAAGCAGATTGTCCAAATAGAAATAGAGACTCATGTAATTTCCTGATGGGTTCTGCAATATACATAACTTAATTATTTCATTTATAAATAATTAAAAATTAATCTTGTGGAAGTATTATGACATGGCAAACATTAAGCCAAGAATTTTCCATACGGTATCACATTTAGACTTTAGATGTGAATTTTGATGCACATTATTAAATAAAATAAGATAACAAAACATTCCTGCTAATAGGGGCACATCTTCTGATATAGTCATCCCATTTCCCCAAAATAAAATACTGAAAATGGTACAGACTATGTACCATATGCCACAATTAAGACACTAATTCATTTCATTAAAGGAGTAAGTAAAGAACTCAAAAGGCCTGCTACTGGGAAATGTTTAGACTATGAAACTACAATTTGTGCATCTGTAATGATGCAAATATCATCAAGCTGTTGACTTAGAGTTACTTTTTATTTCAAATTCCCAAATTAATGTCATATTTGTCTGTTTTTAATATATGGGATAGATTTCTCCATCTCATCTTGATAAGCAAATTTTGCAAACATATTTTTGATGTTTAAAAATGATTGCACATATGATAATGAACTTTGGGGGGTTGGGTTTTGACTACTGATATGCTTTTTGCAGTATTTCATTTTGTGCAGTAATGTGTGTAGCCTATCACTTTCGTCACAGCCTATATACAGATTCCCCTGACAAATTATTCACATCCATTTCACAGGGTGTAGTATATATTTTGTATCACTGAAATTTTATTTTTTAGATTTTCATTGGCTGATGAAAAGTTTTAATAAAATAAAACTCCTCAGTCCAACCACTTTGGAGCTATCTATGCAAGCAGCTTGTAACAGGTTTTAATCCATTGGATGAACTCAGGAAAAACTAGCAAGCTGGCTAACATTGCATTATCCTAATTTTTATTTCATAAAGCAGAGATTTACTTTAAAATCAAAAATATATGAACAGATTGAATCCAGATGTCTGAAGGGATTGCTTCTGTTTTCCAATGCCAAAAGAGTCTTCTGTAGGTCCTACTTTGATAATTTCCGTATTTCTCTTTTGACAGTTCTCCTAACCCTTCATGCCAGCAAACCGCAGTACTGATATATACATAAAAGTACTCTGGTATTTGGGTATTTAAATATGTCTATAGATAATTTTAAAAGCATCATTTTGTAAAACAAAAACTCACTTTTTAATCTAATGAACTTCTAATCTGAATGTATTTTCCAATCAAATTTTAAGTTTAGTGTTAATACGAGATTATATAACCTCATTATATTTTAATAAAACAAATAAATCCAAGAAATCCTTACAACTACTGTAAAAAATTATTTTAAAATACATAACAAATACACAGGAAGAACAACTATACTTTCCTTTAATCATATGGTAAATTTTCAGTTTTTCTTCTGTAAAAATTACTTTGAATGAATTTATTCATGCAGTACCAAAGACAATTATTGTTAACATCAGCAGAAAACAGTATTTTGCTTTATCTTTGTCTCATTCTTGTAATGAAATTTGACCTTTACATCTTATAGCATTAGTCAAGTGTTAGTGAACAAAATATATTTCCTAGCAATTATTGGAAATTACAACTTAAAATGGTGAAATTGGTTATGAAATAATAACAATTATTGTCTGGACAGAAGCAACATAGACATAGAACTATTTATCTACGTGAAATTTCATACAAAGCGTGTTGAAAATACTTTAAAATTTTATTTGGTTTTCATGCAAATTATATACTAGTATTTCTGATTTATTTTTGTAATTCAACTATGAGAAATTCCTTCATAAAATGCAAAATAGGTTAGTGTGTTGTATGTGTGTATTTGTGTGTGGTTGTTGTATGGAAGCAGAACTCAGTGCCTCAAGCATATTTGTCTGGTGATCTATCGCTGAGCAGCACCCACAGATCCAGTATTATCATTGAGACTACAATGTGATGTATAGTTTCCAAAACAGAAAAAATCAGGAGCAAGCTTAAAAATGTCTTTTTGTTTTCCTTCCTTCCTTCCTTCCTTCCTTTGTTTCTTCCTCCTCTCTCTCTCCATTCCTCTACACCCCCATTTGCCTTACTTTTCTTTCCTTGTGTGTGTCTGGCACCTAAACCCAGGGCATCAATAATACTGTGAAAGTGCTATAACCTTGAGCTATATCAACAACCCTAGGAATGTTTATTTTAATGTTCTTTTTCTTCAAGCTCAGAGTTTGTCTAAATATTTTCTTTAGAATATTTTAAATGAATACATTAAAAGCAATTTTTATTTTTTTCCTTTTTTTAAAATTTATTTATTTATTAAAGATTTCTGCCTCCTCCCTGCTACCGCCTCCATTTCCCTCCCCCTCCCCTGATCAACCCCATTGAGGAGTCTTTTAATTGTCCCCATCCTCTTTATCTGCTTTCTCAATATGCTGTTTGTATTTACCACCATGGACTAGCTTTTCTCCCAAACTGTAAATTTAGTGATATAGAAAACTGTCTGATGTTGTACACTCTACAGGTCCTCTTTGGACCATGCATTGAGTCTAGCTGCTAAAGAAAGAAGACTAAATATGGAGGGTATGGATGGATAAATGGTTGGTGTGTGTATTTATAATCCTTTTGTATAAAGGATTTTTCAGGAATAAGAGACAAATGAAGTGCTCTTGAAATTCTAATTATCTAACTCATTTTAACTCATCGTTGATCACATACAAGTTAAATGGGCAAATGAAAGTTGACATGCAAGAAGTTTCTTTAGTATATTAATTTATACCATTTCAATTCATAGATGGAACTGATTTTACAATCTTTTTGCTAATATTTGATTTAGTTTAGTTTACCTTGTGTTCTGGTGTGGTTTGAGGCAGAGTCTAACTCAAACCCCAGTTTCCCGGATGTGCCACACCAGGCACTTGCTCTGTTTTGAGCTAAAAGCCCATGCAATGCAGGCTGGTACTGAACTCGCTCTATAGCTGAGGACACCATTGAACCTCCAAGGACTGAGATCACAAGTTTGTGTCCCCCTATTTTTTTTTAATTTTAGCAGTTTTTTATGTGTACTTTAAAAAATATGCTATTCATGCCAGGCGGTGTTTGCGTATGAGTTTAATTCCAGTACTTGAGAGGCAGAGACAGGCAGATCTCTGTGAGTTCGAGGCCAACCTAGTTTTCAAAGTGAGTTCTACAAGTCTCCAAAGCTATAGAAAAATCCTGTCTCTAAAAACAACAAAAATGCATTAAAATATGCTATATATGTACATAAGAATCCATAGGGACAAATATAAACATAGTAGCATATTGTCAAATCCCATATATCATGAAGCTATGAGCAAGTTTTCTCTTAACAGCACAGTCTATTATTAAGTTCCTTATCTTTGCACAGCATGTTGATAGGGAAAAACTGTGTCTTACAGTTTTCGTTACAGAACAGAAAGGGAGGTCAGATCTCATCTCAGGAGATCTCATTAGAAGCTTTTAGTTTTGGATAAACAATGCTCATTCTATTGTAGGGTTGAATACTTTTCCTCCTACAGTTCCCAGTTTTGTTGAACTTTCACACAGATTCTTACTTGAATTAGGAAATCCAAATATTTCTCTTTTATTTTCTGTGTATTCTGTGCTCTGTCTATATTAGTGTATTTTAAAATTCTTTCTATATCACATATATTGTGAGGTTGTTTTTTTTTTCCATTTCCTATACCCTGTAATAAACTGGAGGATCCAGGAGAGCATTTTCATGTTTTTCTTGTCTACTGTTTTGATTCTATTGTCTCGTTAACATCATTGCATAAATAAACATTTCACAAATATTTGTGGACGGAATATGGTTTCCTTCTCAAAATAGCAGTTGCTAACTTGAAACCACACCAAATACTTATTTTCAGTACACCGAATTGAACTAAGTTGGATTCTGACCAAGTGTGAGAAAAGAGAAGAATAGGGAAGGGGAAATGAGAAAAGGAACAAAGGAGATAGGAAGGGGTAAAAAGGGAAGTAGAGAGAAAATCAGTCCCATACTGGGCCTAAGGACATTAATTCTGCACTTACTATTTATCATGAGTAGGTTTCATATATAAACTGCAAAGTTAGATACTGCATGGCTTTTAGGACAATGCAGTCAGATAGTGCTTATTATTCAGTATTAAAAAAAATAAAAGCAAATCTAAGGAAATTATTAAAAATTATTTTGAAAATGCTTTTTCTGAAAATAATTATAAAGAAAATCCATGTTCTCATTATATGTAATAGCTGACCATTACACCATATATGTTAATTAAAATCAACAGAATGTATTTCAAAAGATCACACATACCAAGCCCACATGTATGATTTTGCATTCTATTGACCACTGTGAAGAAACTTTTAAACACCTACTACTTGAGTATAGGAAAGTAATTGATATCTAAGGGTAAACTGAATAAACAAAATGCTGAATTTATCTCTTAAAAATATTTGAAATTATAATTACATCCTTCCCTCTTTTCTTTCCTTTCTCCCAGTCCTTTCATGCTTACCCCTTGCCCTCTCTCAGATTCATGGCCTCCTCTTCATTAATTGTTATTACATATGAATACACACACACACACACACACACACACACACACACACATTCCAAAATATAACCTGCTCGATTCACATGATGTTCCTGTGTATATATACATGCTTTCAGAAATGACGGACTAGTCTTAGATAACTAATTTGGGCACTGTTCCCTAGTAAAGACCATTTTCTTTCTCTCGCATTCATCAGTTGCCTGTAGTGAATTCCCTACGGTTAAAGCCTCATGAGCTTTCTCCCTTCCATAATAACATCATCGTTGGTATCTTGCTTGTTCGGGTCTTGTCTAGGCAGCTCTGTTGATGAGACGTAATGGGTGTCGTTTGTTTGACATTTCCAGGAGACACAATATCACAGGAAACTTCCTGTTCCTCTGGTTCTTAACACTTGTCCCACCTTCTCTTCTTCTATTTTTTTTAAGGCTTGTTTTATTTTAATGACTGATCCACCTGAGACCACAGGCAGCCCACTCTGTACAGACTCGAGGGAAGCTCTATTTCTTGGTCTCTTCCTCCTTGGACAGAGTCTTGATGATCTCCTCCTTCCTGGCATGGGGGCGCTCCTCCTGGCGCTTTCTTGCTTCCTTGGTCTTAGACCTGCGAGACTCAGCCTGGTCAGCCAGGAGCTTCTTGCAGGCCTTGTCTGCCTTCAGCTTGTGGATGTGCTCCATGAGAATCCGCTTGTTTTTGAAGACATTCCCTTTGACCTCCAGGTAAAGGTTGTGATACATATGGCGATCAATCTTCTTGGATTCACGGTATCTCCTGAGGAAGCGGCGCAGGATCCGCATTCTTCTCATCCAGGTCACCTTCTCGGGCATTCTGGCATTGGCAGACCCTTCCGCTTTCCTATGCCCATATGCCTGCCCTTCCATCAAGCCAAAGTGCTTTTCCGGCATCGAGTCTGGGAATGGACAGTCACAGGCTTCCGGATGATCAGCCTATCTTTAATCAGCTTCCATATCTGCTGACCCACCTCTTCTGCAATGATCCCTGATCCTCAGGTGCAGGAAGCATGTTGTAAATTTATCAGTTCGGTTAGATACCACATGATCTCTTGTTCTCTGCATCCTAATGGGTTTAGAATGTTTGGTTCATTCCTCTATTTCATTTTATTTTAGTTGGTTACCAGTCCTGTTTGGAAGTTAACGATTCTGGCCTTTCCTTTATACAGACACTTTAATTCTCTTTTGAACCATGAAATGAGACATTCAGTTTTTAAGGTTTTTTTCTTTAAAGCCCTCCGAGAAACAGGAGTATTTAATAAGATTAGATAATTCCAAATAAATGGGACAATGAAAAACTATATAAAATATAGTTGATTAATGATTTGAAACTTGTGAATACTTTGGTTACCTGTTTCATGGTGATAAAACATATTAATATAGAGGGTTAGAACAGAAAACTTGTACAATGGTGATTGTAAATTAGGTAGTCTCCAAAGTAAAAGTGAAATAGCAGTAGTCAGCAGATATAATGTCATTGAATGAACTGACAATAGAAAGTAGAAGTAAAAATTTAACTTAGCACATGTGTAGGTTTGTATTCCTGTATGTGTGACAGGAGTGCAAAGAAAGTATCAACATATAAGTAATTATTTATTTTATATTTAAATGGTGAAAACATTTTCTCAGGTGTGTCCTATAATGGGTAACCTGATTTTTTTTATAGTGTCACGTGTAATATAGTCCTTCTCATATACAATCCTTTTGTTCAAACAATGCTATATGTCATTGACTTCTTTTTTAAAAACAAGCTATTATTTTATGTGTATGAGTGTTTTGCCTGCTGCATGTGTGCATATGGACGACATGAGTATTTATTTTCTATGGATGCCAGAAGAGAGCATCAGATCCCCCTAGGACTTGATAAATGAATGATTATGAGCCACTACATTGGTTCTGGGAATTGAATCCGGGTCCTCCACAAGAACTGTAAATGTTCTAAATCATGGAACAATCTCTCTTGCCCTGTGATAAACTTTATAATTCTGTATTGAACCCTGCATGCTTAAAACTCATTCTGTTATCCCTTTGTCTCAAGCTTAATTTCCTTAACTTGAACTACAAGGATGTCTGCTTTTAGTCGTTCTCTTTCTTCTACTGATTCATGTTCTCATCTCCTTCTTATACTTTTAGGTGTTCTTCGTAGACTTTGAATGTTCCTCCCCAGTGTTTCAATCTGCCAAACTTTTGATCATCATTTGGAACCCATAGAAAATTTGATATCCTATGTGATACATTTCATAAAGTCTCTAAGGTAGAATTACTCTTTACTTTGATACTCTTACAACATTTTATACTAAACTATCCCATAGACTGTCAAATTACATAGTATTTTCAAATGTACTTCAACTATATCCAATTATGAACATGGTCTTGATTATTATATTGCATATATCCCATGGTGAAAATACATCCAACTTCGGTAAGAGTTTTCAAGAACACTAGTGTGGTATGTTCTTAAGGTTCTGATGGAAAAAAAATCCTTATTCTCTTTAAGTATATATTTAAAAATACTTGGAATACATGGGAAAATATTTGACACAATAAGAACTTGAATTACAAAAGTCAATTTATCATTTGTACATCCAATCACTCACTGTATATTCCCAAAAGCCACATAGACCCTTAGAATATAAATTATGGTATTTGTGGTGTGTGATCAACAGAAAAACTATACATTACTTCACTAGTATGTTATACTATAGCTTATTTTATTAACAAAGTTAAAAAAACCCTAATCATTTTTAAGTGAAGTTGAACCATTATGTGAATGTGCTATGTGCTAATTTACAATCTTGTTCCCCATTACAGTGAGCCCTCCATTGTAAACCTTGTGCTTCTACTACAGAGTGGTATGGAAATGAATCCTGCATGCTTGAGAGAGTGGAAAGGGAAGAGGGTGAAAAAGAGGGAAAGAAAGAAAATAAGAAAGATCAAGAGAGAGACTTTATTGAGTCATTATATCATGTTCCATATGAAGCATCTGCTTTTGTGGAATCTGACAGATTCTAGGGGAGGCTTAGAGTGACATAAAGCCACAGGATGGAGTCTCCCAGAATCTAATAGGACAGAGGGAGATGCCTAGAGCACTCCCAAAAACCTGAATGCAGTTTTTTGAAATGTAAAGAATTTATTCAGCCCTTCTGAATGTAAACTTGAAAATTCAACAAGTAAACTCTAGTGAAGGATAAATCATGAAAATATGTTATAAAGGGTAGAATACAGCCAGAAGATACAGCTCCTTTTCATCTTCATCTTTTTCCTAGAGCTGACAACATAAGGCTAAAAGGAAGTTAGAATAAGGGAGAAGGAAAATTTGTAATTCAGAGTTTAACACTTACTATCAGTTGAAGAAGATCAAGTTCAGGACATGTTCTTACTCCTTTGATTTTTGAAATCAGAAAGCAGTTCCTTTTTGTGAATTTGCAGGAGTTATGCAATAAATGTTGTTGCAAAGTGTTTGAAAAGCATGTAACACACACAAAACAAATTTCTTCCAATTCTGGTCATAGGCCTTATGAAATTTACTTTTTATGCCTAAGACTTAAAGGGCAATACATAGATTAAAAACAAACATTAAAACAAAGCTTACATTGTACCAGCAGTCTTTGATTGAAAAGAAATAAAATATTTCTTTCATTGTAAATTTAGCCAATTGTTTGTTTAACATATCTTGACATGAATGTCATACCAGTGAAAGAATTTCATGGTCAGTGATAAAGATTATAAATGTAAAAATATAAAGGTGAACAGAACATCCAGTTTATATATAAATACTGAATGTACTCTTCCACTCAACAGTCACGTTCACTGACTGGCTCTGTCTTAATTAGTGCCCACCCAACATTTCTAATAATAGAACACTGGAGAATTATTTATATGGTCTATTATCCTTACTACTAATACTTTCTAGCACTGGGCAGCGTAAACCTGCCTACATTTGTCGTGATCTGGATTTTCCCAATGTTTTATCCATTATACATGTTTCAGTAAAGTTTGTTCAAGTTCAGCCTGGTAGTTAGAATTGTGTGTATTGGAATTCCACTCTCTAAATTTGTATATTTATGTAAAGGTTATGGGATATCTGACTTTAAGATTCATACTTAGATTTTTATGAGCCTTGGCTTTCATATAAAGTAGTCATAACTGTAATATGCCATAAGCCTATTGTAAAGAAGAAAACCCTTCAGTGTGTTTACCAACACCTTCTAAGTTGTTTTTGCACATAAATGTCATTAGAAGGCTATTAGAAGTCAAATGTTTTCCTGTAGCTCCAATCTGAAAATTTATTCTGATTACTTGGTGTAGCATCCATTTGTTTTGAATGTGTCTTTTGTTTTTCCAGAAAGCATTTAGACTACTTAATTATTTGATGGTTTTATTCTTTGGAGCATCATTTCTTCATTTTCAATGGTTCTGCTTTAATCACTGAAATCAAAGTCTATAGTCCTAGTCTGTTCTTAGTCTTCCCCAAATTACTAACAAAGTCAAGCTGAAAGAGATTTTCGTGGTTACTGAGTCACTAGGGTAGTCCCTCTTCAGTTGTTTTTCAGTGATAACATTTATTATTTCATATGAGACATGGTCTCATACTGTAGTTCAGGATGGTTTGAAACTCATTGTAGACCAATCTGGTATTGAATTCTGGGCAATCCTACTTTCTCAGCTTCCGATCTACAGGCATAATAGATAAAAATCTTCATTCCCAGAAGGTAATGATATTTGATGATAGGCTATGCACCTCTTTCAATAAAAAGACTCATTTTTGTTGTAATTTGTCATTATTTTATTACTTATGTATTTATTCATTTATTTAATTTAATTGTTCCTGAGGCAAGACTAGAGAGTGCCTAGCTCACTTGGTAGCTGATCACCAAAATCACTAGTAGGAAAAGAGACAAAGAAGAAGTGGGGGAAAGGAAATAATGAGTTTGTTACTAAGCTGGATATTGGCGTAGAAAGCTGAGCTCAAAGCTATGGACCTCCTTAGGGGAATATTATAAATAAACATAAATATACCTCTGAAGGACAGGACTATGGGGAAATCTGTCTTTGCTTCTTATGTTGCCAGGAACATAGAAACCTTACATAGGAACATAGGAGTGTTACCAATAACATCAGATTTTTGGCCATGTATAGGATGAGTAAGTTTCCATGAAATTGGAAAAAAAAAAAAAAACAAACCCTTGAAGCAGAAACAGTAAGACATGCAGTGGCGCTTGACCTAACAGACCTTCAACATGCCCAGGGACTTTCCATCACAGAGATAATAAATTCAAAAGTGTGTCTGGTGGGATCAGACATGTCAGCTACAGAGCACAAATTGAATTTCCCAATTATCTGATGCCATGATCTTGTTTGACAAGGAGATGAAACGGGCTCTGTCTCATTGTTGAATTCTTCACATCTGATACATGTGGTTTAGCTTCATTTTGCTGTTTAGTATTTGAAAGCTCTATAGCCTATTTTCCATAATCTAAACTGTGATGAAATCAGATGCATTTATTCTAAATTCATACCTTGATGTTGTGTATGTAGCAAGTACTCAAAAATGACTTCTTAAAGGGATGATTTTCAAATGATTTTCTGATTTATGGAGAAGCATAGTGAGTGCAATAGAGCCCCCAGCAAAGAAAACGATTCCACAAAGTTTCACAGGGCCTGTCAATGATTTGTACAGTAGAAGTGCCATGGAAAATGTTAACAGAGGTCACTTTTAAACTATGTGAACAATTATTTTTTATAATAATAATTGTATTTCCTCCCTGGTGAAGCCTCTGTCTCCTATGATTATTAAATTTCAGGACAAAATAACCCTTAAATACTAAGAGAGCAAGGCTTTCTAGTGAAACAAATGTCCTGTTTCCTTTGAGTTGACTTGTCATTCATTTGAACACACACACACACACACACACACACACACACACACACACATATATATCACTCAGATAAAAATATTTTAATCTTTCTATTTTATATAATAAACAACTATGTTTACTAATTTCCATTGATTAGAACCCACTATACACTCTTCCATGATTTCATTATTTTCACAAGGGATAGCCACAAACCTTAATTTGCTTTTCCTGATCTTGGCACACATGAATGTATTACTAAATAACTTTTTTCACAATATTTTTCACTTCTTATAATTAGAATCACATTGTATCTATTCTTTTGTGACAGATTTTTTTCCACAGTCAGCATTAAAGTGCCAAGCTTCATCACTGTCATTGGCTAGGTATATTTTATTAATTTTTAGTGCTATTTTCTATTATAGGAATAAATCTACAATTTATACATTTTTCTTCTTTGTTTGCCTCGTACAGATACTACTTCTTGTAGAGGACTTTGGGGAATGAGATTGTTGAGTCAGTTGTTAAAATATGTGCCCTTGGTATCTCCTTTTTCTGTACTTTGGAAAGTTGACCATTGTGAGGTACATGTACCTGACTTTCACTACAGCCGATGTTATCTCTTGGACTAATACTGTACAACTGGAATGCATATTTAGTGGAAGAAGACAGGGCACATTTTTACTAGCCCTTTGTTCCCCAATCACTTCGATGGGCAGAAGCTGCCTCAATTTTTTTGTTTGTTTGTTTTGGTTCCATTCAGACATTTCTGGTTTTGAATGAATATCCCCAAATCCACATTTATAAAATGAAGTAAGGCTGTTTTTTGTTCCATTTTCTTCCTTCCTTTCTAACCTCTACTTGTTTTTTTGTTTTTTGTTTTTGTTTTGTTTTTTTAACTGTTCTGCTTTTATTTGAAGATTTAACACATACAGATTCATGTAGCCTTTATGCTGATCAGGAGGCAGGAAAGTTCTGTCACCTCAAGGAACTCAATGCAAACCCACTGTTATCACATCCTGGGCTGCAATCTCTTTTTGAGAATGCCATTAATAAAATTGTCCACATATAACCTTTGCAGTTTGATTCCTTCACTCCTGAGTATCTGTGAGATGTGTCTATTGATTACATCAATACCCATCATCTAATAGAGAATTAAAAGAATTATTGGAGGTAATGAAGCAAATGGACTTAACAGACATCTATAGAACATTCTACCCAAATAGGAAAGAATATACCTTCTTCTCTGCAGCTCATGGAACCTTCTCAAAAATTGACCACATACTCGGAAGCAAAGGAAACCTCCACAGATACAAAAAAATATCAGTGTCCACCTGTGTCTTATCAGATCACCACGGATTAAAGTTAGAAGGCATCAACCACACTACCCCCAAAAAACCGACAAACTCATGGAAACTGAACAGTCAACTACTGAATCACACCTGGGTCAAGGAAGAAATCAAGAAAGAAATTAAAGTCTTCCTCTACTTGTTTTAAAAAATAAAGTGACATTCAGTTTCTTCTTGGACAGTAACTGAGAGGAATATTCATATATTTAAAAAAGTGATTTCAAACGATCTCCAAATTGGTTATACCAACTTAAATTCTCACTAACTTCACAAAATTCAGTTTACCCAAATTCTCACCAGCACTTGATAATGACTCTTTCTGTTATTCTATTCATTATATGTCCAATTATGGTTTTAATTGGAATTTTAATCATTAAAAATAAATTTGAATGTTTTTTCATAGTTAATTTTTTAATTCAAATTTCAAATTCAAATAATTCATTATCCAATGGAAAATGATAACTTTCTTTTATATATAAAACTCAGATTTAAATTTCTAATTTTTACATTTATTTTTAAATAAGATGTGGATTTAACATATGCAAAATTTATTTTATGATATTTATTAATTTATTAATTTGACATATACAGATAAAATTTTACATGTTTAATCTTATTATATATGAAAATAAAGAATTGGAATGTTGTAGAACTAGAATAATTGAGGAATTTTACCTTTAGAAAATTAATTAGTCTTAGAAACTTTAAAATATTTTTCTCCTCACTTACCTTATTTCACTATTATCTATAGATCAATTACCAAGTTTCCATTAAAATACATAGTATGTCATTACTTAGAAACATTACTGGCATTCATTTCTTGTCACTACTATCAGGACTATTCATTGTCAATAAATGACTTTAATCATATCACACCTTTGAGAAAACCTACTTAATAAAAAAATTAGAAAACTTTTAGAACAAAATCTCTAAATTGATACTGGATAATATATAGGCATAATATGGAATTTTTCCCTTTATTCATTAAGTGTATGGGTGCAAATAAATGTTAGTCTCCTATACATATAACAATATATCTTTAAGTTAACCACTATGATGTTTAATGAGAACATTAAAAGTCCTTTGGTGAGCTCCCATTAGATCAGTCCCACCGTCTCCGTGGATGGATTTACCACTCGAGGTCCTGACTTCTTTCCTCATGTTCTCCCTTCTTCTGCTCTTCATCTGGGCTTTGGGAGCTCAGTCCAGTGCTCCAATGTGAGTCTCTGTCTCTATCTCCATCCCTCTCCAGATGAAGGATCTATGGTGATATTCAAGATATTCATCAGTGTGTCTATGGGAGAAGGCCAGTTCAGGCACCCTCTCCTCTGCTGCCCAGGGACCTAGTTGGGGAAATCCCCTTGGACACCTGGGAACCCCTCTAGAGCTAAGACTCTAGCCAACCCTAAAATGGCTCCCTTGGTTAGGATAACTTCTTCCCTGCTCCCAAATCCACCCTTCATCCATCTCAATTATCCCATTCCCCCAAGATCCCCCCAATCCTCCCCTTCTTCCTTCTCTTTCCCCATCTCCCCTACCTCCCAATCCACCCCAACCCCCCTGCTCCCAACTTTTGCCCAGTGATCTTGTCAACTTCCAGTATCCAGGAGGATAACTATATGTTTTTCTTTGGGTTCACCTTCTTATTTAGGATCACCAACTATAGGCTCAATGTCCTTTATTTATGGATAGAATCTGCTTATGAGTGAATACTTACCACATTCCTCTTTTTTAGGTCTGGGTTAGCTCTCTCAGGATAGTGTTTTCAATTTCCATCCATTTGCATGCAAAATTCAAGATGTCATTTTTTTTTTACCGCTGAATAGAACTCTAAAGTATATATATGCCACGCCTGCTGTATTCATTCTTCTATTGAGAGGCACCTAGGTTGTTTCCAGGTTCTGCCTATTAGAAATAGTGCTGCTATGAACATAGTTGAACAAATGCTCTTGTGGAGTTGCTGGATCCTGAGGTAGGTTGAGTCGCAGTTTCCTGAGAAACTGCCACACTGATTCCCAAAGTGGTTGCACAAGTTTGCAGTCCCACCAAAAATGGAACTCACCAAGGCAAGCTGGACTGGGTCTGAACAAGCATATGATCAAACCGGACTCTCTGAATGGGGCTAACAGTGAGGGCGAACTGAGAAGCCGATGGTAATGACACTGAATTTTGATCCTACTGCATGTACTGGCTTTTTGGGAGCCTAGTCTGTTTGGATGCTCACCTTCCTAGACCTGGATAGAGGGGGGTGGGGGGCTTGGACTTCCCACAAGGCAGGGCATCCTGACTTCTCTTAGGACTGGAGAGCAATGGGGGAGGGAAAGGGAGGATGGGAGGATGTGGAAATGTTAAATAAATAAATTAAAAAAAAAGGAAAAAAAATGTCCTTTGGATAGGAAAAAATGTGAACATAACGACAATGATGGTAGGCAGAGGCTGCTTGCTTGTTTCCCGGCCGCTCAGACCCGAATAATCACACAATCACTATATTAATTATAACACTGTTCGTCCAATGACTCAGGAACATTTCTAGCTAGCTCTTACATCTTGAATTTACTCATGTCTACTAATCTATGTATCACACAAGGCTGTGGCTTAATGGTAAGAATCCAGCGTCTTTCTCCTTCAGCAGCTGCATGGTGTCTCTTTGACTCTGCTCACTCTCTTTCTACATCTCTGTTCAGATTTTCTGCTTGATTTTACTCTGCTAAAACATGCCCAAAATAGCTTCTTTATTAACCAGTGGTAATAAAACATAATCACAGCATACAGAGGGGAATCCCCCATCATCTCCCCTTTTCTGTTTAAATAAAAGGAAAGTTTTAACTTTAACATAGAAAAATCACATACACAAACAGTTATCAAGCAAGAATTATAGTTACAATATTTAGCCTGTTTACATATAACAAATTAAAAAAATACTCTATAATCTATCCTATCTTTGTGAGTCTAAAGTTTTATATTTAATTGTTCTTTTATCATTAACTATGGAAAACTATAACTATCTGTCTTCAATCCTCCAAAGACCCCACAAGGATATAATATTACCTAAGTAAACAAGAAGTGTATTGTAAGCAACTTCTAAAACTCTAGAATTGACAGAGACATCTTGTTGCTTGGACAGTCACCCAAAGTTCTTCTGTAATGTTAGGGCATCCATCTTCAACCTACAGGCCCATAGTATCCAGCATACTTTTCCATGAAGCAGGATACTTGAAGATGTGTTCTTTCTTGTAAGGACAAAGTTCATCAGTTGCTTTCTTCTGTGTCATTCAGAATGTCTAGCAGACACTTTCATTAAGTAGGAACCCTGAAAAACCATCCCATATTTTAGAAAATTTAGCAGTCACATTTATGTGGGTTCTGCATATCCAGTTCATACAGCATACCATCAAGCAATCCAGACAAGAGTAGGTTTTTGCCCAAATGGCTAGCCTTGTAACAATGAAGGCAAATTCCATAACAAGTTCCTTAAATACTCATCAACTTCTCTGAAGTAATTGATGCTGCCAGATGTAGAAATGACTCACTGTTGAGAAAAGTTTAAGTCCTTAAAATATTTTAAATGCCATATTCTGTGGTTCTTTGAAAGGGCTGAAGAATTCCTATCCACCTGAAATATATCTCTGTACATCTAGAAAACCTAACTAACATGACTACAGTTTGACTATTATATATGATCATCTATTAATACACATAATACCTTAAACAAGAGTAGAAATACATATACACAGTATAACAAAATCAGCCTTAATTATGTATTAACAGACCAAGATCCATACCAATGCAAAGTATTCATCTTTATATCATATCCCCCTTATTGTATATTTTATATATTTACTATGATCATAAATCACTTATAATCAAGCCCCTTTAAATGAAAAAATAATATATTTTTTCATAAATAATTTGGGAACATGGGCAAAGTTTTTTCCAAACTGTTTCTGCTTGTGGGCAAAGTATTTTATGGTTCATGGAGACCCTTTGTGGGATCTTGTTCCATCAAACCACATTAGCCAGGAAGCAATCCACAGGTTCTCATCCTCTGTGGGAACAAAAGCAAAATCTCTTTCCTATGCAACATTTACTTAGAACCAAATTGTAAAGTCAAGATACCTTTATGTTGGTTTAACATAGCAGTCCCGAGAATCAAATGTCTCTTTGCAGTCAAAAAATTCAAACGAAACACAATAATATACATAATCTAGACTTTTCTGTATATCATCCATCTTTGAATGACTAATTTTTCTTTACACCTTTAATCTATGACTGTCTGTACTCTTTTATATAACTTTTACTATTTCTTTAAAGACTTTTATTTTTTAAACTATTTCTTTTTATAACTATCTATACACTTTTTCTCCTCTCTCCCAAGCCATGATACTTTTTTTTTAAACACACTGTGTCTCATTTAGATGTCTTTTATATCTGAATTTGTCCTATTGTATATCTGAAATCCTTTCTGACAAGGAACATTTTAAAATGGTAAGCAGCATGGTTGAAGCAGCCCTGAATGTTGACTCCACCTCTCTTGGCCTTTCAATATGACAGAGGTAAGTTTACCCCCAGCTCTGGGACTGCTGGGTGGAAGCTGTGCTCATCACCTCAATTCTGGGAAGCACAGCATAAACCCTTTTTGTCTGAAGAAAAGGTAAATCTGCCATGCAGCATGCTGCAAGGCATGAAAATATCTCTGTGTATGGTGGCAGGAATCCTCCATGCTCTCCTGCTTGTACATGCCTAGCAGACCTGATCCGGCAAGTTGCTTACGCAGAGAGTGCTGAGGGTGGTGGGCTCTCAGCTATTTTCCTCCTAATCCTGAGCAGATGGACAAGAACCCGGACCCGAAGTGGGTGACGGGCCATGCTAGCTAGTTAGCCCAAGTTGATAGGGCAACATTTGTAAGTGGAAACTGCTCTTTCTTTCCTGGCTGTCCAGACCCGAATAATCACACAGAAACTATATGAATTATAACACAACTTGGCCAATAGCTTAGGCATATATCTGGCTAACTCTTATATCTTTAAATAAACCATTTCTATTATTCTGTGTATCACCACCAGGCTGTGACTTACTGGTAAAGATTGGGCATTTGTTTGACTCTGCCTCCTCTCTTTCTATATCTTTGTCTGGATTTTCTGCCTGGTTTTACTCTGCTAATCCATCTCTTATGCCTGGCTATATGCTGCCTTACTATAAACTGAAACAACGTCTTTAATAACCAATGGTAATCAAACATATTCTTAGCATACAGAGGGGAATCAAGCATCAAATGACCTCAATATTTAATTCTACGAATCATTATTCAGGGTTTTTATAACATGAACAAGGTATGGTAGTGGACACCTGTAATCTCAGCAATCACAGGACTGAAACTGGTGAAGCCAAAATTTGATAGCCATCTAGATTACATGGTGAGCTCAAGGCCTGCCTGAGTTTTGTAAGAGACACTATCAGACAAAGAAACAAACTCTACCAAAGGTAGTTTTATCTGTATCCCAAACTAGTATATCTATAGACTGATTTTCATGTTATAATCATAATAGTAAATCATCAAGATTAAGATATGCTAAATATGTTGTTCTAGTCCTACATGAACATTTTCATTTAAGCAACCATTGAGGAGGTGAAGTATATTTTTGAGTTAGTCTAGAGACTAACTCACAGCTGTCTGATAAAGCTCCCTTAAACAGAATGACACTTGCCTTGATATTGTTTAACTTTGGTTTTATCTTGGCTAAATGAGTGTATAATTTGAGCACTTATATCTATGTATTTTTGTGTCTGTAAAATTAACAGTCCCAAAATACAGGTTACACAAAATTCAAAGAGGAAGAAATGAGGTGGTGGTAGGGCTTACAGTAGTGAAGAAGAAAGGTTTGCAAAAGAATTGCAGAAGGCCAACAAAATGTTATGCACTGCTTGGTAAACAACACAAAAGGCAGATAAAATTTTGCATAAATTTCCAATTCAACATTTTTCTTTACTTTTTGTGGTGGTTTTTATTATGTATGGCCCAAAAAGTCTCATTTGTTTGAAAGCTTTTTCACCAGGGAATTCGGCTATTTTTTAATTGATTTTATTGAGCTATCCATTTTTCTCTCTGTTCCCTTCCCTTCATCTCCCCTCCCCTTCAACCCTCTGCTACTATTACGAGGTGTGGCCGTGTTCAAAAAGGTGTGGCCTGTTGGAGGAAGTATGTAACTGGGAGTGGGCATTAACGTTTCAAATGCTCAAGTTAAGCCCAATGTCTCTCTTTTCCTGATCCCTGCTGATAGAGATGTAAAACTTAGCTATTCTCCAGCACCATGCTTGAGTGAGTGATACCATGCTTCCCATAATGATGATAATGGAATAATTCACTGAGTCTATAAGCCTTTTGAAGTGTTGCCATGGTCATGGTGTCTTCTCTTTGTAACAACAGAACACTGACTAAGAAATTGTCTATTTTCAATTTTTTATTTGAAATTTATATATTTAACCAAGATTCTCTATAGAGGACTGAATAAGCATGGGATAAAACCGGACTCTCTGAACATGGTGGACAATTAGGGCTAATGAGAAGCCAAGGACAATGGCACTGGGTTTCGATCCTGCTGCATGAACTGGCTTTGTGGGAGCCTCACCTGTTTGGATGCTCATCTTTCTGGACCTGGATTGAGGGGGGAGGACGTTGGACTTCCCACAGGGCAGGGAATCCGGACTGCCCTTCAGATTCAAGAGGGAGGGGTAATGGAGTGGGGGGAGGGGGAGAGGACTGAGGGGAAGGGGAGAAGAGTGGGAGGAGGGGGAGGGAAATGGGAGGTGGGGAGGAGGCAGAAATTTTTTCAACAAAAAAATAAAGAAAGAAAGAATAAATTTAATTGCTTAGAGGTGTTTATTGCCTTTGCATTACATACTTAGAATATATTTTGTTGTCGTATTTCTACAGAACTTTTGTCAGTTAGATATGTTTCACAGTGACAGTGTAGCAAATGAGTAAGATAATAAATCCATGTTTACACTTTGGACAAACTATCTTTTGTCCTACAAAAGTCTGACTTTCTATTACTACATCAAGAAAGTAATGTGCTGCCAGGTATGGTGGAACGAATTTGCAATACGGAATCAGCAAAATTAGTTGTTGAAGATCAGCCTTGACAACATGAGGCCATGTCTCATAAATAAATAAGCAAAGAGATAAATGGTATGAAAGACACAGGAAGAATGTAACTGTGTTTTCCTTAAGAAACTAGGCAGATCCAGTATTTATCTAGTGAGATCTTTGCATTATTCCCACCGAAATAATAACTAGATTATAAATTCCCTCATGGAATGACTATGACATTGTAACTTGCCTAATATATATTTCATTCAAAGTACATTGAGTTACTTGTATTCGTTGAATATGGTGTAGCTTTTCTTGCTAGAAATTCTTATGGTACCAAGCTAGTCTTTGTGGCAGATAAATTATATGTAGATACATTGAAATAAATTTTAGCATCAGAGTTATATTCAGGCTACTCCTTAAGCAATATTACACGGTTCTGCTTGAAAAGGTCACGATACTGTTTAGAAAAGAACAAGTAGTTCAGTGAGTCTATAAGCCTTTTAAAGTTTAGGGGACCATAGCTCCCCTAAATTAACTAATAGATTCCGGAAATAGGAATGTTAGCTGTGAGTGGGCTGTGGTGGTACCCGTATTTATTCTCAGCACTAGGGAGACAGAGGAAGGCAGATCTCTGGGACCTTGAGAGGTCAGTCTGGTCTTTATATGAGTTCCAGGACAGCAAGATCTACACAGAGAAATGCTGTTTCAAGAATAAATAAATAAATTAGAATGTCAGTTGCAATTAATCCTTTAAGCCAATGAGTTGTTATGTCTATAGCCCAAAAATGTTTCAACTGCTTATGTAACAAATAGCAACAATTTGAAAGCAATTCACAGACGATGACAATACATGTTACATATTCAGACTGAATCTAACGAGCTACCATAGATACACAGAATTGATATGACTTGTAATTTTTCAAATATCAACTATCATTGGAACTCTTGTGGTATTTAAGATCTTATTGTTATCATTTATTTAAAAACGGCAGGAAGGAGTCACACCATACAACAAGGCACTCATGAGAATTTTATATGAAAAAGAGAGAGAAGAGGGCAGAGAGGGGGTTCAGAAACCAATCTCCGGAGATAAGAACAGCAGAGGAGAAAAAGAAAGAGAGAAAGAGGGGGGAGAAAGAAAAAATTCGATGGGAGGTGGGCAAGGCCCACCTTTTAAAAGGGAACGTAGTGTATGTGTAAAATAGGTACTCTTAGTGGCTGCAGCTGGGACATATTCTGTCAGGACCCCAAGGGCAGGCCAGCACAGATGCCTGAATTCTAACATTCCTCCCTTTTGTTTATCATAAAAGACAAGGAATTAGAAAGGAGTAGCACATGAGGCAAGGATGAGGAAGCCGTGATCTCAAGACTGTTTCTGGCTGACTTGGGAAATGTCTATCATCTTTTGGGAACCTGAGAAAGCTGGGGTACTGTCCACATCCTTGGGTAGCTGGCTGCTGCACTTCACTGTCCATGCTTTAAGGGACCGTTCGGTGCCTCTTGGAACTGGAAGGATGCTGTTGGAGGTGAACTCAAATCAATTACCTGGAACACACTAGAACTGACAGTACCTGTTCCTTTTTCATCCCCATTGCATCACGTTAATGCCCTCTTTCTAGTCGACATACCAGGAGACACAGGTGGTTAATTTCTGATGGCAGTCAATAGTAAAAAGTGAAACAGAAAAAAAAAATTGCACTAAACTAGTATGACTGTCTCCTGAGGAAGGCAAGGAAATGTGATGGGAAAGATCACCAGGTCGAAATGGAAACAGAAATTGAGTAAAAGAAAGTGAGAACCAGTGTGTGCCGAGCAAGAGGAAGTTGACTTCCTCAGTCTCGCATATTGCAGCAAACAAACAGGACAATTATAAAGGGAGAACAGATAGAAGAAAAAAGAAAGTGGAGAACTCTTTCTCAGTTTCCCGATTGCCTGATCCAGGGAATACTGAAGCCAAATTTGATTTGAAAGGAGTGGTCAGTTGGTCTCTAAAAGGCATTCCAAAAGGGAGTAAAGTGCTACAGACACTAACAAAGTTCCCATGAGTGTCATAGAGAAGACCCAGGGGCTGTAATTCATCGGGTCCCCGGAATTCAGAGAGGATCACACTAAGTAGGCACAGTCTGTCCCATGCATTATCACACAGGAATAGGGGCCAATGGCTCTGAGTCAGACAGAGACATAGTTGCCTGGAGCCGGGACTTTGAGAAAAGCCAGAAGGCAAAGAGAAGACTGTCTTCAAGAAATGAAACCTCACATCCAGGGGAATGGTCAGATGCATGTAACCCTACCAGAGACCCAATTGCCAGTATTGAATGGAAGACAAAGCTGGCAGTAAATGAGAAAGCAGAATTGTTGCAGGTGGAAGAGAGCAGTTCTGTTGGGTAGAGCAGGTGATTAGGGTCCCAGCATAAAATGTTTGGTGGACCCTGCCACTGAGCAAACATGCTGCATGCATCAGGTCTACTGAGGGAGAGGGAATGCAGAAGAATGAAAGGGTGATACCTCTTTCCATTTATCAGATCTCTGGCAGAATGTTGCAAAGATTCCATAAAATATTGGGTTATAGAGTGCAGGAAAGCAGCCATTTGGATTGGTCTGACTGAAAAAGTAGATGCACTTCCCACGAGTGAGGTAGAGAAATAAGATCCAAACGTCTGCAATTCTTAGCATCCCAAGAATTCAGAGTATCAGAATAAGTAGTCACAGGTTGTCCCATGCATCATCACGCAAAGAGAGCTCTGAGCCTGAGAGAGCCATGTTTGCCTGGTACCAGGAAATGACAAGGCCAAAAGGTAGGAAACCATGCCTGAGAGAAGAGAAATGGATCACTCATGGGAAATAGTCAGAGGTGAAGAAGAAGGGGGCTCACCAATCATGTTGATGTTGGATGGAGGGTCCCAGTGCTCTGTTAATTGGAGCAGTGAGGCTGTCGTATGTGGACCAGGTTCTAGGGTCCCGGTGTACCTCAGGACTCCAGGAGAGCCTACCCAGTCCCAAAGCACCAATGGTGTGTATATAAAAATGACTGGAAGAACTCACACCATATAATAGAGCTCACATGGAAGGTTTATTGGAAAAGAGAAAAAAGGCAGAAAAGGTGACAGAGAGAGTGCAGAGAGGGGCACAGAGACGGATCCCTGGGCACAAGAGTGACAGAAGAGAAAGGGGGGATAGGCAAGGCGCACTTTTTAAAAGAGAACATAGCAAAAGTGCACAAGAAGTGCTCTTGTAGCTGCAGCTGAGGACATGCATAGCCTGTCAGGCCCCCAAGGGCAGTCTAGTCCAGATGCCTGAATACCAATCCTTGCTCTTTCAGACAGTCAGATGTCCAAGTAAATTTAGAATGGATTCCTGGGGCATCATTAATTGATAAGTATAATCTTGCTGATTGACAACAAACGTTGGTCTCATTGGAACTGTTGCTCCATTGATGTGATGTTGGTTATAGCTGGAGACTGACTGCTTAGATCTAGCAACTCACGTAGTAGAGAGAATAACTTTAGGTAGTTTTAAATCTAACAACATAAAGATAGAGGATCTTATATTAAAGGCTAGAAGATGGTTTTTGCTCAGATAGTTATTTTTGCCTAAGATGTTTAATATTTCTATCTATATATTCATGTTTCCAGTGTGAAATTTTATTACCGTCAAGCTAAAGTATTTTGTACAAAAAATTAGTTTAAAAGGGTTGTTTCAGTTATTTATTAAAATTACAAATATTTTATTTTTTAAAGAAGGAGTGAATTAAAGAGTCTTCATAAGCTCTATGATGATTCATATTTCTCATGGGAATGAAAATGTACAGCTCTTAGTGCTTGATGATAAAATTAATGCCACTTAGTAGAACCAAGTGTTTAAATATTATAACTTCACATAAAGCTTTATTATTGTTTCAAATATACTTTTAAAATCATTGGCATGGTTGGGCTTTTGAAAGGTCATGGATAGTTTGTACCTATAGGGCTATTTTCTTCCATTCTGATAGCTAATAGCAGGTAGAAGTGAAATTCTATAGAAGAGTCAAGCATTGTGGTGACATGCCTGTAATTAGAGCATTTGGGAAACTGATGCAGGGGGATCAAAAATTCAAAGAAAGCCTGGGTTATGTAGCATTACCCTTTCTCAAAATAAAGACAGCAAAAGAAAAAAAAAACACTCTATTAAATAGGGTACTGTGGAGTAAGGCAAGCCATGAAGGTTTCGGAGTAGACTATTATATAACATTACTAATAGATGAGCTATAAATTTCTCAGAGAATGTGTCTCTGAGTTCATGACTAATGGTATTTACAATCCAAAGGAAAAAATAAAGAGTTGGTTATTTCTTTTGTTTGGCTGTTTTATGAAATAGGCTTATTTAGCTAAATTCAATAAGCACATTCAAATGAATGTGCATGCAATTGAAAATTTCACATCTCTGAAGGTTCCACATTAATAAGCATTCATTCACAAGTGTTTTGTCATTTAAATATTATGTTAATTTTTTGTAATTGGATTCTTCTTCAATGTTGGAAAACTTTCTTAACTATACTAAACATTTCCTTAGAGGTATTGTTACACATTCTAAAATTCCTTTGTGCTCAGGTATTAGTGTTTGAATTGTCAACACTGAGCGTAGTTAAAATTAAAAGCCTTCTGTCAGAAAAATTGTTTTGAAGGAAGAAGGAACTTAAAACACTCTTTCTCCCCCACTAGAAATTCATACAGATAAATACCTTTATTTTTCTCCTAGAACTGAACGTACATGACAAATTGGCACAACTTAAAATGAGAATTGAAGGGGATGAGACTGATTGAGAAAACTTGATATTGAAAGGCTTATTAGCCCATACAGGGTTCGAGTCTGTCTCTTCAGTCTCTGTGAGCCCCTATGAGCCCTGCTTAGTCGATTCTGTGTCCTGTGTTCTCCTGGTAGTATCCTCCAGCCTTTGACTCCTACAATCCCTTCTCCACTTCAAGTCCTCTGCATATAACTTATGGTTGTATAGCTTGCTATTCTTGTGAACTCCCAACAATGCGAGTGTGTGTGTGTGTGTGTGTGTGTGTGTGTGGGTGTGTGGGTGTGTGGGTGTGTGTGTGTGAGAGAAGGGGCGGGGTATTTTCTGACTCTTTTGCTTGCCACTTGGGACACTTTTCCTCCTCCTACTGGGATGGCATGTCTAACCTTAAGATGTATGTTTGTGCCCACTCTTATTATATCTTGTTAGGCCATATTCAGTGAAAATCCCTGAGATGCCGGTTTTTTTTTTTTCTTTAAAGAAAGACGTAGAAGGAGGTGATCTGGGAGAGAAGGGGAAATGGGGAAGGCACTCAGATAACTGGAGGGAGAGGAAAGTGCGGTCAGCAGGTAATGAATGAGAGAAGAATAAAAGTTAAAAAGGAAAGAAAAAAAGAAAAGAAAGGCTTATTATCAATGTGGCATTGGTGCATGCCATTAATCCCAGCACTGGTGAGGAAACTGCATTTCTAAGTCAGCCTGGTCTAGAGAGCGAGTTCCAGGACAACTAGGAGCTTTATATGGAGAAGCCCAGTTTGAGAAACAAAAAACTAAAAAAAAAAATATTAATCAAGATCTGACATAAAAACGTAAGCTGAAAATAATTCATATAATCAAACAACAAATTTCATATGCAGCCTTGCACTGACAAATCAGTCATGTGAATACCAACATGTTTTTGAAGTTAAAGACTCAAAATATTGTCAAGTGGCTTCGCAAATAAGCATTGGCTTAAGATGTTTCACAACAATGAAATGGATATCATAGTAATTAATCTCCTTATGGTAAAGCTAGGTCAAATTTCGTCAAAAGGTCAACTAATATTGAACAGGACGTTTGCTCATGAATTTGCTGCATTAGAATTTTGCTATTCTGAAGGTCAAAGGACATAATCATTTTCAAAAAATGAACGGAGCAAGACATTTTTACATTTTTCTAGAAAATTTGGGCTTTAGTTCTATTTAAATGTATACAATAAAACCATACCTCTGTCCTATATTTATTAGCATTCTAATAAATTATTCATGATTGTAATATTTATGTAGACTCCATTTTGCTTGTATGATTGATTTGGCTTAACCTACAAATTAATGTGTTCCCATTCAACCTTTGCAATTCTATATGCCACTACTCTTTCCTTCAAAGTGTCCTGAAATAGCATCCTAGCTGATCTCCCTCTTATGTTCTTGTCCTCTTCTATCTGCTCTATTAACAGCATTTGAAACAACCTTTCAGAAAGGTCAATTAAATCATCTCACCTCTTCATTAAAACTATTCTGATTCTACTAAGAGTCAATTCTGATCCTTTTATCTTGATATATATATATATTGATTAAAAATATTAATCAAGATCTGACATAAAATATATATATTTTCCATATATATATATATATATATATATATATATATATATGGAACATGCCTTTCTTTCTAATTTCAACTCTATTTTGATTTAGTTTCAGACAAGCTATCTCTGTCTTAGCCTTGTATATAA
This sequence comes from Microtus oregoni, assembly GCF_018167655.1. Taxonomy (NCBI): domain Eukaryota; kingdom Metazoa; phylum Chordata; class Mammalia; order Rodentia; family Cricetidae; genus Microtus; species Microtus oregoni. The sequence continues at coordinate 1,519,179 of NW_024544152.1, read as the reverse complement.
TCTAAGCTGTCAACCAAACTGCCTATTTATTTAAGGCTCTGTCTGCCTCTTATCTTACTTTCTTTTGCTTCTGCCTCCATTTTATGAACAGTTAGATATTTGTTACTTACTCACTACATCATTCAAGTGGTTTTTCATTCGTTTATTCAGAAGTCAATGACTTTTAACTGAGAGAAAATATGTCCTTCTGCTTTATTCTGTTTAAAACACGCTGCAGATTCCATTTGACTATCCCAAAGATTCCTGGTCCTATTCAAACAATAATAATTTATAACCATCTCCATCATAAGACTTCTAATAATCTTTCTCTGGATAAAAAGTATTTCTAAACATACAGTGGTTCAAGGAAAACACCTAAGAGGTATAACTTGAAGATAAATTTACAATAATAACTCATTGCCTCATATGATGTTATTTATGAGGTTGATAACATTTGTTACTTCTGTTGAGCTGCACACTCAGAACTTAACCAATTTTCTCTAGATGTCTCATATTTTTATAAATATATCACATAGAAATTCTGAAAGGCAAGTCTTATCTTTGTCTCTTATTCATCTAGCACCTTTAAAGATATGGCTAGAATTCCATACTATCTTCCAGTTGCTGAGTGCTTGATGGATCTTAGGTATTGTGACCAGTTAGTTACTTTCTTACCTTGCTTTAACACTCACTATTTCTATGATGTAAGTATTTTATCTTCAATTTTACATATGAAGAAGTTAAAACCAAGGCAATATAACTTGTCTATGGCCATATAGGTAGAAGGTAGAATTTGAATTGCAGCCAAAACTTGCAATGCTCAGGGTAGCATGCCATTCATATGTTCTCTTAGAAATAATTTGGACAGCAAAGGAAAAGATCACCACTCCAATTATAGTGTCCCAACAAGGCAAAGTTTTTGATTGAGAGGGCATACTAGTCACAAAATTAGAAGAAACACACCATGGCAGGAAATACACTTGGTTTTTATTCCAGTGCAGGTAGTAACTGTGTCTTTCAAGATTTGTTAGTCACCCCCCACAAAAGGAAAGGTTTAGACAGAAAGCAGTAGATGAAAACTCTTAAAGATTGTTATGAGATGCTCAAGTCTAATTCTTCACAGTTTATGGCTTCTGGTGGGGCAGAGAGTAAGGAAAGACTTGGTTTTCTTTAAGGGCTTAGCCACTGTGTGTTTGACCATACTCCAGTGAGTATACGGGCAACACAAAATGGACTTGGTATATATTTCTTTTCTTCCTCTTTTTATTGTTGTGGGAGAGGTCACCAGGACAGGTGTGGACCAGGTTTAAGAAATGAGTATGATAAGGATGCATTATGTCAAATTTCCATATAATCAAAAAGAAATATTATATTGGGGAAAAAACAAAATGAAAACCAACAAAGCAAACAAAAAATCTGAACAAAAGAAATGAAGGAAACCAAGAAATGGTTGGTCACTTAAGTCATTTAAGTTCTAAGACTCGAGCAGAACCTTTGTATGAATACAATACTTACCAGGTTAGGGACAGTTTAAAACATTTTAATAAAGATTTTACAATGTGAAAGAGATAAAAATATTTGCACAGAAGTTTCATAAAGTGGGGAGAGAGAAAAAGATTTGAATTCATTGTCATAAAAGAAAGTTTTATGGACTTATCAAAAAGACTAATATTTAATGTTTCTTACATGTTCCATATCTAAAATCCCTGGGAATACATTCCTCCATCCTTGGTGTTACTAGAATTGTGGGGCCCTTTGTGGTCTGCAAATGATGCAGGGGAAATCAAGGTCCCCTATTGGGGTTCTTCGTCTCTTTAGTAAAAGCTTTTATAAATGGACTCAAACACAAGCCCAGAAACTACTTTATTAGTGTTTAAAAAAGGAAAAAAAAACCCTAGGGCAGAAAAACTGAAATTTTCAGCAGCTACCCAGAGGAAGAGAATGGAAGGGAGAAGAAAAGGCATGCAATTTAAGGTGTCACAGAGGTCAGACACAGTGGAAAGGCAGTCACGTGGTGGGAAAGGAGGCTTTAGAAAAAGCATAAGGAAGCCCAAAGTGTATAAGGAAAGCATAGTTTGAAAAGAGATAAAACGATAAAAAAGATTATACTGTTTTCAAAGCAGGCCAATTTACAAGCTACAAGATTTTGGTGCAGTAGCAATCCTTTGGCACAGTAAGCTAGTCAACCAAGTGTTGCAATTCTGGCAAGGAAATGTGTGGTGTCTCATTCAAGAAGTGGTTATTCTGTGTATCTTTGTAGCACGGCTTAAGCTGTGGCCACCTTTCCTGGGGTGGTCTCTGGGCCAGATGATTGAACCCACCACCCTACTAGAATATTAGGTCTCTTCCTAAGCCTGAGATTTCATTTTCTTGACCAGAGGTAATTTTTGCTCTAACATTGGCTTCAGTTTAGAACTTTTTATCTTTTCAATATGACAGTGAAAATACACAAGGAAATCTGTGACCTTTAGTCTACAGTCAAGTCAGCCTAAACAATGCCAGGGATAGTCACTGTTGTGTACTGTAAATGTGATACTGTTCTTGAGTTAAATTCTGCTAAGATGGTAATTAGTGATCTTGGTTACATAGGAAAATCCCAGGCACCACTCAAATCAATTAAAGCAGGATCCTTGCAGGTAGAGACCTAAGACTGCGCATTTTATAAGTGTCGCTTTAGAGACTGTACTATGTGATCAGGCTTGGGAAAAATTCCTGAAGTCTAAATGTTTACATGTTAGATTCCATTTCTAGTTCAGTTTCGAGAAATAATAATGTATAACTCAAGGTGTATGTTATACATATATATCTTTCACACATACCATTATGTCATACTCAGTAATCGCCTCTGTGGTTTTCCAACTTAAAATGTAGTTTGTAATTTCTAATGTCAACATACAGAACATTATTATTTTGTTGAATGTCAGTATTAAGCTATAATATAAGAACACTGTAATTTATCTAAATACACTATAGCACATAAGATTTAATTCATTCCCTGTTTGTTTTTACAAACATATTTTAGTGTATATAATATTACAGTACAAAGAATATATAAATCTTAGTAATAACTTCAGTATAGAAGTGGAAAAGGTCCTTATGTACTTAGAATATAAATGATAGAATGAGTCACATAGCTCTCAAAGGCATTATTCCCTTTTATTTGTTTGAGTAACCTTAGGGTTATTCACATGTCTCTTTTGTATATAGTGTCATTGCAGAAATTGCCATTTTAAACTCTAAGCATTTTAGGCAATTTAAAAACAATCATTTTAGAATTTAATGTGATATGCAATGCACTTTAAGTCTTAAAATATACATACTGAAATCTGTATCTATAATGTCCTTAATTTTCAAAGAACATATCAAGTATAAAGTAAATGGAGCAGCCTCTAGAAGGGTCCATATTAAGGAGAGAAATTTAATATTGCCATTCATTATTGGAATGGTACATATAAGTGGGATTCCCCCCCCAAAAAAAAATTATTGGAGTTTTTAAGGAACTAACTGCAAAGCTAAGTGATAAGAGCAGACTTTATTCAATTTGAATACTGAGTGTACCCAATTTGAAAACAAATACATGATTTAATATGGTTTTGGATGACAAAAGCATATGAAGAAATATAATAAATAGACAAGCAATAATATTATAGTGCTGAGTCCCATGTTGTGGTTGCAATCAATGTTTTGATAAAATAAGAAAGATATTTTAAAAGGTAAATCTAGGAGGGAAGGAATACATTTTTAAAATCTACATTGAGCATTCAGCTCTAATACATAATAAAGGACATGACAGAGCTAGTTAGAGGTGGAGAGAGCAGAACCAAATGAGTGATATTAAGTGCAGAAATAACAGAGAGAAAAGAAAATAGATGAAACCCCAATTTATGGTCTATCTAACTTCAGAGATATTAGTATTTTGCCGACTTATTTCTCATTGGATTGTATGTGCCCCAAGATGAAAAAAGATCTTTCATTTTTACCTTATTCATAAGTATGTAACTATCAGACATAATTTATATGATAAATAATTTAGATGATATTTAAGGCAGGCAGTTGAGTCATATTTTAAAAATTCTTTCTCATTTAAAAACATTCTTCAACATACTTATGTTTTGAATTGAAAATAGTTTTTTTTTCAGGTAGTATATTCTGATTAAGGTTTTCCCTCACCTAACTCTTCCAGACCCTCTCACTTCCACACACAAATCCGTACCCTTTCTTTCTCTCTTTCCTTAGAATACAACAAACATCTAAGAAATGATAATAATAATGAAAATAAGATAAAATAAAAATAAACCAGGATATGACATATCAAATAGAAAAAAGGAACCAAAGAAAAAGAACACCACATTCACAAATGCTGAGACACACATTCCCCCATGCAGAAAGCCCTAAAACAATATTGAAAATGACAATATATAATAAGTCAAGTATTCATGAAGTAAAAAAATAATGCCCAGGCAAAGTATTGTGAGACACAGAACCTCTAAAAATACCATTGAATTCATTTTCTTTTTTGGCTATCTACTCCTGGGCGTAGGGACCTAGGCAGGTCCCATTGGAGAATCCTGGTCAAGATGTGGTCCTCGCCACCACTGCCCCTTTACTATCTGGCTTCAGTCTTAGGTCCTCCTTTTGGCTGGCACCTTTTCTTTCTCTTAGCATAAGATTTCGGGTGAAATTACCAGTTTTTAAGAGTCCATCATGTCAATAGTCAGATTGTGAGATACAAGTGTCTCTTTAGTGTATCTTCACTTCTGCCAAGCTCATTATGGTAGAAATTTTATTTTAGTAGTTGTGTATTAAGTTCTCTGTGTAATGTGTAGAGTCTCACAGCAACAATTTCCTCTGAATCCAGGAATACCTATCATCTAATTCCATGGTGTTGAATCCCTTTCATGAGACTCTAGCACAAAAATTCTGATTTGTTTGAAGCAAGGCTAGTGATGTTATTTATCTAACAGGTTTATCTGCTTTCTGTTACATTGGTCTAGCCTAATCTTTTCAATTATTTCTAGATAGTGGAACTGTAGCTGTTGGTTTAAAATTATGTTCATAATATGTGTATCTATGTCTGTATGTAAAGGAAATTAGTAGTTTTGATAATCTGGAAATATGTAAATTATAGTATTATCTTACAAAGATTTATGATGAGTTTACTGCAAAAATTAATACAAAGATTGGTCAAAATACAAAATTACATATTAAAAAATACAAAATATCAATATAACTCTACATTGTCATATAACATTGTAAGGCCTATTTTATGAATTTTTATAAATCTGAAACTTAACCACTTACACTTTCTTGGGAAGATATAATGTAGAAAACAAATAAACTGATGTGACAAATCCTAAATAATTATCTTTCACACCAGTCCAATTTACCGTACACATTTTTTCTGCACTATGCATATGTATCTGAGCATTATTAGAGCATTTTCCTGTAATACCTTCCGAGGATCTATGGACAGATAGAAAAGATCTATGGAATTCTATCGAAATAGTTGTTCCTTATGTTAATATTTTGCACATTATTATATGGAATTCTGTTTTATGATGGATATTATTTCAGAGTATTATTTCTCATTAGGCAATTTCAAAAGCACTTAAAATTTTTATTTCTAAATTGTGGCCACAGTTAGAAATTGTATTTAATTATGTATGTTGAGCGTTATAAATTCTAAATTGCCTTTCAGACCCTGTAGTTTAACAAGTTACAATTTTGAAAGTTTTTTTTTTTACAATTTAAAACAAGTACTTTCAAAGTGTCAAACTTTTTAAGAAAGGAAATTATCGTTAAAATGTACACTAGTTCATTTATCTTCTATAGTCTTTGACCTTAAACAGAACTGTGTTAAGAAAAAAGGTCATCTTCTACAGTGGATACAAATATTTAGGAGTATAAATTTATATCACTTTTTGTAATATGCATTTTTCTGATTTTAAAGTTTAAATGTTAACATTAGTTATGACATAATTATACAATGATATAGAATAATCCATTCAGAGTTGAATCAGAGCTTTGATTAGGAGCCTAGGGATGTAGCTCAGTAAGGGATGTAGCAAGTAAGAAGAGTTGCTGTGCAAGCATGAGGATCTGGGTTGAAATACCAAGCACTGATATAAAATCAGTTGGTAACTGCACTTATCTATAACCCCAGCATTAAGGGTCAGAGAGAGAAGGATCCAAGGAGCTTGCTGGTCTACCAACTTAGCAGAACTATTAAAGCTTCTGCTTACTGAGACACCTAGCCTCAGGGAGTAAGGATAAATGTGAGAGAGGAAATCATGAAAGTTATACTTCTCTGGCCTTCACATACACACGTATGGGTGAAAACACCTATGTCCTCATGTGTATGTATCACACACACAGGCGTGCACGCACACAAACACACACAAATGTGTAAGAACACAGTTATTACTATTTAATTGTTTTCCCAAAAATATAATTTGAATATGTTAATTTTTGTAACAAACATGTTTTCTTTGAAATAGGAAGGGTATACTAACTCCCATACACTTCAGACATACTTACAGCAAATAATTTCATCTTTTGGGTATAACTGAAGATTATTGAATAAAATGTTTAATTCTTGATAGTTTTAATAAAAAACCTTATTTTCCATTTCTTTGCTTTTTCTTCCTTATGTGATACTTTGGCCAAGCACTCAAAGAAAATTTATGTGGAAACTTCCTTTGTTTCATTTTTTATATATAAGATTGGATTTATTTAGATAAGAAATATGATATTGAAGTATTCCTTATGAATAATTTTAAAAAGGAATATAGGATCACAGAGACTGTGGACTGGAAGTTTCCTTTCTCTACTTGCAACTTCTTCTCCTCTTCCTCATCCTCTCTTCCACCTTGAGACAGGATTTACTGCACAGGCCAGGCTATATTCTAACTTGAAACCTCCTCTTTAGATGCTCAGTCCTGGGACTGCATGTCCATGTCAGCATGCCTGCATTGCATGCGCTGTTTGCAAATCCACAACCATTCCAACCTCCCAATTTTCATTATTATGTTTATGATTACTGTTTGTATCTGTATATTTTTGCTGCATCTGCATATTTGCAGTAAACACTTTTAGATTATAAAATGAACCTTGAGAAAAAATACCATGTAAGACATATTTCAACTTAAGGCACAACCACGCATGTACACATACACATGCACACACACACACACACGCATACATGTAAGAACACTGAGCATCTCTGAATTAAAGTAAAGATTATATGGTATCATGATGATCACAGTGCCCAGAGATTCCGTTTTTTTTTTTTTTTTTATTCTTTAGCAATGAAAGTCTTTCCAACAAAGTTTAATACAAGGAAGACTCTGCCATAAAAAGTAAACTAAAATTAGAACCTCTAGATTAAAACAAGGATTTTAGTCCAGTTTCAGGTCCACTGATACACCTCAACCCTTTCGCTTTTTATGATGTAATTGGGCAACAAAGAATTGAAGGGGCCTCTTCAAATTTACTTGACTTAATTATGTTAGACTCAGTATGCTAATTGAGAAAATTCGGCTTTAGCATTATTCTTAAACAGTTTCTTTGATGCAACACTGCATAAAGATAGGACCCTAGAATAAAAAATACGGTTAATAGTGCAACCAATAAGTTCAAACTAGAAAGCCAATGATGATTGGACAAATATTAAAATGAAGAAATTGCTCTCAATACATATTAGAAGAATTCAGATTTTTTTTCATTTTTATCAGATAGTATACTTTTCATGTTGCTCTAAAAATCTAGAGTTTTTGAAATGCCCTGTAATTCCACTATTTAAGTACCTCATCATTTGGATATTTTAAAGCATTTCATCTATTGATTAAACTCAACCTCTGAGAATAGTGACATATATATATATATATATATATATATATATATATATATATATATTAAGTGATCAATGTGTATTTGGCAACTAATTTATAAAGGGGGTTGTGTTCCAGTTCAGAACTATGTACAAATGTGACAAAGATATATTTTGAGTTTGAATAAGTTCAGTGGCTTCCAGAGCAAATATTTTGTTTTATCTATTAGAGAAGCAGAAAGCTAGTTTAACCTGTTTGACTAGATGCTCAGGGCCCAATAATCTCAAATAAGCCAGGATCCTAATTTTATGTTTCAATCTATAGTGCCTTCTTTGCATCTCTATTTTTCTAAGCCGAAATGCATGAAGAATGGATATATCTTTAAAAAAGTAAACATTTGCTCAAAGCATGTTCCTTCATATAAATTATTTTTACTAAGGTCTAAATGTAGGCTGAAATAGAGTAAAAACATGACTGTAAGAATGGTGATTCAAAGAAATTTCACTCTTGAATTATGAACAGAAATCCTTAGCATAATTCTCCAGTGGACTATGTGATGATATTTAACATGAATATGCTTCATTTCCTTGACAGCCTTTTTATACTGGCAGAAGAATATAGTGAGAATCTCTTTACATTATCATTTACTGCTAAAAGTACAGGAAGGTTCAGACTAATTAGAAATCTGGTTGCTACTAAGCCATTGCACTAAGCATACTAAACCAAGCTGTTGCTCTCTTAATATTTATTAACACATTTTTACTGATTGCAGAGAGTAAAGAAATGGAAATCACTTGTTTTGAAATTTAAAATGGAAAATTTTTATAAGACCCCCCCCCCCAAAAAAAAACCCTTTGGCTGTATCAAGTTCTACAACTTGAGTTGTAATACTAGATTACAAAGATTCAATGTTGTTAAAGAACACAAGGACTGCACAGTATTAGATAAAAGCTGGTTAGTTAGATGGAACAGAGAATAGATGGGTTCCAATGGTAATATAGTTCATAGATTGCAACTCTCAAACCAACTATGTCATTTACTTTTTATAAAATCTGCTTGTGGTTCAGTGTGGTAAGGTCCTCAATTATGATCTCAAGTATAACAGAAAGAAGGAAGGAAGAAAAAATTCTCTCATTTTTTAAAATTTTACAACATTTTAACTGATAGATATTGACCTTAGCTGTCTTAATTATTGGAAATAATGCTGCAAAATGTGGGAGTAAGATTATATCCTAAACATATAAAATATTGTTCCTTTCTATTAATAAAACAGGCAAAGACAAACAAATAATAAATGAACTCACTTCAATGTTGTATTAGTTGCTTTTTATCTATGTGATAAAATGCTGTAAATAAAGAGTTTATTTTGTTTTATAATTCCAGAAGGGGCATCTATAATGGTGGAGGAAGCATGAGCAGGCAGCCAAAGCACGACATTAAACAATCACATCTTCGACCTCACAGACAACTATTAACAAGGATTAGGAGGGGCTTTAAACCCTCAAAGCCTGATTTAAGTGATAGACTTCCTGCAACAAGACTGTACCTCCTAAAAGTTTCATTACCTCCCCCAAACTGTGCCACCAACTAGAGACTAAATGTTCTTTGAGGGCATTGCTCATTGTTCACTGTCCAAACCACTAAAGATGTATAACATAAAAATGTCAGTATTACTTACACAGTCTAGAAGGATAGTTATTATAAGCCCATGTACCCTGGTATATTGCATGGTGACATCAGATATAATACTACATATTTTAGACTTGCTAAAATGCATTTTAATATTCTCATCACAAAAATGATAACTTGATCAAATGATCGGTATGTTAATAAGTATGAATAAGGTTTTGTGATGCTTACAAAAATGAAGGCACCATATTATATTCAACAAATATGCACAACTGTTACTCATCAGTTCAACATTAAAACATATATTCCAAACCTGGTGGTGGTGCCTCAGTACTAGGGAGGCACAGCCTTCCTGATCTCTGTGAGGTAGAGGATAGCCTCGTCTACAGAATGAGTTCCAGGTCAGACAGAACTGTTATACAGAGAAAACTTGTCTCAAAAAACAAATGTCTATATATCTTTTTATGTTGACATATATAGACATGTGAGTATATATATATTCAAAACATTTATCAATGTAAAATCACTGCAAAATATTATAAATACTTTATCTTGAACACTTGATGGCTCATTTTTTTGACTTTCTATTCAACAACAACTCAATTTATGTTTAAACAGACTTCTTGTTTCTGAAAATATTTCCATTGCACATGTGGTACAATTCATCTCTGACCATGCACTGAAGATGGTACAGGCCCTTTTCTTGAACAGAGTCAAATCAAACTGCCGTTTCATTTTAGGAAAAATGGGACATATTCAGTTGTTTCAAATATTTAACTTTAACTAGGATACCATGAAAACCAGCTGTCACTTGGAGAACTTTGTTGTGCTTTTCTTGTACTGAAGTTAATTATCTTGGATACTGAAGTGTATGTGAGACCACGTCTTCTGTTACAGATCTTTAGATCATTATTTTTTTTTTCAAAAAAGGGTTTCTTTTAGAACCCTGATATTTTTCTAATTTATAGTTCAGATCTGAGGAAGTGTGGACTCTTCCTTTTTGATTCTCATTATCAAATAATTTTTTATTTAAATAGCTGTGCATTCCCGACTAGCCCTGAGATTACCAGAGGTGGCTGGTGTCAATAGTGAGTCTGTGTATGCCTTTTTTTTTCTCCATAGAGAAGTCTTACCTATTGTATGATGAACAACATTAAAGGGAAACTTGAATCCTATTATGCCCTAAAGGTATAATCAAGAGGTGTTTGATTCTAGCATGCAAATTGGGGCAGCTAGAGCACACTGCTCCTCTGGGTATTGGTGAGAAGTATGGTGTTCACATATTTTTGAACTTTTTCTTGCAAAAGCATTATGGGAAAGCACACCTGATTCTTGTGTTAGCATGTCTATGTACATAACTCTTTGTATCATAGCTTCTGTCATAGGCTATGCTCTTTAATTTTCTCATAAGTCTTACAAGCCATTACCATTCTTTTAAAACTTGGCAATAAAGCATTTCTAGTTTCCAGTGAACTAGACTTCTGTCTCTCAACTTTATCTCTTAACTGATTATAAGCATTATAAGAAAAGAAGGCTAGCAATATTGCTTATTTACAATGTGCACACATACATGTATACACAAATACATAACTGCATGCATACATACATACATGCTTGCATGCATGCATACACACAATATGTACTAAAGAAGTATATTCAAATATATTCACATTTATCAGAATATTCTTTATCACTCTCAGGAATCTTTTCAGTTGTATTTAATTGGGTTTTCCTTCTTAAGCCTGGGAAGTTTCTTTTATTGCTTTGTATTTAGTAGGATTTTTCTTTCTTTGAATGTTGATGACTATGTTTCATTAGAATCTGAATATGTGAGCTTTAAGAACACCATAAAATTATCCATAAATCAGAGACACACATCAGATTCATCTACAGATCTTGAAGCCCCAAACTCCAAAAACCTATTATGGTTCTTTCATATTTATGAAAAAATTAAATCATCAATTGAGTAGGGCTACAAAATATTTGATTTGTTACAGTCTTTAATCTTTGCCAGTGTGATACATAATTAAATCACATGCTTAGTCATTTTCAAAAAGTACTATCAGATGGATTTAATTTGGTAGTTTTTTATTTTCTCTGTACTGTTATTATATCCACTCAAAATTCATGTTGAATTCACAAACGCCCATGTGACATTTGAAATTACAGAATTGTAAGGAGGGTTGTTCTATGTATCTGTCATTCTTTCTTTCCTCCCATCTCTTGATCCTTCTCACTCTCTCTTGTTTTGTGTGAACAAAGGAAAAGGTGGCGGGCCAGGAAGACAGCCGTCCATAAAACCTGATCATTGTGACATCCCAATCTATGTGTCACAGCCTTAAAAATTGTGAACATAATTTTCTTTTTAAAGCTACATTGTCTATGATATTTGCCATAGAAATATGAAATATGTAAGACACTTTTATTATTTATGTACTTGATTAAGTACACACACATACTCCACACACATACACACACACGTGAAACTAACCAACCTGGTGATGCACATAATCATCAACAGGCTTATCTAGGTGTTTGTATTAGTCAGCTTTTACCAAGATAATGCTGTGTAATACTATTTTTCCCTAAACTTGACTTATTTCAACTAACATGAATTTCATCATCAGATAAATCTGAATGATTTGTCCTTGGAAGTTCTGCATCAAGTCATGGGTCTAGTAGCCTTGGTGTCTAGACAGGCAGATGGTAACTTCATATTCAGAGGCCCACATTGATGTGGCTGTGGCTATCCAATGCTTGTTGATTTCCTGAAGGAAAGAAGCTTTATCACAACTTAATAATTCCAAACATGCCAGTCCATCTGGTTGGTTAACATCTCATTGATCAAAGCAAATTATCTCTTCCAATGAAAGCTAAATATATGAGGCTTATATAGAACAATAAAAAATGGGCAATTAGTAAATCTTTTATAAATAAGAAAATTATTACTCTTATTTTTTTACATACAGAGTAAGTTTTGGCATACTTTCTCATTTTCCTTGTGGATATGGAGAATTGCTTTTAAATTTTCAACCTAATTACAATAAGGGCTAAGGAAAGAATGTTTTATGTTAAACAGTTAGCTTTATAATTCAAATTTTCTAGAACAAATTTAATAATGTTTTAATACCTGGACTCATTCCTCAGAGCAACAGGCAAAAATGGCAGGGTAGGTATTTCTGTAAGAGAAAACTTGCCTAGGATATATGAGGCTCTGATATTAATCCCCAGAAGCATAAATCTCTCTCTCTCTCTCTCTCTCTCTCTCTCTCTCTCTCTCTCTCACACATACACACACACACACACACACACACACACACACAACAATGGGGGGAAGAAGGGAGAAGAGATAGAGGGAGAAGAAGAGGAGATAACTGAAGAGAAATATCAAAATTCCATTCCAAAATGTATATTTCACACAGAAGGCATACTTCCCCAGTCAGAAACATAGCAGGAAAAACATATCATTCCCTTCTTACTTTGGAGAAAGAAAGAAAGAAAGAAAGAGAAAAATTAGGAAATGTTCAAGAAAAAACTGTTTGGAGCTATGAGGCAATCTGGATCTTAATAACTAGAAACAGATGAATTCCGCTTATTAAGGCTGCATGGGGACATAAGGAAGGTCACACAATTGTCTAACATTCTGAATAAGCAATGAAGGAGACTGTGATGCTGTGCTGGGAAACTGTAATCACTGAGTATAATTCCCTCATAATTGGATCACTGAAGAGAATAAAATCCAGTAGTTCTTTTATTATTTCAGGTGTTACTCCATCATTCTTATGAATTAATTACTTTCATTCGCTGATTCTCGTATAACTTCTACTCCCTTATGATATAAAACTTTTATTCCACCTTCCCAAGAAAAGCTGTCTGCAAGGTTTGGTACTTAGTTCAATAGTACATAACTTGCCTAGCAAGAACACGGCTTTAGGTTTGGTTCTTAGCTCTAACAAATAAATAAATAAAATAAAAACAAATAAGAAACAAACAAACAAAACCAAGAATTATCATTATGCATCATATGTTGGTCCCCTGAGTTACTGACTCCTTGTTACTGTAAATACTATAAATTGCTTTTCAGAATTTGTTGGTTCATGCTTATGAAATATTCATTAAGGACAGGAATACAGATTGTGCTGCCTGCTTAGACCTGAGCGATGAAATAATCGCTTTAAATACACTGTCAAGAAGAATGAGACTTCACAAATACTATTTGGTATAAGGCTATCAAAGGAAATAAAAATGTCTGCTAACATTCAATACATACATACTGTCTGACATGATCTGACTATATCAACTTTTAACCTTAGTTGTCCATTCCCATATAAATAGATACCTTATACCAAACTATAGCACACGCCAATTAAACTAGAACCTGTAGTATGGAAATAATACTAATACATATGTGTGTATAGCTTTTACATTTTCTAAATTGAATTTTATTATTTTAATTATATGTTTCTGTCTGTGAATATGTGCACATGAGTACAGGTATACACAGAAACCAGGGTTGTCAGATTCACTGGGAACTGAAGTTACATGAAGTTGTGAACCACCTGATGATGTGCTGGGAATTGCACTTTGGTCCTCTGGAAGAGCCGTACATGCACTTAACTGCTGAGCCATCTCGCCAACAATATATTCTGTTTTGAGACATAATTTCTTGAAGCCTAGGCATGTTCTCAAACTTGTTTTTTTTAAATAATGATGACCTTGAACTCTTGACTTTTCTCCCTCTACTTCCCTAGTGTAATTACAGGGTATACATCATACCAAACTTATGAAATACCAGCTGTAGAACCCAGAGCATCCTTCACGCCAGGCAACACTCACCCAACTGATCTCTATCCCCAGGCGCTTATATATAACTAAAATCTTTTCAAAGCTGTCCCTGGTAGCTCATGAATGTAATCTTAGTTCTCAGGGAGCTAATGCTAGGGTATCACGTCTTTGAGGGCAGCTTGAGCTGCATAGGAAGACCTTGTTTCAGTGAAGCATAACTTTAATAAATACGCAAATACAATTATAAAACCGATTAAGTTGGTGTTAAGATGAAGCCAAGTGTGAAAACTGACCCTACAAATAAATATAAAATAATATTGATGGTCCCAAGGGAAGGGTCTGAGGGTTATAAGAGTTTGACAAGTTCTCTAGAGGGACAGAAAACTATGAAACAATATGAGAACTGTTGGCATGTGATGATAGCCAGAGACACCATCACATACACATTTTAAATACAATTTACACGTGGCTCTGTGTTCTCTAGTCCATGGCCCAAGCATCTCTCTCTGTTGTTGAGAAAACCATTTAAACTTTCCTGCTTAACCTCTCCATTCAATCATTGATAAATCAGGTTCAGTGACCTTTAAATTCTAGGCCACCTGTCTACACTGAATGTTGTACAGACATTCCCAAAACTATTAGCCATTTCCAGGAAGACAGAATTCCTGACTAGAGAAGGGGAAAAGGGATGTAAAAAGCCTCAGATTGAATGTCAGTTGATCAGCTCTGAACAGTCATTGGTTTTCATTCTGCACAACCCTTTTTAATGTGAAAATTCTGGCAGCTGCATCACATAGTGATATACAGGATACACACTCCCTGGACATTTCCTTAGCACATCTTTCTGGTTAGTTCTTTAGTTTGTGAACCTTTTTTTTTGAGACATATTTCATGTGTCCCAGACTAGCTTTCAAAATTATAGTATGGCTGAGGATTATCTTGAAGCTTTGATCCTCTTTCCAATGTGGTAGGATTATAAGCATGAATTATCATACCCATTTTTATTCCCTGCTTGGAATTGAACCCAGGGTTTTATAAATGTCATATTTTCATGTGTTAAAATGAACTGCTCTCCCACCAAAATAATGAATTTTGATGCAGGGGGTGCTTGTCTTTTATTAAACAAAATTTTAAGAATTAAACAAATATTTAATAATAGTTTAGAAAATGTCTAAATTAAACAAAATTAAGAGTTAGCTCCAAGGTAGAAAACTTGCCTAGCACGTACAAGGCCCTGAGTCTGAAACTGAAAGGAAAGATGAGGTTCTTAGTCCTGCCAGTCATATGTGACCAGTGCCTTTCTTATTGACTATAGATACATAATTTATGAAAAATGTCTCTGTTTCCTGAATTCTGCAGTGGTATCGAGGATGCTTTGCCTTTTTATCAAAGCATAAGAAAGGCACTTTTTCCTTTTTTGTATTTTCATTCATTGTTGCAATGCACTTCCCTTCGGATGAATCGAGGACACCTGGAATCAGCTATGTTAGTTGTGAAAGGCTAAGCGGGTGGCTTTTTTATTTTCGGAAAATGGCCTCTCTGGATACATAGCTGTCACTGGTGCTGACAGACTTGTGCTTCCTGTTCTAGGAAAAGTTTCATTCCTTTCAGAAACCCCTACCTTAAGAATAAGTCAGGAAAATAATGAGTTCACTAGTTTCTGTTCCTGTCAGTACCTATGGAACTTTCGAGGATCTTGAAAGCTGTCCACAGGACGTTTTGCAACTAGCACCAACTACTGCTTCAGAAACCCATTTTGACTTCTAAGTGTCTGCTTCATATATGCTTGTTCCTTCCCTTTGGATCACAGTCTTTTGGCCCAAGATGTCTTAGCTCCAATTCTTGTCTGTGATTTGTTGCTGGTTTGCACTGCATTTTACTGCACAGGGATTCTTAGAAATCCCCAGATAAGCCCCTGCATGCAGTGGCAATGAATCTCAGCAATTGCATTTTCCTGTATCTGAACTTAATTTATATATTAATCCTCCTTTCTCTAGATCCCACACAATTCATCTCATCTAACTTAGGAATAATATGCCCCACTTTTCCCTAGGGTTTTGTCATCAATTCTTTGAAAGGGTTGACATAAAGCCAATACTGGAAGATGGGTGTGGGTTACCTGATCTTATGCATAATTCATCCCAATAGCACTTTGTGTTTGTGTTTCTAAGGGATAAATATTTGTTTAGACCAAAATATATGGATATCATTAACATCTTTAGTTATTTAGGATTCTCTGAAAACCAACTGAGTAATTTTCACTATAAGCATGTGGAGTGTTTTGTTACTATACCAATGCATTATACCCTGGTGCTGGATGGCCAGTTTATATCTGTCTGCTTAGGTACACAATGCATATGCCTACCCTGGGCCCATTCTCATATGCATCATTCACTGTTGAAGTCTTGATACATTCCCCTGTTCACCAGGAAAGGGCATCTAATTGCCTCTGCAATGGCATTTCCCAAACCTATCTGTTCTTGTAGTCGATGGTGCTGTGGCATTATTGGAGGCCATGCTGCTTCTTTCACTGTTTCCTTCTCTCAGAAACACACGTTTGTCTGGCATTCTTGTTTATTGACTGGACCTTCTTCCCTGATCCTTGAAGATTGTCTGTAGACTCAGATCTGGCTCAGTGCCTCACTCTGTAATATAAATAAAGTGAAGATATCAGACTTTGAAATAATCTGTGATTAAGATTTTTTTTTATTTTCAGTATTCAATTTTGATTTAATTTTTCAAAAACCAATCTAGTTCCACAAAGTAAATGCTCTAAATTATATATGGACAAAGGATGCACAAAAACTTACTATAAAATAATTGAAATATCAGTAATCTAACATGTAAAATTTTTATGATATCTGTATTCTTGAAATTTAATAATGGTTCCTAGTCTAATTGTGTTGCATGTATATTAAATATACTGAATAATAAAATGCAATTAGAAGAATTAAATATCATAAAATTGGTTAAAGTGCTTTTGAGAATATGATAATTAAAGAGATGTTTTCCTTCTCTGTTCTTATTTATTAATTTTATTATTAATAAATATAAATTTGTTAATTTGTATTTATTAAATAAGAAAAAAGAAGAAAACAAGAACAGTGATTAAGATTCTTGTTATTCCTGTCTGACTAGGAACATGGAACACCTAACTGGCCCTCTTATTCTAGCAAGTGGGATATAACTTAAGCACAGAAAAATGTAGTTTGGGAGAAAATGGTGCTCGACATTTTAAAACAAATATCTAGTATACAGAAACTGAGGGCTAGTTTGGTCTCAAGAGTAAATCGGTTTCAATCTAAAGCAAAGTGAGTACACAGTTTACAGTCAAAAGCGTGACTGGACCTTGGCTTAGCAGTGTGTTCATTCACTTGTTCAGATGAAGTGGGAAGATCACTTACGCCCATGGAATCAACAAGAGTAGATAATGTGCAGAGACCACTGCACGTATCAAAAACATCAAAGACTTGGGGAGATGACCCAGTTATCAATGTGCTTGCTTGGCACACAAGCATTAGCACCTCAGTAATTTCTTCCCACCCTTGTTAGAAAAAGAAGTAGGCAGATGTAATAGGGCACACACCTGCCCTAGCAATTCTTTTGGGAGGCTCAGACAGTAGGATCCCTCGGGTTTGCTAAGTAACCAGAGCAGCCAAATCAGTAAATTTCAGGTTCAATAACGCATTCAAAACTTAAAGTAGAGATGGAGGGAGCATAAAGAAGATGACAGACATTGACCTCTAGCTGCCACACCCATGTACACATTCAGCATCATCCACTCCCCTGGACAATGACACACAGAACCTAGTGTAGAAGCATGTAGAGACACAGAGACACAGAACCTAGCGTAGAAGCACGTAGAGACACAGAGACACAGAACCTAGCATAGAAGCACGTAGAGACACAGAGACACAGAACCTAGTGTAGAAGCACATAGAGACACAGAGACACAGAACCTAGTGTAGAAGCACATAGAGACACACAGACACAGAACCTAGTGTAGAAGCACATAGAGACACAGAGACACAGAACATAGTGTAGAAGCATATATAGACACACAGACACAGAACATAGTGTAGAAGCATATAGAGACACACAGACACAGAACCTAGTGTAGAAGCACATAGAGACACACAGACACAGAACATAGTGTAGAAGCATATAGAGACACAGAGACACAGAACATAGTGTAGAAGCATATAGAGACACACAGACACAGAACATAGTGTAGAAGCATATAGAGACACACAGACACAGAACCTAGTGTAGAAGCATATAGAGACACACAGACACAGAACCTAGTGTAGAAGCATATAGAGACACAGAGACACAGAACCTAGTGTAGAAGCATATAGAGACACAGAGACACAGAACCTAGTGTAGAAGCACATGTAGACACAGAGACACAGAACATAGTGTAGAAGCATATAGAGAAACACAGACACAGAACATAGTGTAGAAGTATCACATAGAGACACAGAGACACAGAACCTAGTGTAGAAGCACATAGAGACACAGAGACACAGAACCTAGTGTAGAAGCACATAGAGACACAGAGACACAGAACATAGTGTAGAAGCACGTAGACACACATAGACACAGAACCTTGTGTAGAAGCACGTAGAGACACACAGACACAGAACCTAGTGTGGAAGCACATAGAGACACATAGACACAGAACCTAGTGTAGAAGCATATAGAGACACACAGACAAACCACACTCACTTGTGAATTTCATATGTATAGCTAGAATACATTGATAAGCTTTATTTCTTGTGAAAATGGTATTAAATACAGGGAGACTAATTCTTGCAATGGCTCAAATTGTCAGCAGCAGTGCAATAGTAGGCACAGCTTAGAACTGCTACCAGAAGTCCAAGGAGTAAAGCCAGAATTCTTGACTTTGCTAGAAAAGGTAATTTCAGGACATATCCTGTGAAGCAGGTCCACACGCAGTTTATTAGAAATAGGCATTCAGAGGAAGAATAAGATCCGTACAAGTTCATGGGTGCGCCTTCTCAATCAAGAACCTAATTTAAGTGGCTTAACTGTAGCCATACATATCAATTCATCTCTGAAGTTGTATCTCAAAGGATTACTGATAGTTGATCTTTCTCGATGTCTGTTTGTTTGCCTCTATCTCCCTTTTCAATGGATGGCCTTCTAAGGTGGCTTTGGGATGTCATCCAAGGGATTATAATTTGATAAACTTAAACCATAGCTTCAAGGAGTTTAAAATATGTCTTTTTCTATAGATAGGATTCTGAGAAAATTGCAAGTTTACAGCTGTGAAGAAAAAGAAAGCCATATATGCTTAGGCTAGAAGTGGAATTTATTGACATTGTGGCTTTCTCTCTCTAAAAAATAATATGTTTGTGTTGCCAACCTTGACAGAAATGATTAGTTGGTTAGAATACATCTCAGGTGGTCATTAACAAGTTGGCATATTTCACTAAGTCACCTTCTCTGAAATTTAAATCTCTCTTTGTTACCTTATGATTTGTTTATTTATAAGATTATAATAGCAGTGTTTTGCCCTTTATTCATCATGTAAATGCCTTGAGGAGATTATTGCCTCGCTCTTCATGGTTACATAACATCTTATCAGAACTCTGTACTAGGATTCATTTAAGTATCCTAAGGTTAGACTATTTTTATTTCTTTTTTACACTAAATAACCCAACTGAAAACTATTTTGTTCGCATTGCATCTGGCACTGTCCACAGATTCACATTATTATGTCAAAGGATATTAACACTTTTGGGATGTGCATAGATGTGCAAATATTTCATGATACATGTGTCACAAAAACATTTTCTCCCATTTACTTTGCCTTATCAAAAATGAGAACATTCAGTTTGGTAAATAAAACTGTATGTGGATGAATATCCTTGCTTTATGATTCATTCTGTGAAATGAAATTTTTCATTGGAGGTATTAAAAATTGAAAATTATTTTAGGATGTTTTAAAAGTAATACTAACTTAATGAACTAGAACTACTAAACTACATAAACTACATATTTTTAAACTAGTAAACTGCTATTTGGGATTGAAGATGCATTTTATATATGTTATGTATAAAAGTTCATATATATATGTGTGTGTGTGTGTGTGTATATATTATATAGAGTAGATAGCTGTGTGTTGATAGCCTATTTTGTGTGATTGTTAAATTTGTTTTCATTGCATATTTATTCTGTTGTGAATATCATTATTTGTTTACAAACCAAATTACACGTAAAAATAATGTGAGTTTTACTGTGAGATATATATTTCTGAAGTCTATATTTTGTATGTGTGTGTGAGAGAGTCTATTTCTTTTGGGGAGTTTTGTTGTTTGTTAGTTAGTTTGTTTGTTTGAAGCACAGATTCCCTGTGTAGCTTTGGGACCTGTCCTGAAACACGCTCTTGGTAGTCCAGGCTGGCCTTGAACTCACAGAGAACCACCTGCCTCTGCCTCCTGAGTGCTGAGATTAAAGGCATGTGTCACCACCAGCCTGATTATGAATCTTTATTTCTATGTGTGCATATACTATTATAAGTAAAATTAATTACCTAAGAGAAACAAATATGATTACTAGGTAGGCATTAATATTTTTAAGAAATATTAGAATATTTTATTCTAGGCCTTCAACTTTTATTTTCTCATTTTATGTGATGTATTGGAAAAAGTGTTTCAGTGACAGATTTTTCTTTTATTCCCTAACAAAGACATTTCAACACATTGCAGGGTTTTTTTTTTATTTAACAAAGCTTTTTCATTTTAATTAATAACTTTTGACTTTTACATAAATTGGAAAAATTATCTGGTTGATTTATTTAATATAATTTCAATGAGTTTTAGTAAAATCATGATTAATTTATCTCCTGAATCATCCCAAAATTCATTTATTTATTTTCTTCATAGTCATTGTCAATCGGGAGGCATAATATTGAAATAATAATAATGATTGCTGTTTTTTCTAGTTCATTTTGAAAGTCTTAGGTTCTGCAATTACTAGTACTGACATGCAGTATCATAAATGTACTTATATCCTCTTTAGTAGTTTTATATTTTGCATTTAGTCATAGGAAGCAGCCTGAAACCTCTAATCAACATCAAAGGTTACACCACAGGGATCCAATATTTTTCATTTATATTGCAATGATGCAAAATACCTTTCCCCGATCACTGTTCTTAAATTCATTCTAGTTTGTTCAGTTAATGAGAATATCACATCTTAAGCTGTAGAAGGTATTCTCTCTTTATGACTGCATGACTCTCAGCAGATTATCATTATTATCAAGAAGTAATATTTAGTAAATGAAGGTGTGAGTGGCACTAGCTTAGTACCCTCACTAGTCAAGTAACGGGGTGGGGGTAGATGACTGCCTTTCCCTTCAGCATACAGCTCTCTAGCACTTCATAGATATTCATGTATGAATACAGACACACTTAATAAGTGTGCACTGAAATACTAAAGGAAAACTGAAGTTTAGGGGCAGTTAATAGAATTTGTCCTTGCCAAAGAGGAAACTGTCGCTATCTCAAAAGCAATAGAAATAAGTATCTGCTCTCCTTTTTGAGGTATTCACTGAACATTTCACAGTTCTTGTATTTCTGAACTTGGAGTAATAAATCAATGAAAAAAAAGGATATTATTTTTTATAACTTGCTTTATTTAAGGGTGGGAGGAGGGGGAGGGAAATGGGAAACTGGGAGGAGGCAGAAACTTTTTTTTTCTTTTTCTCAATAAAAAATTAAAAAAAGAATCTATTTGCGTTTTTTTCCATTCCTCCTCTTCTCCCTCTAAGTTCTCCAATGGCACATCCTACCCCCAGGCCAAGAAAAATTTTGTAATGATAGTTGATAGCTAGCATGTTTAATGGCAATAGTCTAAAGATAACAAATGTCTGAAATGTGGTTTTCAAGGTGCATTGAATAAGTTTATAGCTGTGTAGAATGAAGATAACTGAGAAAAGTGAAATATCAAATAGTTCTGTTTCAAATTCTGGCTATATTTTGGGGGTTTTCAAACTTTGTGAAGGTAATTCAATTTTCTGTCACATTCCATAACTATCAAGGGAATATCATCACATTTCTCAATCATTTCGATGGACTGTTAAATGGCATGCAATATTAATTATAGGAATGGTTCAATAAAAGATAGGTGTTGAGATTCATATTTATTTAATTCATGTGTTTAACTAATTGGTAAATTATCTATTTTTCTGACACTTAACCGTCACTAGATGAATCCCCTTGGTTTTATGTCTACCTAATTACCAATTGGTACCCTGAAATTGTCTAGAATTACCACTGGACTTGTGCTCCATTAATATGCTTTTGTAATGTTGAACCCTCAAAGAGAGTCTTTTCAGCTTCATCATTTTACTGTACCCCTTGCTGACTTCTGTAATGAAGAATCTTCTATCACATTTCAGCCATGTTTCTCTCCCCATACCTGCAGTACATAGAATAAAGGTTTTTTTTTATTAACTCTTGTTACTACATACAAGGACTAGTGCAGTCTATGTTCAAATAGTAAATTAATGGTAAGGAAACAGAAGGTACAATTATTGGTTGTAAGAGCTTTCAAGATCACTAGGAAATCAGGCTAGTCTGCAACTACTGAGATAGGATCTCAGGAGTTAAACACAAAGACTATGGATTAGGGAACACTGAATGAGGAATGAAAGCACTAAACAATTGTTTACCATTACATATCATCCTCCAGGTACTCAAAACAATAGACAGCCATAGGCCATGGGCGTTGAGTTCAAGATTTATATTAGATTTTGAACATCTTTGATAAGGCTGTACAACAGAAGCACAACTGTTACAATTAAGACATTACATTTGAATGGGTTAGTCTCTTTTCTTTTGCTATTACCACAGCAATGTAAAGGATGAAGAATTTATAATGCTTATAGTCTCAGAGGAGACACAGTCCATCACGGTAGGTAAGGCATGAGAACAGGCATATGAGGCTGGCTCACTGCCCTGCATTGATTGTCCGGAAGCAGAGAGAACATGGAAAGAGGCTAGCCTATAAAACCTCAAAACCTGTCCCCCTCTGATGTGCTTCTTCCAGCAAAGCTCCACCGCCAAGAGATTCTACAATCTTCCCAAACATCATTTCCAGCTGGGGAACACATACACATGAGTCTATGAGTAGCAGTTTGACCTTCTGCAGGTGGCTGAACAGAGAACCACTAAATGCTGTAAAGCCTTGAACAAGACAGACAAGGTCTCTGCCCTGTTTACATCAGTTCCTTCTACAGGCATCAACTAAGTTCTCTAGTCTTACAAGTATGAGTTTGTCAAGCATGAGGTGTAAAGTTACATGACTACATATGAGGGCAAAGATGAGAGCCAAGGTTTAGTTCAAGGGATGGGATGTGAGAAAAGGAGCAATTTTGTTCTAAGGTCTATTTATATATTTGTGGCTTCATAAAATTTTGCTTCCCTTGGTCTGTCTGGTGCCAAGGCTGGTCCAGGCATAGGAACAGCAGTGTAGCAAAAATGGCACTTTTAACTATCTTTCACATAGTTGTCAAAGAAAAGCAGTAGTTGTGTGTATAGGACATCCAAACTGCATATAAAATCAGTGTTCTCAAGACTGGTGGATCTCTAAAACCAAAGGGGTTAAGAAGTTGGTACAGATGTTTTCAGGGTAAGGACCAATTCCTGGGAAAATAACTACAGATACCACTAACAAGACTAGATAACAGTTAGGAAAATGTCCAGTAAACTTAGTGCTAGCAGAATTTTTATTACAGAAACCTGGGGAAAGCCCACTGAGTTATGGTTAGCGGTGTGGAACAATACTAAGCAGAGAAAGCTTTGTGTGATTCAGATGCAACTGACAAGGAGGAAAAAGGTTCCAGGACTCACAGTTGAGAGTCGTTTATTATAATCACCGTGCAATGGCTCTAGGAGTTTGTTTAGTGTTGATTAATTAAAATAACAATTGGACATATATTCAGAAATGTAAAAGCATGTTTTGTTGGCTTCAGCAGTAGATATTGGCTGATTTGACTTTCCTTGATCCTTTGTCCCTTCTACTGCCTTCTCTTTTTAGGCCCTATTATTTAAATTTAGGACAACTCCTAAGCTTGAAAATATATTTTCCCTAGCATAAGAATAGCCAATGTATTCTTCTTTTTTCCTTCTTCTTCGGATATGCTGAGTTCATTTGAAGTCCCTGAGTAGAGCAGCACCAACAGCTAAGTAGTGTTAGTGTTATAAATACTGTGAATATGGGGAAAATTTAAGAGCATCAATTTAAGATACAATGGAAGCTGTTTTCTAACATTTAGCTTGCAATAATCTGGTAGTAAATATTAAAATAGAATGTTGATTTTGAAAGGAACTTTCTGTTGCTAAAGAAAAGAACGGTATTAACATAGTTCAAGGCAGACTCGATAACTATGCTTAGAGAATGTACAAAGAAGAGGCAATTACTGTGTCCACACAAGAAATGACCATAACAGAAAATTTAGTTTGAAGTGTATTGTACATTTGATAAATAAGTTGTAGATATACCATTCACTGACTGAAATGGATTTTTGAGATCAAATTTCCAGCATGGTATGGGAAATATAAGAACAACTTTCTAAGAAGAATCACCCTGTCTGATAGTTTCATCTTTGTCTTGGTTCTTTAATTTGTGCGACTGTAAAAGGGAGAATAGGTTCACGTCAGAAAAGACTCAATTAATTTATGTGCTAGTGGTAGCAGTCAATCATCTTGTTCCAAAAGCAGGCTCACTAATGAATTTAAGCTGGAAACATATATGGTACATAATGCAGAAAACTCAACCAGTAAGAAAAAGCCTTCAGGGTACACCTTAGAAGCACAGATGTTTAAAAACTGCAAATATACTTTCTTTTTTTGTCTAGTTTAGGCTTCTGCTTCCTTTTTTGTTGTGTAGGAAACAATTGTGCAGGATTTTAAACGCACTGGCTATTTGATGTGCATAATGTATGTATTATGCCAATTGTTACTGATCTCATTTTATTTTTATTATCCATATTGCTTTTGAAAAATAACTATATCACAAGATTCCATTCAATTTTTATGGGTGGCACAAAAGTCTTTGTTTTCTTTAAAACATAGGGATAAGTCTAGAGATAGGATTTTTTTACAAGTAGATATGCAGATCCTTAAATATCTGTATGGTACTAATTAGAACCCCAGTATGTTTATATTAGGAAAATAGTATGAAATAATACTGTAATATATTAAGTAACATTTGAAAAAAAATTGTAAACTTTTACTTATCCTCTTAAAGCAGACCCATAAATAAACATAATAAAACATATCTATTCTGTTTCCATTGTGCTACATAAAATTTTAGGGCTTTGGAAGAGTGTATGCTTAGAATCAAGTAAACAGGGAGAAACCACTTAAGCTATTTTGACTGACAATAATTTAAGACAAAGGATTGTTATGTAAGTAATGAAAACCGAGGGTTGCTGAGAAATAGTAACTGCACAAGTAAGCTACAGTGCCTTTGGCCCAGCCAAGAAAGGAAAACTACTAAAACTACCCAGACTAGAAAACTAAGAGGAAATGCTTTTTAGGATTGCAGCTCAAACTTATAGACATTGGGGTGCTCCCTGGCTAGTTAGCATAAGTCTCTGTAAGTAGGAAGGATCCCATATAATGGAGTCACAGTCTTCTGTCAGAGAGTGGGTACTAATATTTCAATGTCAGGGGCACAGTGAAGCTGATTCCGTAAATAATAAAAAATAAACTCAAGCTGGATCAACTACTTTTACTGAAAAGGAGAGTCCCTGTGGATAAGAACAAAACCTGAAGTTCTGTGAGCAGGCATGGTGATCTGCAGGAAGTAAGTGGGATAAGTGAGGCTTTTGAATCAAGTGGGAATAAGTTATTTTTCTTCCTCCAGTCTTTCTGGGTCACTATGCTCATCCCTCCATAAATACACAAGTTAAGAGGAAGTTAGTATGCACGTCGGACATATAGTTTGCAGTCCGAGACTCATAGCTGAGTACAGAAGTGTGGGTGGGGATGACTCTGAACAAAAAAAATCTTTGAAAACCAGGACAAATGCCAATATTTCTCTGATGATGCATCTGGTAAAAAAAAAGCCATCATTAAATGATTGTACTTAAGTTGAAACAGTAAAAGTAAACAATGACACTAATAGCTTAGGCTGTATTAAAAGTAAACAATTACAATGTTTTAGGCAAATAAAAAGAAAATATTTAGCATCAAATGTTTTTATTGGATTTGAAAATAGATAGCAAATAATATTAAACTTTAATATATCCATAGTTACTTTTTTGCATAGGACTTACACATTTCAAAAATTGCAGCTATACCTTTTTTTTAATAATTTTTTTATTAAGAAAAGAAGAAAAAAAACATAAACAAAAAACAAGTTTCCACCTCCTCCCAGCCTCCCATTTCCCTCCCCCTCCTCCCACCCTTCTCCCCCTCCTCCCACCCTTCTACCCCTCCCCCCACTCCTCTCCCCCTCCCTCTCCAGTCCACAGAGCAGTCCAGGTTCCCTGCCCTGTGGTAAGTCCTAGGTCCTCCCCCCTCCGTCCATATCTAGGAAGGTGAACATCCAAACTGGCTAGGCTTCCACAAAGCCAGCACATTAAGTAGGATCAAAACCCCGTGCCATTGTCCTTGGCGTCTCATCAGCCCTCATTGTTCGCCATGTTCAGAGAGTCCGGTTTTATCCCATGCTTTTTCGGTCACAGTCCAGCTGGCCTTGGTGAGCTCCCAGTAGATCAGCTCCACTGTCTCAGTGGGTGGGTGCACGCCTCGTGGTCCCGACTTCTTTGCTCATGTTCTCCCTCCTTCTGCTCCTCATTGGGACCTTGGGAGCTCAGTCCAGTGCTCCAGTGTGGGTTTCTGTCTCTGTCTCCATCCATCACCAGATGAAGGTTCTATGATGATATGCAAGATATTCGTCAGTATTGCTCTCGGATAGGGTCATTTCAGGTTCCCAATCCTCAGCTACCCAAGGAACTAACTGGGAACCTCATGTTGGGCACTTGGGAGCCCCTCTAGGGTCAAATCTCTTGCTCACCCTAAAGTGGTTCCCTTAACTAAGAATTTTGGTTCCGTGCTCCCCTATCCACCATTCCTTTATCCCAATTCTCCTGATTCCCCAAGTCCCCCCTCCTTCCCTTCTACCTTTTCTCTCCCCATCTCCCCTTACCCCCATTCCACCCCACCCCCAAGATCCTAATTTTCTCCCCGGCAATTGGGTCTACTTCCCTTAGCCAAGAGGATAACTATATGTTTTTCCTTGGGTTCACCTTCTTACTTAGCTTCTTTAGGTTCACCTATTGTAGACTCCGTGGCCCTAATTTATGGCTAGAAACCAATTATGAGCGAGTACATCCCATGTTCATCTTTTTGGGTCTGGGACACCTCACTCAGGATAGTGTTTTCTATTTCCATCCATTTGCCTGCAAAATTCGAGAAGTCATTGTTTTTTACCGCAGCGTAGTACTCTAGCGTGTATATATTCCATACTTTCTTCATCCATTCTTCCATTGAAGGGCATCTAGGTTGTTTCCAGGTTCTGGCTATTACAAATAATACTGCTATGAACATAGTTGAACAAATGCTTTTGTCATATGATAGAGCATCTCTTGGGTATATTCCCAAGAGTGGTATTGCTGGGTCCAGGGGTAAGTTGATCCCGAATTTCCTGAGAAACCGAAACACTGACTTCCACAGTGGTTGCACAAGATGGCATTCCCACCAGCAATGGATGAGGGTACCCGTTCCTCCACAGCCTCTCCAGCAAAGGTTATCGTTGGTGTTTTTGACTTTAGCCATTCTGACAGGTGTAAGATGATATCTCAAAGTTGTTTTGATTTGCATTTCCCTGATTGCTAAGGAAGTTGAGCACGACTTTAAGTGTCTTTTGGCCATTTGAACTTCCTCTGCTGAGAATTCTCTGTTCAGTTCAGTGCCCCATTTTTTAATTGGGTTAATTAGCATTTTAAAGTCTAGTTTCTTGAGTTCTTTATATATTTTGGAGATCAGACCTTTGTCTGTTGTGGGGTTGGTGAAGATCTTCTCCCAATCAGTAGTTTGCCTTTGTGTCTTATTGACTATGTCCTTTGCTTTACAGAAGCTTCTCAGTTTAAGTAGGTCCCATTTATTCAATGTTGCCCTTAATGTCTGTGCTTCTGGGGTTATACATAGGAAGCGATCTCCTGTGCCCAGCTCCTGTAGGGTACTTCCCACTTTCTCTTCTATCAGGTTCAGTGTGTTCGGGCTGATATTGAGGTCTTTAATCCATTTGGACTTGAGTTTTGTGCACGGTGATAGATAAGGGTCTATTTTCATTCTTCTACAAGATGACATCCAGTTGTGCCAGCACCATTTGTTGAAGATGCTTTCTTTCTTCCATTTTATACTTTTAGCTCCTTTATCGAAAATCAGGTGTTCATAGGTTTGTGGGATAAAATCCGGGTCTTCTATACGATTCCATTGGTCGACTTCTCTGTTTTTATGCCAGTACCACACTGTTTTCATTACTGTAGCTCTGTAATAGAGTTTGAAGTCAGGGATGGTAATGCCTCCAGAAGATCCTTTATTGTATAGGATTGTTTTGGCTATCCTGGGTTTTTTGTTTTTCCATATAAAGTTGATTATTGTCCTCTCCAGATCTGTGAAGAATTTTGATGGGATCTTGATGGGGATTGCATTGAATCTATAAATAGCCTTTGGTAGAATTGCCATTTTTACTATGTTGATCCTCCCAATCCAAGAGCAAGGGAGGTCCATCCATTTTTTGGTATCCTCTTCAATTTCTTTCTTCAATGCCTTAAAGTTCTTGTCAAATAGATCTTTCACTTCCTTGGTTAGATTTACCCCAAGATATTTTATGCTGTTTTTGGCTATTGTGAATGGTGAAGCTTCTCTGATTTCCCTCTCTGCTTCCATATCCTTTGTGTATAAGAGGGCGACTGATTTTTTGGAGTTGATCTTGTATCCTGCCACATTACTAAAGCTGTTTATCAGCTGTAGGAGTTCTTTGGTGGAGTTTTTGGGGTCGCTTATGTACACTATCATATCATCTGCAAATAACGAAAGTTTAACTTCTTCCTTTCCAATTCGAATCCCCTTGATTCCATTATGTTGTCTTATTGCTATTGCTAGAACTTCAAGCACTATATTGAAGAAGTATGGGGAGAGTGGACAGCCTTGTCGTGTTCCTGAGTTAAGTGGGATGGCTTTGAGTTTCTCTCCGTTTAATTTGATGTTAGCTGTCGGCTTGCTGTATATAGCTTTTATTATATTTAGGTATGACCCTTGTATCCCTAATCTCTCCAAGACTTTTAACATAAATGGATGTTGAATTTTGTCAAATGCTTTTTCAGCATCTAATGAAATGATCATATGGTTTTTTTCTTTCAGTTTATTTATATGCTGGATTACATTGATAGATTTTCGTATGTTGAACCAGCCCTGCATCTCAGGAATGAAGCCTACTTGATCATAATGGATAATTTTTCGGATGTGTTCTTGGATTCGATTTGCCAGTATTTTGTTGAGGATTTTTGCGTCGATATTCCTGAGTGAGATTGGCCTGTAGTTCTCTTTCCTGGTTGAGTCTTTGAGTGGTTTTGGTATCAGAGTAATTGTGGCTTCATAAAAGGAGTTTGGTAATGACCCTTCTGTTTCTATCTTGTGGAATACATTAAGGAGTATAGGTATTAGATCTTCTTGGAAGATCTGGTAGAATTCCGCATTGAAACCATCTGGTCCTGGGCTTTTTTTGGTAGGGAGGTTTTTGATAACCTCTTCTAATTCTTCGCGACTAACAGGTCTATTTAGATTGTTCACCAGGTCCTGATTTAACTTTGGTATATGATATTTATCTAAAAAATTATCCATTTCCTTTACATTTTCCAATTTTGTGGCATATAGGCTTTTGTAGTAAGATCTAATGATTCTCTGAATTTCTTCTGTGTCTGTGGTTATGTCCCCCTTTTCATTTCTGATCTTATTAATTTTCAAATTCTCTCTCTGCCGTTTGATTAGCTTGGATAGTGGTTTGTCAATCTTGTTGATTTTCTCCAGGAACCAGCTTTTTGTTTCATTGATTTTTTGTATTGTTTTCTGTGTTTCTATTTTGTTGATTTCAGCCCTCATTTTGATTATTTCCAGTCTTCTACTCCTCCTAGGTGAGTCTGCTTCTTTTTTTTCTAGAGCTTTCAGGTGGGCTGTTAAGTCTCCAATGTGAGCTTTCTCTGTTTTCTTTAAGTGGGCACTTAGTGCTATGAACTTTCCTCTTAAGACTGCTTTCATAGTGTCCCATAAGTTTGAGTATGTTGTTTCTTTATTTTCATTGAATTCCAGGAAGACTTTAATTTCTTTCTTTATTTCTTCCTTAATCCAGCTATGGTTCAATAGTTGACTGTTCAGTTTCCATGACTTTGTATGCTTTCTGGGGGTAGCATTATTGTTGAATTCTAACTTTAATCCATGGTGATCTGATAAGACACAGGTGGTTACTAATATTTTTTTGTAACTGTGGATGTTTGCTTTGTTACCGACTATGTGGTCGATTTTCGAGAAGGTTCCATGAGCTGCAGAGAAGAAGGTATATTCTTTCCTATTTGGATGGAATGTTCTATAGATGTCTGTTAAGTCCATTTGATTCATTTCCTCCACTAATTCTCTTATTTCTCTGTTAGGTTCCTGTCTGATTGACCTGTCCATTGGTGAGAGAGGAGTGTTGAAGTCTCCTACTATTAGTGTGTGCGGTTTGATGGCTGCCTTGAATTTTAGCAATGTTTCTTTTATGTACGTGGGTGCTTTTATATTAGGGGCATAGATGTTCAGGATTGAGACTTCATCCTGATGAACTGTTCCTGTTATGAGTATAAAATGCCCCTCTCCATCTCTTCTGATTGATTTAAGTTTAAAGTCAACTTTGTTAGAGATTAGTATGGCCACACCTGCCTGTTTCTTAGGTCCATTTGCTTGATAGGCCTTTACCCAGCCCTTTACTCTGAGTAGGTGCCTGTCTTTGTGGTTGAGGTGTGTTTCTTGTAAACAGCAGAATGTTGGATCCTGTTTTCTTATCCAATCTCTTAGCCTGTGCCTTTTTATAGGTGAGTTGAGTCCATTGACATTAAGTGATATTAATGACCAGTGGTTGTTAACTCCGGTCATTTTTTTTTAGTCGTAGAGTTTGTGTGTTTCCCTTCTTTGTTTTGTGTTGGTGAAGGGTCTCTAGATGACTGAGTTATTGTGGTCATTGTTGGACTCCTTGGTTAGTGATTTTCCTTCAATTACTTTCTGTAAGGCTGGATTTGTGGCTGCGTATTGTTTAAATTTGTTTTTATCCTGGAAAATTTTATTTTCTCCATTTATAGTGAATGAAAGCTTGGCTGGGTATAGTAATCTGGGCTTGCACCCATGGTCTCTCAGTTTCTGCAGTACATCTATCCAGGACCTTCTGGCTTTCTTGGTTTCCATGGAGAAATCAGGTGTAAGTCTGATAGGTTTACCTTAATAAGTAATTTGTCCTTTTTCCTTTGCAGCTCTTAATATTCTTTCCTTATTCTGTATGCTGTGTGTTTTGATAATTATATGGCGAGGGGATGTTTTTTTTTGATCCAGCCTATTCGGTGTTCTGTATGCTTCTTGCACCTTCATAGGAAAATCTTTCCTTAGGTTGGGAAAGTTTTCTTCTATAATTTTATTAAATAGATTTTCTGGACCATTGAGCTGCCCTTCTTCTCCTTCTTCTACTCCTATTATTCTTAGGTTTGGTCTTTTTATTGTGTCCCATATTTCCTGAATGTTTTGTGATGAGAGTTTGTTGGACTTGCTGTTTTCTTTGATCAGTGTGTTTATTTTCTCTATGGTATCTTCAGAATCCGAGAGTCTTTCTTCTATCTCTTGTATTCTGCTGGTTATGCTTGTTTCTGTAGTCTCTATTCGTTTACCTAGATTTTCCATGTCCAGACGGCCCTCTGTTTGTGTTTTCTTCTTTGCCTCCATTTCAGTTTTCAGGTCTTGAACTGTTTCCATTATCTGTTTGATTGTTTTTCCTTGGTTTTCTAGGGTATCATTCACTGATTTATTCAATTCTTCAAACTTTCTGTTATATTTCTCATCCATTTCTATAAGGGCATTTTTTACATGCTGTTTAAGGGTGTCAATCACTTTCATGAAGTCAATCTTTTCTCCTTCCTCTTGATTAAGGGGTTCTTGTCCTCCCATTGTGAGGTCGCTTGTTTCTGGTAGCTTCATGTTGCTTTTCAGCTTGTTGGGCGAATTCTTGCCTTGACGTCGGCCCATCTCTTCTTCCAAATGCTCCCTATGGATCTTCTTTTACCGGATTAGGTCTCCTTGCCTACCAAACGCTGTCTCTCCCCAATGTTGGCTCTCCCAATGCTGGGTCTCTTCTCCAGTGATGTTCCTGGGGGGACTCTGCGTTCGTGTTTCTCCACTTGGCGTTCCCCTTGCAGCTATACCTTAAAGGAGCATATTTAAAGATGCAGATAATAACAAAACACCTAGCCATTATTTCCCCTTATTGATTATTTATATTCCATAGAATCTACTTTGTGGTGTATTTAAGTTATTTATAAGTGTTAAAGATATTTTTCTGAAGATAAATGACATTTATTTGTAAATGATATTTGTTATTTTCCTAAGAGCAATAGAATGAATATGATACTTCAAATTCGAAGATGTCAAAGATGTACTAGATTTATTTAAATGTCTAATTTATTCATAAGTGGAATTTGAAAAAGTACTTCTGTTCTCTTCACAAAAACAGAACTGGTTAAGAACACTTGAAGAAGTATTTGGAATTGCTTTGCACATATATTCTAGGACCATAGGAAAGGAATTGAGCTAAAATTCCTTTAGTTGGATTACATTATTTAGAATTAGATTCAAAAAAGATTTTTTATTAAATGCACAGTATCTAATTGTCACCATTAGTCCATACAAATAAATTATGTCAGGTACAGACATCTCCATTATTTGGGGGGGGGTGGGTATAGAGTTTATTTAGTGGCTTATGGAGGGGGAAGGAAAGAAGACAAGGAAGGAAGGGGTGGAGGAGTGGGGGAGAAGGGAGAGAGAGGCAGAAGCTGCCTCTCCAGAGGAAGGGCAGACAGAGAGACTGCATCTCCATTCTTAAAGATACTTATTCTAATATATTTTGCCAATTCCTTTTACACTTTCTTCTTTATTCCCATTCATATTCATAAGTAATTCACCCTCATGAGTGAATTGGGATTTTTATTATTTACTTTATTGTATTGGAATGTTGGATTTAAAGAATTCTTATTCTATTTAATTCAGCCATCTTTCACTCAGATCCTACTCTTGAAGAGCTAGTCTTTAGTTAGAAGATGACTTGAATGGGAAAAATTATATTGAGAAGCAGCTACAAGACTAGGTAATGGATCCTTCTTTACAGGAATAGGGAAGGGACAATCTTCACTTGGCTGGTGATAGATTGCAATTGATAATTATACTGAATATTGCCTTGAGAATGAAAAAAATGCATGTCATGATGGGTTCACCAAGTCATACATGTCTATCTCTTCTAAAAATGTGCATCTATACTTTCTGTATGCAGGCAGTCTGGTAAATTCTCAGTAGACTAGCTAAGCTGAAAAAAGACATATTTACCATCTAGAAGCTTTTAGTATCTTGGATAATAAAAAAGCATCATCTAGAATCAAGTCAACCAGTTGTGCACAGTAACACAGAAGTTTGGAGTGGCTGGAATGCAGATATTCAGAAACTTGTAATTAGTGATCATTTAGAGAAGAATCAAGAAAGTACTGGGGAATAGATGTATAGACAGATGATAGATACATACATGCATACATAAATACATATATACATAGATGGTAGGTAAGTAGAGAGATAGGCATCACAGATATTTTATTTTAAAAATATGATTCATTGATAATTTGTGAGGTGGAATGTGCATGTTGGTAGGAATAGATATATATGTGATTCTATTATAAATCTAGGGTCTCTTCATTAAGAAAGCAAAGAATGCCTGAACAGCGAATATTGGAATATATGTAAGAATATTAAGGATTTGTTTTCTTCTTTCAGTAAACATTGAAATAAAACCCTTTCAGAATTAAGTGATGGGATAACATGATAACTTGAAAGAGGAATTAGCATCTAAAAATCTTGTTTTCCTGGTAAACATTATTTTCATGGTGCCACAACCCTTGTCTGTCCTGTTGAGGCTGAAACAGACTCACATCAGAAATTTATCTGTCCAAAATGAAGTAAAATAAAAACATCAAATTTCTTAAAGTTCATTATTAATGTGGTGCACATAAATGTATAATAAATTAAAATGTACTAAAGGTGCTTTAGAGTATATGATTAATTCAATAATATTTATTGAATGAACCACTATCAGTGCTAGTACCTGATGTTAACAAAGGTAAATATTCAGTTACAAAGGTGGTTTGTAGGTTTGGAAGCTAAGAAAATAATAATTATTTGTTGGCAATAGGACGGAGACAGCAGGGTGCGAGGGTGCAGAAAACACAGTCAAACGGATAAGTGAAGATCATAAGCTACAATAAGGATCTGATAGTCCATATACAAATGATTCTAATACTTACAGGACCAGAAACATCACTGTCCTCATGACTAATGTAAACCACTTCTACATGAATGCTTTTCTGATTATCCAGTATTTATCTGCTTATGAGAGATACAGAGAGAATAGATGTGAAGTATGCAAGAAGACAACGTGCTACACATGGTGAATATGACATGAAAGATTGACTCAGGCAATATTTATGTGCTTTTCCTTTTATTGAAAATATTTTTTCACATAATATGTCCAGATTACAATTTTCACTCTTAATTCTCCAAGTTTCTCCCCACCTCCCTTCCCATCTGTATCCACTCCTTTTCTGTCTCTAGTTAGAAAACAGATTTCTAAGGGATAAAAATAAAATAAGCTAAAACAAAAATGAAGACATAAGAATTGGAAAAAACAAAAAAAAAAGGAAAATGCCCAAGACAAGGCATAAGAAACAGAGACCTGCTGGATCGCACATCCAGGACTAAACTGGAAGTCATAACATATATCGAAGGACCTGGTACAGACCTGTGCATGCTACTCAGTCTCTGTGAGATCATGTATGCTTAGATCATGCTCATTTAAAGGGCCTTTTTCTCTTGGTATCCTCCATCCCATGTTTCTCTTCCACTCTTTCTGCCTCCTTTTCTGTAGAGTTCTCTGAACTTGAGGAGAGAGATTTGATGGAGCCATTAAGTTAATAGCTGTGTGTTTCAAGATCCCTCAATCTGTATAATATCTCACTGTGGGTCTCTATATTTTTTCCCATCTATGGAAGGAAAAGATTTCTCTCATGATGGACTAATAAGACATCGATCTATGAGTATAGCAGAATGTCATTAGAAGTCCTATTATTGTTTTTTTTTTTTTAGAACAGTATCATTTGGTTTTACCATAGGTCCCTGGGCTATCTAGTCTCAGGTTTTTGATCACCCAAGCAGTGTCAAGACTGAAGTACATCTCATAGACCTTAAATCAAATCAGATATTAGTTGGTTACTCCCACTAGTGTTATGTACTAGCATATGTTGCAAGAATATCTACCATTGTAAATCAAAGGGATTGCATAGTTTGGTGTTTGCATTTCTCCTTCTGCAGAGTGCAGAGTTCATTTGTTCATTCCTGTACCTATGTTCTAAAACATAGGGTGAAGGCTTTCTACAGGCACCAACTCGACTTCTCATGTTCAATGCCTTGTATAGGTGTTGTCTTCAACAATGGGGTCTTCCTGTCAGTTTGTGGAGAACAACCCATAGTCTTTGAAACAGCCTGAGTTGTTTGTGGGTTTCCCAGGAACCAAATTAGCCAACAACTCAATTCGATGTAACCCAATTCTTGTGCTGAAAGCTTCATTTGGTGACAAGAGATAGCCAGTTGGTGGGCTCTTTCTCTTTCATTGTTTGGCAATTTCATTAGAGCACTCTCATATATGAATATATATTAGAAAGTTTCTACTCTCTTAAGTTTTCATACTATGTTTCAAACAGTTCTTAATTTTAGCTCTTTCCCTGTATTCCTTCCCTCACCTCACTCTTCCCTCCCACTCTCCATCTGATTCTCTCTTTCTAATTTCTTCTCTGAATCCATTGATAACTGCCTATTGTATTTCCCTTTCCTAGGAAAATCTAACTGACCTTCTCCATTCACTTTATCCCTGGGCTCTGCGGTTCTATAGACTGTTGTTTATCATTTACTCAACAGCTTTTATCTCCATGTAAGCAAATGAATATTGTATTTATCTTTCTGGATCTGAGTTACCTCATTCAGGTTTTTTTTTTCTAGTTCCATCCATTTACCTTGGAAATTCACTTTTTAAATATACCATATTTTATCTATTCATCTGTTTAGGGACATCTAGGTTGTTTCCAGTTTATGACTACAATGAATAGAACAACAATGAACCTGGTTGAACAAGTGTCTCTGTGGTTGGATGAAACATTGTTTGGGTAATGCTGAGTATACCTGAATCTTGAGAAAGATTCATGACAATCTTTCTGAGGAACTGCCAGACTGTTTTCCATAGTGACTGTGGAAGTTTTCACTCTCACCAGCAATGGATGAGAGTTCTCATTACTCCACATCTTAGCTAGCATGGACTGTTATTTGATTGATCTTAGCCAGCCTGGTGAGTGTAAGATGAAATTTCAAAATACTTCTGACTTTCATTTCCCTAGTCACTAAAGATGTTAAACATTTCTTTAAGTACTATCTATTTGGGTTTTCTCTTTTGAGAATTCTCTGTTTAGATTTGTACCACATTTTAAATGGAGTGATTTGTTTTCATGATATCTAGTTTTTTGAGTTATTTATGTATTTTATATATTATCCTTATAGTGGATGTGGAGTTGATAGCAATTTCTCATTTTGTAGGCTGCCACTTTGTCTGAATTATGGCATCTTTATTCTATACTGAAGCTTTTGAGTTTCATGTGATCCCATTTATTAATTGTTGGTCTTAGTGGCTATGCTAATGGTGTTCTGTTTAGAAAGTCTTTTTATGTATCAGTGAGTTCAAGGCTATTTCCCCACTTTCTCTTCTGGCAGGTTTAGTGTATCTGGTTTTATGTTGAGGTCTTTGCAGCATTTGCAATTGAGTTTTGAGAAGGGCAGAAAGTATGAATCTATTTGGTTTCTTTTGCAAGTAGACATCCAGTTTGTCCAGCACCATTTGTTGAAAATGTTCTCTTTTCCAGTTTACTAGAAATTTTTTAAAGTAATGAATAGACAGATATCCCAAGCTTGTTTGGTTCTATAATAGTATGTTACTAATTTGTTAACTCAATAGTTTCTGATAGTAATCATACCTACACATTATAGCACTTGTGGGTTCTAATATTTTGTTGAAATTAAAAATTCATTTAATCAGTTTAATATTACACTATTACAAAACCTAACCTGACCAATATACCTATGTCCTATTATTCCAATAATTTATTCCTTGCTACTTATAGTGTATTGTTACTAAATGTGCTATAAAGTTTAAATGCCTAATTCAATCAAACCCAAATATATGCTAATCATGTCACATATTCATGATGTATTCTATTTAGCTGTATATAAGTAAAGTTAGCTTGTTTAACACCCAGTCAACTGAAGTACTATGAATTCACTCAGGAAAATACCATGTTTTGCTTTGGTCAAAAGTATTAAATTGCTGCTACTTCTGAGATTCTTGGTTGAAAATTAGGGTGAGGAATAAAACAAATGCCTTAAGAAATATTTAGAAGTCAGGACTGTTTATAGTAATAAAGTATGTTATTCCTTATTTATGGGGTCTCACAGATTATTTATTTATGCACCAGCATTTATAAATACAGGTAGAAATCTTATATTTAATGTTTGAATTTGTGCATAAAACCATAATCATTGAAATATCTATGGGGTGCCATATGAGATTTGAATAATTGTGTATAATGTATGATTTGTAAATTAGGGAAATACATAGCCCTTTAAACATATATCATTTGTTTATGTTAAAAGTTTTCAAAACTATTTCTTCTAACTTTTTAGGGAAAGTAACTGGGGAATTTCTATGTCTAGTACTATAATGAATAAGAAGTACTATAACAATCTTGCGATATAAAATACAGTTCTGCTGAAAAACGTTTACATTTAAAATTTGTAGAGAAAACCTGAGTCTATTTAGACAAGAAACAGGCAAGATGACATTTAGATTTCGGGTCATCTCTGTGCTTCATAGATATCTTACTGTACTCAGGAAATATACAAATGACACTAACCAAGGTAAAACTATAGACAATTTCTATGGAGAATCAGATTTTAAAAGTATCGAGGAGAAAGTAGTATGGTTGTTAAGTAAACAGTTTTAAATGGATGGCGTGTCCCAATACAGGAATGGGATTGCAGAAACAGGAAGAAGAACTTAGTTGCCTTAGTAAAAGTCCTGAAGCATGCATGGGAAATATTGTAACATATGTGCATGTGTGTATGCATTCATGCGTGGGAGTGTGGGAAACATTGTAGTGTGTGTGTGTGTGTGTGTGTGTGTGTGTGTGTGTGCCTGTTTGTGTTTAGGGTCATCCAAAAGAAGTATAAAATACCCTTACGATTAGCAGTAAGAGGGACCTTATTTTCTAGGTTGCATTCTTTTGCGGTTCATCTGAAGAGGAGAATTCACATATTCTATAAAATTGATTTAAAAGGGGCAGTCCCAGGAATGGCAGATGAAGTACAACAGGAATGGAGAAGATATGTAAGAGGCAGTTGTAGGCACATTCCTAGTCTGAGACCAGTTCCACAGTAATAGCCTAAAACATACTTCAGAATTTGTAACAGCCTAAAGTAGAAGGGCTGGGCTATCCTCTTCCCTCACAGAGTAGTCAATCATTAGTTTAAGACTACTCTAAGATGACATAAACTGCAACACATTTTCAGATTGCTGCTTCTGGGACACAAGCAGATTTAAAAGCCTGAACATAGGCATCCAAATTGGTGCAGGTGTAAACGATTAAAAGTACATCTCGCCAAAAGCTAGAAGGATGGGCAAACTGAATGACACTGGAATTTTAGGGGACTTACATGGAAGTCCTGTAGTTTTTTGTTGTTCT
Organism: Microtus oregoni; assembly: GCF_018167655.1. NCBI lineage: Eukaryota > Metazoa > Chordata > Mammalia > Rodentia > Cricetidae > Microtus > Microtus oregoni. Next base: position 1,479,804 of record NW_024544152.1, on the reverse strand, counting down.
TTTTTCACTATAACCTCCAAATTACTATGCCACTAGTTACAAAATTATACTGACTCCAGGTTGAAGAGTTATCTGAAAAACCCACTATATTTTAAAGATTTATTTTTGCTTTGTGCATATGCATGTTTGCCATGTATATTCATGGGAGTGCATAGGCTAGAAGTGGGTGGTAGACACCCTGGAGCTGGAGGGAGAGTTACTGGTGGTTGTGAACCACCAGACATAGAGGCTGGGAACTGAACACGGGTACCCAGGAAGTACTGAACTCAGGTTCTCTGGAAGAGGAGTAAGTACATATTAAACATGGCATCATTTCTCTCTCCATGAAACAGCTAACTTTAAATTATCACTAAATATACTGTAACTAGAACTGTGGGAAAATAGTATAAATGCTACACATTCAAAAATACAGCTTTGTTAAAGATACTATTTGCTAATTTCTTAGTTTCCTTGTTTTTCCAAGTCTACATTTTTATGTGACCAAATACCTAACAACTAGTGGTTTTAACTACCTCTGGAGATGAGATTTAAATGGGAAGCACAGAGGTTTTAAATTTAGAATTTCTTCCAGCTTGAAATATTAATCCGTTTGACTTTTCACAACAAGAAATGTTTGAAATGCTTGCAGGGTGAGTTTTATAATGACATTTCTGTGCTTACATCTAGTTTTACCTCTTAATGCTGATTCTACAAGAACAATTGCTAGAGGGAAAAAGGAGGTTGTGTTTAGACAATATCATATCCGCTGGCCTCCCCTTGTATCTCTTAATTGTGGCTTTGTGACATTGTGCATATCTTATTATTTGGTTTGAATTGGCAATGCTATTGATTGTAGGTCATATTTCAGAAACTACCTTTTATCTTAAAGCTTAAATGTATGTAGAGATGCCTGTGTGCTCTGAAGGATTGCTCTTACAAGACATAGATATTGATTTCTATTTGGGTAATTTCATATGCTTTATGTTGATAGGATGTACATAGGTCGTTGGAATGTTCACAGTCTTTGGCAAATGTGTTTGTAGATATCTATAAGGAAGTCAATACATGTACTTGATGGTTGTGACAATGACAGGGTTTATAATAGAAAACACCAGGTGTTTTAAGGTCTTGACAGAAAGCAGCTGACCTCAGTTGCTCATACGAAGAGCTCTATTGAAGAAGGACACTTAAAAGAAATCCCACACTGGCTCAGAATTGAGTATAATAGAGGGTTATTTATTTAGGAGTAGACTCACAGATCACAATCCTCTGCTGGAACGGGGAACAGCAACCAAATCTCGCAGCCAGAAAAGAGGCCAGACATGTGCTTTACATTGGCATAAATAGTATAAAATGCCATGCCCAAGTGGGCAGGTAACTTAAAGGCTACTGGTGGTAGGAATTCCTACAGCACTTTATTAGGTAGGTTATGATATTATGGTATCACCAGTACAATGGGGTCCCAAATGGGGTAGAAAGAATAAGTATTTCCATCCAGAGAAACCAAGAAAATCCCTTGCTTTTGTAGGTGGTGGGTGATCTAAATGTAATGTGTGGCTTTTTTGTACACTTATATGTGGCTAGGTTACCATATATTAACATTCAGTAAGGTGTTGATAAGAAGTAGGACCTGGGTATCAGAGAGGGGAGTGCAGTGATATTTCATTTGTATTTTAATAAATAAAAATTGCCTGAAGAACAGAATGCAAAACAGTCACAATAGTCAGTCATACAGGCCAGGCAGTGGTGGCACACACATTTATTTAATCCCAGCAGCCACGCTAGTTAGTCATAGAAGCTGGACGGTGGTGGTGAATGCCTTTAATCCCAGCACTAGCGAGAAACATAAGGCAGGATGAGAGAGGAACTCGCTCTCTTTCAGTCTGAAAATTTCATAGAAGCAAGAGCTCTCTGATGACTTAGCTGCTTTGCTTTTCTGACCTCCAAGTTTAACCCAAAATATCTGTCTCTGGATTGCTATTATTCATGCTACAGGGGAGGTTGAGGTTACATTTCCTGCCCTACTGGAGGCCTGTGTCCTCTAACAGGCACAATTGCTAGTGCCCTCAGTCATAAGGGAAGGCCTGCAAAGTGGCATAGCCTGATTTGTGAGGAAGCAGCTGTGACATTTACAGGGTAACACAGAAATGATGCTGAAATCAAAGGCGATGATTTTGGACTATCAATGTGGAGGCTAAGCCAAAGAGGCAAATGAACTAGAAAATGTATATTAAACATAATTAAAAGGAAATAATTGTGCTGGCAGTGGTGACACATTCCTGTAATCTCAGCACTAGGCAGATGCAGAAAGGAGAAACACAAGTGAGGCCAGCCTGGCCTACAAACTCAGTTCTAGGACAGCCTGAGGGAGAAAGAGAGGCCATGCCTTACACAACAACAAGCACACAACCAAAAAGAGTCCCAAGTTCAAATACTTAGAATAGTTCAGATGAAATCTATTTATAGTGTGCCAGAAAGACGGATTAGTGGGTAAAGAAGTTTCCTGTCAAGCTTGACAACTGGAATTTGATACCTGTAACACACCTGGTAGAAGGAGAAAACATAGGCCTAAAAATTGTCCTGTAATTGGCAAAGGTGGTCTTTGGCATGTGAGCATACATCATGAAACATACACACACATACACACACACGCACACACATACATACATACACAGAGAGACAGAGAGAGAGAACGAATATACCAACAGACACAAAATGAATGAGTGTAATAAGAATACAATATTTTTGAAAGGCATGTGCAAAAAAAAAGACATTTAAAAAGTATACAAGAAAGAACATTGATTTACAAAATATATGCATTTCCTAAAGTATCAAGAAACCAATACTTTTCTAGGTTTTACGACTATATTAACCAAAGAAAATTATTAATGGGCTTTTAATTAGGGTTTGAAAAAGACCCATTCATTTTTCAGATTGCTTTGATTAGTTTTTTATTTAATTAATTTATTTATTTTACACCCCAACAGCAGTTTCCTGGCCCTCTTCTCCTATCATTCTTTCCCCCACATCAGGCCCTTCCCCCCATCCACTCCTCCTTTCTTTCTGTTCACAAAGGGGTAGACCTCCCATGGCTGTCAGCAAAGGATGGTATATCAAGTTGCACACTGCTTTGATTAGTCTTAAAGGAATTGTAGGCCATAACCTATACATGCATTCACTTGTTCATGTGTTCATTTGCCAACTTTTCTATCCCTGAGTTAACTCTTCATGTTCTATGTTCTTCCCTTGGTCTAGCCCCCAATCCAAGTGGTACAAGTAGTAGAAAAACTGTGAGAAAGAAGCACAAACATATCCCCCAAGACCTGAAGGTAGTGAAAAACTACTATGCAAGAACTTTCGTGGCAGCTTATTAAATTACAAACAGGACTATTTTTAAAAAATAATCAAGCCGGGTGATGGTGGCACACGCCTTTAATCCCAGCACTCGGGAGGCAGAGGCAGGCAGATCTCTGTGAGTTCGAGACCAGCCTAGTCTACAGAGCTAGTTCCAGGACAGGCTCCAAAACCACAGAGAAACGCTGTATCAAAAAAAAAATAAATAAAAACCATAAATAAATATATAAATAAAATAAAATAAATTATCAAATAGTCTAGATTGGTAACAGTATGTGACATAAAATTAGGATGTTCTAGTATATAATTCATAGTATCAATTATATTCATGAAAATTGCTAAAACACTCCCGTATTATTCCATTGTTTATCAAGTAAATGATAAACATTTTAGTAAAGGTTTCCTTTGTTTGTGTTCTTCTAATACTGCCAGTATTTTATATTTCATTTTGATTACTTTTGTTAAGACAGGCTCTAGTGGAGCCCAAACAGGCCTTGAATGTCTCATCTTTCTGTTTTTGTCTTCCATGGTCTGGGGTTACAAGTTTATGGCACAGACACCCGACTTTTCAAAATTTCTGAAATGGTTTTTCTACAATAGAAATAGAAATTTTGGTGTCTATCAAGAAGTAACCAACTATTAAGATAAATACTGATCATACTGCATATGAAAACTTTATCTTTCCAATTGAATATGAAAATTATTTTGAAATTTTTAATTTTATTTTGCATAATGTATTTAAGAAAACATTTTCTATAATTTCGTAAAAAATACTATATTTACATCATTTTTACCCTACCCACTCTGCACTGCAACTCCTACCATGTCACCCTAATTCCTCTCAAATTCATGAAGAGAGTTCATGTGTGTATGTGTGTATGAAAGATTTTTTAAACACATATATGAGAGTTGCAATCCAAGGTGGTCATCTATAAGTCTATAGGTTTATTTTAGCATATACTTAGAAAAGAAAGCAGAAACAAAGAGCCCAATAGGGCTACAGGAATTTCAAATGTTACTAAGTAGAGACTGAGTTCTGAAAGTAAGGGTAGTTTGTAAAATAGAAACATACATGGACCACAATAAGACAGGGAACCAGAAATAAGAAAGAAAAATAATATCAAGGTCTTAGTCAAGACAAATAGGATTTAGGCTGCATCTCTCTCTTTTAGAAAGATAAATGTGTACTTTTTTATATTTTTGAGATTTATTTATTTATTGTGTGCATTGATATTTTATTAGAATAGATGTATGAGCATCACATCTGTATCCACTGTTCTGGAGGAACTGGCCAGAACTGGGCATTGGATCCTCTGGTACTGAAGTTACAGAAAGCTGTAAGCCACATTGTGAATGCTGGGAATCAAATTTGCATCCTCTGGAAGATCAGCCTATAATTTTAATCACTGAACTATCTCTCCTGCCTATATAATTGTAAGTTTTGTGTTGTTACATGAAGAAAATGATGCTATGTTAAGTGGCTTAAGACAGCACTTTGTTTTAGGGTTCCCAAGATGCGTACTCGGAGAATCACACAGAGAAGGCACAGGCTATTCCTAGTGATCTAACCTTTGCTTACATCTACTTTCAAATGTTTTGATTTCTGCTAGTGCTGAGGACAGTCATCCAAATTATGCATTGCTCTTTTTGTTCCTTTTTTTTTTTTACATAGAATCTTACTATGTAGCTCAGGCTGTCCTCAAACTCACCATCCTCATGCTCACAGCCTCTGGAGTGCAAGAATTATAGGTGTGTAGCACCATGCGTCTATAGGTTTGACCTCTTGATGGAGGTGTTGTTAGTGCATTCTGTGGGTAACTCTTGCCCATGGTAGTTATTGCAAGTAATTTTCTCCTACTATCATTTTCTCCATGGGTATTAAACAATCCACATCTTTAAGGAAGGAAAAATGCCAGTGAGTTTAACTGTTAGGGCAGAATAAGGAAGGCCTTGGCTTAGGTAAGCTGAGAAGAGGAGCTTACAGTGTCAGAAAGGAAGACAGATATATATTGGAAGAATACAGCTGATGGGAGACAGAAATGAAAACCCAGACTAATCATTTCTTTATATGCCTTTTGTAAGTATAAACTCCATATCAAGTAGGAATTCCTGAAAACAACTAAATAGAGCATCTTAAATTTGTTTCCTGTAAAAATTATCCCTATTATAATTGTGTACTCTCAACAATGACTAAACAATGTTTTAAGAAAAAGACATAATGATTTTTTTTAAATGTGTTTTTAAAAGATTTTTTTTGTGTGAAAATTAACTATGACTGCCCTTAGAAATGATGAGAGGACTAAGAGAGTTCAGCTTAACTTGTGGTGGTCTGTTGTTCAGCAAAGGCAGCAGCAACTGAAATTTTGTGATTAACAAAATTATCAAATTCCACTGCAGTTCCAACATTGATCAAAGTCTACAATTTAGCTACATTCTCAAATACATCCTGTGCAAATGAAGTGGAAGAAATTCTGACTGAAGAAATGTTTTTGCATTCATTATAAAACTATCACGGGTCATATAATGTTCTTGTTACTTAATTTTACGTTGGAAAAAAATCTCCATGATACATTGATTTCATATGTAAGAATAACTAAAGTATTTGATATTTTGTCTTGCTGATAGACAATTTTGCTTTCTTTTAATATGTACTGTTCAAAAGAATAGATATCTGGGGTATTGATAGGTATTATCTCAAAGTTAGATGGTCACATATTTTCCCTTTTTATATTCTCATTTTTCCAGTCAAAAATTTCCACTTTCTCCCATTCTTCCATTCCCCTACTGCTCCTCCCCTCAACCTCCTCCCTCCCCATCCAGTCTTAAGAGAGGGCAGGGTACCCTGCCCTATGGGAAGTCCAAGGCCCTTCCCCCTCCATCAAGGCTTAGGGAGGTGTGCATCCAAAGAGAATAGGGTCCCAAAAAGCTAGTACCTGCAGTAGAAATATGTCCCAGTGCCATTATTAATGCTTCTCTGTCAGCCCCCATTGTCAGCCACATTCAGAGAGTTCGATTTGATCATATGCTTGTTTATTCCCAGTCCAGCTGGATTTGGTGAACTCCCATTAGATCAGGCACACCATCTCAGTGGGTGGACCAACCCCTCGCTGTCCTGACTTCCTTGCTCATCTTCTCCCTCCTTCTGTTCTTTAACTGGACCTTGGGAGCTCAGTCCGTTGCTCTGATGTGAGTCTCTATCTCTGTCTCCATCCATTGCCGGACAAAGGTTCTATGGTGATATTCGAAATATTCATCAGTGTGACTGGGAGACAAGGCCAGTTCAGGCACCCTCTCCTCTGCTGTCCAACGACCTAGCAGGGGACATCCCCATGGACACCTGGTATCCCCTCTAGAGTCAAGTCTCTTGCCAACCCTAAAATGGTTTCCTTAATGAAGATATCTTTTTCCCTGCTCCCATATCTGCCCTTCCTCCATCTCAACCCTCCCATTCCTCCAAGCTCTCCCCAATCCTTCCCTTCTCCCCTCTCTCCCCCATTTTCCCCTTTCCCCACCCCATCCCAACCCCTATGCTCCCAACTATTACCCAGCGATCTTGTACTGAACTGAACAGAGAATTCTCAACAGAAGAAGTTCAAATGGCCAAAAGATACTTAAGGTCATGCTCAACCTCCTTAGCAATCAGGGAAATGCAAATCAAGACAACTTTGAGATACCATCTTATACCTGTTAGAATGGCTAAAATCAAAAACACCAATGATCACCTATGCTGGAGAGGATGTGGAGTAAGGGGGACACTCATCCATTGCTGGTGGGAATGCAAACTTGTGCAAACACTTTGGAAATCAGTGTGGCTGTCTCTTTGAAAATTGAGAGTAAACCTACCTCAGGATCCAGCAATGCCACTCTTGGGAATATACCCAAAAGATGCCCAATCATACTACAAAAGCATTTGTTCAACTATGTTCATAGCAGCATTATTTGAAATAGCCAGAACCTTGGAAACAACCTAGATGCCCCTCAATGGAAGAATGGATAAAGTTTGGAACATATACACATTAGAGTACTACTCAGCAGTAAAAAAGAATGATGCCTTAAATTTTGCATGCAAATGGATGGAAATAGAAAACACTATCCTGAGTGAGATAACCCAGACCCAAAAAGATGAATATCATATGTACTCACTCATTAGTGGACTCTAGCCATAAACAAAGGACATTGAGCCTATAGTTCACAAGCCAAGAGAAACCAAATAATAAGGTGAACCCAAAGAAAAACATATATAGATTTTCCTGGAAATTGGAAGCAGACATGGTCACACCTTTTCAAAAGAGTGGTTACTGTTTTTCTCTATTAGTAAAATGATAGACTTTACTAAATTTTATCAAAAAATCCTTAAATAGTAGAATATTTAGTATTTTTCTGTGAATATTGAAAATGCTTATAAGCAAAAATTTATATTTTTATATAATATTTTCCTTTTGTAATACATACTTGGGACCTTAAAAGCAATGATAGTTGCTGAGGGAAAGGCATCCCCAGTCCTTCATACTCCCTGAGGGTTGCTAGGCAATTAGAAGCTACCGAGGTTGGGGAGACATTTTCTTCTTTTGTGTAGCCACTGGTTAGTTGCTGATGCTCTCTAAAGAATCATTCTCTCATGCTCATATAAGAAACCCTACTTAAACTCTTTAGGTGACCTAAAACAAAACAGATATGAATATAGAAGGGAAGCTATTTGAGAAGAGGAAGGGGGTAATTAGGAGTGAGGGTGACAAAGAAGGTTAAAAAGAAGGTGAATCTGATGAAATATGTGTGTAAAGATATCAAAATGAAGACCATTAAGTAAAATTAGCATATGTTAATAGAAATCTAGGAAAAGAAGAGAATGATGTTTCCCTAGCCCATGAAAATGGTGCAAGTCATTGTATCTTAGGGAAGGCAGATCTGTATCCAGAGGTTTTTTCAGTTGGCAATTTGCCTTATCCTCATATTTCTTGTTTCTGTTGTGGCATGGTGTGATGTGGATGTGAATGTGGTGTGTGTGTGTGTGTGTGTGTGTGTGTGTGTGTGTGTGTGTGTGTGTGTGCGTGTGTGCGCGTGTGCATACAGCTACATGGGTCCATGCATACAGAGGTCAACGTTGAGATTTTCTTCCTCTATTACTTTCCATCTTGAGTTTTGAGACAGGGTCTCTTGCTGAACAAAGAGCTCTAGTTTTAGCTAGGTTTAATGGTCAATTAGCCCGAGGGGTCATCCTGTATGTAGTACCTCATCCCAGTAACTCACACACCACACACCCTGTTGACATACTTGAACAACTTCCAGCTTTTTATGTGGCTGCCTGGACCTCAAATCTTCCTCCTTGTCATCATGTGTTACCTTAAACATTTGTGTACTTATTTTTCAATTTTAGGTTTCAAATCTGTTGTGGAGTTTGAGAATTAAGATTATAACTGCATCAAGCACCACAATAATATTAACTTTCTCTGTATCTGCACTTTATGTAGGGTACTTAAATTCCACAAATTTGTGAAATTATATATGTGATCCAATTATTAGGATGCTAAAATGAGAGTTTGTTAAGTTATAAGACTTTTCCAAGATAAGGGAAGACTCAAACATCAAACTTACAGAATGGCTTCATTCCATAAATTTAAAATATGATTGGGATGCAAATCAGCAGGATTATTCTTGCATCTTACACCCTACAGAGGCTCAGCTAAAAGTCAGGGCTCCCACAGCTGATATATTACCTCACTAAAGCTCTTCTTGCATTTTCAAGTTTGCATTACAACTCTTTTCCAACCTACATACCTAAAAATTTTTAAAGCAATCACTTTTAAAAGTGTAGAATCAAACTTGTTTTCCACTTATAAACTACCATATATCTAACTCTAAGTATTTCACATAGCATCCATAAATTCAATAAATGACTCTATTATTTTGAAGTACTAAATTTCAATTGTCTGTCAAAATCTCTAAAGCAATACCAAGAAAAATCACATGAAATGCTGTTATTTTATAAAATATATATAAGTATCCTTAATACAAAAGTCCATTAGTTTTCTATAACTGAAAACTGGAAAATCCACAAAGACAAAATCAACTAAGGCAATTTCTAAACCATTGTTTGTGCGGAGTATCACAGAATCAGTCTGGAGTTCCCTGTGGACTGCTTTGTATAATATTGTTTTAAACACAGAATATATAATACACATGGTTAGCAAAAAAAACAACCAGAAAAAATACAATCACTAAAACACATGATAATTTTCAATATGCTATGTGACTTTTGATATATTAATAAACAATACACAGAAGACAACCTAATGACCATAGTTACTTCCAAAAGATGAGTGTAATGAGTACATTGAGACATTTGAAAATGTCATGTGATATATAATATCCATGGGTATTCTTTGTGTGAAGATTTCAGATTTTACGAATAATTTCTAAATGCAAAGTGTAATTAAAAAAGAAGGGGGGAATTTGTCAGTGATTAAAAAGAATACAGATGTGCTTCGTTTCTTATCTGAGTTCAGGAGTTCTCTACTTTCAGTTCTTCATTCCTTGACCACCAGGACTCTTAGACTGACAATCTTCTTACAAACCTTTAGATTAAATTCCTTCTTTTAATTTGATAACAGCTGAAGAACCTACCATAATTTCTTTTCTATCTCTGCCTCAGGAAAGTGTAAGGTAAATGTTCGCTAATTTTTTGGTAGTGTTTTCTTAAGTTCTCCAGTTTTATTATTGTTGCATTTTTCATAGTTATATGTATATCCTAGATGAAGAGTTTGAGAGGATGAGTGTAGACAGTACCTTTAGGAATAGACTAGTATTATTAACTTTATTTTATATGAAGAATTAATACTTATGCATATTTCTTTATCTACTAGTATATGCCATACAGTCAGTGACAGACCTGAGCCTAGAATTGAGTTTCTCAAAACAAAGTTCATTGTATACCAGTATAATCATATAGAGAAACTATCAATTTGTTTTAATAGATTCATGCATGTTACTCTAATATACACTAAAATCTGAGGAGAGGAAGAACTGCATTGAGAATGCCTAGTTTTCAGGTTGATACTTCAACATGATGTGTTGCCTACCACTCATGTGCATGCATATACACATGAAGAAATTCATATCTGTCTATCTATCTCCATCTATCTATCTGTGTATCTATCTATCCGAATCTGTAAATGATCATTTATCTAGCAGATACATATCAATTAGGAGGAACAGGCTTGACAAAAAATCCCAATAATATTTTATATCAAGAAATGCATGCACGTGCACATGCACATATACACACAAAATCAACACACATGTAGAGGTCAGACTTTATAGAATGCAGGATAGTGAATAGAATAGAATACATGTCATGGGTCTTCTGGATCTAGATAAGTAGCTTCTACCTGCAACAATTATGCAGGACATACAAAACAACATAATGAACAGTTGGAAACCTCTGGGGTGAGAATGGACATTTAATGAACAATTGAGTGAAGGGGGAGAATATTCCTTAAGAAACATTATAATATATATTTTTACAGTTTCATACATGTGTGTAGTGTATTTTGACCATTTATCTCCCCATTCCTCTGTTTTATCCCCTTCTCACTACTTCAGAAATCCCTTTACTTCCCAACAAGTTGTCCCGCTACTCATGGCTCTTCTGTATTATTTCGAAATAACTCAGTTTTATTTGGGTTGCTTGTAAAACATAGATTTGGGATCATTACCGGAATATGTACAACTTATCAGTGGCTACTGCGCTAAAGAAAGTATCTACCCTTTCCTGTGTAGTCACTAGTTGCCAATAGCTTTTCAGCTATGCATGGTACCTCATGAACTGTTCTTCTGTCCAGACTGGAATGTAGGTAGGGTTAACCCTGGTCCTCCACAGGTAACCATGACTGCTATGATATTGTGAGTTCAACAGTTAAAGCAAGTTCATAAGAAAGCTCTCCAAAAATCTCTCCAGATCCTCTGGCTCTTGCATTCTTTTGCCTCCTCTTTCATGATAATCCTTTAACCTTAGAGCCAGAGAAGGATATAAATGTCCCATTTAGGAATAACCACTCAACAGAAACATTTTCTGAGCATCTTGATGAGTTGTGATTTTCTGCACTAACTGAAGCACACTACAAACCAAAGCTTCTTTAACCAATGTTAGAAGTCACACTAATCTATTGGTCTAAATGCACGTAGTAGGGAATTGGACAAGAGAACCACTTTACAAAATAGTAAGAGTAGCCACCTGGCTCACCAGTCAGAGCCTATGGCATCTTCAGTCATGAGTTTTTGACCAGGTTTACAATACCAGGCATCAATTTTCTCCTGTTGAGCTTGCAGTCTAAGAAAAAAGTGGTTGATTGCCCCCTCCCTCCTAATAATCATGCTGCTATTTCCCCAATAGGCACACCTTGCCTTAGAGAGTTGGTGTTGTAGCATAAAATTCTAGCACTGGGTTAGTGCACTGATGACTTTTCAACACCAGCATTCTGCATTACACTTTTCAATGATATTAAAGCTACCTAGCAGGAAGAAAGGTTCTAGTACAGTGTCCACTTGATTTCTCTATGTTCTACAATCAAAATGTCTTCAGCAACAGCGGCTCACTAAGTTGTGTTAGGCAACTGAGAGATATTCTGTGCATGAAACTGACTACAGCTTCTGTGAGCAGCATAATTCCCCAATACAGGGTAGAGAGAGCCAAATGAAACTGACTGTCAAATCATAGCTACAGTTAAAGTATGTTAAAGCTTAAGATTAATGAAAAACATCACTCCATTGGAATCCTCAGTTACTTCTTTCACCCTACCTCCTTTCTTGAGGCAATGACAAGAGCTCTATATGAATTCTAAGTCTGATCCTATTCCTCTTCTACTGAATATTCACCAAAGTCACTTATTGCTTTCATCACAGCATCTCTCGCGGTTTCTTCTTGTTTCTTTTTGCTTAATAACTTCATTAGCAATACTGTCCTTAATCTCCTTTAGAATGAAACAAACTAGTAAAATTGAGTAGACACAATGTCATGCCCTTAACCAAGAAATTATTTGCATTTGATACCTGCTGGGAAAGGTAAACCAATTTATTTCAGTGTGTCATTGGGTATATTAACCATACTGCAGGGCAGGCCTCATGCCTAGGAGTAGTTGGTAAACGTAAAACATATTTTTTGTGTATGCTTTTTGTTTTGTTTGGGTATTGCTTGTCACGTTGATTTTCTTTCATCTTTTGGTTTGTCTGTTTTGATTTTTTTTTGTTGTTTTTATTGTTTTGGGAAAGGCAGAGAGAAAAAAAAAACATGACGCTATGTGGGTAGGGAGATCTAGAACTCCTGGAAAGTGTTGGGGTAAGAGAAAGAACAGGATAAAAATATATTCTATGAAAAAAATAATACAACATAATAAAGAATTAGTCATACTATGACTGTATCATTTGTGGTCTTTTCAACTCTTCAAATTATGAGATAGTTAATATGTTATTATACTCAATATACTATTGATCCAGTAATATAGAGCTCTGATATTTCATGTAGATTCCAAATTCTTAGAAACATGATACATGAGTCTTTTTTCTTTCTATTTTTATGGAAAAAACCTTGGCAGGCAGGGGTGCTGCATGCCTTTAATCCCAGCACTTGGGAGGCAGAGGCAGGTGGATCTCTCTGAGTTTGAGACCAGCGTGGTCTACAAGAGCTAGTTCCAGGATAGCCTCCAAAGCTACAGAGAAATCCTGTCTTGAAAAACCAAAAAAAAAAAACTTATATTTGAATAATAAGTACATGTACAGCTTTCAAGAATGGGGAGAAAGTATTAATTAGCACATCAAAATCATAATCAAGTTCACAATTGTGTAAGAGAGCTCCATGAAACCACTGAACTTGACCACTCTATGGGTATAAAAAGTTTTTTCGAGGTTGTTGAAACAAATTGCCAGGAAGTCTGACAAGAGTGGGTAGCAATAGGCCAATTAGAAGAGGAAATAGGCTTTATGGGGTTTTTGAAGGCTTTAGGAAAGATTCTTTCCTCTTGGAAGGTTTTTCTATATCTTGGGTAAAACAGGGTCATTGGGCTTTGCCCTCTGGAAAGGAGTCTGTACTTGTTATGGTCAGGCACCTGTGGCAGATGGCCATTTAGGGAGAAAAACGAAACTAAAATTATCTGATAAGAAGGTTTATGCGGACTGCTCCGGGTTAATTTTTTGTTTCCTCATCTCAGGCTAACCATTGTCATCTGCACAGCATTCTAGAGGCCTGCTTGTGACCTCACATTCCAGCCTATTGTTGACAAAAGGGCCAAGAACTATCTTCCCATCACTACTTCTGGCTGAGCAGGATTGGTGTCGGAGGGGTAGTGGGAAATATAGGAAATGAGTCAAAGGTGGGGAGTCAGGCAGTGAGTAGACAGTAGGAAGCCTGAAGAAACTCTTTAAGAATCACCGACCCTTGGGTCATTTCAGTAATTGTTCCCTGAAACAAATTCTAAAGGGTCAGGAAACAGTTATTGTTATGACACAGGGTTAGGGTTAAGGTGGGCCTAGGTGGGGTAAGAGTCATCAGTGCCCAAAAGAGGATCATAGCAAGAATCTTACATTGGAGTCAGCCTTTGAAGACGATAGTTTACAAGCCAATTCATGTAAGATGTTTTAATCTTCTTTTCCATTTGACCAACTAACAATGTAATACCAATTCTGTTCACTGAGGGCAAGACAGGAGCCTTCCTTTTCAGTGATCAGAAAGTTGAGAGTTTTATAAGGCCACTGAGGCTAGGAAGGTGAACTGACTTTGTAGGTCTGAGGTTGGCTTCTAGATGGAGTGGATTATCTGTTAGGATAGATGGAGACTATAGCCCAGGATCCTGGACACAGGACTCTAGTCAATACTGAAGCTTTTGAACTTATTCCAGTTGTGACTGGGAGGGTAATGGCTCATTTCTCTTTCAATGTTGAGGATGAGTTGAACACGTAATGAAGTGGGGATGCATGAGTCATAGATTAAGGTGTCTGCATATTGAGACTAGACCAATACCAGAAGAAGATTCCTTATGGAGCTAGTTAGGATTTGGAGATTAAGGTGTTAACATACTGCCAAGACTAGAAGGAGAGTGGGGTGGATGATGGTTATTGAAAAGGCAATCAGCTGGTGTTTCTGGAGGATAGGAAGGTACCAGCAGAGAGGAGAGGAGGAAATGGTCTCAGGGCTATGGAATGTGAAGTTTAGAGTTACTTTTGTGAAAGGGATGGCCACCAGGAGATGCATGGGGTTGCATTGAGGGACTCATCAGTATCTCTGTAAGCACAGTACATTCTCAGGAAGTCATTTCGAATGGCCATCCATGAGGTGGCAGCAGAAGATAGGTCCTGATGTTGGAGATTTCAAAGCTTCAGCTGGATGATGGTTGTTGTATGGTCTCTGCTATGGCATCAGCAGGAGTGGGCAGATCCCCTTTGAGAGATTTAAAATTTTTAACTTTTTGTCTGGTGAAAGGCCCAAATCTTTCTAAATCAATATAGGTAAACCCTTCAACCCCTAGGCCTATTTGTCATCCTAGGGTTCTTGGATAGTGAAGATCACTGTGCCCCTTTCAGGGTCAAGTTTGAGTGAGAGTTATTGGGGTTTCTAACCCACAGCTTGAAGAGAAAAAAACCATATCTACAGCCCCAGAATGAGTAATTTTCCCATGAGGTCTCAGCCTTATGGTTTGGTTGTTTGGTTCCGAGGAAATCAAATACATTTAGAGCCAGCAAGGAGGGAAGAGGACAGAGTGAAACCACTATTGACTGAACAAGCTGCATAGAGGTCAAAAGAAATGTGAATGTCTGAAGCATATCCTGCTTCAGGACAGAAGGTAAACTAAAGGAGCTTTGGGAGGGGAGGGCTATGCAGCAAACATTTGAAAATTCCAAGCATGTTGTGCAGTCCTCTTGGTTGGGAGTGTGGAAAGAAGACTAAGCCCCTTAGAAGGAAAGATTCCAAATGCTGAGATGGGTGTTATATGGGAGACCCTAGGCTTCAGCTTTCCTGTCAAGTGGCAAAGAGTACTTATGAGGTCATGTGTTCAGACACCACTTAAGCTACAGAAGATGCATCCTGGCCATCAATCCCTGAAATCCGGCTACAGCAGGTATGGTGAGGAGGACCATATCCAAGTACGGGCCGACAGCCAGCAGGTGAGAAGCCTTCAGAAAAACTCAGGCACTGGGTAAAATGATTTTCTTGCTAGGATCAGTGGAGGATTGAGGCAGGGCATGTTCAGTATGGTCCTGGAGAAGTTTTCTGTGCTTTGTGGGAGCCTAGCCTGTTTGGATGCTCACCTTCCTGGACCTGGATGGAGTGGGGGAGGACCTTGGACTTCCCACAGGGCAGGGAATTTGGACTGCTCTGGACTGCTCTTCAGACTCCAGAGGGTGGGGGGAGGGGCAGAGGAGTGGGAGAGGAGTGAGGGGACAAGGGATGAGTGAGGAGTGGGGGGAGGGGGGAGGAATGGGGGAGGGGGAGAGGAGTGAGGGGGGAAATGGGAGGCGGGGAGGAGGCAGGAATTTTTTCAATAAAAAAATAAATTAAAAAAAAAGAGTGAAAGAAGGTAATTAGTTACGAAGTGGAGCTCAATGCAGAGGTAAATTTTTCAAGAGCAAAATGACAGTTTTATATTAGCTCAAATGGGTCGAGGAAGGGAGGAACTCAGAGCATGCCTCAAATATGAGTTGGGGCTAGAGTTAGGAGTTGAGTTCAAGAAAGGTGAAGTTGAGAAGGTCACTTTGAAAAGTGAGTCTTAATGAGTCTATTAGCCATTTATACATTTCCTGAGAACTGGGGTAGGTGGGAATGTAGAAAGGCCACTGTAATGCTAAGGCCCTTTGAACAAACTGGGTGATTTTAGCGATTAATACCAGGCTAGTTTCTGGTGGTATGGATCTAGAAAGTTCAATTCTGAGCAAAGCATTATTCATGAGGTGGGAACAGACCATTTCTGCTGTTTCCGCCATAGCAGGGAAATTTTCTCCATATCCTGAGAAGGTGTCTGTTATAGTAAGAAGAGATTTATGTGTTTTGTTAAGTGGCATATGTGTGAAATCTATCTGCCAGTCCTGTGCTGGAAGATTACCCTGAAATTAGTGTGGGGTAAAGAAAGAAGGGTTGGGGCAGTCGTTGCAGATAGTCTAAAGAAGGGGGAAAAGGCTGGGTTAGAGGAAAAGAGACTGTAGAAACCAGTAGAAAAGTGGAGACCCACATGAAAGGCCTGGTGAAAAGCCACTAGGAAGGGGTTTCCCTTAAGCATCAGAGAGACAATAACTGTCCTGTAGAATTTTGAACCATTTGCTCATACGGTGGAAAAATTTGTCAAGATCAATGAGAGTTTGGAAGTCCAGTGTGCCATTTTCAGGCAATCAAGACTGATTGCCAAGTTTGTATCGATGTCAAGTTGTATTATTAGCAAAGAATATGACAGCAAAGTATAAATGGTATCTCTGGGCCTGAGAGAGGAAAAAGACAAACTTAACCTAGTAGACTGAGAGGAGTGAGTGAAGCAAGTGGGGACTTGATCGGGGGAGGGGGAGGGAAATGGGAAGCGGTTGTGGGGACGAGGCAGAAATCCTTAATAAATAAATAAATTAAAAAAAAAAAGAAAGTGGCTGAAGGTATAGACTCAAAATCTGAACTCAAATATGGTGGATTCCAGAAGCCTGAAGACACAAATAATCCAATCCTAGGAGGGCCAAGTAAGCAACTTGGTTCTGTTAGGAGAAATTATAACTGTAATATGAGTAGGGAGACCATCCTTTACCTTTTATGATTGCAGATAAATTTAATGAAGCTTAGTTTTTAAGGAAAGAAAGCTCGAAATAGCACAGCTAAGATAGGGAACATCAAGATTTATTTTCAATACTTAAGAGTTTCAAAACATAATGAAAAAAGAGTGTCGAAGTATTTGTAAAGCAGAAGAAAAATTAGAACAATATACTAAGAGTAAAATTATGAGAAAATATGAGAGAATTGAGGATGGTTATTCAATCTAGGAATGGAATCCCCACTTGTAAGGGATCAAGGGTGTTGAAAGCCTATAAAACTGTATACTAAGAACACAAACATAGTCAGCGACAGTTGAAATTCACTACTGGTTAGGCCCAACTACATTTTTCCTTTTGTATTCCTTCATGTTTACTTGCTTCTTGTTCAACACTTTCATGCTAAAGATGAATCTCAGGATACCATGAATGCCCTGTGTTATATCACAGTGTCCCAACAGACAGTGTTTTACATGTGGTTTTGTATATGATCATGAAAATCTTATTTCAGAGATTCCTGGTGACATTGACAAACTTTGATTATTATTGCAATTCATGCTTGTAAAATTATAATTATGTTTTTACATCACATTGTGGTGGTTTTCGTTTTGATTATTTTTGTTATGTGCTACCTATTATATGTCAATTGAATAATAGCCATTTTCAACTTTTGAACTATTATAGATATTCAATCAATCAGCACCTGATAGTGGATAAACATGCAAGAGGGTTGCAATATTATTGCATTATGTCCTTTTCTCACTTACTATGCCCAGGTGGTTTAATTAAAAAAAAAATAAGATCAATGTTTGTTCAAATTGTTTTTACTCACTAAAGAACACATTAAGAAAGACAAAGAGCTTTTTAATGATCATTTCTAAGTGCCTCTAAAGAGCTGTTAAATTGGATTATGAGGAGTGTTTTGGTAGTGACTGAAGTGTTATAAGAAGACAATACCTGCTTTGTGAAGTAAAGTAGATAAAAAATATTCAATGTTCCATGTTACTTTTCCTACACATGCTTTAATGAACCAGTGTGTATTTCTCTATTTCTTCATGAGATTGCCCACATAGTGGGCTCTTTGTCTTTCTTAAGGTGAATAATCTTGGCTTGTCTTCAGTTTGTGGAATGTGTTCACCTTGGCAAAACTGATTTGAGAAGAAAGACAATTCATAAAAAGCTTTTCATACTAAGGTTTAAAAACATTGATATTTATAACTTTTCTCGTTTCATATTAAGTCATAAATACCAAGATTATTCACTGTTTCACTGTTGTGAAACTTGAAGCTTTCCATAGAATTGTGCTCTCTCTCTCTCTCCCCTCTCTCTCCCCCCCCCTTCTCTCTGCAGTTTCAAAGGGTTTCTTTTTTTCTATTAGTTACCTGATGCTGGTTTTGACAGAAGTGATGAGCAAGGGATAGCTATTCATGAAGCTACAGCCAGTATAGATTAGTAGTTGACTGTATGCTTTGAAGGTAAAAAGCCCTGAGTTCAATTTTCAGCACCCTAATTCCACCAAAGGCACTGCCATAAAGTAAAATAATGGGAATTAAAGATAAATATAAGTAAAACTAGAGAAGAGAAGCAAAGAAAGAACAAATACACAGGGATTTCAATTTGATGATTATGAAGCTAGAGATGTGGCTCTGTAAATATACTAGCTGCTTTTTCCTAGAATCCAGGTTTGGTTCACAGCATCCACATGGTGTCTCACAGCCATCTACAGCTCTAGTTTTAGGGGAGCTAACACCTTCTGGTCTCCACAGGTATCAGGCAGAAATGTGGCATACAAACATACATGCAGGTAAAACAGTCACACACATAAATGCTAAAATAATACAATTTAAAAGGAATATAGGTATCTTCAATTAAAACTTATGCTTATGTACAAGTAGAGAATTCATTCAAATATATTTCCTGTATTGACACTAGTTCAACAGAGAGATTAAGTTGCTTATTTTCACATAATTTTTCATTTACATTATTAGTTATAAAATCAGAATAAATCAATTATAAAATGAAGCAAAATTAATGGTTTTCATTTTTGTTTTTAAATCTCCATCTCTAATTCACAAACTCTAATAAAAGATTGCTAATATAGTTCAAGAAACATTGAATATAAGGGTAGAATTGAACATCATTTAGCAAGAAGAATGAGCAGCAACTTTAAAAATATTGCTATTTAATAGAATCTCTACCTTTCAACCAAGTTATCATTCATTCATTATTATAAGTGATCTACCATTGAACTATCTAACCAGACATTTTCCTTTTTAATTACTTTTGTTCATACAATACTTTGATCGTATTCTTTCTCCTGTCCCACTCCAATATTCTTCCCACTAACTTTAAGCTCTCCCTGTCTCTCCCTCTTCCGCCCCCCTGGAAGAAACACCAATCCAAAGGAGGGGTGGGTAAACCCAAATAAAAACAAACAGGCAGACACAAACAAAAGAAGGAAGGAAACTAATAAGAGAAAAAGTCTTACCAAAACAGAACAAAACAAAACAAAGGTGCTTACAAAAAAACACCAACAACAAAAACACGGAACATTTTGTGTTGGTCCACTACCACTAGGCATGGGGCCAGCCGTTGACTGTGGTTGGCAGACAGTGATATTCTATTGAAGGAAGTTGATTTTTCCTTTGCCAGCAGATATCGGATCATGATAGCTTCTTGGTTAGGAGCTGGACTATATGATTTTTCTATTTTTGAAATGAAAATTACCAATTACATTTTAATAATCAACTTGCAGAAAAGTTCATGTTATTCTCTTAGTATTATTATGCTTCCCTTAAACATGTTAGCTACAACCGAGCAGTGGTGGTGCACACCTTTAATCCCAGACCTTGAGAAGCAGAGGCAGGCAGATCTTCATGAGTTCAAGGCCAGCCTGGTTTACAAAGTGAATTCCAGGACAGAGAAGCCATATTTTGAGAAACAAACAAACAAACAAAAGTTAAATCCATCCTTTGGGGTGCCATTCAGAAAAGCATTTGTTTTTGTTTTGTTTTTGTTTTGTTTTTAGAAAAACTAAGTGAAGGTGACAGTTTTAGCTCACTGAGAATTATTTTGACTCACTATTTTTAAATAACAAGCCACTGGAAGAATGAAGCATAGGAGATAAGCTAGATTTCAAGCTGACAATGCAATGAAACTTTACCACATAGGAACAAAATGAGAGAGGTCCATTGAATATTTTTATTTCCTCAACTGGACTTTCAATGAACATATTGGGTCAGAACTAAAACATTTGTGTTGCCATACGTATACAGCTACACATTAATGTATACATATAGTATATAATGACTACAGAAAGTTTAAAAGAACACATTTACTAAACATTTTTCTAGACTTTTTTTTTGAAAACTCAACACTGCTCAATTTATTTTTCTATGAAGCCAAAAACTAATAGTGAGTAATTAGGTTATCATCATAATCATTATTGAAGCAGGATGCTAGCTAGCTATAGGAGCTGTGTAAAATATATTGACTGCCTTCCTCCAGAGTAATTGCTGGACCAAGCCTCTTTGTGCCCATAATCAATTTTAGCAATAAATGTTCTCTAGCTTGAAGCACTTTGTCCCACAAAAACTCAAGAGCTCTTTGAAAAAAAATATTTCATAAAGATTTTAATCATTGATGTCTTTGTCTTGTATATGGACAAGTATTGATTCATTGTCAGTTTTTAATCACCTCAAATCTCAGCTAACACAAACACTATTATTTCAAGTATACAGGTATGACACAGCAATTTTCTTTTCTTTGATAAAATTCCTCATGTGTTCCTAGGTTGCTCTGGGTCGACAAAGTAGATTTGCTGGTTGTAACTATGCTTTTTTTCTGGATGCCTAGTTGCCTCCTAGTGTGTAACACTCTCCTATGAGATAGCTAGGGCAACTTGTCTCTCTTTCACACCTCTCATCTTCTCCAAACCTGGCTCAGGTGTGTTTCGACAGAAAAAAAAAATTCACACAGAGTACAGAAAAACTGGTCTAACCCTTTTGAGGCCAACATTTGGAAGTAGGATGCAAACCTCTCTGATGCATTTTACTTGTCAAAGCAAGTCAGGGGCTGACACAGATTCAAGAGGCAGGAAATGAGGAAGAGAAGAGCAGCGAGACCACATTGAAAAGGGCATGGGCTCATTAAAGGATGAAATATTTGGACCAATTTTGTTGTTAATAAACCATTTAGAGCAGATGTTCTTGCACAATGTAGTTCCCTTGCCAAGTAATATTTTCATATAAGAATAGCCTCTAAACAATGCCAATATCAGTCTTTCTGAAATAGTATAGTTAGTTAAAACATAATTAGTTAAAACATGTCTAATTTTATTAAAATTAAAATATGGCTTAAGTGTATCAAAATTAGAAGCCATCTTTAAAAGTCTAAAGACAATAGATGTGTGTCCATATTTCTTTGAGTGCCATAATAAATATTCTCTGATGTAGTCTCTTATACATCTGTAATGTGATCATTTTCTGCCCCTCAATAGAACCTATGCTTAAAGAACTGGCTTACTGCGATTAGTGTAATCATAAAAAGAAATTTGATGCTAGCATCTGAAGGTCATTGTGCTTGTACTCTCTTCCACCTTCCACATTTTCCTGTTAATAATTTATTCAACTTTTAAGAATCAGTAGAGAAACTCCTACTTTCTGTTATTCTCCCAGAATGGAAAAAAAAATCTCTCTTATTTGTACCAGCAGCACATTTATGACACCAGTCTCAAGAGGATTATAATTATAATTGCTTTAAAGTACACCTCTTTCCGAGAAGGTGACAAAATCTGTGAAAACAATAGCAATAGGTAAAGGGGAAAAAACACCTTTCATCTCTCTATTCTTCCTGATGTGTGGGACAGAATGAAGCATGTGACTCATGCTGATTAAATGTTGTGTAACTTAAATACTTCTCTCCTTTGACATGTGATGAAAACAAGTGAAGTGTTATATAATTTAACAACATTTTCTGCACAATTGAGAAAAACCAGAAGAGCAGTTTAAATAAGTGCTATTTACTTTCAAGTACCATTTTCTTCAAAATAAATCCAATAAATGGAGGATTTTTAAAATGCAACTGGCATGTTTATATGTTTATGAAATGCCTAAAGTAAATGCACAAACCCAAAACTTATTATTTTATTTGCTGCTAATTTAATCCTCATCACCTTTTAGGACTTTAATTTTATTTTTCACTTTAGTTGATGATAACAAGAGAATAGTTCTCCAAACCTTTAGACAATATTGCCTTAGTTGAGTTACTGCTCAGGAGCAGTCTTCGCCATATTTGTTAAGAATGCCAGTCATATGGATATCCCAAGGAGTTAACAGAATCTCTGATGTTAATCAATATAACAATTTACAGGTTTCGTTCTTTTTTCAAATGTTTAGTCTTTGTGAGGATGTATTTATGGGTGTCTGCTTGGAAAGTGACTAGATGAGCACGTGTGGTCGTGTATATGTGGAGGTCAGAGAACAACTTTGGGTGCCAGTCTATATCATTACTTGACACAGGGTACTTACTGTGCTCAACACTGTGAATATCAGCCTAGGTTGAACCATCTTCACAGCCCTAAACCTGAGAAAAAGATCATAATGTATATGAAAGAAGTACCACTTTGCCCACTAGCTTGCCACAGATTCAGCCCAGCATAAAGAATAACTACTTTTGTCAAATAGCATGTGACATTAAGTAACTAAAGGGAAAGAACAGAAAGAACTGATTACATGAAAACGTTGCTATCTTGAGAGAGTGGGGAGATGACTATGTGGTTAAGAGCACCTCTTGCTCTTGCGGAGGACCTGGTCTAGGTTTGGTTCTCAGGGTCTCTTCGCACTGCTCCGGCTTCTGCAGGCATGTGACATGTGCATAGAAGAAGAAGAACACTCATACCCTATGAACAAAATAGCAAAGTGAACAACAAAAACAAGTTTTAAAACTCGCATTTTGGAGATTATGTAGGTGCCCAAATTATAATTACCTATCAGTAATTCTGAATGATATTATAAACAAATCACCATAACTTAAACAACATTTAGATAGCAAGAATGGTTAAGAGATTGGTAGGTAAAGTGTCTACATTTAGAGTTTATGTAATGCTTAATTGTGGTGACTTTAGAAAAATTATTTGTATTCTCTATGCCACAAATTTATTATGTGTAAATTATAGGTGGGTTTCCTTGGTTATTGTAGAACTTAATTAAAGCAAAATATGTAAGGTACACTGATGTTTGGCTCAAAAATTAATGAATAAATCTATGTGAAAATGATTCATATGGAAAAAGCCAGTCTTCAACCATGTACTACTACTACAATATTGGAAACATCTTCTGGTTCAACTTGTTAGAAGGAAATAGAAATACAAGAGGCATAGAAGCGTTTACTTACATATTCTATACTTTGTAACCTTATGAATCACTTCCTTGATTTAGTGTCTACAAAGTGGCCTTCAGTATAGTCTAATAAAATATTATGAATTGACCAAGGTTCACTTCCTCAGTTAGCAGCAGAATAGCATGATTAGGGGAAAAACAATGTTTTGTCACACACGTTGAACACATACAATTGCCCAGGACTGTAACTAGGAAAATATATATAAATTAAAGATTAAATATAAATTTATTATTTATTGAATACATGAATGTTAAGTCATTGCTTTTACATGTGTGAATAAAGTTATACCACCGTAGATTTTATTTCATTCTAAGTACTGATAGATAATATTTCCTCAGTAATCTTATTTATTATGTCATATTTGTATATGACATGTATATATGTATATGTGTTTACATACTTCAAAACAAAATGCTTCATTTTGACAACTTCATGCTATATTTTTATGTAAAACGCTTGTTGGAATAGATCATAACTCATTTATTTGCCTATCACTATGTGTCCAAATATAAATAATTTACTATGTGATTTAGTATAAAAATTAAAGGTATCTTTCAGTATTTCAATGTATATGGAACATATAATTCTTATAAAAAAGAGTTATTAAATTCAAATATTGTAAGTCTTCTATGTTACATTTTTTAATTTCATTATGGCTATATAAAATAATATATAATACAAAATTATCAAAGTTTTGCAAATTTTAGTTTTTGAAAACATGGAGAAATGAACTAGGATTATCCATGGTAATTTACAAATGGTAAATCAGAAGTCTAAGTAAAAAATTCATTTTTTTAAACAAAGTTTGTAAGACATAGACTTTATCAGACAATGAAATATGCTGACTTTGTTAATCATGTTTTTCCTTTATTGTTTGAAACAAACCATTTATAGACAATGACTGGATTGCCTTTGATTGTTGTGTTGCTACTGCTCAAGGTTGTAATGTGAAATCTGCCTGAGTCATTTTTTATGAACTTAATACTATAGCATACACATTGGTTGCTAGTGATTATGTTTTATAAAGATACACTGCTGAATAGAATGACATTTTGCAACTGGGGTGAATGTGAAAGTATTATATTATATAACTTAGCTGTTGAGTACTTCTTAGCTCCAAGGAATAACTTGGCTTTTTCTTCATTATCTTTGCAGCCAGATTTCAGTGCTATTTCTGGTACATAAGAGTCTCTAAAAGTATTTGATGCTAAGTGATAATGAATAAATACATGTTAATTTTCATCTGTTAAATCCTAAGAACATTCCAGAACTTCGATACTCCTGTTAAAGAAGAAAATGTATTCCAGTGATACATTTTGGTTTTTGCGATGACATTCCTAGAGATATAATTGGTAAATTAAGCCTAAATAAGAACATTTGGGCTTTCAATTCCTGCCTGACATGGATGTCTGCGACAATTTTTTTGCAATGTGTGAAGTGTCAAAATAGTGAAGGTTCATCCACTTTCTCATTTTTCTCTCCCGAGTAACTAGCTTGACTATACAGGCAGATTCCCTAGCCCAAGAATTTCCAGGTGCATTTATTTGGCTAATGGCAGCTCTTAAAAGAAACATGAAAGAAAGCATCTAGAATGATAAGGACACTTGAGTGATGGGAGATCCTCTCAGGCAGCCTTCTTACTTGTTTAATTGTCTACAGGCCAAAAATTGCTCTCTTCTCTGAGTCTAGGAGTAAACATAGTTCTCTATTCTAGTGGTTTCATAAGACTCTATCTTCATCTTTGCAAACATTCTTTTGATAAGCTTTTACAATATTACTCATTCTTGCAATGGCTGATTGATCCTCAAAACAAAGTTGGAACCTTACTGCCTGGTAAGAACATTTAACATGAAGGATGACACAAGAAATATAATTTGAGTTTATCAAACACTTTCTCAATCTGGGACTATATTAAACACATTACATTTATTAGTTATTTAATCTTTATGATATCAAGCTAGATAGTGCTATTGATCACTCTGAATCTAAGCTCACAAGAGGGAATTGTCAAGAAGTATGAGCATTATCATTCAAAATACAGAATAAATTCATGATAGTTAGCATCTTTTAAGCATATCTTATTTTTTTAAAATTCCATTCTACATAAAATTTTCACATCATTACCACACAATCTGGGTAATACAATATTTTGTTTTTAAAAACTGAAATAATTAGGCATGGATTAGAAGGGACACTTGCCCACATTTCATAAGAATATAGAAGATTTGGATTTCAATAAAAGCATTGTGAATGTAGAGTAAATTTTATTCATAAAATTACAACTTTTGTGCTTTGTAAAACACATTTTATCAGAGTGAAATTTTCTTTCCAAATACTCTCTCTATAATCCATAACCCTTTCAATCATTACATTCCTAAAATTAAAGCTGAAGCATGTTTTATTTGTCTTTATTGAGAGGCTTGTAAAGCATTATTAACATGTATTGTTCACAATTTGTACAGTGCTCATTCTTAAACACGCTAGTCCACAGAAGTATCATGAGGTTGTTACTGTTTCCAAGTATGATTGCTGTTCATTGAGCTATATAGCTTAAGATATATATATATATATATATATATATATATATATATATATTCCTGTATGTATATTATGCTGCAATACAATTGTTGTTAAATTTTTTAAAACCATACTTAAGGAATTATATCACCTATGAAGAGTTCCTCTTTAAACTATAGTGGGCTGTTTCATTTTGTGCTGAGCAGTCAGTCCAGCAGCATTGCCTCCCCGGAGATCTTGAATCCTCACTTTTGCAGTCCTTTTGCTGTTTCCAGTGTCCAGACATTTGTAATCACTGAGCAGTCTCTTGACTTTTTGAGCAACAGATATATCCAAGGCTTGACCTTTTTGTAACCAGAAGGTCATGCTAAATTATCCGTGTGCTCTTTACCTCTTACTGGAACACTATATTGATCCTTCTGTATTTTCAGGTTAAAAGACTAATGTAACTCCGAATAGTTAGAGGCCCCTTAAACAGCTTCACAAATGCATTTCTGAGCTTTTCACAGTTGGGTTTTTTTTTATTTTAATTGTTCTCCTCTTTGTTTATACCACCTATTAATATTTTTAACATTGTAGGGGCTCCCATGTTTCTTAGTTCTTTACTTACAGTACTATAGAAGGGTTGCTATTTTATGATCACTTCATCTTGCTACTTGGGTTAGCAAAGAAGTCAATAACCTCATGGGTGAATCTGCTGAGTAATGTCAAAAGTTCACTGAGTTCATTTAATAAAGGAAGCATTAGTCATGAAAGGAACTGAAGACAGAGAGCCACAGAGTCATGTGGAACAAAAAGGATGTGATACTTTCTTTTACAAAATCATTTTCTGCACTTGAAAGGAAAGCCATTAACGATGGGATTTTAGGAAAATAGGATGCTTTTCATTACCCTAAATGTCACCTGTGAACAAAAAAAAAAGATGTTACAGATATCAAAGAAGAAATGGGATAGAAACAAACTGAGATTTAATTAAAATAGCCAAAGAAGCAACAGAGTAAGGGCGTGAATCTTCTATGAGCTTTCCAATCCACCATTTATTTCCTCATTCTCAGTGATTTATGTGCACAATTACAGTTCTCCTTCCTTACTATTCTTCTAGGCGCTACACTTATACTCTTATACTATTAACCTACTATTATAGGGGTTGTACTCATATACACTGCAAATGAGCTCAACATTTTCTATGTGATTCAATAGCATGCTAAAATTTCACATGTACCTAGTACTTAGCGCTAGATAAATACAGAAGCGCTAATAAAATAAAGGTTAAAATCAACCCATATTTATTAAATAAGAATGAGTTGCCCATCAAAATGCAATACCTACAGAATACAACATTTTTTCATTTAAACTTCACAAGTGTGCTCTGAGCTGTTATTATATCAATTTCCATTTTACAAATAAGTTCAAAGGTTTACTTGCTTTACTAGGATACCATAGCTAGTGAACAGGGCACCTGAGTACCAAAGTTAGCTTCTGCTGCCTTTGTAACCTGTGATCCTTTGCAGTATATTATCTATAATTCTGTCTAACAAGAAGTTGAGAGTAGTTAAAACCAAGTGCAGGATGCAGGAGTAATGAGATTTTTTTTCTCTCTGTGGGGTAGTCATATTACATGTAGACTAAGCATCTGAAGCTCCGTGACATTTCGTTGAGAACTGCTTTCGTAGATGGGAATTTTACTCAAAAGTGCTTTGATATTTGCTTTTACATTAAAGCAAACATACATTAAAGGAAGCAGGGCAAACCCTGCTTCAGCATGTGCTCTTAAAGAACTGTTAAACCTTAAGATATTGAATTGATACTGCCATATCCAGGATGAATTCATTCAATCTCATTTGCTGGAATCATGTTTCTTCTGGATAAAAATATGGCCAGTGGAACAAATAAGACTTGGATTTCTGTTATGAGACTTCAGTGAATCATTGGTTATATATGTGCTTTGAAAACTGATAAAATAATAGTATCAGTCTCTTTTCTACTAACATGCTGATTCCTTGCACTAAGATCATCAACTAGTTATACTTGGGAACCTTTGAAGAGAGTAGTATCATCATTACTCCTCTTCCATTTTGGTCAAATTTGCCATTAAAGGGAAAATTACCGAGTCTGCGTCACATTTAGACTGTAGGTAAGATTCTCTAAGCTTGTTGGTCTTTACTTCTTTTCCCTAATCAAAGCATATGTTTGGTGCTATATGATATTTATATTAGGTGCTCTGAGACACATTTCATATTTCCCACCTTCTATTCTTTATGAATAAATGTCAGTTTCTCATCATTGTTCTTCTTGGTTTGTCAGAGTTTGTCTGGCAACCAATATAGACGCCTGGTATGGCCTAAGAACAACAATCTTTGCCAGAAAAAAAATACATGTGCTTATATTAAAAACTGCTATATCCGGAAGATGCTTCTTTTCACAATTTTAGAAGACACTCTTTTCTCAGTTGCTTTGATAAAACTTGCTGCTGAAATAAACAGCATTTCAAGTTGTACTTTAATTTACTTGGAAAACAAAATCTCAGTATTATGTTTACATTCTTGATATTTATGGTATTATTAGGAAATATACAGTCATCTGCTTAAAGAGTCATAAAATATCACAGTTTTAAGATTTGCTTATACATAATAGTATACATAATAATCATTTTAAAAATCTTTCAGCATGTTAATGTTTTGTACTCTTTTCATTCTTACACTGTAGTTTCAAAAAGAACTACTGGGGCATAATTTCAAAAAAATAGTTTGTAAAAAATTGTCCTTAGTTGATATGATATCACAAAACCTGAGCATACAAGAATGAGTAACTTGCCTGCAGAAGCCAGGATTTTCTTCATAGAACGCACCTATCTAGGCAGCTACAGGGCCAATCATTGACATTGCTATCTGATTGTGGGACAATCCAACTTTTATGTCTTTAATCATAGATAAATCAATATTTTTTCTTGAATACAGGGATTTTCTTGATAAGTAAGTTACAAAGTTTATTTGCAATCTAAGTGGCTTGTGAGTAGTGGCAAATCACTAATGTTAGGCCTGTTATTTGACACGCAGGAGAAAACAATTCATGATTCGAGTCCACAGACTGGTATTTCCACAGTTATGTTTTCCTGGATCCACTTATTTAATATTTGTGGTATTATCATTCTTGAATATGTTTTCCCAGTTGGAAGGAACTACTGTCATCTGAGCATTATGTGTCTGATTTACCAATATAAGCTCCATGCAGCATCTTGCATAGGTTTGTTGATGTTCCATTAATTTCAGTGCTAGATAAGCTAAGTCTTTGTTGATAATCTGGGTGATAAGAGAGCTGGAAATAATCTCACCAAGAGGAATTGTGGATATTTTTAAATGAAAACTAGAAAATATTTGGAGTGTCTGTCAGAAGAAACAGTATCTGTACAAGATAACAGAGTAGAAAGATGAGGTTGAAAGAATAGCATGGTAAGATGGAAGGAGCAGAGAGAGGCTTCAAAAGTTACCTAGAACCAATGCAAAACACTGGATTTATGATTTCTAGTTTTGTAACAAAGGGCTGCACAGCCAAGTTCTTTGTCTCAACTGCTCCCATAAGATGAGTGCATTACTGTTAAGTTGACGGAAACGATGCAACAGTGATAAGATCCATTTGCACAATTCAGTGTCTCCCATCCCTAGTTTCTCTAAGAATTTTAGGACTTCTTAGTGATTATAGTAATTTTTATGTTCTTTAATGGAATTTCTAAGTAGATATCCTAGAAAAATAAGTGGAAAACCTTATTAGAGTTATTTTCACCCTGTTTAATTCAATTTTTCTACCTACAGCCTCACCACACTGAACACCATGGATCTTATCTGATCCCAGAAGTTAAGCATGGTTAGGCCTGGATAGTACATGGATGGGAGACCAACTAGGATTACTAGGTATTTGGGTGTAAGACCACCTAAAATTACCAGGTCTGATAGGCTTCAAACTAACTACTGGCTAACTAACTAAAATAAATCAGATATTCTCAAAACTTGATTTGTTTTAAGATGAGAACAAGACTTTCTGAATTATTGTATGTAAGGTGTGACAAAAGGATGTTGAATAATATGACACGATAATTAAATTAATTACGCTCTAAATTTCAACTTGCTGTCATTAAGAGTTTACGTACAATTGTCCTAATGTTATAATTTCTTTGATCCTCATGATCAGCTTGAACTTTCTTTTTCATCCATTACTCCTGGCCACTTATTAATTTGATACATCAAATGCCCTTAAATATAGTTTTAAATTTCCAAAGCCTTTGTCATAGATATGAATCATAAAAAAATTGTAATTTCTTCAAGTGGGTATGTTTTTTTTTTATTTCAGTTTGGAAAGCAGCGCATAGACAACCTCTTCAGTGACCTGCAGGATGGGAAATGCCTCCTAGACCTCCTGGAAGGCCTGACAGGACAAAAACTGGTAGGAACCTTCTTTCCTTCTTTCTTTCTTTCCTTCTTTCCTTCTTTCTTTCCTTCCTTCCTTCCTTCCTTCCTTCCTTCCTTCCTCCCTTCCTCCCTCTCTCCCTTCATTCTCTTTCTCCCTCACTCTCTTCCCTCGCTCCTTCTTGCTCTCTCTTTTCTTTCTCATGTGTATGTATGTGGGAGTGGATGCATGTTTTCATGTGGACATACAGACATGTGTGTGCATGTGTGTGTGTGAAGGCGAAAGGTTGACTTAAAATATCTGGCTCAGTCTCTCTCTGAGGCAAAGTCTCTCCCTTGAACCTAGACTTCATCAGTTCAGCTGGTCTATTTAGTCAGCTTTCTTCTGTGGTCCCTGTCTCTGTCTCCTGAGCCCTCGGATCACAGACAGGTTACCATACCTATTTGGCAACTATGTGTGTGCTAAGGATCCATACTCTGGCCCTCAAACTTGTACATTGAAAAATTTCCCCAGTCCAGGAAATTTATTGTGAAATTTACAGTAACCTCAATGAAGTGTCAGACCTCAAAGAATTAGTTTTATTTCAGTTATCTAATAAAATTCACCAATGTATTAGATAAACAAGACAGTCTTATTACTGAACTAAATCATATTATAAATTTCTTTTTTGGCATTGTCTATCTTATACAGAATAATATAGTAAAAAATTCAGCAATACATTCTGTTAATAAGCAATATTTGCCTTTACTTTTTAAAAATGCTTCTTAAGGACTAATTGTATAAAATTTTATGCATAATGACTTTAAACTTATCTTTGTGCTGTTTTATATTTTGCACATATTTTAAATGTACCTGTATTTATAAATAAAATTATTTTTAGTACAGCATAATAAAATGTTAGTATTTAGTCTGATATCCAAAAGCAAATGAGATGAAAATGTAATTTCCTTTTGAGAAATTTAACTTGTATAACTTTAGAACATCCCTATGAAGGACATAACATGGTAATACAATGTTATAGGTCACTAAAGTCATGGAAGAGTCTGAGTTCAGTTGATGAAAGTCTCATAATGGAGAAAATCTCTTAAATCATAATCTCTTGACTTAGAAATCTTTTTAGATGTCTATTATTCTTGTAAGCAGGGCTTAGGACGCCATTCTACCTACAGTCATCCACTCTGCGTGTCTAATGAGCCCTATTCAGTTACTGCTTTAATCTTATCTCTTTTCCCTTTACTATAGCTCTCCAGCATGCGCATTTAAGCATGTGCCTGCACATGAGCACGACCCCACACACAAGCCAAGGCTTTGTATGTACTATAGAAACTCTAGCTGTCTATCAAAGTTAGATCTGGCCAAAATCCTATCTCTGAGTTGCCTCCTGCAATTTTCCCACACCAAGCCAAGTTGGTCCCTGTTCGCTCAGTCATTGCCCAGAATTTTGCTTTGTTGTCTTGTTTACCTATTTTGCTTTGTGTGCGTCTTTGTGTTCTGACAGTCCTTGAAAAACATTGGCTTCTGCTTGCTATTGAAGGCTTTTTAGAACAAACTTCTAAAATTAATTTCTCCCTCTTAAATTCCATAGAATTCATTTTTTTTCTTTTAATTACTTAAAATAATATTTTGGTACGTATATGGAAGCATGGCTATGAAAATGATTTTCAAATATTGTAGCTATGCTGAAAAGCCATACTTTGTGCATTCATTTTTAATTAACTTCAATAATTATATAGGATTATAATGTTACTCTATTAACTCAAAGTGATACATTTTTCTGGTTTACTAACCCATTTGTCTTATTTTTGAGATTATAGTATAATTACATTTCACCCTTTTCTCCTTCTGATTCACTCATATACTCCTCTCTACTCTCTTTCAAGTGCATCACCTCCTATTTTCATTAGTTGTTTTTGCATGTATATACATAAATACATGTATGTTCCTTAAAATAATCTGGTCTGTATAATATTATTTATATGCATGTTGTTTATATGCATATTTGATATATTTTTATGAAATTTAACTTGGGTTGATGACTTCCTAAAATAAAATATTCAAATTCTTTACATTTAAACTTTTGTCAAATAGCCAGTTGGAAGGGGCAGTGTAGGCTTAGTCTTAATTTCACTTTATGCATATATGATGTTTAAGTGTATATGCAGAACATGTGCATTTTTATAATGGTGATAAAGAAATTAGTGCCTGTGAGCATCCAGCTACTCTTGGTAATTATGTGTCAGTTCTGTTCATAAATAAAAAAATAAATAAATCTCACTGTCTTTCATAAACTGTTCTCATTCTCTGCACACTAATGATGACATTTTGCTGCTTTTCTGTAGAAAACATGTTTCTGTACCTTTGTTTTCTTGATGTTTGTGGTGGTAAATAGAAAAATACTAAAATGTAGGCTGTTATCACTTGGACATTCATGGGGTAAAATTTTCTAAGATATGAAAAGTGGAGATTTCTGTTAATGAGGCTATGCTTGGAGATGGAGGAAGTGAGGGAACAAGACATTTATGTCTTTTACAAAGGATACTAGTCAAGTCATCTTGACGAATAGAAGACTTAGGATAAATGTTGGAAGCTTATCCAGCCAGTTTAAAGAATAAGGTTCTCTAGGGTATGGAAGTCTTAAGAAGGTTGGGAAGACTCTTGGAAAGTACACGGTAAAATTAAAAGTACAAAAGTACATTATTTATTCTATACATACACAAAGTAAAGAAAAGGTAAGAAAAGAAATAAGAAAATTCTGACTGCATAGGCCCAGCCCAAATGTTAAAGCCTTGCTCCACTGATAATTTCTGTAAATACATATTAATTCTTTTAAGATTAGAATAATTACATATACAAGTTGTATGGAACCATTGGCATTGCAAGTTGCTTAATAATAATGTGAAGTACCTTGCATGTACTACCAACTCCATACAGCAAAAATCTGAAAATACTATATCAAAACTCCCCATCTAACGTCTTTACACACATTCCTATTTAAAGTTGTAGAACAGCTATTTTTATTAGCTCTGTTTTAACAGGTGAGACAACCGGAGAATGGGAAGAAGTTTCTCATGCTCACATAGTCCAAAAGTGCAAGAGCAAAAAGTTGAAACCAGGTTTTGGAGGTCATGACTTTTACTAAACAATAGCCTCCCTAAACTTAAAATGAGAGCTATATAAATCACTGGTTTCAGCAGCTGATTTGTTCTGACATTGTTTTTGAAGATATCAAGGAAAAGTTGTTAGTAGGAAATGACTTTCTGATATATTCCTGGAGATAGCTAATGAAAACTTGCTTTAAGGAAAATCCATCAAAAATAATAATTGTTATTAAATACAAGTATCATAACAATCGAATTTCTAAAACTTATCAGTTAGAAAAAATGAGGTGTTGTGTATTTTCACTAATTATGCAGATGCTATTATAAAATTAACAGATGGGATATAACTTTTGGGATAAACTAATTATAAACTAAGAAGCCTGGTTATTGAAATTTTGAATTCTAGTGACTAGGACAACTAGGTAGTAGTCAAAGAAATACTGTTCTTATTTAACATTACATATTTTGGTGATAATTTATTATTTGTGAATTTTATGCATTGTATTTTGAAAATATGCACCCTCTCCTTCCAACTCTGGCCATTAGCACCCTATCCATCCTCCTACACATTCCCAACTGACATTGAAAATCATTCTTTTTTTACATTTTTTTGGAGGGATGGGGTTTGAGACAGGATTTCTCTGTAGTCTTGAAGCCTGTCCTGGAACTAGCCCTTGTAGACTAGGCTGGCCTCGAACTCACAGGAATCCACCTGTCTCTGTCTCCCAAGTGCTGGGATTAAAGGCGTGCCCCACCTCTTCCTGTTTTGTTTTTGTTTCTTTTAAAACATTTCTTATTTTGCCATTGAGCCCAATTTCTGTTGCCAAGCTCGTATTGGTAGTGGGATCTGCCCTAGTGTGCAGCTAGTCTACCAAGAATCACATCATTAATGGAAACTGACTTTTCTTCTCCCTGTTTTTATCAGATAGCAATAACTCTGCAGATGGTTTTGGGATTTTATACCCACCACCTTCCTACTCTATATTGAGATCTTGTCTTGAACAGATCTTCTTGTCCCAATCACACATGTTTGTTTCAATGTGCATCCAACATGCTATGTAGGGAAAACATTTTTTTTTGTCATCAAAAACCTCTGGCTCTTATGACTAAGAATATCCCTAGGACTTGGAGTAAGGGATATAATAAGTATGTCCCATTCAGTGCTAAACATTTCAGAGACTCTCGTTTTCTGAATGCTCACTGAACATTTTGTGTGGAATAATTTGTATTTGACAATTCTGTACCTTATTATGATTTATCTGACAATGTATTTTTGATCAGACTCACCTCCATTTTCATCTCCTATGTCCCTCCCTCTATTATTCAACCTGTTATTCTTTTCTATTACCCCCCTTTCTTTTATGACTGAGTTAAATAAGGGTCGCTTGTTTGAGCTTGTATAAGTGGGCTAGTTAGTGAGTAGAGTGTGGGCAGTCCAAGAAACTCACATCTCCTTCAAACTTTTCTAAAACTTACTTTTCTATCTCACTGCTTACTTTCCTTATAGATTTTGTTAATGTTTTCCATCCTTGATGCTATTATAACAATATACACTGAGCTAAAAAAAAGTGAAGGCACAATCATTCCAAATTGTACTGTGTAAAGGGAAAATATGTGCTTTCTTTCCCAGGAGGTGGATTCTTTATGCTAAAGATGTGCTATGCCAAGGACAAATCCCAAAGCCTGAAGACTATATATATATATATATATATATATATATATATATATATATATATATTTCACAGTATGTGTTCATTTAAATGTAAAATATTCAAGCTTAAAAGTGAAATTTATATTGGTCTTTTCAGGTAGATTTTTTTTTCTCTCTTTGTTCTCTAGTAAACACCATTTCTCTCTCTCTCTTTTTTTTTAGCCAAAAGAAAAAGGATCTACAAGAGTTCATGCTCTGAACAATGTCAACAAGGCACTGCAGGTCTTACAGAAAAATAATGTAAGTGGTGACCTGAACAGGGTCTGAACACCAGGAAACAGCATGTTTAATGTTTGAGAAAGGGCTTTGGCCCAAATGTAGATAAGGCTTCTTAAGCTCTCTTGTAAATCGCAGAGGCTCTTATTCAGAGCCCCTGTGCTAGTTCCTTTGTATGTGCTTGCAGCTAATGTAATTCTGGAAGCCAATGAACACAATCATAGAGGACAGAGAAAGGTGAAACCTGTGCCTGCTATGACTTTCATGTTGTTTCTATATGTTACTTGATGTAGCTGTTTTAATAGACTGACTGAATCCTTCATGTAGCAGTATTCTGTAAAACAAAGAGACATGGATTCCTGAATGGTATGCCATGTTTTCAGTTCTACTGCTAACATACTTAGTGCGATTCAAGCTAATATTTGTGACACTAAACACACATTGAAAATAAAAGTTTAACAAAGAAACAACTACTGTGAAGGGGAAGAATTGTTTGGTTTAGTATACTTGGATGAAAATATATATGATGTACTAGAAAAAAATAAACAATCATAACTAAATGAGTGATCAGGAGAGAGGAGATCTAGTCTCCTCTGAGAAAGACTGAACTAAAGTTTACATCATGACCTTGCAGGGAGATAGTTTTCCTTTCATATTAACTTCTACAAACTTTCTTATAGACCAATAGGTCTATAAGGCACTTTTGGTATATTTCTGACTATATCCAACACTCTTTAAAGTGTAATTTCAAAAATATTTACCATATATTCTTAAAATAACTGCAATACATAATAGATTTTTAATATTGTACATTCTTGCATGTATTTCTCAACTCGTCTAGTCATAGTAGGCTAACATAAAGGATATAAAATTGGAAACTGTAAAGTAACAGGTTGAATTTATGAATGTACGGTCATTGTCACGTTTAACATATGAAAGTTATCTTATTGAAACTTTACAAACATGATTGCTTTCCAGCTTCAAATTTTCGGTTTTTCTGATATTAGACTAAAATGACCTAATGGAAATAACAATTTTTCTAGCATATTAGGTAAAAAGAGAAGTTCTTTCAAAAGTAAATACTGGAATGAATATAGATAAAATCTATTGAAAGAGTATCTAAAAAAACTGCTGTTTTGCTGAAGAGAATTCAAACAAATAACAAAAACACAGTATTATAGAAATCTTCTAAGTCTATAAATAAATCTTAATCATAATAGATTTTATTTAAAGTAATAGAATAATCATTTTAATAGTAACATATTTAATGTTAAACGAAGTATAAGAATAATATAAATACTTTGAATATTTAGAATAGTTATTTCATTTCTCCTCATGCTCCAAAGCATAGTAGACAGATATACAAAATAGCATTCACTTTCTATAAATTCTCCTTATAAAGTTGAGTATAAAAACACAACAGTTTAATAATTTTGTTTAATTATTCCGAGCTCAAATCTGTGCTGTCCTCCAGGCATTAAGAAAGTTCTATCTTTGCCATTATCAGTAATGTTATTCTTTAATGCTCTAGAATGTCCAGAGACCAATAGATATATCTGGTGCTATTTATAGTTAGAAAAACAATTAAGAAAACCTTTAATCTATAGTCTGTTGTGAGAACCACTAGCATAATGATCATAAAAGTCTAAGTTATCTTGTGAAGCCAAATGCAGTAATTACTGTCCTGAAACAGAAGACACATTCTGTACTGACTGGATATTTTTGTGTGTGTCAACTTGAAACAAGCTAGAATCACAGAGAGGAAGGAGTCTCAGCTGAGGAAATGCCTCCTTCTGTAAAATCCAGCTGTAAGGCATTTTCTCATTTAATGATCAATGAATGGGGGAGCACCCAGCATACGGTGGGTGGGGCTATTTCTGAGCTGGTGATTCTGGGTCATATAAGAAGGCAGGCTGAACAAGCCATGGGAAGCAAGCCAGTAAGCAGCTTCCCATGATGTCCTCTGCATTAGCTCATGCCTACCAGGATCCTGCTCTGTTTGAGTTCCTGTCCTGACTTCTTTCATTGATGAACAGCAATGCTGAAGTGTAAGCCTAGTAAACTCTTTCCTCCCCAACTTGTTTTTGGTTATGGTGTTTCATTACAGCAATAGAAACTCAAAGTAGAACACATCCAAACCCAAAGTTCAAAAGACTATAACTGAGGATTAGTTCCATAAACGGGCACCATTGAAGGACTTAACCATGGATAGTGATGCATTAAGTGGCTAGTTGAATAAAAACACTTACTTTCTCTGAACTATAAAAGAAAATTGCTAACTTGATGAAAGGTGTAGCTTTAGTAGAGTACCATGAGATAGATGTGCAACACAATATGAATATATTCTATATATATTATATAGATATATATATTATATATATTCATATATATATTCTCAAACAATGACCTGGTGACTTGAATCTTCTCTAACCACCTCATTAATATCCTTCCAGTGTTGTTGATTGGATAATTGCCAACATGAATATGTGTTGTGTTTGTGGGGAGGAGGCTATATAAAATCACAGGCAGTGGACTTATCTCATAGAAAGAAAATAACAGGTTAGGTGGGTTTGGGTGTAAACAGGGCAGCATACAGTGTATGAAACATCCTAGTTGTTCTTACTCTGTTGTTCTGGGTGAGTCTTGAAACCGATACTAAAAATCCTTATGTTGTCCATTGTCTCGCATTGCTGAGCAAATAAGGAAGTCATTCTCTTTTGAGACCATGCTACTTCCATGTGCTGACAGGAAGCAGAGATGGTTTATCTTTACAATATCAACCAGGTAACAACATACACATCCCCCTGGGGCAGAAAAAGGTTAGAGAGTCATGGTCATTTCTAATGCTTCAAGCTAAACCAGTTCTTGTTTCCTCTTTTTCTATAACTTCGTTTAAAAAAAATTATTTACTGACCATTTCATAGGTGAATAATATATTTACATCATTCCTCCCTTTTTTTCCATCCTTCAATTCCTTCTGCGTCCCCCACTTCCTCTCAAATCCACGTCCTTCTATTTTTTTAAAATATTATTATTACAAATGCACAGATACACACACAAATACACACACACACAGAGAGAGAGAGAGAGAGAGAGAGAGAGAGAGAGAGAGAGAGAGAGAGAGGATGTGGGGGGATTGGATAACTTACCAGGTAGTTTGTCCCCGAAGAAGACTATTTTTTCCTCTCTCAGTAGCTGTATTAGTTAAAGTTTCTATTGTTGTGAAGAGACATCATGACCATGACAACTCTTATAAAGGAAAACATTTATTTGAGATGCACGTTACAGTTTCAGAGGTTTAGTCCATTACCATCATAGAAGGGAGCATCATGTCTGGGAGTATGGTGGAATGCAGGCAGACCAGATGTGGTGCTGGGGATTTCTACATCATGATCTAAAAGGCAACAGGATGTGAACTGTCTCCTTGGGTGTGGCTTGACCATGTATGAGACCCCAAAGCCTGCGTTCTGAATGACACACTTCCCCCACCAAGGCTACATCCTCTCTACAAAAGCACACCTTTTAATAGTGCCCCTCTCTATGGGAGACATTTTCTTTCAAAACAACACTGCAGCCAGTATATTGCCTGCAGCTTTTGATCCTGCATTGACATTGGCATGTCAACTGATGGCGTCATTTTCAGGTCTTATTTACAAAGCATAACCTGGCCTTACCACAGATACTAGTACTGAAGGAGGTGTGGCCAGAGTGAAAGAGATCTGAAGATGAGAATAGAGACACAGGTGTTCTGAAGGAAGAAACGGGAAGAAAGGGAAAACTTTAAGTGGTATTGAGGAGGGGCAGCAGCTCATTCCTGTTCTTTTATCCCCACTTGAATTCTGCTCATATCTTGTCTTCATAGAACATGCACACCACTTTATGGTCTGATTTTATTTTTATGTGGCAGTGGTTTTATCATGACATTATCTCTGCTATCACTGGTTTAGTTTAGAAAAACCATGTATTGGGAAGAAATCACTTCTAAGTCCAGTGATACCATCATTACAATATTTGCTGAGAGCAAAGCTAATTTGTTTTTCTTTCTTTCTTTTTTTATTGATTTTTATTGAGCTTTACATTTTTCTCTGCTCCCATGCCTGCCTATTTTTTTGTAATAAAGTTGGCTGGCTATGGTACTGAGAAACAAAGAAAGGATAGTACAAATTCCAAATTCCCGCGGAATAGGGTGACACTATGAAATCACTTTGTTATCACACCAGGTCTAGATTTTACAAAATTATCTAGAGCCTCTATTTGTTTGTGGCTTTTTTAAGGGGTAGAGAACAAATTTCCAATGAGAGGGAACATTTTTCTCGTATCAATTCTATCACTTCAAAACTATTTTTTTTTTGTGAGCACTGTTTTAGGAGAACTTAGAAGGCAGTTCTATGGTATTTTCGGCCTTTTTTCTCTCAGATATGATTATTTAATGTGTAGTTTAAATTTTCTGTGGTTGGAAGACTCCTAAATGTGTAAAAGGCTTGTGGCACATAAATGAGCACCTGAGTTTGGATTGCCAATGTGCACATAAACGCCAGCCATGTAGGTAGAAGCCTCTAATGCTGGCACTGTGAAGAAAACCACAACTGTTGTGCTATAGCTATGCCATGTCCTGAAGACTGTGCTCCTCCCTAACATTTAAATCTTACACTCCTTCAATATCTTGTTCAATATATTCCATGATGCTTGGACAGGTTGATATTTAGGGCTAAAATCAAAATCAATTATTCTTAGCACTTTGTCAATTGTGAATCTCTTGCATTAACTGCTACAAACTGCAAACAAGACAAGCTTCTCTGAGAAATGCTGAGAGGAGAACCGGTCTTTCAGCACAAACTTAAATATTTACAAGGCAGTTTGATAACATGACCATTTGGCAAAACAAAGTTGGTTATATGGCCTTGCTGGCCAGGGCATGTGACCAGGTCCAATAATACCAAGGGTGACTTCCCTTCTTCAAAGTGGGTGTCTGATAAATAACACTCCTGCCACCTTTCAACAAGTGGCTATAGCTAGTCTGGGAACTGGATTTATAGCATGGAGAGAACACAGCTGCAAGGATCATTGGTCGCTTTTCTCCCGCAGCTGCCTGCATAGCATCTTTGGGCACTGTGGAAATGAGCCAGCAGGGAGGAAGTTTCCATCTCAGCTCCAGCATGATATCTGTATGTTCAACGATAAAAGTGTGTTGTGTCTTTAGAAACAGGCTCTTACCATAAAACTCTGCTGGGTATCCAATGTAACTAGCTATATCTTGTAGTTTGTGGGGGCCTAATGGGAATTGCTTCACAAACAGCACACAGAGAAATAGCCTACACCTGACACTGACGTTTTAACCTAATAATCCTTAGCTTCTGGAATCTGCATTTTTCCATCCATACAAAATCCCCCCTTTCATACTTCTTAAAATTAATTTTAGTCATGTTATAAAGTAATATGTTTTGATGTGACTTCTTTATAAACCATAATTTGAACATTTTCTTCAGGCCACCAACCAACTGTGCTCTGTCATCTCCCTGGCATTTCCAAATTTTATAGTTAAGATTTTTTTTAGAAAGGTATTATTTCTATTACTACATTTTCTTTTTTTTTCTATGCACACTGAGGGTTTTGTTCAGCTATTCAGAGGAATGAATATATATCATATTCATGGAAATGAGTGGAATTGGAAATTATTATACTAAGCAAATAAGTGAAAAACAAACATTACAAGTTTTCTGTCATACACACAATGCCTCTATCTATCTATCTATCTATCTATCTATCTATCCATCTACCTACCTACCTACCTGTTGATCTCTCTGTGTATACAATCATCAGTCTTTATATTATCTGTACATATGAAAATATAAGTGATATTATTAGGGGAAATTATATATAAAATGGAGGAAGGGAGCCAGGAGGTGGTGGCACATGCCTACTATTCCAGCATTCAGGACAGAGGCAGTTGTATCTCTGAGTTCCAATCTCATCTACAGAGCAAGTTCCAGGATAGTCCGGGACACACAGAGAAATCCTAGAGGAAGGAGGTGACAAGAAAGGATGGTAGGAACAGCAGCAGCAACAGTAACAACAACAACAACAACAAAATTCAAGAAAGGAAACTATCACAATACATTCTTCTACTTGGAATACATACAAGAATATAACATAAGACAGAAATGAAGCTATTGTGGGGGGTGTACATTCTGAAACATGTAGGGAAACAGAGAGACAAGAGGTTATATATTAGAAAATCCAACATTTAACTTGTAGACAATGTTACAAAGAGGCTCACACTGAATTGTACATTTTCTTTTTTTAATTGAATTTATTGAGCAATACATTTTTCTCCCCTCCCCTCCCTTCTTCTCTCCTCCCCTTCAACCCTCTCCCAGGGTCTCCCAGGGTCCCTGTACTCCCAGTTTACTCAGGAAATCTTGTCTTTTTCTACTTCCCATGTAGATTATATCCATGTACATCTCTCTTAGAGTCCCCATTGTTGTCTAGGTTCACTGGAATTGTGAAATGTAGGTTAATTTTCTTTGTTTTCTGTCTAAAGGACTTTTGAGTGAGTATATATGATATTTGTCTTTCTGGATCTGGGTTACCTCACTCAATATGATGTTCTCTAGATCTGTCTATTTACCTCCAAATTTCAAGATGTCATTATTTTCAAACCTCATAATAGGTCTTCAAAAGACTTGCTCATTAGAAATGCTGATTTCCCATATTCCGGAAGAAACCAGTACTGTTAGCTCTGTGAAAATACTAACTGTTGTCTATTTGTCAAATGCTTCAATGATTTGTATCCACATCATCATCATCATCTGTGAAATATTCCAAAATATTCTTTTGTAAAACAGAACAATGCACAACAAATACATATCTCAATTTTAAATTCATAGTCCAATGCATTGTAATATTGTTACTCTTAAGCTGAAGAATGCTTTAATTTAAAAGAATTTGAAGAATTAGATAATATGAGTTTGCTAGTCTTACTAAATAACTTAGACTTTAACTTTTGCAGTGAGAGGAAGACAACTTTTTCAAGTATATTTATACCTAACCTGAGGTACTTGTTTATCAGTGATACTTTCATATGAAGGTTTTGTGTAATAATACTTATACACTTACAAATAGCATTACAAATTTTAGATTTTATTAAACTTAATGTTAATAATGCTTTTTAAAATTGTATGGCCAAAATTGCAAGGCTTGGAAAGGAAAGGTTATATATGCTTGTTTTTAGAAAAGTAACATAATATATTAACACATATGAAATGTATATTGCATAAAAGAATTCAATTTAAGTAATACTGCATGGAAAATTATATACATTTTACTTTATTCTGTAATGTAAAATCATTAATGAGGAAAATATGTGCTTTCTCAAGTGTTACTCTCTAGTGTCAAACTATAAAATAAACTTAATTATGTTTAGTTATAATACCTACTTTGCCAAAAAGTGTAGATTACATTTTGTAGTCTCCTAGGCTTCCTGAATTGATACTTTCATCTTGATTTGTTTCTTTTAAATTGCTGGTTTGTTTTGTTGAGACAATGTTGCTCTGTGTAGCAGTCCAGGCAGTCTTAGAACTCCCTCTGTAGACCAGGCTGGCCTCAATCTCAGAGATCTGCCTGCCTCTGCCCCTTTAGTACTGGGTTTAAAGGCATACACCACAATTGACTGAATGTTTGTTTTAACATATATCATCCTTTCAGGTGTTTATGTTTGCTCAAGGTTATAGGACTTAAAACAAACAGACAAAAAATCCTACTTCATTGTTAAATATGATGTAAGCAATATATGAAAACATAGCTTCATTAAAGTATTGTCCTATGTTACAACACTGAGATCAAAATGTTTAAATTATAGAAAGTCATTTCATTTGTTTGAAGCCACTATTATTTTAACATATCTTAGTCCATATATGTGGTATATAATAGCTGGTAAAAGTTATAGAATGAATGACTTCATAAAATTTAAACCATTGGAAATAGGGAAAGAGAACAGTAAAATGGCTCACGGGGTAAAGGTTGTTTGTTGCCAAGATCAGTGACCTAAATTTGATCCACAGGATCCACATGGTTGAAGGAGAAGACAATCTGTTAAAACTTGTCTTCTACACATACATTGTACATGCATACAAAATAAATTAACAAAAATTGTCATAAGTCAATATTAAAATGATACAAACAAAGCAGGGATTGAGGAAAACTTGGTTTCATGGACAGGTATACAATCACAGTATTTTTCCCTTTTATTTTATATATATATATATAGTAGACTATTCATCATTCAATTATAAAATATACATTACATGCATGTCTCAGTGGAAGATGAGAGCGGTGATTTATGTCATAGTTCTTGAAATTTTAAATAGTTTAAATCTTAATTTTTTTTAGAAAAGCACAATACTGCAAGGCAGTGAAGCCACATTGAATTTTCTCTAGTTTCAGATTTAAATGCATTGTATTTAGAAGGATTATGTAAATCCTTGAGACAAATTCACTTAACTATAGATAAGTATGTTTAACTACATGTTAATAATTTATAAAACTCTTAGGATGTTTATAAAGGAAACCTGGATCATTAGTATGGTGGAAGAAACTTAGTAGGTTATTTACTATTCGTGATAAATAAATATATGGATGTGAAATACAAATAAATGATGAAAGTATACTCATAAAAGGTAGCTACTAGAATAGTCATTTATCTAATAAAATCCAATCCATGGTAGGTTGTAAGCCATTAGTCACTGTTTAAGAGTGTCAAGATTCTGAATGTATACTCAAACTTTTAAAATGACATTAAATATTCTCTTTTAAAATGTGTTCATTTTTGGGTGCAATTATTTTATAAAATTTACTTTGTAGTAATTTTGGAATAGCCCCATTCAAATAGCAAGACTGAAGAGCGACAAAATAGTTTGTGTTTATTTCTTTTCCCTTCATAATT
Source organism: Microtus oregoni (assembly GCF_018167655.1). Lineage (NCBI taxonomy): Eukaryota > Metazoa > Chordata > Mammalia > Rodentia > Cricetidae > Microtus > Microtus oregoni. The sequence continues at coordinate 1,435,421 of NW_024544152.1, read as the reverse complement.
CGTATCTTTTATTCGGGTATTATACAGAAAAACTAAGGAATACAAGTATCTACACCTGCAAATAAATGTGAATTGCAGAAAAGATCTGAGAAAGCCACATATCTTGAAAACATACTCTGAGAATTTTTTTTATTTTCTGTTGGCTAAGTGGTATGGATTAGTTGTCATTAGGGTTTGCAGCTATGAAACATCCATGTCATTGCTGGCCCAAAATGCATAAACATTTTATTTGTAAACTGTCACTTTCCTTACTGAATGAACTGTAACTTTAACTTCCAAGTTAAAACTGTAAAAGAGTTAAAAACATAAATAATGGAAAGTTTCACCATCTCTCCTCCATTGCCTAGAATAAAAATGCATGACAAAATGAATTAGTGTATTCAGTCATAGAATTATTCTCATCGATCATACTCACATATACACACACACATACATCCTAGTATTTATTATAAGAATATCACTCACTTTTACCCATTCCTCCTCTCTTTTTGATGATTTGCTCTAATTTTTATTCCTCAACTTGATTTTTTAAAACTAGGTTCTTCTTTCGTACAATATATCCCAACCACAGTTTCCCCTCCCTCCACTTCTAGCTCCACCTCCAGCACCTTCCCATTCACCCAGATCCACTCCCTCTCTGCTTCCTCTGCAGAAAGGAGGGGATCTCCAAGAGATGACTTCCAGACAGGACAACAGAAGATACAATAAGACAAGGCAAAACTCCTCATTTTGAGACTGGAAAGTCAACTCGCTATGAAGAAAAGTGTCCCAAGCACAGGATAAAGAGTCAGAGATCTGCCCATGTCCACTTTTAGGATTCTCACAAGGGTAGCAAACAAAGAGCCACAACATACACAAAGGACCTAGTGCAGATCCATGCAGGCCCCATGCGTGCCCCTTCAGTCTCTGTGAGCCCATGTGACTCCTGCTTAGCTGATTTGGTGGGACATGTTCTCCTGGTGTCTTACATTTCCTATCACTCCTACACAGTATTTCCTGCTCCTATTTTCACTCATCCATTATCCAATTGAGATTTCCAATTTAGACGCTCTATCCACATATCTGGCTGTGAGGCTCTGTTGCCATCAGTTGCTGGAGGAAGCCTCTTTGATAACTATAAGAAGAGGCACAAATCTATTACTATAGAAGAACGTCATTAGGAATCATTTCATGACTTTTTTTTGCCACTTGCGTTTGGTTCTACCATAAGTCTCTGGGCAATTCAGTCTCTGGTTCCTGGTCATACAGGTAGTGTAGGACATGGCCTTCTTCTCTTATTGTGGACAAGTTAAAGCAAAAGTTGATTGGCCACTTGCCCTTGTTCTGTGCCACCATATCTTTCAGGCAGAGCAGATTGTAGGTGGAGAATTGTGTGCCGGGGTTGGTGTCGAGGTATGTAGTTCCATAGCCTGCAGAGTACCTTCTTGCGATGAGACTAGAATGTAGAGGTGAATGTTACAAGCTTGCCCTGCTTGATTTCTCTATGGTCAGTGAGCTCAGTGGAAGTTGTCCTCAGCAACTGCTGTCAGTTTTCAGAGGATAACTTTTTTCCTAGCATCAGACTGGGTTGTTTACGCATCTCCATAGGACCTCTTTGGCCAACAAGAAAAGACAGTCCCACCACTAGTTGCCTTTTCTGACTACAAACGATGACCAGTTCAGACTCCCTACCCTCTATTGTGCGGAGTCCTCACTAGAGTCACCCTCATAGATTGCAGGAGTTTCTGCTGCACTAGGTTTCCATACCACCCCCTCAACTGCTCCTAATTCCAACAGTCCTAGTGACTTCTCATCACACCTATAGATCAATGAATCTCTTAACGCTTAGGAAAGAAACTTTTGTTTGCAGTCCATTTCAGTTAATATAGAGATCCACAACCGGTCAAGGTGCAGAGAACAAAGAGATTGGAAAGTACTCAGCCTTAAAGCAGTCATCTGGATCATGCCCCCTCTTCCTGATGCTCGGGGATCTTTGTTAAAGAGGAGGAGGAATGATTTTAAGAGCCATAAAGAATAAATGACTCCAAGGAAACAATATTTTCTTGCATTGTTTACTGCAGTGCTACATTGCAATGCCAAAGCAGTTGCAAATATGAATTCTCAGCCATACAGAGAGTTAAGCTTAAGCCAGACAAAATTCCAACATGGAGGGGGGAGTTGAGCAAGAAGTCCCACCCATATCTGAGTTCCACCCATACTGATAGTGCTTGGAGAGGCAAAATCAGTTTTCTTTAAATTGTAGCCTCTGGCATGTTTATCATACTCCAGTGAAGGCCACATACCCAAGAGTATATGGAAGCAGAAGTTGGACATAATGGCCTTTATTTTAAAATAGAAAAGGACACAAATGGGTAGGGTTTGAAGAATGTGATGGATCTGAAAGAATTATGGGAAGACGCTGACTATTATTAAATATATTATTAAATATTTATTATTAATAATATTAAATACATTTAAATAATATTAAACACTAAATAATTATTAAATATTAAATGTATCTATAGTATATATAGTAAACATATTTTATAAATGCATGTGAAAATGCACACAAAAATCTACACACAGAAAAATATATATACACGTACTTTAATATAATGAAAACTATCATTATACTTGGTATTGAAGTGATATAGGCCACAATATTTATCCATGCAGAGTTTAAACTAACACAAAAGAAAACCTGCCAAGATCATAGCAGCATGCAAATATCTAACAACGAGGGTTGGATAGCTGTTTTATAAAATATCTAAAATATTAAATGCAGTGTAATTATTAAAATGAATAAATAATGGGGATTACTGTTTACAAAAATCATTTTATCTACATATGATCTCTTATTTGTTTAAGCCTTGTGGATTTTTGTCTATGAAAATTGCTTATATCATATAAAAGGATGTTCGTCTTACTTTCTTTTCTATTAC